>NW_022631044.1:12857563-13457563 GCF_010015895.1 Lontra canadensis | reverse complement strand
GATTCCTGCACATTGACTTTGTATCCGAGACTTTGCTGAATTCATGGATCAGTAGCAATTTTTTGGTGGAGTCTTCCAAGTTTTCTACATAGGGTATCATGCCATTTTCAAATAGTGAAAGTTTGACCTCTTCCTTGCTGATTTGGATGTCTTTTATTTCTCTTTGATTTCTGATTGCTGAGAATAGGACTTTCAGTACAATGTTGAAGAACAATGGTTGGAGTGGACATCCATGTTCAATTCCTGACATGAGGGGAAGATTGCTCAGATTTCCCCACTGAGGATGATATTAGCTGGAGGTCTTTCATATCACTTTTATGATACTGAAGTGTGTTCCTTCTGTCCCTACTTCGACGGTTTTTATCAAGAAAGGGTGCTGTATTTTGTCAAATGCTGTTTCCACATCTGTTGAGAGAATCATATGGTTCTTACCCTTTCTTTTATTAATGTGGTATATCTCACTGATTGATTTGCAGATATTGAACCACCCCTGCAGCCCAGGAATAAATCCCACTTGATCATGGTGAATAATCCTTTTAATGTACTGTTAGATTCAGTTAGCTAATATCTTATGAGACTTTTTACATCCATGTTCATCAAGGTTATTTGTCTATAATTCTTCATAGAAGGGTTGCGGTTGAGTTTTGGAATCAAGGTAATGCTGTTTCCATAGAATGAATTTGGGAGTTTTCCTTCCATTTCTAGAAGAACAGGTATTAATTCTTCTTGAAATGTATGTTAGAATTCCCCTGGGAAATAGGGGAATTCTTATTGGGACATTTTTGATTACTGATTTAATTTCTTTACTGGTTACAGATCTATTCAAATTTTCTATTTCTTCTTCTTTCAGTTTCATGGTTTATATGTTCCTAGGAATTTATCCATTTTTCCAAATTGCACAATTTGTTGATATGTAACTGTTCATAATATTTCTTGTATTTCTGTGTTGTTGTTTGTGATCTCTTTCAATCATGATTTTATTTATTTAGGTCCTTTCTGTTTTCTTTTTGATAAGTCTGCCTAGGGGTTTATCAATTTTGTTAATTCTTTCAAAGAACCAGCTTCTAGTTTGATTTGTTCTGTTTTTATTTCTATAGCATTTATTTCTGCTACTGTTTTTATTTCTGTAGAATTTATTTCTGCTACTACTTCACGTTTGCTGGTTTTAGGCTTTATTTGCTGTTCTTTTTCTAGCTCCTGTAGGTGTAAGGTTAAGTTGTATGTTTAAGACTATACTTTCAGGGATCATTTCTATAGTTTCTTTTCTTGATTCTGGAGAAAGGCCTGTATTGCTATATACATGCCTCTTAGGACCACCTTTGCTGCATCCCAAAGGTTTCAGACTATCTTGTTTTCATTTTCATTTGCTTCCATGTATTTTTTTTTTTAACTTCTTTAATTTCCTTGTTAACCCATTCCTTCTTTAGTAAGATGGTCTTTAACCTACATGTATTTGAGGCCTTTCCAAACTTTTTCTTGTGATTGACTTTGAGTTTCGGGGCATTGTGGTCTGAAAATACACATGATATGATCACAGTCTTTTTTTTACTGGTTGAGAGCTGACTTGTGACCCAGTATGTGATCTCTTCTGGAGAATATCCCATTTGCACTCAAAAAGAATGTGTATTCTGCTGCTTTAGAATGAAATACTCTGAATATATCTGTAACGTCCATCTAGTCCAGTGTGTCATTCAAATCCCTTGTTTTCTTGTTGATCTTCTGCTTAGATGGTCTGTACACAGCTGTGAGTGGGATGTTAAAGTCCCCTACTATTATTGTATTATTATCAGTGAGTTTCTTTAAGTTTGTTATTAATTGATTTTATATATTTGGCTGCTCCCAAGTTGGAAGCATAAGTATTTACAATTGTTAGATCATCTTGTTGGATAGACCCCTTTATTATGATTTAGTGTACTTCTTCATCTTTTATTACAGTTCTTGGTTTAAAATCTAGTTTGTCTGATATAAGTATGGCTATTCCAACTTTCTTTCATGTCCGTGAGCATGACCGATGGTTCTCCACCCCCTTACTTTCAATCTAGAAATGAGTCCCAGCATATCAATGGGTCTGGGTTTTTTTTTAATCTTTTATCCTTTATCTTTGATTAGATCATTTAGTCCATTTACATTCAGAGTAATTATTAATAGGTATGAATGTGTTGCCATTGTATTACCTGTAAAGTCATTGTTCCTATAGATTGTCTTTGTTGCTTTTGGTTTCTCTTTCCCACTCAAAGGGTCCCCTTTAATAGTTCTTGCAGAGCTGGTTTAGTGTTCATGAACTCCTTTAATTTTTTATTGTTTTGGAAACTCTTTCTCTCTCCTTCTATTCCAAATGACAGCCTTGCTGAATAAAGTATTCTCTTTTTTTTTTAAGATTTTTTTTTTTTTTTTTATTTGACAACAGAGATCACAAGTTGGCAGAGAGAGAGAGGAGAAGCAGGCTCCCCACTGAGCAGAGAGCCGATGTGGGGCTCAATCCCAGGACCCTGGAATCATGATCTGAGCCGAAGGCAGAGGCTTTAACCCACTGAGCCACCCAGGTGTCCCTGGATAAAGTATTCTTGGCTGCATATTTTTCCCATTTAGCATGTTGAATATATCAGGTCGCTCTCTTATGTCTTGCCAACTTTCGGTGGACAGATCTGCTACTAACCTTATTTGTCTACCATTGTAGGTTAAGGAACTTTTTTCTCAAGCCATTTTCAGAATTCTTTATCTTTGCATTTTGCAAGTTTCACTATGTTAATGTTTTGGTGTTGACCTGTTTTTGTTGATTTTGAGAATTCTCTGTGCCTCTTAGACTTGAATGCCTGTTTCCTTCCCCAGGTTACGGAAGTTCTCAACTACAATTCATTCAAATAGACTCCCCCCCCCCCCACTCCCTGCCTCCCCTTCTTGCTCTTCTTCTTCTGGGACTCCTGTGATACAGATACTGTGTTTTATGGATTTGCTGATTTCCCTGTAGTCATGACCTAATAGTTTTCTTTCCCTCTTCTTTTCAACCTCATCATTTTCCGTAATCTTATTTTCTATATCACTTATTCATTCCTCTGCTTCTTCCATCCTCATGATTACGTATGTTCTGTTTTACATCTCAGTTGTAGCTTTTTTAATTTTAGCCTGACTAGTTCTTATGTCTTTTATCTCTGCAACTGTTTTGAGCAAGGCCCTGTTTATGATTTCTTGTTGGTCCTTCTTTTGTGGAGAATTCCTCCATCTTGTCATGTCTAGGTTTCTGTCTTTTATGTGTTATGAAAGCTTGTTGTGTTTCCTGCTCCTCAGAGTAATGGAGCTCATTACTCATTACATAAATTACTCCTTAGAGTAATTTTTGCTTTATTAAAAAGGGGGTTATACGCTGTCCAGGTCTTGGCACTTTAGGAAGTGTTTCTGGTGTATGCTGTGTGTACTCTGCTGTATGTTTTGGCTGTTCTTTCCCACAGATAAGTCATCTGCTGAGTTCCTCCTTGCATTGGGGATATTTGGGCCTTTAACTAGGTGTGCTTTGATTTGTTTGTTATGGTAAACCTGATTTTGGGGGGAAAAAAAAAGTGCCTGTGCCTGGGTCGCTCCATTGGTTAAACAACTTGATTTCACCTCAGGTCGTGATCTCAGGATTGTGAGATTGAGCCCCATGAAGGGGTTCCACACTGGGCATGGAGCCTGCTTGAGATTCTCTCTCACCTTCTCCCTCTGCTGTTCCTCTACCCCTCTTAAAAAAAAAGGAAGAAAGAAAAAAAAAAAAAAAAAAAAAAAAAAAAAAAATCCTGGTCCAAAAAAAAAAAAAAAGAGAAAAAGAAAGGAACAAAGAAAATAAACCAACAAAGAAAGACTTATAAGTCTGCTTCCAAAGAAAAAGCAAAAAGAAACCCAAATGCATTAAAAAGGAAGAAACAAACAAAGATAAAACTGTAAGCTTGAGTCCAAAGGAAAAAGATGGAGGGGAAAGAAGAAAAGAACGAAAGAAAAAAAAGGAAAGCCTGGTCTTATTTTCACTAGAACTGATGCTGATGCTTTGGAACACTCTGTGATCAGTATACTTGGTACATGCAGGGGCCTTGTGTTGGTCCTCTGGGGGAGAGGCCTACTTTGCTGGCTCATGGTTAGACCTGCTCTAGGAAAAATGCCCCTGCAGAGCTCAGGGGGGCACAGTTTGGTGTAAGTGGCTCCACCCTCCACTGGGGGTGCCATGTTGCTCACTGAAGTTGGACTTTGCTTGTGGGTGAGGGGTGCGTGGAAGATGGCATAATCTTGCTTTTAGTCCTGGGGAGGGGAACTCACAGCCCCTGCTGCTCAGGAAGCCCTCACAGAAAAGCAAACAATCTCCCCTCCTATTCCCCAGACCTCCTTCAGATGCCTACCTTCAACCTATCCATGCCTGGGCCTTCAACATGCCCCACACCACAGTTCTCCTGTGTTTTATCTCTGGTGCACAGCTGGGATTCAAAACTCCAAATCTTAAAGAACCCAGCAAGGTGTGGAGCTGCTCCCCTCCCCTTTCTCATCTCAGTGCTGTGCCTGGAGCCACTGTCATAGAAAAGCAGTCCCATGGGCATCCAGGTGCCTGGAGTCAATGGTGAAGTCCTGGAGAAAGCTGCAACCAGGTTATCGGCTCTCTGTATGCTCTTCTTGTCCTCTGCTGAAGAATGGCCACTCAGTGGTGCCCACTGGGTCCCTTGTCCTTGGAGAGACAATATACCCTCTTTGAACTGTACCCTAGGAGAGGGAATGTTCTCTCCCAGTGCCACCCAGGGCATCCCCACACTGCACTCCCAGGCCACTCCTCCCTCTCCCCAGAGTACTACTATTTGCCTGGCTTAACTCTGGCAAATGGCATAGACTTCTAAAACCTCAGAATTTGAGCTCCAGTGTTAGCAAAAAACTTGCCATAATCAGTTCCTCCTAATCACCCAGTCAGGGGTCCTGGGGGAGTTTTTCCTTGGACAAACCTGTTGTGCTGTTGTCTCTCCCCTTCTTTCCCTGTCTTCTTTCCACAAAAAGGGCTCCCAGCCCCTACCTGGCAATGTGGCTTTTCTCTCCCCCAATTCATATCTCTGAACCTTGCAGCCTCCACATTCTCTCCTTCTAATTGTGCAAACTGTTCGGTTCATCCTCAAATTTATTTGCTAGTTGCTCAAAATGTTTTGATGCCAATTTAGCTGTGTTTGAAGGACAAGGCAAGATCAGGGTCCCCCTGCCAAACTACTCCACCATCTTAATTCCGCCTTAAAATTTAGTTTCTAAGTACTACTTTCATTCATTAAATTATTCATCAAATATTTAATGAATGCTTACTAGACCTTATTTGAGGTGCTTGGGACACATCTAAACTAAACCGAGTCTTTGTGCAGTTTTCATGATGAGAGAAAAGCAACTAATAAATATGTAACTATATGCTAAATAGTTTCAATATGATATTTTTAGTATTCAGTCCTATGTATTTTCTAAATTCCTTTGTGATTTCTTCTTTGGCCTAGGGTCTAGGCATTATGGTCACAGAATGTAGCTTAATAATCCTTATTCTTTGATAACTTGAGGAAGTGTGCTTTCTGAGTAAAATTATGGGCAGTTAAAAAATTGTTTTATGCATAAAACAATTGAAAAAAATGTATATTCTTTAATTGTTATTTTATGTGGCCTTTAGATAAAAACTATTAATTGTATTATTTTAAGTTATTTTTGTCTGCTTGACTATACATTATGGATTTGTTTTAAAATATTCCATGATTTTTGTGCTTTTTCATTTTTCCCCCTGTACTTGTAGTGGCTTTTTTTTTTTTTTTTTAAGATTTATTTATTTATTTGACAGACAGAAATCACAAGGAGGCAGAGAGGCAGGCAGAGAGAGAGGAGGAAGCAGGCTCCCCGCTGAGCAGAGACCCTGATGGCGGGGCTCCATCCCAGGACCCTGGGATCATGACCCGAGCCGAAGGCAGAGGCTTTAACCCACTGAGCCACCCAGGCTCCCCTTGTAGTGGCTTTTGATTTCTATATTATGAAGGTACATTATCAGATGCTTTCAAGTTCATAAATTTAATTTTTCTATTGAATCTTTTTTTTCCATTGAATTATTTTTTTTAATGATTAGGTTGGACTACCTTTATATCTAGTAATTCTTCTTTGCTGAGATTTCTATAATTTTGTGAAAATAAATATTCTAGCCTTTTTTTCACCTGTTTTGGCTAGTTTACCTTTCTGTTTTCTCTGTATCACTTGGTTTTAGTTGTGTTTCATAAATAGTATACATTTATTTATTTTTCTCATGATCTTATCATTTCTCATCTGGTGAATTTAGTCTACTCAAATTATTGGTTTTTCAAACCTAAGGTGTCCATGATTTTTTAAGATACATAATTATTTTTATATGTTGGGTCTCCATTAGATGCTTAAAATTTCATAATTTTCTTCTTCTTGAATCATTCTTTTTGTGTTTATGTAAGATCTGCTTTATATCTAATACCCATTAGTGCCCCTTAAACTATGACACATACTTTTAAAACAGCCTTACGTACGCAACTCATAGAGCACTCAGTGTTGCAGTCCTATCTTAAAGAACATTTTTTTTTATTTCACTATTATCAAGTTTATGTCCCATTTTTCTGTTTTGGGCTGATTAATTTTTCTTCATGCACAAATCACTATAAATGACCATTAAATGTAAATTAATACTATCAGCAATGTGCACGACTCAATTGAAGTAAAGACCAATAGACGTCTGGGTCTAGATATGTGACTTGTGTGGGCAGTGAAACTGCTATGTGGTTAGCCGCAATCATATGATGTCCTCAGTTAGTAGTGCATTCAAATGTCAGAGGTAATGAAATATGAAAAACTGGTGTAAAATTGTTATAAAATTGATAATTTATTTCATTTATATTTTATATTTACCTTTTTTTTTAAGAGAACCTCTTCTTTCCTGATCTTCTATTAGATTTTTAGGTTTTCTTTATTCTTTTTTCTTTACTGATTTTGAAGTTCTGAATTTTATGTCTATTATTTTAATAGTTACCTGTAAACTCAATACACTCTCTTGATTTAATAAATTAAGAAGCTAATCAGTGTCTTCACTTTTCTCCTGGATAAATACATGGCATTACAACATTATACCTTTAGTCATCATTTTCCTATTTTGTACATTATTTTTGTCCATTGTTTTTAGTGTACCTTATTCTAGGTTGATAGTTATTTTTTCTCAGCATATGAATATGATGTTATTCAATGTCTTCTTACTGCCTTGTTTCTATTCAGAAGTCTGTTGTCACTTCATCTGTCTTTTGTATGTAAACTAATTTCTTCTCCTGAGTTGTTTGTTAGAACTTTGTCTTTAATTTTCTGCAGTTTGACTATGGTGGGCTGGAGTTCAGATTTATTATTTATCTTGCTGGGGACTTAACGATTCTTAAATCAGAGGATTCATGACTTTTATCAGCATTTGAAAGTTATCAGATAATATTTATTCAAAAGTGCCTGTCCTCTATTCTCTCTGTCCTCTAGTTCTGGAGGTTTTTTTTTTAGAAAATTGTGTTTCTGTCACATTACATTGATGTTTCATAATCTCTTCTTCATATTTTATGTCTCTATATTTCTGTCTGGTGAATTCAAGATTATTTCCTCAGATCTAATCAGTTTCATTGTTCTCTTAGGTTTTAAATATTAACTATTATATATGTATGCATGTATTAATATTTAGAAAAGTGCATACAACATAGACCTATAGTTTATTAAGAAAATATATATAATAGCAAGATACAGTCCCCATCTGGGTCAAACATATATCAACATAATCAGCACTCTAGAAGCTCTGACATCTCTTTTCTACCTAAAGGTAGGAACACTGTCTAGACGCTTTATGATTTTTGTTTTACTGTTTTTCATTATAGTTGTGTGTGTGTGTGTGTGTGTGTGTATCCATAAGCAAATATAATTTGTTCGTCATTTTTAATTTATATAAATAGAATCTAAATATACATTCTGTTTAGTGTTTTTTCACTCAACATTGTATCTAAGAAATATCTATATTACTACTGCATCTGTATTTCATTCATTTTTTCCTACAATGTATTTCATACTATGACTGTAATACAGTTTTTTACACATTCTACTGAAGATAAATGTGTATGTAATTTCCAGCATTGGACTATTCCAAATTCATACTTACTTCCATATATATTTCTTCTTGGAGTTCTTTTTCTTTTTTCTTTTTTAAATATTATATTTATTTATTTATTTGTCAGAGAGAGAGAGAGCACAGGCAGGGAGAGAGAGAAGCAGGCTTCCCACTGAGCAACGAGCCTGATGTGGGACTCAATCCCAGGACCCTGGGATCATGACATTAGCCAAAGACAGACACTTAACCACTAAGCCACCTATGTGTCCCTCCTCTTGAAGTTCTAATGTATTTCTTGTTTTTGGTCACTGTCTCTTAGATCTCAGATGTTTTTTGAATTACAACCAGTTCATTTTTTCATAGAATGTTTTGCATTGTTTCTTTGTGTTTCTACTTTGTGTCTGTTATCATTTCAAGCAGATATTTAAGCTATATGGGAGGTCTGAATTTCTTGGAATTTATGCCTTTTGTTTGCTTTCTTTCCTGTTTTGTGGTATTGGACCATTGACTCATCTTTAGCCATGCTGTATCTCTGGTAATCATGTGGGTCCAGTGTGTCTCTTGAAGATTTGTTTCTTTTGCTTCTGCAAGGCTTCTGGGTTATCGTTTGGTTTCAAATCCTTGTACCATACTGTTTTGTAAATTTGAGCCTCAAATTCCTGAAGGCAGCTTCGGAGTAACAAATTTTCAGGAAAGACTCTACTTTTCCTCATACTCAGGGTCTAAGCTACAGAAGGTAGGTTTTTTTGTTTTTGTTTTTATGTGTTTGACAGTGGTGAAGTCTTGTCTATCTGTCTTTTTTTCCTTCTCTTTTCCCTCCTTCCTTCCCCTTTTTCCTTTCCTCCTTCTCCCCACATCTCCCCATTTCCTTCTCTCTCTTCTTTAAATGTTTCATACTACTGAAGATGTAGGCCTTGGAAAATCTGACTTTATGTGACCAACTTAACTTCAAATCTCTGCCTATTGAAGCCCCAAGGACTTGTCTTTTCCCCAAGAGGGCTTTAACACTAATATCCTTGGCTACCCTGAGTGGGCAGCCTCTTTGGGGCCTACAGCATGGCCTAGAACATTAGTGCTCAGGTACATTTATTTCCCTCTGGTTTTTATTTTTTTATTTATTTTATTTTTTAAAGATTTTTTTAAATTATTTATTTATGTGAGAGAGTGAGCACAAGCAGGGGGAAGTGGGAGAGGGAGAAGCAGTCTCCCCGCTGAGCAGAGAACTGATTTGGGACTCAATCCCAGGATTCTAAGATCATGACTCGAGCCGAAGGCAGATGCTTAACCAACTGAGCCACACAGGCGACCCTCCCTCTGGTTTTTAGATTTCTCTGTTTTGGGCTTCCTATTTATTTATTTAACTAGATCAACTCTTCATTTATAAGAAAGTTTGACTTATTTTTGGCATCTTCTTTATTTTATAGAAGAAGGTTTTCATTTATCTAGTGTGCTACTTTATGACATTCTTTATCAGATGCCATCATGTTTTAGTTTTTCTAGTTGCCGTCTGTGTTGTCTTTGGTTGCCAGTGTCAGAAACTCAAATGTATTTAAGCGAACGAGGGATTTATTAACTCTTATAAAAGAATTATAGGGCTTTTTTGGCTTCAGGTATGGATAGTCTAGAGCTTAAGCACGGTCAACAGGGCCCTTTCTTCCTGCCTTAACCTTACATTTTTCAGTGTTGGATTTGATTCTCAGACTTCATTTTCCATTTAGCTGATGAAAGTGATTTCTGGGATTTGGTATCCTTACAGCTTATGCCCTCCTTGTGTTACATCGGATATATATAGGAAATAACTTTTTGCCTATTTGGGGCATGTTGCTCTTTCTGAACAGGTTACTGTGGCCGGTGGGCTTATATATTCCAATTAGCTAGATTTGGTCATCTACCCAACTCTGAGATGTAAGGGCAGGTATACTGTGTTAAGCAGCCCTACAAGGTTCACATGGGTAGAGGGTGGTTTGGTTCCTCAAAGGAAAAACCAGACAGAGTTCCCAATGAATAGAAAAAAGTGCTAGGAGGGCAGATATCTTGTATGTGCAGTATGTGTTTTTTAGCAGCTCATCAGACCTCAGGTTAGAAATTTCAATGAAGATGTGAGACTGCTATAATTTCAAGACTATCACTATCTGGGATTGATCATTCTTTTCAACCCTGAATAGATTAATTAGCAGTAACCTACCAAACAAGATCCCTTTCCCTCCTTTATCAAGTCCTAACAATTTCGCTTTCTGAAATCTCTGCATCTCTGGAATCTGCTCATTTTTTATCTGCCATTGATAGTATAGTGCAAGCTATAATCCTCTTTCTTCTGATCTATCGAAATTACATCCTTACTGATAGGTCAGTATCTACTCCGGTTCCCCTTCAGTCTGTTCTCCACACTGTGGTAACGGGATCTGTCCAGAATGCAAATCTAATAATGTGTTTCCTGTCCTCCAACAACACCTCAAGTCTTTAAAACCGTTCATTAGGCAGAAATTATTAACTAGATTTACATCTGGCCCATCATCACTTCTCCAACTATTCTTGCTCAATAATTCCCTTTTATATAAGTTAAATTATATATTCTCTTATTACTATCTACCTCTCCCTTTTACATTTATTATAATTACAGTTTTGCACTTGTGTATGAGTATTTGATGAATGTCTGATTTCTCCATTAGACTATAAAAGCAGATACCATGTCTGTTTTCCATTATCTTTTAATTTCATTAGCTAGAACGTGGCTTGGCTTACAGTAGAAAATAAATATTTATTTCATTAATTAACTGATTGATTACCATAAAGAGACCTCCATGGTAACGAAGACAATTTATTCATTCGACATCCATCTCCAAGAGCTTTGTAGTCAATTGATTTTGGATTTAGGCCCTCCAATATAATCTGACTTAGAAGTTTATGGAGAGTATTATATAGTTATCATAACAAGTGTGGGATGTTTTGAGTATCTGTCAACACATAGTTATGTTCATGTGAAATAATGTGAAAGGCTAGAAAGTAGTAGGGCTATAAGGATTGAAATCAGCAGGGAGTAGCCCATTGCACTGGTTAGATATCTCTTTTCCCATTAGCACCCAAATAAGTTATTTATCTAGTTGAAAACCCCAATTTTTCTTTTGTGCTTTTCTGCTTATATCTGTTGGGCTTGTTGATGTCTTTGCTGCTGGGGCCACTTGCTTTTAGGCAAGAAGCAGGAAGTTTCTACCAACTTATACCTCAGGAAGCCAAGACCCTTGCCCAGAGTCAGCACTGCAGTAAGTGGACGGGGATTGGGGCAGGGTGGTTTCTCCCCAGGCTTTGGTACCATCCTGGTAAAAATAGTTTGCCATAGGTGAGAAGAAAGGCTTTTCTTACCCTTTCTTCTTTAACAGGACTGGACCCCTTTTTCTATATACACTCTCTTTAGTTTTTTCTTGCCTTAGATATATAGATAATCTATTCCTCCTGCAGTTCCCTTGGGACTACTGCATGGGTGACAGTGGAATGACTTTACATGCATCAAGGTGAAAAGGTAAAAATTACTTGATATAAATAAGTTTAGTTTCTTTGGAAAGAGCTCTGGGTTCATAGTTTACGTCTAATATCAACTAAGACTTAGGTAATAATTTCTTCAAATGGTTGATAGCAGGCTGACATTAAAATTTTTGGAGAACAGTTAAAGTTGTGCATGAGTGGGCACAACCGTAAAGGGGGATTGGTATATTTTGGTAAATTTGTGATTTTTTTATATCTATCATGTGAAAAAGAGAAAAGTTAGGAGATGAAGTTAGGAGAAAGGGGGGAAATGTTAGGGATAATCATAAGAGGACAGTGTCTGGTAAGCTTACTGAAAATAAATGTGAAGAATTGATCTTATTCTCCATCTGTTAGGTGCTGATATTTAATCATATTGAGGACTAGTTCCACATTCCTTTCACTCTCCTTTAAACATCCTACTAACACTTGACACAGTGCCTTGCAAATTCTGGCCTCATGATAAATAACTATTGGTTAGTTGAAGGAATGAATGGAAGGAGAATGAAGGGATGAATGACAAGATTCTTGACTTTCACAGTACAAATAAATATATGCATCAACTTACCAAGATTTGAAAACTGTGACTTCTTAATAACTTAGATAATATAGATGAAAGGATTGATTTGATCTAAAAATTTGAACAGTGGAATTGTCAGAAGTTTGATTACTATATCTAAAATACAAGGGGCACTTGGCTGGCACAGTTTGGTAAATCATGTGACTCTTGATCTCTGGGTTGTGAGTTCGAGCCCCATGTTAACTGTGAAGCCTATTTAAAGAAAAAATAAAGAAGAAATTTTTAGAAATGCAAATAGCAAATAATAAAATAAAGTTAGATAACTTGAAATGGTGCTTTTTAGGAGATAATCGTTCCTGCATTAAGGAATACATTGATTGCCAGGTTCAGAAAATGATTTTTTAAAGATTTATTCTCATTCTCACTTGATTTTTTTTTTTTTTTAGAATTTTGCCACATAGAAATTGTTTTGAACTTTCCAGTTAAGATGAATCAATTTTCATTTCTGAATTACAGATTTTAGTTTAATAAAATGGAATTTAATAAAATTAAAATTGAATAATAAAATTTTATTATTTATTATATATGGGGGTTAATGCTATGTATCTAGAAAATATTTCTCCCTACATTTGGATTTGTGTGTTTAATATGTGTTGGTTTCCATGTTTAAATATTTGAATGTGATGTATGACAAAGTGTGGGCTATGGTATCAGACTGAGTTTCAGTCCCCAGTTTGCACTTCTTAGTGAACAAATTACTCAATTTCTCGAACCTTAGTATCTTGTGTAACATGAAGATGATACCTACCAGAAGAGGTTCTTGGAAGGATGTAATAAATGAAGATATGTAAAGTGCTTAGCACAGTGTCTGGGATATAGTAGATATTCAGTAACTGGGAACAACGACTTACTCTACTCCACCTTATGTTTTTTTTTTTCTGCAGCTTTCCCCACAAATAAACCAGATAAAGATGCAAGACATGTAATAAAAGTGGTTAGTATTACTCTTAAATTTATATTTCATATATATTTTACTTTTTTGTTTTCTGCTTTATTCCTGGTATCTTTGTAAAAACAGTTTTTAATTTAGCTTTTATGATCTTATCAACAAATGTAGTGTTATGGTATATTTTCACATTATTAAAATGTAAAGACTGGAGAACTTTGTTTTTCTGTGTTGGCATTTATCATTTTTCTATCCTATCTAGCTATCTCTCCTTTCCTTTCTCCCTTTCTTTCCTCTTTATTCTAAATGGTAAGGTCCTTAAAGGCAAGGATGAGGTTTTACTTTTGTTTGTATCCCCTATGCCTAGTACAATGGATGAAATATAGTAGATGCTTAGTAAAGGTGTCTTGTGTGAATGAACCCCAGGCTAGTTTGTAGTATATCTACCCTGATGTCCATGTTGGTAGACACTGACTATCTGTGTATATGTGTATATATAATTTTCATTGCTTTTAGTAAGTTTTTTCCATAAAAAGACTACTTTCATGGCTAAGATTGTGTAGATAGCATTACAGTATATTAAATTTAAGCATGAGATTCTCTAAGTTTATTTAGTGCTTTTCTGAGATTTTTTTAGTGGAAATTTGATGCCTCTGTTTTTAATAAATAATTCAAGCACTATTTATATACTATACATGTATACTCATATTTTCATTGTTGAAATACCAAATCTATCCTTAAGATTGTTTTTACCTAATAAAATTAATTATTCTTTTCTTTTATAGGAATATCAAGAAAATGGCCCATTATTTTCAGAACTTAAATTTTACCAAAGAGCTGCAAAAAAAGACCATAGTAAGTAAATTTAGCAAAGCAAGCTACTTTCATATGCATATATATATACATATATATATGCGCTAAAGTGAATGTTAATATTTTTCTTTTTTTCTGGCCTTCTGGAAAATTATTTTCAATTAGAAGTTTTATTATAATTTATATAATTAACTTATATAAAAGTAGGATAGAGGCTTTGTAAATGTTGGTATTATATACACAGTGAGTTATATATTTGAAATCAATATTATTTCTTTTTTTTAAGATTTTATTCATTTATTTGACCGACAGACATCACAGGTAGGCAGAGAGGCAGGCAGAGAGAGGGGGGAAGCAGGCTCCCCATTGAGCAGAGAGCCCAATGCGGGGCTTGATTCCAGGACCCTGGGATCATGACCCGACCCGAAGGCAGAGGCTTTAACCCCCTGAGCCACCCAGGTGCCCAGAAATCAATATTATTTCCACTACTTTATATGCAATGTCAAGTTGTTGGTCTAAGCTACCAAGAGTTCTCTAAGTATAAAGATAGTAGAATGAAATAATTTGTAGGAAACCATTTGGAGTCAAAGATTGTAAGGAAAAGATATTAAAATGGACGGTAGATATATAAACAAAAGGAATGTCCATAGAATGGATTAGTGTAAGATACATGGAAATGTTTAAACATTAAAATGATTTAGACCATGAGTTAAAAGTGTTAGAAACTTGATTGTTGGGAAAATAACTGGAGCTGGAAATCACATGTAAAAACCACCAGTTAGAGGAATTGAATGTAAAATGAATGTGAGCAAGCTGAAGAATAGCAGTAGCATTTTATAAATAGAGCTCTCAGGAAGTTAATATAAATAAAAATGATAATAGTCAAGGTCCTCTGCATTGTTTTAGAAAAAGAATGATAAGACTAGCCTCAGTAATTAACTTTGTTTTCCTTAATAAAACCTTCTAAATGTTATGACAGTACTCTTTACTAACTGTTTAAACTATGTCAGGGTGACAAATAGAATCCATTAAACTTGATTGTTTATTGTAGAGCTGTCATACTTATTAAATATATATGGTAGAAAAGTGGGAAATAAGCTACCTGACGGTGTCAGTGGATTTGATTTTTTTTTTGAACTAAATTTAATCAAAGCAGTTTCTGTATAACAATTTCATAGTGAGATGATTTTTTCTGCCCAATTTCTATTTTTTCAACTACCATGGCTTTAAATTTTTAAGTAATGGAAAAGAAAAAGCTATCTCTCTACTGATTCTTTGGTACTTAACATATGTTCTATTTCATTTTATTTTAATTTTTTGAACATATGTTATATTTTAAAATTTAACATATAAGGGAACGAATTTTTTTCATAAATAGAAACACTTGTGTATATGATGCTAATGCATTTTATGACCATGACTACTTTTGTTTTGGTTATTATAGTTGCTTTAATTAAAAATTTCGGTATATGTTTTTATGTTAATTATAGTGATAAATAGAATTTGAAGCCACTAGATAGATGTATTTGATTCCTTAAAACATTTACTAGAAAGGTCTAATTTCTGTTTAGGTTAGCTAACTAAGTTTTAGGATCTATGAAAAAGTAAGAAATAACATTTCTAAAAATATATATCTTTTTTCCTATTAAATATTTCTTTATAGTCGAAAACTGGATAGAACTCAAACAACTTGATTATTTAGGAATTCCTCTGTTTTATGGATCCGGTATTACTGAATTCAAGGGAAGAAGGTAAAATGGAATTATTTTTACTGAGTTTCATTCAATGACTATGTCTTATGTGCTCTGATACCTTTGCTATGTAACAGATTACCCAAATCATAGTAGCTTGTAAGAGACTACTATCATCTTAGTTTCCATGGGTAGCCAACATGGAAGTTACCCATGGAAATTATGGTTTCCCCAGATGGTTCTAGCTCAGGACTTCTGAGGATGCAGTCAGCTGTCTTTTGGGTTGCAATTATCTCAGGACCTGACTGGGGACGGATCTGTTTTCAAGGTCACTCGTGTGGCTGTTGGCAGGTCTAAAGAGATCTGCTTCTGAATACACTCACGTGATTGTTTGAGGGCCTCACTTCCCCAGGCCTCCCAATAGGTCTCTCAGTAGGCTGCCTCAGTGTCATAAAGACATGGTAGCTGGCTTTTCCTAGAGCAAATAATTGAAAGAGAGTGGGAGACAAACACACACACACACACACATAGGAGCATGCATCCAAGAATAAAGCCACAGCCTTTTTTAAATTGAATCTTCAGAATTTAAATAAAAATTTGGAAAAAAAAAAGTTAACATTCAGTGCAGTTTGGTTTCAGGAGTAGAGTTCAGTGATTCATGACTTACATAGAACACCCAGTGCTCATCAAAGGCGCCCTCCTTAATCTCCATCACCTGTTTAGCCCATCCCTTGCCCACCTCCCTCCATCAATCCTGTTTGTCCTCGTTGTTAAGAGTCTCTTATGGTTTGCTTCCCTCTCCCCACCCCCTTCCCCTGTGTTCATCTCTTTTGTTTCTTAAACTCCACATGAGTGAAATCAGGTGGTATTTGTCTTTCTCTGACTTATTTTGAATCTTGCAGTGATGTCACATATTTCCACTATAGTCTCTTTGCTAGAGGCGAGTCGCTAAGTCTACTCCACACACTAGAGGAGATTTAATTAAGCTTTGTCTCTTGAGAAAAGGCACAACAAAGAATTTGTAGAATATATTTTTTAATTGCCACATATGGCTAGTCCTCATATATAAATAATTGACTAGTGATTTTTAAAAAAGAAAAAAAAAATCAGTTTGTTAGTTACCCCCTTTCAATAGCCTTTTAAGAGAGGTGATGTCTTTTTCCCTAGATGAGGAGATAGGCTCAATGGTCAGTGCTTTGTTCAAATGGTCTTTAAATGCTGTCAATAAAAACAAAATGAAGGATCAATAATCTTGGAACAAAGTAAAGGGCTGTTAATAGAGGCCTGAGTGGCTGAGTGGATCAAGGTATGTCCATATCATGTAATATTATGCAGCCCATTAAAGAAACCAGTTAAAGCTATACCCGTTGGTTTGGGAGGATTTCAGTGAAATACTAATGAAAAAAGTATGATGCAGTAAAGTGCATGTAATATCACATTTTTGTAAAACAAGGACAAAAATTCCTTTATGTCTGTGTTCATGTTTTTATACATAGATAAATGCAGACTGATGTGGGCATGTAAGTGAAAGGAAGAAAAGGGACAGAGGTGCCAAACAGAAAAGAAGTACATTTTTTTAAAGGTTTATTTATTTATGAGAGAGAGAGTGTGTGTGTGTGTGAGTGTGGGAAGGAGAGGCAAAGAGAGAGGGAGAGAATCTCAAGCAGACTCCATGCCAAGTGCAGAGCCTCAGTCTCATGACCCTGAGATCACAACCTGAGCCAAACCAAGAGTTAGACTAGACATTCAACCAACTGAGCCACCCAGGTACCCTGAAAAGAAGTACATTTTTAAAAGTCATGTTTATAAGTATGTATAGAAAGTAAAATATGATTCATAAGGTCAAGAAACAAATGTAAATAATATTCTGTGTATGGGCAGATAATTTGTTAAAGGTCTTAGTGAGAGGATGATGAAATCAAAATGAGTCAAACTGAGGACTCTTTAATTTAGAAAGAACATTCTCTTTTCACGATCTACGAGTGAGCGTGTTTCAACATAGCGTTCTCTTCTACTAGAAACTAACTGCAGAGTAGATACTGACTTGTATCTTTCTTAAAAGAACAGCAAGATTATTAATGTACATTCATTCTTTAATGGTTCGGATTGCAGTGTTCTTCATTGTTAGGTTGGGGGTGTTTTTCCTTGTTTCAGATTCATAAATAGGCAGTTTCAAGCACTGCTATCTTAAGATCTCTTTTTGACGTCTCCTTCTTATAGTTACAGATTTATGGTAATGGAAAGACTAGGAATAGATTTACAGAAGATCTCAGACCAGAATGGTACTTTTAAAAAGTCAACTGTCCTGCAGCTAGGTGTCCGAATGGTAAGAATGAATGACTTATTTCACATGCCTCATTTTCAGATTATTTACTTGTTACAATATACAAATCGTTGCCCTTTGTGGAATTATCAGAGAATGAAGGATTATTGCCCTAGAAATGTCAGTTATTTAGAGTAGAGGCTATTTTGGTGAAATTGATAACAGTGGGCTCTGTAAGTGACAGAATGTGCTGTGTTTGGCACTACAAACTCAATTAGGCATTGGTTCTACAGTCTGATTTTTTTTTCCCCTCACAGCTTTGTTTAACATATCAGAACAAGCTTGCATTGCTATAAGAATAACCTCTCTTTTGTCGGCTATATTTATAACAATGCAAACTATGGCAAAATATATTATTTTCCATACTAAACATGTGATGGTATGGGGGTGCTATAAAGTTTTTATTAGGAGTTTGGGATGGTGGCAGTAATTAGTATGGCAATGAATAATACATACTTTGCCAAATAAGAAGCAATGAAATCTTAATGGCACCCATGCACACATTTTGTTTATACCATATATTTGTCTTATCTTGTTTGTGTTTGGTTTGCCCAAGCTCCATTTTCTTTTTTCCATTTTAAATAGAATGAAACTGCTCGCTCCAGGTCGGGATGTGGCAAATAGAACTCGTTAATTTTCCCGTTCATCCATTCATCCATTTAGGCAGCCAGCACATGTTTATTGAGCACTAGGCGTAGGTAACATGCAAGGCTCCAGGGCTTCAAAGATGAAGCTAAGGCATTTTCTCTTACTGTCCAGAGGGAGAATGCCTTTCTGTGTGTTCATGGACATGCTGTTTTGTTCTGGGGTCTCCAAAACTCAATTTATAACCATTGCTTGGGTGAGGAACTGCTGAGGGAGCTTCAGGGTTATTTTACTTTGCATCTCCGATTTTGCTGCGTTTCTCCTCTTTGCATAGTGTGATTTGGCTACCAGGCTGTGAGGGCGTAGGCATAGGCATTCTTGAATCTTGGTTTCCTTCTCTCAGAAGTTTAATTAAAACACTTGATATTTGCAGATCATGGTATTCAGCTTTTTTTGAGGATAAGTGACCAGTACATGTGATAAGTGGATAAATACCTAAGTATGGAATATGTCAGTTTGTTATTGTTAATATGAAAAAGTGTTACTCTATATTCAGAATGTTCGAAGTTGATCATGAGTTTGAAATAGTTACCGATATATATGTATTTCTTTTCGTAGTTGGATGTCCTGGAATATATACATGAAAATGAATATGTTCACGGTGATATAAAAGCAGCAAATCTACTGTTAGGTTACAGAAATCCAGATCGGGTGAGTGCAGTATTAAGCTTCTGTTTCCAGGAGGAATCCTCACAGTATTATACAGAGACATTCAAAAATCAAACTCCTAACCCAGAAGAGTTTACAAATGAGGATTAACATGTTGTGATTTATCTTACCTTGTTCATCTCATTTAATGCACTACACTAAGAAGTAATTCATATGGGGAAACTGAGACTCAGAGGGCTTTAAATAATTTGTTAATGGACATATAGTTAAGTAGCTGAAATTTGAACTTCTGAGCGACTGTAAATAAAGAACCATCAAATCCAGTGGGAGATGGGGTGGATTTGTGCAGAGAAAACAAATTAAAAGTCACAGTAGCTCCTCTTTCACTGTATAAACACATAGCTTTGAAGCAGAGCAGCATTTCCAGTGGAACTTTCTCTGAGGATGGAAGTATTCGGTACATTACTGTGCAGTATGGTAGCCATCAGCCACGTGTGGCTGTTGAGCCATTGAGACGTTGGTTGTGCACCACCAAATGCTGAAAAAGATGTGGAGCAACAGGATCTCTCATTCATTGCTGCTGGAAATGCAAAAGGGTATGGCCACTGTGAAGACAGTTTGGCGGTTTCTTTAAAAACTGAACATATTCATAACATATGATCTGCAATTACACTGCCTGGTATTTACCCAAAGGAGTTGAAAACTTACATCCACACAAAAATCTACACACAGATGTTTATAGCAGCTTTATTCATAGATGCCAAAACTTGAATCAATGCAGATGTCCTTTAATAGGTGAATGGAGAAAAAACTATGCTACATCCAAACAATGCGATATTACTCAGTGTTAAAAAGAAATGAGCAGTCAGGACATGAAAAGACATGAAGGAAACTTAAATGCATATTACTAAGTGAAAATCTGTATAATTCCAACTCTACAACATTTTGGAAAAGGCAAAACTGTGGAGATGCAAGCAAGATCAGTCAGTGATTGCCACTGGTTAGAGGGGAGGGAGAGATGAGTAGGCAGAGCACAGAGGATTTTTAAGGAAGTGAGAGTGTTCTGTGTCATACTGCCCTGGTAGGTACATACATGTTTTACACTTGCCAAAGTCCGTAGAATGTTCAACACCAAAAGCGAACTGTAATGTAAACCAAATAGACTTTCGGTTATAAGGATGTGTTGCTGTGTCATGAATATAGGTTCATCCATTGCAACAGGCATAATACTCTGGTGTGGGATGTCGATAGTGGGGGAGACTGTTGGAGGGGTGGGGGCAGCAGGTGTATGAGAACTCACTGTACTTTTCCGCTCAGTTTTACCTAAATTGCTCTAAATTTACCAAAATTGAATCTAACACTGCTCTAAAAGAATCTTTAAAAATGTGACTAGTGTGGCTGAGAAACCGAATTTTAAATTTAATTTAATTTTGGTTATTAATTAATTATTTTATTTTACCTTGCTTCCCTCCCACCAGCTTTATTGAGGTATGATTGACAAATAAAAATTGCTTATATTTAGGCTGTACAACATGTACAAAGTGATGATTTAACATAGAGTACGTTGTGACGTGATGACCATCATCAATTTAATTAACACATTCATCACTTCATATAGTTACTTTCTTTTGTTTTGTGGTGATAACACTTAAGGGTCTATTCTTAGCGAATTTGAGGTACACAGCATTATTAACTCTAGTCACCATGCTGTACATTCAACCCCTAGAACTTATTCATCTTCTAACTAAAAGTTTGTACCCTTTGGCCAACATCTCCGCATTTCTCCACCCCCCTCCACCTTCCCCAGCCCCTGGCAACCACTTCTCTACTCTCTGGTGCTATAAGTTTCACTTCTTTACATGCCACATGTAAGTGAGATAATACAGTATTTGTCTTTCTGTGTCTGGTTTAATGTCTTCCACGCTCATCCATGCTGTCATAAATGGCATATTTCTTCTTATGGCCAAATAATCATTGCACGTATCTACCACATTTTCTTTATTCGTTCATCCACCAGTGACCACGAAGTTTATTTACATATTTGGGCTGTTGTGAAAAATGCCCTGGTAATGTGGGAGTGCACATATCTCTTTAAGATAATGATTTCTTTTCCTTTCAATGTACACCGAGAAGTTGGATTGCTGGATTGTATGATAGTGCTATTTTGAGGAACTTCCATATTGTTTTCCGTTAAGACTATACCAATTTCCATTCCCACCAAGAGTTTACAGGATTCCCTCTTCTTCACACCCTCACCAACACTGATTATCTCTTGTGTTTTTTATAATAGCCATCCCAACAGATTGAATGATATCTCATTGTGGTTTTCGTTTTCATTTCCCTGATGATAATAAGTTTGAGTACTTTTTCTTACACCTTTTGGGCATGTGTATATCTTCTTTGGAATAGTGACTATGCAGGTCCTTTGTGTATTTTTAAATCAAGTTATTTTCTTGCTAGTTCTTATATATTTTGGATATTAACCCCTTATCAGATCTAGAGTTTGCAAATATTCTCTACAGTTTTGTAGCTTGCCTTCTTATTTTGTTGATGGTTTCCTTTGCTGGAAAGAATCTTTTAAGTTAGATGTAATTCTAATTTTTGGTTTTGTTGCCTGTGCTTTTGGTGTCAGTTGAAAATAATCATTGCCACAACCCATGTTTATGGAAGAATTAATGGTATTAAAATAGCCATACTATGCAGAGCAGTCCCTATCAAAATTCCAAAGACAAAATTCATAGAAATAGAAAAAACAATCCTCAAATTTATATGGAATCACAAAAGACCCTGAATAGCCAAAGCAATTTTGAGAACAAAGTTGGAGACATCCCACTTCCTGATTTCAAACTATATGACAATACAATAGTAATCAAAACAGTATGTTATTGACATAAAAACAGACACAGACCAGTAGAACAGAATAGAGAGCTCAGAAACAAAGCCATACATTTACTATCAACTAATCTTTGACAAGGGCATCAATAATATACAATGAGAAAAAAAATAGTCTGTTCAATAAATGATGGTGGGAAAACTGGACAGAGACATGCAAAAGAATAAAATGACTCAACCTACACCCTACACAAATATTAAATCTTTAACTCATTGAAGATCTAAATATAAGACCTGAAACCATAATACCATAAGAAAATGCAGGGGAAAAGCTTAATTTCAGTTAATTTAAATTTAAGTAATTCCAAATGGCTAGTGGCCACTCTATCAGACGGGAGAGAGTTAAAAAGTGAAAAAAATTTGAGTCTATGAAAAGTATATAAATCATAGTTGAATATTTAACAACTCTAGATGAGGGAAGAAATTTCTGAGTAATGGTACAAAAGAAAAAATTTTAGAAAATATTGAGAAATTTCAAATTTTAAAATGTCTATATTAAAAAAAATTGAAAAAATGAAAGAAAATGAGAAATTGGAAAGCATGCTTATGAAAAATATTTGGGGATATATATATATATATGTATATATACCTTCTCTCAGATCTTTGCAGATACTTTCTGCATCTGTACCTTTCCTTTTCTCTCATCAGTGTCTTTCAGAAGGCAGATGTTTTTAATTGTGAGGAGGCCCAATTTATGATTTTTTCTTTTATATATATATATATATAAATATAAATATATATATATATATATGTATATATATATATATATATATATAGCAAAAGCAAAAAATTAGTAAGAAAAAACACCAGGTAATTTTCTTAAAATAATGATTGAAAGCAATGAACAGACAGATCACAGAAGAACACAGAACCCATCCACTGTCAGAAGTGGATGAGGAAAGTTTACTATCACTGGAAAGAAGAGAGTTGCAGATAAAATGGTGAAGTACCATTTTAAAAGAACTTACCAGATTGGAAAAGCCAAAAATAATAATCTGATGATATTGAGGCTGAAGAGGGTGCAGGCTCTCGTAGAACACCAGGGGGAATGTAAATTAAATGGGAGTAGGAGAAGAAATTAAGTTAATGGAAGGGCAATTTGGCCATGTATATTAAAACCCTTTAAAAGTCTGCAGACTTTTTGAAGGTGAGGTTTATTGAAGTATAATTTACAAACCGTGAAATTCACCCTTTGCACTGTACAGTTTGATGTGTTTTGACACATGTGTGTCTTACAACCACCACTACAGTCAAGATACAGGGTGTTCCTGTCATCCTCAAACTTTCTCTCCTTCCGCCCCTGCATTCAGTCCCCTTCTCTGGCCACTGGCAGTGATCTCTGCCCCAGTAGTTTTTGCATTTTTAGAGAATGTCATGTAAATGGAATTATGGGATATATTCCCCCATGCCTGGCTTCTTTCACTTCCCATAATGTTTGTGAGATTAACCCATGCTGTAGTTCATTAGTAGTTCATTCCTCTTTAAAGATAGAGTATTCCATTGGCACTACTACAGTTTATTCGTTTACCTGTTGAAGATTTATGTTATTTCCAGCTGGGGGAGCAAATATTAGTAAAGTGGCCATATGCATTCACGTAAGGGTTTTTGTGCAGATACATGTTTTAAGAACTGCTGGATACGTAACTAGGAGTGGGTTTCTGGGATCATAAGGAAGTGTAAGTTTAACTTAAAAGAAGCGGCCAAACAGGTTTTCAGAGCGACTGTACTGTTGTTACACATTTCCACCGGTGACGGGTAGTTCTCCACATCTTGCCACCACTTGGTTTCATTAGTTTTTTAAAATTTTACCCGCGATAGTATCTAGTCTTAATTTGCGACAGTTATGTAATGACTAATGATACTGAGCATCTTTCATGTGTTTATTTGCTACTTTTCTTTGATGAATCAAATGTGCCCATTTTTAAATCAGATTGCTTTATTTTAAGAGAGTTTTATGTTTTAAGGACAGGAACCTTCTCTCAGATCTTTGCAGATACTTTCTGCATCTGTACCTTTCCTTTTCTCTCATCAGTGTCTTTTCAGAAGGCAGATGTTTTTAATTATGAGGGGCCCAATTTATGATTTTTTTCTTTCATCCTTTCTGCTACTTCTGTCCAAAGCCAGGATCATAAAATGTTTTCTCGAGAGTTTTCTTCAGCCAGTTTTATAGAACTCTCATGTTTAAATACCTGATCTGTTTCAGGTTTGTATTTGGTGCAAGGTTAGGGTCAAGGCTCTTTTTTGGGGGAAGGGGAAACATACACATGTGCAGTTGCTCCAACACTGTGTTGAAGTGAACATCTTTTTCCCTATGAATTGCTTTGGCTCCTTTGTCAAAATTATTGACCATCTATGAATGAGTCTATTTCTGGATTCTTTATTACAGTATCAAACAGACAATATCACACTTTTATAGTCTTGAAGTTAGATAATAGGAGTCTTCCAACTTTGTTCTTTTTTTTTTTTCAAAATTATTTTGACTATTCTGGCTGCTTTGCAATTCCATATATAATATTTTAAAATAAGTTTGTCAGTTTCTGTCCAAAACCATGCTAGGATTTTGATTGAGATTGTGTTGAACTATAGATTAATTTGAGGGAATTGAAATCTTAACAATATGAGTCTTCTGACTAAATGCCAAGCTAATTCACTGGAAAATGGATGATCTTTGTAGTACTCATTTTTATTTCTTTTGTTTTCACATTTAACTTCAAAATATTTTTTTAAAGATTTTTATTTATTTATTTGACAGAGAGAGCACAAATAGGGGGAGCTACAGGCAGGGGGAGGGGGAGAAGCAGGCTCTCTACCAAGCAGGGGCTGGATCCCAGGACCCTAGGGTCATTACCTGAGCCAAAGACAGATGCTTTTTTTTTTTTTTTTTTTTTAAAGAGATTTTATTTATTTATTTGACAGACAGTGAGAGAGGGAACAGAAGCAGGAGGAGAGGGAGAAGCAGGCTCTCCACTGAGCAGGGAGTCTGACACGGGGCTCCATCCCAGGGCCCCGGGATCATGACCTGAGCTGAAGGCAGATGCGTAATGACTGAGCCACTCAGGTGCCTCCAAAATATTTTTTTAAAGGTTTTATTTATTTATTTGACAAGTAGAGAAGCAGGCAGAGAGAGAGGAGGAAGCAGGCTCCCTGCTGAGCAGAGAGCCCGATTTGGGGCTCGATCCCAGGACCCTGGGATCATGACCTGTGCTGAAGGCAGAGGCTTTAACCCACTGAACCACCCAGCCGCCCTCCAAAATATTTTGTAAATTTCCTGTGTAATTTGTTTTTGACCTTAGGGTTATTTAGAAATATGTTGTTTAATTTCCAAGTATTTGAAAGTTTTCAAATTCCTCTCTGCTATTGATGTTAATTTAATTCTCTTGTGGTCAGAGAACTACTCTCTCTGATTTCTGTACTTCTAAGATTATTGAGAGTTACTTAATGCCTCAGCATAGGAGCTAACTTACTGAATATTTCATGAGCCCTTGAAAAGAATACATTGTCTGTCTTGGGGTGGAGTGTTTAATAAATGTCTGTTAGGTCCAGTTGGTTCCATGTTGAAATTTCCTACGTCCTCCCTGAAGAGAGTATGGAAACCCCTAGTTATGATTATGGATTTATCTTTTTTTCCCATCAGTTTTTGTTTCATATGTATCGGAATTCTATTATTGGTATACATGTTTGGGATTTTTATGTCTTCTTTATGAACTGTCTTTTTTATCATTTTAAAATAAAAGGTTTTTTCCCTAAAATATTTCTTGTTCAGAAATCAACTTTGTCTGAAATTAATATAGCCGCACCTCCTTTCTTTTGATTAGTGTTTGCATTATATATCATCTCCATTCTTTCAATCTATTTTTGTCTATACATTTAAGTTAAATGTCTTGGAGACAGTATGTTCATTTTGAGGCTATTTTTAAGCTTTGCTAAGATAAGTCTATAAGTAGCCTATTCTCTGTGGATATTTTATTCCTACATCTATGCTGTAAAGTTTTGTGACTTCTGTGGAATTCCATATGAGGATTTACTCTGGTTGGTCAGAACTCAACTCCCAGAAATCCTTGTGCAGATTTTTCTGGACCTTCCCCTGCCTCACACACCACCCTGCCGCCCTGTAGCTCCCTCTTCTTCTGAACTCTCTGGAATTTGGGGCTCTTTAGGAGCCTCCCTGAACTCAGTCACTGTCTCAGCGGGATTGCTGTACTCCAGTTAGGAGTTCCTACCTGTTCCTGAGTTGGGAATTGTCACCAGGCAGAAAGCTGGGGCATCTGTGGGACTCAACTAATCTTTTTTTCCCCATTTTCTCAAGGATCTCAGTCTTGTGCTGCCTAGTTAATATCCAAAAATATGTATATCTTTCATTTTATCCAGTTTCCCAGGGGCAGTAGAAGTGTAAATCCAGTCATTGTATTCCTTTTTGCCCAAAGAAAAAAAGGCTAGTTTTTAATAATTTGTGTGTGTGTGCGTGAATTATCCACTCCTGTCTTTTGCCCATTTTTATCTTTTTTTTTTGTTTTTATTCCCTCAGTTTTAAAATGTTCTTTAAATAAGCATTGTATAATCCCTTTATCTATTACAGATTTTGCAAATATTTTCTTTCAATCTGCCTCTTGTCCTTTGATTATACTTGTGATGTTTCATTGCCACGTAGAAGGTGAAACTTCTATTTTTAATGTCACATTTATCAATCTTTTATTTGCTGGATATTGAGTCATGGTTAATAACATTGTTCTACAGACAGATTTTATATGAATTTAATTGTATAGTTTCCTTTTTTACCTTTAAATCTCTTATTAATTTAGAGGTTTTTTTTTTTTAATTTCTTTTCAGCGTAACAGTATTCATTGTTTTTGCACCATACCCAGTGCTCCATGCAATACGTGCCCTCCTTAATACCCACCACCTGGCTCCCCCAACCTCCCACCCCCTGCCCCTTCAAAACCCTCAGGTTGTTTTTCAGAGTCCATAGTCTCTCATGGTTCACCTCCCCTTCCAATTTCCCTCAATTCCCTTCTCTCCATCTCCCCATGTCCTCCATGTTATTTGTTATGGTCCACAAATAAGTGAAACCATATGATAATTGACTCTCTTTGCTTGACTTATTTCACTTTCATATGACAAGTGGTATGGACCCAATTTTATCATTTTCTAAATGATTTTCCAGTTTTCCCAACACTATTGGGAAAAAAAAAAAGTTTGGTCCAGTGATACTAGATGTCACCTTTGTCATATACTAAACTTCCATATGTACTTGGGTTCATTTCTATACTTTCTACTGAATCCTTTCGGTCTAATTATGTTTCATAATTATACCAGCCCAGTAATTGCTGAGGCTCTGTAATGTATTTTAATATCTGGTGATATTTAGTGCCTTGTAACTTTTCTTTTTCAATATTATTCTAACTATTCACATTTTTCTATATTCTTTTGTTTAGCTTCATTCACAAATACTTGTTGGCATTTTTATTGGAATTTTGTTAAATTTTTAAATTAACTTGGGAAGACCTGGCATCTTTATGATGTAAAGTTGTTCTTCAACAACAAGGAATGTGTTTATATTTCGTCAGTTTTACATTTGTATCTTCTTGAGTATTTTTGTTCTTTCTTCACATTAACTTCTTCACATTTCTTGCTACACCTACATTTATTCTTCTTATTTTATTTTTATTTTTTTAAAGATTTTATTTATTTATTTGAAAGAGAGAGAGAATGAGAGAGAGAAAGCATGAGAGGAGAGAGGTCAGCAGGAAAAGCAGACTACCTGCCGAGCAGGGAGCCCGATGTGGGACTCAATCTTGGTACTCCAGGATCATGACCCGAGCCAAAGGCAGTCACTTAACCAACTGAGCCACCCAGGTGCCCTATTTTTTTTTTTTTAAGATTTTATTTTTTATTTGACAGAGAGAGAGACCACAAGTAGGTGGAGAGGCAGGCAGAGAGAGAGGGCGAAGCAGGTTCCCCGCTGAGCAGAGAGTCTGACGTGGGGCTTGCTCCCAGGACCCTGAGACCATGACCTGAGCCTAATACAGAGGCTTAACCCACTTAGCCACCCAGGTAGCCTCCCACCTATACTTACTCTTGCTGCACTTACTGTCATTGCTATTTTACTCTACTGTTTTATCTTCTAAGTGATTATTGTTTGTGTATATGAACATTATTGATTTCTGTGCATTCACTTTATATCCTGTTAATTTACTGACTTTGAAATTGCTTTAATAATAATTCTCTAGGGTTCTCATAGGAAACATTTCATATGCAAGTAGATACAATTGTCTTTCTCTTCCAGTTCTTATATCTCTGACTTCTTTTGTCTAATTGTATTGCTGGTACACCCAGTACATAGGAAATAGTAGTGAAGGTAGTGATTATCCTTACCTCTTCCTGATCTTAGTGGAAATTCCTGAAGTTTATCGCATTAAAAGTGATGCTGGCTTTAGGACTAAGGTGCATGTACATGTGTGTATGTAAGTGTGTACATAGGTGTGTGTCCTTATAGTCATATTTGGGAAATCATCAATTCCTATGTTCTTTTATTTTTAAGATTTTGTTTATTAGAGAGAGAGAGAGAGAGAGAGCACAAGCCAGGGGGAGGGATAGAGGTAGAGGGAGAAGCAGACTCCCTGCTGATCATGGAGCCTGACATAGGGCATAATCCCAGGACCCCAGGATCATGACCTGAGCCGAAGGCAGACACTTAACCAATTGAGCCACTCAGGCACCTCTCCTATGTTCTTGGGATTTTTTTCTTTTTATGGAATGGAAATTGAATTTCATTAAAGATTTGTTTAGGATGTATGGAAATAATCGCATTTTTTCTCAGATCAATTAATATGGTATGATATATTGCTGTGCTTTTAATAGTGAACTAACCTTACTTGCCAGGAGTAAATCCCACTTTGTTATAGTATATTATTTACTTAATATGGTGTTGAAGTATGTTCACTAATCCTTTATGTAGTATTTCATATAGGTATTTATAAGTGAGGTTGGTCTGTAATTTCCTATTTCTGTACTATTTTTATCAGATTTAGGTATCAACATTCTGTTTCATAAAAAGAATTTGGAAGTTTTACTTCATTTCCTATGTTCCAGAACTATTTCTTTAAATTGATACCATTTGGTTTTTGAATATGAAACCATCTGGTTCTGCTATTTTTCTGTGAGGCAGTTCCTTGTAACTCAACTTTTTCCCATGGAAATGTTTAAGCTTTTTATCTCTATTTGGGTCAATTATATTAGTTAACCATTTTGTCTGGTTTTTCAAAATTTATTTGTGTGGTTGTAGCCTCTTGTGACTTTTAAATTTCTTCTACTTCAATGGCTGTTTTCTTCTAGTTATTTTTTAATTTTGCTTTCTTTTTTCTGCCTTAGTAAAGGTGTTTATCTTTCAACACACCTGGATTCTGATTTATTAATGAGATATATTTTCCCTTATATATCTCATTAATTTTTGATTTTGCCTTAATTATGTCATTTCTTGTGCTCTTTTAATTTACCCATTTGTTCTTTCTTTTGGTACTCAGTTTCCAATCTATTTCATTTATTTTCATTAATTTTTTTTTTTACTTCCCTAGTGTTTAAGGCTGTGATTTTTCCTCTGGTCACAGCTTTATGTTGTACTCATAGATTTTAATATGTTATGTTTTTTTAATATCTTTATTTTTTAGAAGGTTTTTATTTTTTTTTCACCAAAAAGTTGTTCAGTAGATTTTTAATTTTTTAAGTAGAAGGACCTTTTTAAAATTTTTTATTATTAAATCTAGAACTGTGACAAGATGATC
Organism: Lontra canadensis; assembly: GCF_010015895.1. NCBI lineage: Eukaryota > Metazoa > Chordata > Mammalia > Carnivora > Mustelidae > Lontra > Lontra canadensis. The sequence goes on along the minus strand of NW_022631044.1, from coordinate 13,427,717 downwards.
AGGGTATTATTTATGATAATTTTACACTTCGGAATGCACTGAAGCTTTTAGTGGTGACTGAGAAGAACAGTTTTTGTCCATATTCCATGCCTATTTGGGCCCTGCATTAGGCTCCATACTGGGTGTGGAGCCTACTTTAAAAAAAAAAAAAAATCTGTTATTAGTGTGGGTTTTTTGGCCTCAAGGGTCAGAATCAAGTTCTCCTGTAGTTTTTGTTTCATAAAGATCATTGCTTTGCTACTTGGTAAATATTCATTATTTATATTTGCTGCACTTCGTATGTGTTTTCTTTGATCTTATATTCTTTAAGGTTTCTTTTTTTTAGGGGGGACTATCTATGAAAGTTCATATTTTTGTTGTAGTGATTGCCTTGGTATCTGTGCTTTTTAAAGATTCTTTTTGCTCCTTCTGTCTGTATTTAATCTTTTACTGCTGTCTTTCATGGTAGTTGTTTACTTCTACCTACTACTAATTCACTATTGCTTATTTTATCTTCCTCTAATGTTGTCCCCTTAGTTTTTAGTCATTCTACTTTACCTTGTCAGGTCATGTATTATTTGTATATTCTTCATTTATCACCACCCTTGTTTTGGTCTTAGATATAATTAAATATATTAAATATTCACCTTTCTCTCCTTTTGCCAAAGTTACCCACTCATCTTTAGATTGGATGAAACTAATCTTGTAGATTGCTCAAGAAGTGCCCTTGCATGTTTAAAACTTTTTCAGTAGCCTAGATACTTGAAGGATAGCTTGGGGGGATGTAAAATATTTAGTTCACACGTTTTGTCCTTGAATTTCTTTTTTTTTTTTTTAAGATTTTATTTATTTATTTGACAGAGATCACAAGTAGGCAGAGAGGCAGGCAGAGGAGAGGAGGGGAAGCAGGCTCCCCGCTGAGCAGAGAGCCTGATGTGGGGCTCGATCCCAGGACCCTGGGATCATGACCAGAGCCAAAGGCAGAGGCTTTAACCCACTGAGCCACCCAGGTGCTCCTGTCCTTGAATTTCTTGAAAATGCTGATCTGTTGCCTTCTTTTGCATGTTGCTTTTAAGAAGTCTGCTGCTGATTTTATTCTCTTACCAATGTATGTTATTTTCCTTTTTGCCTTGTTGTCTTTGGGATTTTTTTTTCTTTATTAATAATGTCTAATGGTTTTACCAGGATGTGCTTAGAGTAGATCATCCTGTATTGGTTTTCCCAGATATGTGGTGGGCCCTTTTGATATGCAGACTGGGCCTTTCATTTCTCAAAAGTTTTCTTGGATTATAGTTTTAAGTATTATTTCACTCTTCATATGTGTTTTGAATGAAAATTATAGAGAAAGGAACTTGAGCAACAAGGTGTCTTAATGAAAAGAAAAAAACAAGTGGAAAAAGAGATTCAAGAGTAAAGAGGAAAGAATTGTTGAATGATTTGGCAAGAGAAAAAGGCAAGAAAAGTTGACATTCATATAGCCTTTGTCAAAGCACTACACTTGCAAGGACTGAGATAAAAATAGGAAATAGACTCTAAGAGGTGTTGGGTGGAAATAACAGCCATCTTAGTTAAGGTGGAATGAAAGGGTCCTGACAGGGATGATAGTCAAAGTAAAGTTCTGGATAGCCCTTTGGAGGCACACTTGATGTTCTGGGCCATTTCCATTTGTGTGTGTGTGTGTGTGTGTGTGTTTAATTTTCCAAATACTATTCAGACTGGGATCACTGTTTTTACCTATAGTCAGACAGGTAACCTCATTGAGAGCTGAATTCGATTGTAGATTATGTTAGTCTTCTTTTCCTTATGTCTTCATTGCATTTTGGCCATTTCTTGGTAACTCATCTTGTACTCTCCAAATTTGGAATTTTGCAAACTCTCAAAGTGTACACCATTTACCTTCTTTCTTGCATCATGTTTATCATTTTTTGTTGAAAAAAAAATCTGTGGAAAAGTCTCATTTAAAAAAAAACCCATGATTTGTTTGTACTTCTTTACAACATCTCCATTTTAGTAAGGTTTCTTTTAAAAATCTGTTTTAAACAGAAGACTAAAGAAAATGCTTCAGTGGTAATATTATATTTAGTAGAAGAAGAAGAAAGAAATTGAGTGTATTGATTTGGTTAAAAAAATCCTTTAAATCAAAAATTAAAATTATGTTAAGAAATATCTGCTTACTTTCAGAAAAAACAATGTTAATCAATCTCAACTCTATTTTGAACATTTATTGTGTACTAGACATTATACTATATTTTTGTTGTTGTTGTTTTTTAAAGATTTTATTTATTTATTTAAAACCAAGAGAGAGGGGTGCCTGGGTGGCTCAGTGGGTTAAAGCCTCTGCCTTCGGCTCAGGTCATGATCCCAGGTTCCTGGGATCAAGTCCTGTATCAGGTCTCTGCTCATCAGGGAGCCTGCTTCCCTCTTTCTCTCTGCCTACCTCTCTGCCTACTTGTGATCTCTCTGTCAAATAAATAAATAAAATCTTAAAAAAAAAAAAAAAAAGAAAGAAACCGAGAGAGTGTGTGTGTGGACACGAGGGGCAGGGGCAGAGGGAGAAGTAGAAGCAGACTCCCTGATAAGCAGGAAGCCCAATGTGGCACTTGATCCCAGGACCCTGGGATCATGACCTGATCTGCAGGCACCTAACCAACTGAGCCACCCAGGTGCCCTTGTGCTATATTCTTTAAGTAAAATAATGTTTCAAAATTTATGCTTCCGTGATAGATAAGTAGGTAACATCCTCTTAGACTACACAGGTTTTCTAACTTTTGTTTAGAAACTGCACTGATGTTGAAATATGATACGGTAATTGCACAGTTGATTACTGGAAAGTTAGGCTTATTGGGTGTTGTTATGGTATTTGGAAAACGAATGTGCCTTTCTGATTTCATTACTTATAACGCCATTACTAGAAATGCTCTCCAGTGGTGGTTTTGCCCCTGAGTACCACACCCTTGGCTGTATGTCCCAGTGTCACTAGTGAAGAAAGGTGAGGCAGTTTAACTAAAATCAGGGTTTGTGCACCTTTTTAAATTTTATTGTTTCAGAGGTGCATATATTCTCACCTATAAAGGCCACTTTGTTGATCAAATGCACATCATTTTTAAAATTTTTAATTTAAATTCCAGTTAGTTAACATACAGCGAGTATAATACTGGTTTCCAGTGGACAATATGGCTTATTCAGTACTTCCATACATCTCCTGGTACTCATCACAGTAAGTGCACTTGCTTTTTCAAATTTTTTTAATTATTTATTTATTTATTTATTTTTTGTTTTTGAGAGAGCGAGAGATTAGGGGAGGGGAAGATAGAGACTCTTAAGCAGGTTTCATGCTGGGCATGACCATGAGATCATGATCTGAGCCAAAATCAAGTCAGACACTTAACTGACTGAGCCACCCAGGCACCCAACAAGGGCCCTCCTTAATCCTCATCACCTATTTGAAATGCAGATTTCCCCCACCCACCTCCCCTCTGGTAACCATCATTTTGTTCTCTAGCATTAAGAATCTGTTTTTTGGTTTGCCTCTCTCTTTTATCCCTTTGCTCATTTGTTTCTTAAATTCCACATATGAGTGAATCACATGATATTGGTCTTTCTCTGACTGACTGATTTCACTTCGCATAACACCCTCTAGTTCCATCCATGTTGTTGCAAATGGCAAGATGTCATTCTTTCCGCTGGCTGACTAATACGCCATGTATATCTGTACCACATCTTACAGCTGCTATAAACATTGGGGTGCATGTATCCCTTTGAGTTAGTGTTTTTCTATCCTTCTGGTAAATACCTAGTAGTGCAGTTGCTGGATCATAGGATAGTTCAATTTGTATCTTTTTGAGGAATATACTTAACTGTTCTCCAGAGTGGCTGCACCAGCTTGCATTCCCACGAACGGTGGAGGAGGATTCCTCTTTCCCCACAGCCTCACCAACACCTGTTGTTCCCGTGTTGTTGATCTTAGCCATTCTGACAGGTGTGAGGGATACCTCATTATAGTTTTGATTTGCATTTCCCTGATGACCAGTGATACTGAGCATGTTTTCATGGAAGCGCATCATTTTTTTACACAGCAGCTTTTACGTGAAGACTTTCTGGGTGATTCTGGTTTATACTGATTTCCTTTTCCAATTTCCTTTGGCTTCTAATACGTATTTTGAATGCAAAGGCCCTCAGTCTCAGTTGTCTTATGTTCTGAACTAGGATGGACTCCTTGAGGCTTTTGTAGATAGGTTTACTCTGCTGCCTTCTTTTGTATTCCTCACAGTACCTAGGTTAGTGTTGCTTTTGTAATTACCCTTTAAGAAATACTTCATTGACTCAGGAGGTTAAGGCCGTCTTGATCTCACTTAGTGCCCAGATTGACCTGATTGCTCAGGTCCCTCACACTGCCACGCTCCATGTGTTTCTGCTCCAAAGCTATCTGCTAAGTCATAGAGAAAGTTCCCCACAGGTAGAGAAAATAGTTCTGTCAGCAAATGGAGGGATAAGTATGGCTTAGGAAACCTAGCATTTTTTAAAACACTTACTTGACTACAGGGAGTTGTATTGGACTGAAAATCAGGAGCTGAGGTTCTAGACTCAGTGCCAACCCTGAACAGCATTGCAACCTTAAGCGCATGTTTTAATCTGTGAGGACTTCAGTTCTCCAGTTGATAAAATATGAAACATTGAGTGATTTCAAAAGTTCCTTGTAGCTCTAAAATTCCGTGTTTCTCTAAAAATGTGTTTCCGAATGCTTAGTGCTTGTTGCATAAGGTAATGTTTCTTATAATGTTTCCAAAGTGTCCGCCTATTGTTGTATAATGAAGGAACTTAAAAAGCTTAAATTTAGAAAAAAATTAATGATCTGGGAGCAGGAATTGAAGTACCTGACCTGTATCTAGTGATAAAATGCTCACTTTCATCCATAGAGTAGGGTCATAAGCATCATTAAAGCTGCTTGTTCACTGTTTGCTAGAGGGAATTCTAACATAAGCCATTTATCAGTTACAGTTACTTGTAAGATAAAGTGCGAATGTGTATTTATAAGAATTTTGCATGGTATATGCACATATATGGTACCATTTTTAGAGGTAGCATTTCCTTTGTTGAATATATATAAAATTTAGTCCCAATGTTACCTCTATACTGCATTATCTTTAGAGTAGTATGATATATCTTAGTTGATAATACCAGAATATTACTGGATGGTACCGCTGGTAAGGCTTCTTTAAAGTATTTTGGTGTCATGGGGTTAGGGTTATACTGTAGATTAAATAACGTGGTAGTGTTTACAGTCACTTATAACATGCACTAATGTGTACATCATTCTTCCTTGTGAGGTTCTGTTGTACACTTTTAGTTGAGCAAAGGGACTTTAAATTTATTCCTATGATTTTAGATATTTGAACTTTTAAAATGTTATGAGTTTTATATTAATAGAATTGTTTGTTAAATACACACTTCCACTGAGTTTTTTGTCTCAATACAATTTGTCATATGAATATGATTTTAAGATTTAATACCTTGTATGTATCTCTACTCATAGATCAGTTTTATAAACTTAATATTTGGGGATTCTTTTAGTATGATTTGTCAAATAAAAATAAAGTCAGCTCCGAATTTTATTCCCATCTAACATTCTTTAATGTGTTAATACTGATATGTTTTATTGCACTCCAATTTATTAAATTACTTTAAAATTGTTGGAGTAATCAAATGTATTTTAGCTCTGTTATCTGGTAGTGAATGGTGTTTCTATTATCAGAATTTATTCTTAACGTGTATATTAAAATGTCTGATTTTAAATCAGATTAGATCCATATAAAAAGGAAAAATTCTTATTCAAAATACTATGCAAATGACAGTAATATGAATATAGGCTACCAGAGTCTTATTGGAAGGTGATGATGAGTGGAAAATATTGAAGAAAACAGCATAATACTTATGATTTAGAAGCCATGGTCTCCATATTTAAAATTTATATTTTGTGAAGCTTATTACCCAGTGCTGGGACTCTGAGACGGGTAAGAATCTGAAAAGTAGATAATTGTGCCTCTAGGAAGATACAGTTTTTTTTAACCTTTTATTTTGAAAAATTTGAAACATACTGAATAATAGAGAACTCCCGATACCCATGACTTTGATTTAAAAATTAACATTTTGAAATTTTATGTATTTTTTGGCTGAAATGTTTTAAAACAATTTTATATATCATATATATATCATTTTATCTAAATATATATATATAAATATATATATCATTTTATCTAAATATTTATGTATGCATTTCCAAAAAACAAGGACAATTCACCATATTATCTCCATGCTCTTACTTAACAAAAGCATCACTCCTCATTGTCAGGTACAGTTTTATGTCTTCTACTTTCTTTCTCCATTATCCTAGCATTCATTAGAAAATGGGAATACAGACAATGTGTGTTCTAATTGCACTTAAGCTCTTTTTTCTTTATTTTAAAATTTTGTTTATTTATTTGAGAGAGAGTAAGAAGGAACACAAGAAGGGGGAGTGGAGAGGGAGAAGCAGGCTTTCCTCTGAGCAGAGATCCTGATGCGGGGCTTGATTCCAGGACCCCGGGTTCATGACCGGAGCTGAAGGCAGATGCTTAACGACTGAGCCACCCAGACATCTGTGTGCTTAAGCTCTTTTTTCCTTTTTTAAAAATTATTTATTACCCAGGACTTCTCTATTATAACTTCCCTTTCTATAATTGAGTCACCTAGATCATGTGATCTCTTTGACCCCTTTTAGCTCTCATAGCCCCTGACTTCCTGGGTAGAACTGGTTGTGAGCTACAAATTTGACTTGGGAAACTACTGGTACAGAACCAGGTGAGCATGATTTCTCTCAGTTTAATGTCCATCAGGAGAGCAAGTCTCTAGTCTTGGAGAAAACAAAGATTGTATTTTATTCACTGATGTGTATCCAGCAGCTGGCACAGAGCATGGCATATAATAAGGACTCAGTAAATAAATGATGAGTGAACAATGAGTAATTGAATAGGTTAATGTATAAATGAATTGATTAATTAGCCATTCAGTGTTCAGTAGTAACAGATAAAGCCAACCAAGAGGAGCTGGATATAGCAGAGCCATATATAGTAGCTAAGGCATTTGTACAATTCTTAAATACCTATTGGGAGAAATCTATCCCATGTCAAGACATCAGTAGTACTTTATATAGCCATCACCAGTGGTATTTTTTTTTTTTTAATGGATAGAGCTCTGCCAGCATGTTCATGAAGAGAAACAGAAATAGGAAGTACTGTAGGTTAAATTATGTCCCCTCAAAGGATGTTGAAGTCCCAACCCCCAGTCTTTATAAATGTGACCTTATTTGGAAATAGGGTCTTTTTGAGTTAAGATGAGGTCATTTGGGAAAGCCAGGATCTAGTACAGTTGAAGTTATAAATAAGAAAACTTGGACATAGAGACAGACCAGACATGAATAGAGAAAAGACAAGTGAAGAGACAGGAAGAAGGCCTTCTACGGACTTGGAGCACCTGAGATCACTAGAAGCTAGGAGAGAGGCATGAACAGATCATCTCTCCCAGCCCTCAGCAGGGACCAACCCTGAGAACATCTTGAGGGCAGGCTGGGAGCCTTGAGGACTAGAAGATGCTACATTTCGGTGATCATTTAAGCTACCCAGTTTGTGGTACCTTGTTAGAGCAGCAGCCCTGCAAAACTAATACAGGGACCTAGACAAATCTTTGCATGGAAGTTGAGATAATACATTTCCAAACAATTTTAATAAAAACCTTGAGAGAATGTTCTGTTTCATGTAAGTTATATAAAACAGAACATTCTCTTGAGCATGAATACCAGTGTATTTTGGACATATGTGAGCACCAGGATAGGGAAAAAAAAAAAAAGTGGGGCGGGGGGAGTGAGAACAGAGGGGAGAGAAAAGTACCCTCTTTTATTGTTCCTAGGGCCACTCTGGCCAGGCCTGATCAGCTAGTGTTTTAACAAGATTTGTTCTTACACATGGGATCTCTGGGCAGTTAATTCTTGCCCATGTGTGGTGGGATTTTCATGATAATAGACTGTTTATTCTGGAGCTAAATGTCCTTGTTCAGAATTAGAAGATATTAAAAAAAAAAAAAAAGGTAGTGGGGCCCCTGGGTGGCTCAGTAAGGTTAAGCATCTGCCTTCAGCTCAGGTCATGATCTTGGAGTCCCAGGATCGAGCCCCACGTCGGGCTTTCTGCTCAGCGGGGGCCTGCTTCTCCCTCTCTCTCTCTGTGGCCTTTCCCTCTCAAATAAATAAAATCTTCTAAAAAAATTAAAATTAAAAAAGGGTGGTTTACTTTCTCCTGATCCCAGGCAAAAGGTTTAATGGAGAAAGATGGCAACTATTTGCATAACTTTCAATAGAGATTCAGTATAAAAATAGTTAAGGGTGTGAGCTCCAAAAACCTCCCTGGTTTTGCCTCTTACTAGCTGTTTGCTTTGCCATATCATTTCACCTTCCTGTGCTTCTGTTTCCACATCTGAAAATAAGGATAATAGTATCTCCCTCACAGAGGGAGAAGAAGTGATTCAAACACGTGAAAGACTTAGACAGTAAGTGGCACATAGTAAGCTCAGTAAGTAATAGCCAGATGATAATTTCATTATTTTAATACTTATGACAAAAGATTACCATATCTTACTTTGCTTTCCAGGAGTTCTTTAGACATGATGATGTTCTGGTTAGATATTAAGAAGATGGTAATGAGTTGGATTTAATAAGTGTTATTCTCCCCAGATGTGTAGTTTAATAATAGACGTCCCTCCAGTTGTAGGGACCAGAACATCCAGGGTCCGTTTTCTATATAAGGGAAAGATTTCACATTTTAGGAGTGTATGTGCAGTGTAAATATAGGATGGCCCATTTAGCAAATTACCTATCCTCAAGAATGTGGTTCCCAAGAGAGTTAATGCTGTTGAAAAATTAGTGTTTTTCTATAATCAATACAGGCTTATTAAGTGCCTACTGAGTGCCTACTGGTCATATCATTTCTAGTTCTGAAGGCCAGATGCATACATGACCAAAGAATATTTGAGCATCCTATGTCACAAAAGGCTATATATATAGGGGGTGTGTGTGTGTGTGTGTTTTAGTTAGTATGGGAAAATGGCATTTCTGGATTCTGAATCAACTCAGTAAGCTGCATGAATTGGGTGGGTTAAGATGTACCCCTGTCTAGGGGCTGTTAAAAAACTGTGTGTGGGGCCTGCCTGGGTGGCTCAGTGGGTTAAGCCTCTGCCTTCAGCTCAGGTCATGATCTCAGGATCCTGGGATCGAGTCCCGCATCAGGCTCTCTGCTGGCCAGGGAGCCTGCTTCCTCCTCCCTCTCTCTCTCTTTAAAAAAAAAAAAAAAAAAAAAAACAACTCTGTGTGTATGAATGGCATCGGTGCTGGAAACCTCAAATGCCGTCTCTGAAATCAGTGAACTATGCAGTTAATATGGAACAGGACAGCTAGTTTGAATGTTGGTTAGCTGTGTTTTATGTAGATGTAACTTCCACTTGGTGAACTTGTTTATAAGATTATAGCAATGGCCATCAAATTCTATCAGCTAACATTTTGTGAGTATCTGCTATGTACAGATACACCAAACTCTGAGAATGTTTACCAACATGCTGAAAAGTCTCAAGTTCAGATTTGACTTAGACAAAAAGGAAGACCATAAATTGGATGCAATTCAGATTATCCTCTCCCATTGCCTGTTTATTTTGTTTAAGGACAGACAAATTATGTGCTTTGATATCATATTGGAAATTAGAAAGGGTATTATAGGTTCTTTCATATAATTCTTGAGAACTTGTATCAGGACAGATTGGAAAGAGACTATAATTGGAAAGGTTTTCTTTTGTGGGTGAAAGGCATTTTTAGTAAAGAAGCGATTGCTAGCATATGATCTGTTTAAGGAATTTCCCCCAAAAGTTTGGATAGCGTATTAAGTCATAGCCCTGTTTGATCAACTAAGCTTTCACATATTGCTAAAAGAACTGGGTTGGAATAGAGAAACAGGTCATGGGTTCAAAACACAAATACATTTAGAATACTGCTAATACCTTAGTATTTTGTTATGGTCCTTGAATCTACAGCATCATTTCAAGGAGCCATAGACTTGAGCCCAAGGGAGCAGTAGATGCCTTGAAGACATCATGATAAGAGGCCCATCTCTTCTGTCGTTTCCTCATATGTTAACCACAGATGTATCTTTAAGTCTCTTACTCTCCATGAATATTACGTATAAGAAAACAAGATAAAACTGAAGATTTGAAATCAAGTAGGTAGTTTTGAGATCTAAGAGGGGGGAAAAAACCCTCCAGCACCTAAAACAGATTTTTTTCCCTTAAGAATAACTGCATGTTGCATCCATCAGAAAACAGAAATGGCAGCCTTTTTATGGCTCAGATAAGGTCAGACTGCAGTTTTAACAAAATATATCTTCATGCTTATTCTAATAAGCATCATGTTTGAAAAGTAAGCTGGCACCTTTTAAAAGTCACACTCTTTTGTCTAGACTGTATAGCGGAAATGCAACGTTACTGGCAAAACAAGGTAGGGAAGTTGAAAAACAAAAAATGCTATAAAATAAAAGAATAAAAAGCACAGATTTATATCAGCTTGTGGTAGCATCTGTGAGGTTACATATAAGTTTTTAACAGACGCGAGGGATGTTTGTGAACATAAACGTACTGCTTACACATCGCATGCTTTACTCCTCTTCTGACATATAGTGATTTTCATTTGTAACCATTTAGCTTCTTGCGAAGATTTTCACGTTATAGTATCTTGTAGATAGAATGGGGAAATATTATACCTTATTCAATAAGATAAATACTAGCTTCTTTTAAAGAGCCTTCAAAGTTGCTGAGTAAGCCTGTACAGTCTTGCTAGAGTTTTCAAAGTGTTTTCTAAATTTCCATTTAAAAAAGTCCTGAAGAGTGACTGTCTCCCTCCAGAGTATAATTTCCACCAACCTCTGATAATGAGAACTTAACAGATACATTTCTCGATACAACAAGGTGTGTTAAATAAAAGGATTTAATTAGGGGTGCCTGGGTGGCTCAGTGGGTTAAGCCTCTGCCTTCGGCTCAGGTCATGATCCCAGGGTGCTGGGAACGAGCCCCGCATCAGGCTCTCTGCTCGGCAGGGAGCCTGCTTCCCCCCTCTCTCTCTGCCTACTTGTGATCTGTCAAATAAATAAATAAAATCTTAAGAAACAAAAAAGGATTTAATTGTATAAAATAGTGTAAATTACAATAAGATATGAGAGTGTATGACAAAAATTGAAGTTCTTAAAGAGTAAATCCCATTTTGGGGACTGAATATACATCTCTAATGTATAAGCAGCCTGCAAAGTGGAGGTAAAGTAGTAATGTGATTTAGTGGGTGGCCAGTGAAATTTGTTCACCTTTTGTCTTGCTTTTTTCTCTCTCAGCTCCATAACCCCTTGCATCCTTTCTCCAGCTGACATATTTCCTGTCCGTCACATCAAGTGTTGAGAAATGCTTCCATTTGAGCCAATGTAGCTGCTTGGTGCTTAGGATTCCTGGTTGCTTGGGGAGCAGGAAGGCAGCAGATTTGGCCCTTGATGGGGAAGAGGTCCTTTGCCTTTTCCATCAGCTATGAGCATGTCACTCAATCTTGCATAAACTGAAAGAACCAGGAACTGGTTGGGTTAGGGTGTTAACTCCCAATCAACTACTTTGCTTTCGGTACAAAAATGAATAAATCATTTTCTTTCCAAACCACCTCTTCCACCTGTTTCCTTTATACACTGAATCCTCACTTAGTGGCCAGCCATACCATTTTTAGAGTTGTCATTGGTCCTCTTATCCAAGAACCATGGTTCTTCTTTGTCTCCCTTCTTTCGTTCACCAGTGAGCGAGTCCGCTCTCCCATTGCCCTTTGTCTGGACTATTGTTACACTCTCTTAATTGGATTCTCTGCTTCTATTTCCTCGTTTTGGAGCTGCCACTACTGGTAATATTATTCCTTGCCAAAAACCTTTGGTGACTTGGATTTATATGCAAAAATTGTGTTCCAGCTTCTTAACTTGACTTTAGAAGCTTTCTGCTAACCAGTTTTTCTGGCTTGTGTTAGATTTCCAGTAACCTCTGCACTCCAACCTACACCGACCTGTTCTCTGGTTTTCCTTCTTGGGTTACTTCTTTTTCCTGTCTTCATTTTTGGAAATCTTAGATATTTGTCAAGGCCCAACTTCAATGTTTCTTTGTCTGAACCCCTAAATTAGAAATAAATTTCCCTTGCTCTAAAATACTACTAAATTTAAATCTGCTATACTTTTCTCAAAGTAAATGTTATCTTTGGATCTGTAGATATGCTTATGTCATCTTTCCTTTTTCTGTGTGAGGCATGGAAAAAACTCATCCTCTGATTAGACTGATTTAGGTTCACTTTCAACTTTGTCCTTTGCTATATAAGTTTGTTTTGCACAGAGTACCTAACTTTTCTCATTCAATTTTCTCATCCTTAAGATATTTTAAAATAATCTTCTTTTAGGGTCATGAGGATTAAATGATTTGACTTCTGTTAAGCACTTAATGCTTTCACATGGAAAGCATTCAATAAATATGCGTTCTTTTTTTTTTCTTTTATTTGTAAATGTATGATTCTCAATGGTTTATCATGCTTGGCACTCAGGTGGCTATGAGAAAGAATTTACTTCAATTTTCCCAATTATTACCATGAAGTCAAATCAATAGAAAATTATTTAAGCCTGCGCAGAAGGACTTATGAGTAGGTACTGTCATGGATACAAAAATGTGTACATTATCCTGGCCACTTGTCCCCTCAGAGCTTGCAGCCTATAAATCTGGAGCCAAGGCTTAAATAAAAGAAAAGCGAGGGGCACCTGGGTGTCTCAGTCAGTTAAGCGTTCAACTCTTGATTTTGGCTCAGGTCTTGATCTCAAGGTTGTGAGATCAAGCCCTGCATCGGGCTCTGTGCTGGGCATAGAACTGCTTAAGATTCTCTCTTTCTCTCTTCCTTTGCCTCCTCCCCCCATAAAAAGAAAAGAAAAGCTAAATAACTATACATTTTTAAATAGTTAATCCATGTGGACATAAATGAAAACCCAATAAGTTGCTTTGTGGTTAAAGGAATGTACAAACCAGAATAGGATTCAAGGGTAGGTGGTAAACCCAGGAATTGTAAATTGTGAGTGCAGGGCTGGGGTAGAAGGCAAAGAGGACTTACCACAGCGTGTTCTATAATCATGAGTTCTACCCATCCATTTGGAAAAATGAAACAATGTAAGAACCTTCCCACTTTAGGAAATGAAGGCAATGAGAAGTAAAGGTTTAAGAGTGCAGAACTTGAGAATGTGGACCATATTTGTGCAGATCTGGTTAGGTAAAAGGGAAAGAATGTTTGAGACAGTCCTGTTCAGTATAGGAAAGTTGTGTTCTTCATGGACATCAAAGTCTAACTTGTTTTCATCATTATTTGTTTAGTGCTTTTAATGAAGGCTGATTTACTGACCACCTGTGCCAAATCCAGTTCTCAGAGGGCCAATGCTGAGATAGAATTAGGGGTGCAAGTCCTTAATGGGGGAAGCAACTATATTACCTATGAAAAACAAAAAGAGAAAAAGCAAGATTGGACAGGGGAATCCTTGAAAGTAGGATATTGATATGACCCCTGTGAGTGGAAAGGGAACAGGAAGAATTGGGCTGGGAGAGCTCAAACTGTGATAGAGTTCTGACAAGAAGCATCAGAGCAGAAAGTACACATTAGAAGAGCCCCTTGGGGAGCAATGGCCACACAGTACCCCCACTGTGATCATTGTTTGGCAGGTGTGACCTAGGAAGACTGTGGCCTTGGCTTACATGCCATAGCTGTTCCCGATGGCCCTTGTCACTCAAGGTCATCAGCTTACTGCCCTCTTCATAGGTGAAAGGTCAGTCCTTTCTGGATGGGACTGGACCTCAGTGTCTGCCACACTACCTTTTAAGTAGTAAAATATCAAAGCCAAATGTCCATGTAAACCTTAGTTCAGATTTAGTGGGGTTTTTTGGAATGGGGAAGTTGAAGAGGCTGAGCAACTCACTAAAACAATAAAACTTTGTCAAAGCTGGACTTGGCATTGGGTGACTTGCATTATTTATGTGTAACACATTATTTTTTGATCTGTTAAGAGTGGATAATGATGCTTCTTCCCTACCAACCTCATGAAGTTGGAATAAAACACAATATCTAAGAAAGATGAGAAGAAAATGAGTACCATGTGGAAATGTGAGAGGTAATAAATACAGTATAATAGAAAGATCTATGGAATTAGAGTAAAGAGAGGCAAGCAGGGCTCTTCTTTTACTGATGGAGAAAGGAAATGATTACTAAATTCAGGAAAGTCACATAAAAAGAAAATCACTAAAAATGCATTAGGGAGGGGCACCTGGGTGGCTCAGTTGGTTAAGCATTTGCCTTTGGCTGAGGTCATGATCTCAAGGTCATGGGACTGAGTTTTGCATTGGGCTCCCTGCTCAGTGGGGAGTCTGCTTCTCTCTTCCTCTGCCCCTCACCCCTGTTCATGCCCTCTCTCTTTCTCAAACAAATAATATCTTTAAAAAAAACCAAAATGCATTAGGGAGCTAGATACTTACATTTTTCTATGTCTAGTACGATTACAATGCAAATAATTGCTTCCTACTTGATCTTGGTTCTCTTCAGTTTCCCCCCTATAAGCTTGTCTTAAACTAGGGATAGTATATATATATTTACACTTCAAGTGGAAAATATTAACTAGTTATTTTATATTTCACAGGAAAAAGAAAGATAATATTTAAAAAGTTAACTAGAAAGCAAGTTTTATTTTAGATTAGAGGTTGGCAAACTTTTTCTGTAAAGAGCCAGATAGTAAATATTTTAGGCTTTTATGAGCTCTGTGGGCCACATATGGGTCTCTGCTGCATATTCTTTTTTTTTTCTTTCTTTTCTTTTTTTCTTTTATAATCCTATAAAAATGTAAAAATCATTCTTAGCTCAAGGACACACAAAAATAGGACCTAGACTGCAAACCTTATTGTGGATTAAGTTCTGCTTAAACTTATTTTTGACTTTAACAAAATTTCAGAAATGGACAGAACCCCAAATTCTATACTATATTAAAAAACATGGACCTTGATGTTATATTGGCATGGGACTGAATTCTGCTTTCATCCTTTATTAGCGCTGACTTAGATAGGCACTTAATTACTGGGGTGTTTGGCTTCCTCATATGTAAATGAGACCAGTACTACCTGGCTGGGAGGTTGCCTGGAATTAATGGCATAACTTGTGAAAGGTACTTTGCCCAGTGATTATCACATAAGTAGAACCTCAACAAATTTTCTTCCTTTCCTCCCCTCCTTATCTTGTTTGACAATATTTCCCAACCTTTTTTTCTTTCTTTGAACTGTTCTTAAGGCATTCTAGACTGTTTTTCTACTACTGCACCTTCTTAGAAATTCTCTGTCCTAATTTGTATCAAATTAATTTCTCAACGTTTTGATTACTTGGGACAAATTATTGACTTTCCTTATACCAAAATCTCTGCTTACCAAGTGCAGTCACTCTTATTTCTTCATTAGTGCATCAAGATCTATACTGATTAGAGAATTCATCCAGTTCTCATAGAATATAAATATTTTAAGCCATATGCTGCACTAGTAGATTAAAAACAAACTAAAAAAACCAGGGGAGGTTATATTGGGTGTGGTGGGATAGATATTTGTTTGTTCTACCACTGTTTGATAGCATTCCATGATTATTTGAATTCTGCCTGCAACTCTCTATTAAGAACAATAATTATGCACCCGATATTGGAGCACCAAATATATAAAGCATATATTAACAGATTATAGACTCCACCTACAGACAACACTACAATAATATGGGGCTCCAGTACCCCATTTTCAACAAAGGCTAGATCATCCAGATGAAAATCAATGAGGAAGCATTGGGCTTAAACTACATGTTAGACCAGATGGGACTAACAGACATATACAAGTCATCCCATCATCCGCAGCAGAATACACATTCTTCTCAAGCACACATGGAACATTCTCTAGAATAGATCATATGTTAGGCCACAGAACAAGTATAGTAGTGAATAAATATAGTACTGGAAGTCCTACCCAGAGCAATTAGGCAAGAAAAATAAAGTCATCCACATAGGAAAGGAAGCAGTAAAATTTTCTCTGTGGATGATGTGCTATTATATAGAGAAAACCCTAGACTTCACCAAAAAACTATTAGAACTAATAAATGCATTCAGTAAAGTTGCAGGATACAAAATCAGTATACAGTGATCAGTTGCATTTCTGTACACTAACAATGAGCTATTGGAAAGAGAAATTAAAATAACCCCATTTATAATAACATCAAAAAGAATAAAATACTTGGGAATAAATTTAACCAAGAACATGAAAGAACTATGTGCTGAAAACTACAAAACACTAATGAAAAAAAAACTGAAGAAGACATAGATAAATAGAAAGAAATTCCATGCTGATGGGTTGGAAGAATTAAAATTGTAAAAAGGTCCATACTATTCAGAGCAATCAATAGACTCAATTTAGTCCTTATCAAATTTCCAGTGGCCTTTTTCGCAGGAATAGAAAAACAATTCTAAAAATTGTTTGGAATCACAAAAGATCCTGAATTGCCATAGTCATCCTGAGAAGGAAGAACAGTGTTGGAGGCCTTACACCTCCTGATCTCAAACTGGGTTACAAAGTTCCAGTAATCAGAACAGTATGGTATTAGCGTAAGAAGAGACACATAGATCAATGCAACAGGATAGACTCCGGAAATAAACTCTTGCATATATGGTCAATTAATCTTTGATAAGAAGCCAAGAATCTATATATGTAGGGAAAAGATGATCTCTTAAATGGTGTTGGGAAAATGGGACAGCTAATGGAAAAGAATGAAAGTGGGCCCATATCTTACACCATACACAAAAATTAACTCCAAGTGGATTAAAGACTTGAACGTAAGATTTGAAACCATAAAACTTCTGGGAGAAAACAGGGAGAAGCTCCTTGACATTGGTCTTCCAGTGATCTTTGGATTTGATACCAAAAGTAAGTGCAACTAAAGCAAAAATCAACAAATGGGACTACAGCAAATTAAAAACCTTCTGTATAGTGAAGGAAATCATCAACAAAATAGGCAATTATGGAATGGGAGAAAACTTTCATAAATCACATATCCAGTGAGGGTATATCCAAAATATGCAAAGAACTCCTGCAACTCAATAACAAAAATGAACCAAAACAACCCAGTTAAAAAATGGGCAAAGGGGGGGCGCCTGGGTGGCTCAGTGGTTTAGCCTCGGCCTTCGGCTCTGGTCATGATCCCAGCATCCTGGGATCAAGCCCCACATCAGGCTCTTTGCTCAGCGGGGAGCCTGCTTCCTCCTCTTTCTGCCTGCCTCTCTGCCTACTTGTGATCTCTATCTGTCAGATAAATAAATAAAATCTTTAAAACAAAAAAATGGGCAAAGGACCTGTATAGACCTCTTTTCCAAAGAAGACATCCAAATGGCCAACAGGTATATAGAAGGGTATTCAGCATCACTAAATCATCAGAGAAATGCAAATCAAAACCACAGTGTGGTATCAACTCACATCAGTTAGGCTATTATCAAAAAGAGGAGGTAACAAGTATTGGGGAGTATGTGGAGCAAAGGGAACCCTGGTGCACTGTTGGTGGAAATGCAAACTGGTTCAGCCACTGTGGAAGACAGTATGGAGGTTCCTCAAGAAATTAAAAACAAACCTACCATATGATCCAAGAATCCACTTCTGGGTGTATATCCAAAGGAAATGAAATCATTATCTCAAAGAGGTATCTTTATCATGTGTCCACTGCAGCACTATTCAAATGAATTACTGTATTCTGAGTCAAATGGTTAGCATATGTTTTCTTTATTATACTATTAGCTTCTTGTCTTTACCTTAACTGAACTTTAGGTAATTTTCTTTGGATTATAGGACCCTGTCCTTTTTTTTAGAGCATTTACCTTAGAAAACATGAAACTGTAAGCTTTTTCTCTGTGCCTTTGAGATGTAAATCTTTTCCCAGCTTCTTGTCCATTTTGTAACTAGGAATGTCTTTTTCAAGGACCTGGGAGCCATCCCTTTAAAATGTAGTGATTAAGAAAGATTGTGCCCTGAGAAAGGGTCGGAACCTACACACCAATTAACAACATGGAGGGCCCTAGTCACGCTGACCAGCCTTCCTTTAACCTCCTGCAATTAGTTCACTAGCTCACCCCCTGCACTTTAAAACTTGCCCATTTTTTGTTTCAGCAGAGTTGAGTTCAAACTCCCCACCCAGCAGCAGTCTCTCTCTCTTATTCAGTAGCTTTGCATGAAATCTTCCTTGTCTGTGTAGCTTGTCCAGTGCAGTTTCCCTTTGACAGTGATTGAGAGTGAAGACTCTGGTGTCAGACTCTGGCTCTACCTTATTACACAAATCAAATAATCTCACTAGGCTTCAGAGTGTACTGGAGTAAAATGGAGGTGATGGTACCTACCTACAGGATTTTTGGGAGGGTCAGTGAAGATTAACCTCTTAGCATGCTACCTGAAGCATATTAGGCACCCCATAAGTTTTAGGTCTGATTGAATGATTGATTGATTGATTTCTGTGACTAATGACTACCTGAAAAACTTCTTGATAGGTCTTATTTTTTTTAATTAAAAAAATTTTTTTAATTTCAATTCAATTTAGTAAACATATAGAGTATTATTAGTTTTGGGGGTTGAATTTAGTGATTCACTGGTTGCATACAACACCCAGTGCTCATTACATTAAGTGCCCTCTTTAATGTAATTAAGGTAACCCAGTTACCCCCTCCCCCAGCCACCTCCCCTCCAGCAACCCTCAGTTTGTTCCCTAGAGTTGAGTGTCTCTTATGGTTCTCCTATAGTAAATAGTAGTAAATTACTCTAGTGTATTTAAAATGTTTCCATTTGCTGAATTACCAGTATGTATGTTTGCAGGGTATCTGCTTTGCAAAGTGAAGTCTGTTTGGTTCTTGAACTAAATAGAGTGCATGATAAATAGTGAGAGCAAGCTACCAGTTACACATCTGATCCTGGAGTCTAGTTATTTAGGGCAGAGGGATCGGTTACTTCTGAGGCCATGTTGAGAAATAGTGTCTGTGGGCGAGGGAGAGAAAACTGAAATACCATGTTTCCAGACACTCTAGCAAGCTATATTCTCCATCAAATGAAGAAAACTCTCTGCTGTTTATATTTTGAAGGTCAAATTGTCTTCTTCTTCGGCTATCATAAAACCAAAAACTTAGACTAAAATTCAACACTAAATTTTCTTTTAATAGGTATTATATTTTAAAGCACAAGTTGTATTGCAGTGCTCTGTTGTCTTGAAGCTGTATCAGGAAATGTTGCCTCAGTCCTCCTGTTTTAAAGAAATACATGTGAAACAACACGTTTAAGAATTTTAAACTGCTTTGTTTTGGGAAGGAGCATGGTAACGTAGTTGGGAACTACTCCATTCTGGCTACACATGAGGATGAATGTCTAGTCCTATCAGTTCCCTATTCAGGGCATGCTGTATCTGTAAAACTACTTCTCCCCCTTCTTTCTCTCTCCAAAAGTAATCTAAGAAAAATTCACTTGAATTGCCATCTGACTTTTAACAATCTATATTCTGTTTGGAGACACGGCTTGCAATTCTGACTGACTTACAAAGATAACAGTGATGATATGGATCGGTCTGAAAGGCCAAAAGTACTGCATTGATGTTCCATCTTAAATACAGGCAACATGATGGTGGTTTTTTTTGTTTTGTTTTGTTTTTTAAAGAGTCATTACCTCTTATAGTCTGTTCACTGTTTTTATACTTCTTGTTAATGGAGTTTCCTATAACATTAGGTTTATATTTTTAGATTGTTTGCTCTCCTCTCCCCTACCTGCTTGAAACATGTTTATTTTTAAGGGAGGGGTTACAAGAAAAGGCAGGCCTCGTAAGCTGTATGAATATGGATTTAAAAGAAAAAAAAAAACCTATTGTAGTTTATGATATCTAGATGCCCACCTAGAGGGAAGAGAATTTAGAGTAAAATAAAAAGGACTAAAATATAAGTCAACTCAGAAACAAGATATGCCCATGATGAAGTAAGGATTTAAGCTGGAAAGTTAGTTGTTATGGCCCCCAGTTGTATATATTTTATCCTGAGGCACCATTTGGTTTAATAAAATGTAGATCTGAGGCTGTTCTGAACCTATCAGTTTCTTAAGACTTAATTATAAAGGTTATATTTTCAGAGGACAAAAGCATTACTCATTTCTCTGTTCATGTCTTCCAGGTTTATCTTGCAGATTATGGACTTTGCTACAGATATTGTCCCAATGGGAACCACAAACAGTATCAGGAAAATCCTAGAAAAGGCCATAACGGGACACTAGAGTTTACCAGCGTGGATGCCCACAAGGGAGTAGGTAGGTTTCTTCTTTTTCTTAATTTTATTTCGGAAGAATGATTAAAGGGTAATAAGGCCCATGAAATGACCTTTGCATAGTCAGTTTGAAGAGTAAGAACGTTGCCAAGATTTTTATTGAAAGTAGTGAATTCCTGTATGTCATTGAATATTTCTTCTACTAGAGGGAAGAGACAGAGATTGTGAAAAGTGAGAAGGGTGCAACAGGGTGTCAAGTAAGCAAAACTTGATGCTGATTTGGGGCAGGAAATCAGTAGTTTGTATAGGTTAAACTTGGAGGTCAGCAAGTGAATTTGTACGCTGTCACTAATATTACAGATTTGGTAAAGGTGCACATGGGAAGAATTATGCCTGTTTTTCACCTGGTCCTTATCAGAGTTTTAGAAGATACCATCGCTCAACAATAAGGAAATCTCTTCTGAAACTATAAAGTGTTAACTTGTGGAAATCTCTCCTAGTCGCTTTTCATATATCTTACTTATTTAAACTCACTTTGATGGTATTGGAAACACATTTGCAGGTAAATTACATACATAGTCCTTTTATTGGATATTGATTGTACTGCCTTGCATTCCAAGGCAGACTTAATTCAACAATTCCCTAATTAGTTAAAGTCATAACCTATGTCTTGTATTCATTTACCATTAATTAAACCTTAGCTGTTTATTACACTGCAGTCCAAATCCAATAGCCGACCCAGAAAGCCATGGAAAAGGAAGTGGGAGGTCAATATTGAAAATATATGGTGCAGAGTCCCACTGATGGTTGCTTTGTTCACAATCAATATGGTCAATGCAACTGTACTTTCTTAGTTGCTCTGTCAGCAAGACAAAAAGTCAATTCTAATGTTATGCTAGTAAAAAAAATGGTGATTATTGAAAAAGTTTGCCTTTCAAAATTATATTCTTTGTAAACTTTATTTATACAAGTATTTTCAAATATGCTAAACCATAAAAATAATTTAAAAACAGCTTCGAAAGGACCCCGTGTCACTAAAAGGTAATTACACATTTTCACTTGTTAATGGCTGTTGAACTGTTACCCTAAACTGATACTTTCTGATGAGCTTTAGTTGGTGCAAACAACTGTATATTACTGCCTTTTCTATTAAAAGAACCATCGGCCATATAATGTGGGGGGTCTTGATCATCTTCCAGAGCAGTTAAAACCCACACTAGTGTAAGGTAAGCCAGTGAAAAAGTGAAACAGGTGTGTCAGTTGCATACCTTCCTTCCGGGAAGAATCATAGGTTAAATTTCCTGAAGTGGAGATTACTCTTTATATTCCTGATCAAAGTAATGGGAACCACTACATTTTTTTTTTTCCAAGGATAAGAGAGTTAGAAAAGTAATGATCATAAGAAATTTAGTAATATTGTATAATTTTTCACCATTTACATTGTTAATGAGTCAGTGAGCATTTAAAGATATAAATGGGACATAGCTTTAATTAAGAAATGTAAGAGTTGAATGCTTACTGATACATGTTTTTCAGTTTAAAGTTCTTTCACTCCGAGTGAATTTTGTTCCTCATTTTTGCCAGATCTATTAGTATGGAAGACTTTGCACAAACCCAGAAATACTTTTTTCATAGCAGTATAACTGGAAATTCATCATACAGATTCTTAAGCATTGGCCCAGGCATGTTAAATGATATTTACTTATGGTTGGGCTCCTTATTACTATAACTGATAGCTCTCATACTGATGCTCTCTGATATTAACTATTATAAGTGCTAAGAAACAACTGTGATTGCAGAATGGGAAGTAGAATTGTTACATGTTAGTTGAATCAGTGTTTGGACTATGGTAATTCTAAACGTCCTCTACAGTCATTACATTGTTCAGGGCAGTGTTTTCATTGTGCTGCCTTCATGAACGATTTAAACCGTTTTTTATTCTGGAGTCCATTTAAGTTTTTTTCCTCCCTAAATAATAACACATGTTGATGAGTTGGGTAGATTTCACCACGCTAGGTCTCTGAGGAGAAAACTGAACTGAGAATGATGGTAGAAAGATGGTATTACTTCGCTGGGAGGACTGTTCAGGGAAGTGCCTATATTACATATTTTTGGTATCTGCTAGAAAGTTGTATGCTGGAGTGAATAATTCATTTTTATCGAGGTTTCACAAGATTCTTATAAAAAGTAGATTCCCGGGCACCTGGGTGGCTCAGTGGGTTAAAGCCTCTGCCTTCAGGGTCCTGGGATTGAGCCCCGCATCGCATCGGGCTTTCTGCTCAGCAGGGAGCCTGCTTTCTCCTCTCTCTCTGCCTGCCTCTCTGTCTACTTATGATCTCTGTCTGTCAAATAAATAAATAAAATCTTAAAAAAAAAAAAAAGTAGATTCCCTTACTTCATTTAAAATAGAATTTACACTAAACTTTTAGGTATATTTCTATCTACTTAGACCAATATGTAGATATACATGTCTACATAGATATACATATGTATACAGTTAACCTTGAAGAACACAGGGTTGGGGTACTGATTCCCCATGCAGTTAAAAACCCATGTATAACTTTTGACTCTCCCAAAACTTAACCACTGATAGCCTACTGATAACCAGAAGCCTTACCAGATAACAGCCAATTAACACATTTTTTTTTTAAAGATTTTATTTACTCATTTGACAGAGCACACAAGCAGGGGAGCTGCAGGCAGAGGGGGAGAGAGAAGCGGGCTGCCCGCTGATGCGTAACCAACTGAGCCACCCAGGCACCCAGCACATGTTTTTTTCCGTTATATGTATAACATACTGTATTCTTACAATAAAGTAAGCTAGAGAAAGAAAATGTTACTAAGAAAATCATAAGGAAGAGAAAATACATTTACAGTACTGTAAAAAAAAAAATCTGCATATAAGTGGACCCAGGCAATTCAAATTCATGTTTTCAAGGGTCCACTATATACGCATACGTACATACATGCATGCACATAAACACACATACATACATAAATACATATAAATATCTTTGCTGAAGTTTTGATATGCAGTTTCAGTCTGATATATAAAGTGAAGGGTTTGATATCCTCAAATGTTTGAATACCATTCATTCCTAGTGTTTTGCATTTAACTTTCCAAAATAAAACATTTTACTTTAGGAATTTATTAGAAATGAAATAATCATTTAGTCATATCTAGACACCAGAATAAACAGGACCATAAATCCTGTAGTTAAATGTAGAAGGTCAGATTCATAAATATTCACGTGTTTACTTTCAGCACAGTCACTATGTAGTTTAATCTCAGAAAAATCTTTTCTATAGCAGTCCAGCTGGGAGATCAAATAAATACTGAGAAAGATAATGCGAAGGAAAACATAAAGAGCAAAACAAGTTATCTCTAGGAAATAGAACCTCCAGTTGTCAACACAGTTGCTATATGTCAGGTCAGGCCCAGGGAAATATTTAAGACTCATTGGAAGACTGACTTAGGAATTAGCCACTTAACGGAGACCATTGACCTGATCACGTCTCTCCTACTTGCCGTAGTGTGTTACTCAGAAACCAGAGCCAGCTCTCATTCTTCCGTGGCTTAGTTGGGTTTTTCTAATGAAGGAGTTGTATAAGGTACCAATCACCAGTCTCCCTTAGCATTTTCTAGTTCAACTTTATGTAAAAGGAAGGCAGCTTGTATCATTACAAACCAAAATGTATGACTAGAGATAGAGACGGCCGGATGGGGGAACGACCGTCCGCGGGACTGTTTGCCTTTTCAAAATTGAAGTTATTCTTCCAGACTCAATTCTCTTGTATGACCTAGAGGTATTTTCTGAGTGGCTGAAATGCTTCATTTAGTGTAAAATTAGAGTAATATACATTCAGTTTATCTATCTCTTCTGTTATTAATTTTTTCTTCTTCATAAAAACTAACGTGTATAAACATTGACATATTTTGGGCTTGTTGCCTGATAATTAAAGAGAATTATATCTGTGTCAAATGTACTATTTTAAAATTTGTTACATTCTTAGTAATGTTAAAAAGCAATATTTGGATCAATGTGTGGTATGGATTTTTGTAGATTTTTCTACTCACTGAGGCATGCAGTCAATACCTAATTTCTCTAGAGATATGCTGCATTTAACATATTGAGCTTTTTTAAATACTTCAGACCTCTGCATTGAGTGTATAATACCTGTTTTAATTTGACATCATTGATGACCATAAAATATGATATCTAAATTGCATTTTAAATGTCCATTTGTTTGTGTAATATATTCAGTATCAAGGAAAGAGATATATACTTTTTTTTTTTTTTTTTGCCAATTGCTACGGTAGATGAAATCCAAGGCTTGTGTTATTTTTTGCACAGTTCCCTTTCACTCTAATCTAGCACTCCAGCTTACAAAATATATGTGAAATAAACTGAGAGTGTATTTTCATGTTACCAAACTTGAGGAAATGATGTAGTTTACACAATATTTATCTCCTCAAACAATAATTCAAAAAAGGGAACCCATTTTTCAATTATGATATTAAGGTAAACGATCAAACTCGGATCCTGTTAGTAGTCAGAAAGCAAACCATTGATTTCTATTTTTAGGCAAATTTACTGCTAAAAATAGTCCTTGGTTGATTATAAATAAAAAATAATGAAGACACTATTCATTCTACATGGCATAACCCAATTTTGACATTCAGCCATGACTTTTAAAGCCTTAATATAGGTCTTGAACTATTCGGTTGAGATAATAATACACATTGGCCAAATGTAAGATACCTTTGTGGAATTTAAGAAACAAAATAAACAAGCAAAGGAAAAAAACAAAAAACAAAAAACCAGAAAGAGAGGCAAACCAAGAAACAGACTTAACTCTAGAGAACAAACTGATGGTTACCAGAGGGGAGATGGTGGGGGGAGGGGAGGGCAGGAATGGGTACATAAAAGTAAAAGTAAACAAAACAAGACAAAACAAAAACACCTTTGCTCTGTTGAATAACTTTACCTAAGCCTCACACAATAGTGTTTAATTAAAAAAGAGAACAACTAAGTTTTAAAATTTTAAAGGTACTAAAAGAATAAGAGAGACTTGAGTTTAATGTTTTATTTGAAATGTGACATATTGCATTCTGTTTTCCTAATATCCTTTTTGAAAGTGCAATAAATCGTGGCCACCGTGAAATTTTTCAGCTCTTTATACATCTTAAGTCACAAAATATAGTAACATAGATTATTAGTTGGGAATGGAAGAGTAAATTGTTCTGCACATAGTCACCATTCACTTCTTCAGATGAGCATCTTATTCAGATGTTTTCTCCTTTCTTAGGTCATTTTGGGGCGTATAAACTAGTATTTCGAGCATTCCAGTCCTGTCTCCTTCAGGCAGAAGTTTTCAAGTTCACTGTATTATTTCCTACCAAATCCTGTTTTCCTTCATCCTTCATATTACTCTGTATAAAAATAAAACTAAACAGAAAACACTTTAGGCAAATAATCGGATCCATTTTGGGATTAACCCTTATGCTTTCTTCTCCCCCCAGTTTCTGTTGCATTCCATTTGTGACCTGGCCCCAGATATGTTTACTCCAGTTTGTCTTTAGAATAAAGACCCATTCTCTCAGTTAGCTTCTCTTGTTCTCTGACTAGCTGAGAAGGACCATCCGAACACTGGATAGTCATGTTTTAACCAGACACCCTTCTTTATCAGAATGAAATAAGGTTTTTTTTTTGTTTGTTTTGTTTTGTTTTAAGATTTTATTTGTTTATGTATTTGTTAGCGCACAAGCAGCGGAAGTGGCAGGCAGGGGAGAAGCAGGCTCCCCACTGAGCAGGGAGCCCCATGTGGGACTGGATCCCGGGACCCTGGGATCATGACCTGAGCGGAAGGCAGACACTTAACTGGCTGAGCCACCCAGGCGGCCCAGAATGAAACATTGTGAAAGAAACTGTGTGGTGAAAGGATAGTTGCATGGATAGTCTTGTTAGTGCTGCACCTCAGACCTTGGTTATTCCCTGCCAAACAACCATATGTCTTTTGGTGTGTGTTAAGTTAAAATTCCTGCCTCAGATACTCCCCTAACTATACAAGTAGTTTCTGTAATGCAGTTTGAATGGTGTTAAAACTAAGGGGAGAGGCAAAGTAATTGTTAGATGGAGATCTGGATTACAATGCAGAGCTCTGTCAGTTTTTGCTTCGTGATTCTAAACAAGTTGCTTAACTTCTCTGAGCTTCTATTTTCTTATTTATCAACAGGCTTAAATAGTACTTTATATTATTGTTAGAATGATTAAATGAAATAATATAAAAGCAGTTAAAGCGTCTGGCACAGTAGCAGATCCATAAATCATGTCAGTTGTTTTTATTTTAATTAAGCATTCTAGTATCCTCTGTTCCTGGAATCTGGTTTCTAATGAGATAGAATTCAAGTCCCCACCCATGCCTTTTTTTTTTTTTTTTAACTCTTGTGTCTCTTGACAGTACTTTGTAATTTAGAAATTGTTAAACAATGGAGAACACAACAGGCTTTCAGTGAAGAGTCATTTGCTTTGCTCCACATTAATAAGCTAAATAAAAGCTAGATGCTAAATTATGTTTTAAAACTAACAAGGGAGTGTAGGGGAAAAGTATTAATAACTAAATCATGCTACATTTCTAAGCAGTACCATCATAAGTAAGAGTTTAATTTTTTTTTTTAGGAAATCTATGTGAAAATATACTACTGTTAATGATTACATTAATTATCAAATTGAACTGAAGAACTTTATGTATTATAATAAATTACACAGAGATCAAATTCTACAGAAACAAAATAGTTAATAATATATTTCAAGTTCCAAAGTAAAAGGATTTTTATAGCTCTATATTAATCATTCTCTTCAAATATCCTTATTTTTTTATTTTCACCATTTTATTTAATTTTTTTCAAATGCACAGGAAATAATAGACTAGTATAATACATATCCAAAAACCCAATTCCTGGCTTTATGATTATTATCCTTTTGTCATATCATCTATGTCTTGAGGATGTACTTTAAAGTCAATTAAAGGTATATGATCAATTCATTGTGTTAATTACACATAAACGTAGATGCTAATATTGCCATCTAGAATATTTATTTTTAATTAGTTTAACAGGAATTAAGATGACTTCTCTGTACAGTAGATAGAAAGAAGACTAAATCATTGGTAGAGTCTTGGATTTGAACATCATTAAAACACAGAGAACTTTGCAATTTGTTTCTCTGGGAGGGAATTTCAGGGAGTGGTCTCTCTTTAATGGTGGGAAAGAGTGACTGTAGGATTTTTTTTTTTCCTAGCATTACATGTATTTTAGTGGAAATAGTAGTAAAACATTTACCTAACCATAGTTATCAATATATGTGGGCAATAAAAGAAAATAAAGGTTGAAAAATGTGATAATATATATTAATTAGATAAGACCAAACTATAATAGTGAAGTAAAGTTAACTCTCAACGGGCTATTTCAGATGAAGACCAGTTTATGAAAGATTGGCTTCAGAAGTCCAAATGACTCGACATTACTTACAGCTTCATATCCATTCATCCCTTCGTTGGAGGAGGGGGGAAGTGACTGGAAAAGTTTATTCCATTTTAATTCTGATTATTTTTCCTCAAAGAATCTCTTATGTGTAGCCTATGTCATCCAAACAGGTGCCAGAATATGTTGGGTTTTTTTTTTTGAAAATTAGAGGATGTGAATTTTTAAGTGGTGGCAATCAGGAATTGCCATAATCGAAAAGGAACTTGTGCACACATCTGTGCAAGTGGAGCCGTTCCATTATTAGGGGGAGATTTATTACTGAAGAAATCAGGACCAAACAGCATGGTAGAGATTGTGTTTTTATTTTAATAGGAGAGCCAAGTCTTGCATTAGGACATTGTCGAAGCTTGTGAGGAAAGCAGACGGGGCCCCTGGGACTATAGCATTCTGCTAGATTGAAGGGCCTTTAATAATCCAACACTCTAATAGCAGTTAGGACAGACTCTGTGGAACGGCTAATCTTGTCTTCTGCTTTTATAATAACTCATGTGTGGTAACCAGAAGTAGTTACGATGTGCTCGCATCTTTGTAGGTGACTTTTTAAATTAAAAACTAAGTTTAAGGAGAGACTTTTCAGAGTTTATTTAATGAAAGATAATAAAATAGGATACGTGTTTACAGCGGGTTTAATAGCCACACGTTGCACTTAGACGATTTTATATCCCCCCACAGATGGACAAACATTTAAGTAAGGGCAGAAATGTAAATACCGGCCTATTGTTTTAGAACAATTTGGAATGGTTATTAAAAAATGAGTTCATTTGGTGGGATCTCGTTAATGCTTTAATTGTTATTCCAATAATAGTTGTTCTATTTTGACTTTTACATTAGATTCCACTATCTTTTCAAATAAGACACCTTGAAAAAACACAAGAAGCATGATAAAATTAGTCTATAGCACTTAATAGTCTGATATAAATGGCATCTACAGTGGCCTGAAAATGTTCTTCTGTATTTTTTGATGAAAAGCCATCCTATTTTGAATTCTGTGTGGCTTCCAGATCTATGTCCAGCCACCCCTGCACACCATCACCTTGCGGTTACATTTTTCTGTTCAGGCTATTTGACCAGAATTTCAGCTTAGCACTGTTTATATCTAAAAATATTGGTTAAAATTTTAAGAACGCTGTGCCTAAAAAACAGTAGGCTTTTTTTTATCCCGTACTTCCCATTTAATTGCAGAATCTTGAGGCAGACCTGTGTTTCCATCCTGCACACTAGATGGCAGTTTTGTCATATTCTTCCAGCTTTCAGTGCTCCTCGCGGGAGTGGAGCAGGAAAGGCCATCAGTGTTTAGTCTGCACTCTGAGGGTCTCCGCGTGACCAGTGCAGACCCCATGGACTTCCTGGAACATATGTTAGCAATTTAGCCGCAGACATTTATTTCTTTGTTTTACTGCTTGGCTCTTTGAGAAAGTGTTGGTGCCAGGTTATGGGTTGTCTGGATCATGTCAGAGGCCATGGAGATCAAGTTCATGTGACAGGCCAGACGAAGGAAGGATGAAGTTGGAGGAGGCGAGGAAACTGACCCTTACTTTCAACAGCCACAAGTCACTGCCTGTCTGTGGACTGCGGCCAAAAGCCCAGGCATCTAAGTTTTCATCCAGCTGAACAAACAAAACACGTTTGCCCATTTGGCTTTTTCATATTTCATCAGCGGTAGTTCATTTGGCGATTTCTCTAGGTCTCAAAACTTGCTTGTCCCTCCTGTTTCTCTCTCCGTGCTTCCTCCCCCTCCAGCCCTGTCCAGAAGGAGTGACCTCGAGACCCTCGGCTACTGCCTGCTGCGCTGGTCCTGTGGGGGGCTGCCCTGGGAGCGGAGCCTGCGGGACCCTGTGGCCGTGCAAACTGCTAAAACAAAGTACGCATTTGTAGGTATTCCAGCCTGGAGGGCAGGGGCTCGGAAGGGACACATTCAAGGGCATTACTAGCCATTGGCCCAGTATGATAAAGCAAATTTCTAAAATCTGAAAAACATTTTTTAAAGACCAAACACCTGACCAACTTCACATCAGTTAAGGTAGCACCTGTGAGGTCACCTGCACGCGCACTGTGACGTGGAATGTCAAGTGAAGTGTTTGTTCTTTTACGTGATGTTTTCCAGAGCTAAATTCTGGGTGGTGGCGTTTTCAAGGAAGAGTCGTTTCAAATCAGCGTTGTACAAGTACGTGGAGATAGTCTGCGTTGGGTATGATTGGTATTAACTGTGGAAAGCGACAGTGAGGCGGGACAGAGAGGGCTTATATTTTTCAAGTGAGAGCAACTTACCTTTTAATTCTGTGTCTTGGAGGGAGTGTGTTTTGTTTCTTAAGGAAGAAACAAAACTTTTACAGGAGGTGTTCCTATTAGAGATAATGTTGCAGCCACATAAACGCTTTTAATATTCCACATTCAATTTTTATCACCTAGAATGTGTTAGCATGAGAACTAGGTCAGACTGAGAACAGATTATGTTACTATTTTGCTAATTTCTCACTGATAAGGCCTACAGGAAAGCAATCACAGGCAGCCCAGAATAGCCAGTTTTCATTATATACTAAGATAGGCTCAACAGTGGTTGTCCGCAGATACAATACTGCGATTGGAAAAGGCAGCTGTGTTTGAAGTAAGGTGAGTCACAACAGAAATTTACAAAAGGGGGAGCTGATCTATAGAAAGCAGTCTTCAAATTCAGTGTGCTCTCAGTTCTTAACACAGAGGGCCTAGCCTGCAGATGCGGAGTAGTACAGTTTACATTTGTATACACTGGCATAGTATATGAAGTATTTCTCCGCTTGGAATCTTGATCATCCCAGCCCCTTGCCCCAAACAAACACATTTATATAAGTCAATATTAGAACCGTCTAATCAGTTATTTACTGAAGTGATTAATGTCCCCGTATTAACCAACATTTTTCAATATATGGGTCAAATCAAAGCACAGTAATGGGCATATATAAACAATCTCAGTATCCAGTTTTTCACCTCAGTTCACCTGATTTGAATAATGTGCTATATTTAAAGACTTGCATTTTAACTCTGATGATTTTATGTATTTTTCTCTTTTAATAAGACAACTGTGATTTGTTTTAGTCTTTTATCCGTATACACATATAGATGCATTCATTGTTGATAGCTAAAGAATATGCCTACCTGTGTATATTCAAATATGATAATAGGGTATCATGCAAAATAATAAAATATAATGCTAATAAACATAACTTCATTTATATTTTGGGCACCCTTACATTAATATCTTCATTTTGATTTGATTAATATAAATCTGTTAAGCAATAAAGCTAATATATAGTGAAGTTTATAATTAAGGTAAACTATAGACATTTTTAAACTTCGGCTAGTAAATAATGTATAATCGTTAAGTCATTCACCTTCTAAGAAGGTGCACTCTGAATTTCCTTGTAAGGGCCTGCTTGCGTATACGGCCGTGATACTGTATTTCCTTCATGCCCTTTATTTTCCTGACATGGGGTGAACACCAGATCAGTGCATTTATTGTTGCAATTCTGCCTGTGCCCGAGTTTGTCAGTCAGACACTCCTATCAATAATTTTAGTTGCATGTTTATATACTGGTGGCTGAGGCAAATTAATAGAACTGTGCCTGTTTCATCTAAAGCACTAGAAGGGATTAACATAATGATTTTCTTGTTTGTTTTGTGGTTTGAATATTACTTGTTAACCCACTGAATCATAGAATAGCATAAAACTCTGCCCAATGGAGAACAGTATACATAAATAATTAAATAATTTGCCCCTCCCCAAGGATAAGTACCTGAGGAAGAATCTCCTGAAAATCCTGATACAATTTTCCTATGTATTTTTTCTTGTTTTTAAGAAAAAAAAAATCATGATAGATTTCCCTGCTTCTACATTTCTGCATGTCCAGACTTTGAGTGAAAGCATTTATACTATAAATCTACATTCACTTTCTAGCTAATTGATATAAAACTGGTCAATGAGAATTGAAGGATCGCCCCCACCTCCACTTACCCTCTTTCCCCTTCCAGGTGTGTGAAAAAAAAAAAAATATTGAAAGGCATGACAATACAGGCGACCCACCAACACAGAACTTGAGTTTTGTTTTCTAATCAAGACAGTGGGAATCACAGGATCTTAAACAAATTCATTGACTCTTACTCTCTTTTGTTTTAGTCTATTGGATGAGCTTCCTGAATCAGTGCTTAAATGGGCTCCTTCCGGAAGCCGCTGCCGTAAGTCAAATGCTACCACCTTCTCCTATATGATTTAGTGGTCACCACATTTCTACATTTGTCAGTCTTGTTTTACAGTTTTTGCTTATTCCACCCACTCCCTTTCCCACGGGGGTGGGAGGAAACTCTGTACACTGGGTTACAGATAAATTGCCTGAGAAGAGAACGTTTAGATCCTCTCCTGACATTAGAACACATGAAGGCTACAAGAAAATATTTAGGCAGCCTTCTAGGCTTTGCTGACTACATTGGGCATGGGGCCGGGGGTGGGGGAGAGGCAGGGAGAGAGGAATCCTACACAGGTTTTTTGGGTTTTTGTTTTTCCGTTTTATTTCTTTTCAGTGTTCCAGCATTCATTGTTTATGCACCACACCCAGTGCTCCATGCAATACGCGCCCTCCTTAATACCCACCACCAGGCTCACCCAACCCCCCACCCCCGCCCCTCCAAAACCCTCAGTTTGTTTCTCAGAGTCCACAGTCTCTCATGGTTTGTCTCCCCCTCTGATTTCTCCCAACTCACTTCTCCGTTTAATCATCAACTGTATCTAGTGCCTTTTAGAGTTGACATTCTGGTTTTGTCCCTTTGTATATTGTTGAAAGAGATAAAGTTGATCTAAGGAAGGACTACTTTAAGTCAGTAATTTAAAAAAACCAAATCATTGAACACTTGAATGCTGTTTAAACCTGGTCGTAGTCTGAACAGCCAGCAAAAAAAATTTTGAATTGGCAAAGTCATATAACCTTGGGATTTGAAGGTATGTTTCATTAAATGGTTTTCTCTTTCAAGTTAGTATGGATCGTTTTGGAATTCTTTAATTGACAGTATTATCAGTAAAAATAGTAAGTCAGTTCATAAGTGCCTGTCGTTTGCATATGCATGCATGGCACATTGTTCACCAATTTAATAAATGAGTTCGATTGTCTTATAGAAAAGAGGCAGCTTCTGCTGTCAGGCTCACTTTTTCTCAGAGACAGATAAGCAGAATGAATCTCGTTTTCTCTATATTGGGCAATCTCAAAGTTAGCTTTTAGCTGACTTATGAAAGTGAATGTGTACACTGACCCTCTAGATAAGGTCAAATAGCATCAGTTTCCATCTGAGAGTTTAAATGTAGAGTTAAATCGTCTTGAACTTATATTTATAGCCTTTCTTTGACAAGAAACCAAAATGTTCATTTCCATGGGAAACGAAAGAGGAACAAAGCAGTTCTGCTTTTCCACCTCTGTCCTCCAAGTCCTGAGCTTGCCCCAGTGTGAGCCTCCAGCTTCCCAGCTTCTGTAGTCCCTCTTCTGACAGAGGAGGAGTTCTCCTTGGGTGGAGGGGTGGGTTGGGAATGAGAAAACTTTCCGTTTCTGTAACTGCTCTGAGTAACTTGGTCCAAATGCCAGTATTGCTTTTTGGCTAATATGCCTATTGGCATTTGGACTAAGTTATACAGCTTATGTTTTACTCAATAGGACAGCAAAAAGGAGAAATGAGAGATGTCAAAGAAAGTTTTCTCTGTGTATCTCCCTTACCTTTTCTGCCCCTCTTGCACAGAAGGTAACTAACTGTTCAGCTCAGTAATAGAAAAGAAAGCCCTGATGCCCTGGGTTGCACAAGATAAATGCTTGTGGGCCTGTGTATATTCTGGGACCCTTCTATTACTGGAGATAAGAAGATTCGAGCGACAACGAGAGATGACAGGAAGGCCAGGTTCTCCATTTTCAGTACCAACCATTTATTTGGGTCCATCCTATTATTTTATAAAATGCAGATTTCTATTTCTATAGCACAGAACATTGAAACTTTAGTATTATCTGAAGATCTCTTGGTTGTACTTAGGAGTGGGTACTGCAAGCATGATAATCCAATGTGTAAAAAGGTTTATTACTAAAGCAGTTGATGAAATAAAACCACCAAAAAGTTTCCAATATGCATGTCCAACTCGTGTAATAGGAATAGTTGCATAGGTTTCTGTCTCCTGAGGTGATAGTAATGATACTTAGTATTTCATTAGCTTAAAAGCAGATGATTCGAGAATATCATAATTTCATACTACTCAAAGCATTTTGTTTTATAGCTCCAGAAATATGCCAGTAAATTAAAAAGTATACTTAATATAATAAATCCAGATCTTGGAAGGCTAACATTTAAAGCAGTAATACATCACAGTAGTCCAAGCTTTGGATTGATAATAACGAATTTATAAGAAGTGGCTTTTCTTTTTCTCCCTTTCCTACCTCACCTCATTTTTCCAAGCCCCGGACCCAAGAAGACTTGGCAGCACAGCTGTCTTCAGCTGGGAGAGCGCCAGGAATCTTGCATCGTCTTCTAACCATGACCTGCGAAAATTCTCCCACAGTGTTCAGCTCTCTTCTCCATTGGGATATTTTGGTTAAAAGAATTGTGATAACATATACCAAAGTTGGTTTACCCATCTCAAAAGGGCCAAAGAACAACAGAATATTTACATGAAAATGGTAGTAAATGTAATGTAATCTTTTTTTCTTTTTGATCATCCCTTCAGGAATCAGATGCCTGCAATGGGCTTCTGGAAACAGGAGTTACAAATGTGATGAAGCCATACCATTTACTAGTTAACAAAGATGTGGTTGATCGAATGTTACATAACAGAATGTGATACACCTTACAACATTAGAGAAGGAAGAAAGTTAGGTTGCATAATTGCTACCGTATCCAGAAGAAAAGGAAAAACAAACAAAAACCAAGAAACTAAAGACAAAAACCCTGGAGCCAAGAGTTCTCATTTTAGCCACAGTAGCCTTATGGTCCTCGAACATGGCTGTGGGTAATGGGTATGAAATGGTCACTCTGACTTTGGTAAGAGGAAGGGATGGTGACTGTTCCTTTTGGAATTTTTCCCCTATAGGGGGTGAAAGCCAGTGTCTGCCATTCCCTTTTGAATGGAGATGGGCCCGGAGGGGAAGGGAAGGATTAGGAAGTCACTCCTGCCAACCCACAAAACTTCCCAGATTTTCCCAGCCATGGGGATATAGCAATTTAGTGAGAAAGTAAGAGGTACTTATGTCTGTGTGAGTGATAAGTTTTTGAACGGGAAAGCTTATAAAAACTAGTTTGTGGAGTATCTAAACATCTCTGCAAGAAAGGAAAACATGCTAGATTTTAAGAAGTATACAGTATCGTCATATACTTTCATCTTGAATTTAGATTGAATCTCCACCTGAAAAATGCAAAACTACATTTAAGGCAGCAATGTTTATAAATTTGGGTCACTAATTCTATTTGTGTTTAAGAGTTCATTCATATTTTGTGGGGGGGGGATTGCTATGTAGTTCTAAGGAAGAGATTACATTAGAAAGAAAAAAGTAGCAATATCTCCTCCTTCTGCTCTGTCGTTAGGAAGATGACACAAGTGAAGGCACCCGGCTGGCTCTAAGGATGGAGGGCTCGAGGGAGGTCTGGTGAACTCTAAAATTAGTCATGGCTAAAAACCTAGAATTCAAGGTCATTTCTAAATGTACTAGTATTATCTCAAAATCAAAGTCTGAATTAAAATTTGCAGTGATATTTTTTTCCATCAAAGTAAGGAGGTTTATAATAAGTGACACTTGTTTGTAGCTGAATTTTTAAAACTTCAACATAAAAGAAGTATGAAGCATGCCTGATCTATCATATTACTCATGTAGTTCTTAGTAATTGCACCCCGTAAGTCAAAATCACTAACTATAATCTTAAAAATTTGCTTCTTTTGATTAGTGAAAAATAAACATACCAACAAAGATATGTAAAAAATTATTAGTTTCTCCCATCTTGTCACATCTCCAGGTCACTGTATTTCAGTCATTTTTGGGTATCATTTGAAAAGTGCTTTTCACCAGAGTGTTCACTGATAGTTTCTTCAGGATGTGTGTTGTGTGCATGTATAAGAGAATAGAGAGGTTTTGAGGATACTAGAACCTTGACAATTCTTGCCCATTATGAATAACATTTAAAAAAATTTAACACTTCACAGGTGAAATAGCTGAATATTTGGTATGTGCTCATAATTTGGCATATGATGAAAAGCCAAACTATCAAATGCTCAAGAAAATCCTGAACCCAGGTGGAATACCTTTAGGACCACTGGAGTTTTCCACCAGAGGAGAGGGTGCAAATGTGTATATCCCAAACAATCAAAAAGTAAGTAATTTAGTCCCTGGGACCCTAGGATTACCTTCTCTGAAGCTTTTCTACCAAATGAAGTTGTTTGGGGTCTCAAAAGGAGTCTGACAACCCAGTTTCTTGCTTATTATATGTAATTACTAGTTCTCCTCACTCAACTCCAAGAAATTTTGTTGAAAGTCCTTTTGACCTATTGTCTCCTAGAGAAAAACAGGAGGATCTATAGCCGATTTAGTGTACTGTTAAAGAAAGCAAGCAGTGACTGAGGCCACAGAGATATGACCAAAGGTCAGATTAAAGGCTAATCTGACTTTACTCATGAGGACCTTTATTTGCTGCTTTTCTTCAGATCTCTTTAGTTACTTCCCTCTGGTTTTGCTTACCAGTTTGGTCATAATTTGGTGGCAATCATAGTGATACTCTTAAATTTAACTAAAGGACTTGTGTGTACTGATACTTCAATCTACAATTTTTTTTTTTTTTAAGTTACACCTTTTCATCCTTTACTCTGTAATTTTCCAACTGACTGGCTCACACCAACTTAAAAAAATAGAACTTGAAACAATGTACAAGAATTAGGACTTAACCTTTCTCAGAGGGCGGGGGCAACTTGAGACTGCTGTGAACAGCCTTACTGGGTGGGAATCCAAGTGTCCAGTCGTTCCTTGATACGGTCCATATGCAAAAGATGTGGGTGGTGGTGGTGGGGTTTCCTGATGCGTGTACAATAAGGTAGGGTCAGGATGCCATTCATTTTTAATATTTCTTATGAACTTTGGATCATCGCAAGTGTTCACGAGCCAAGAATGCAGGATGCAAACTAATGTGACTGATAGGCTGCGAGATGAATGGTGAGTCAAGTATCAGTGCACAGATGGTTCTGATTTGCTGAATTTTGTAGCTGCTGCAACTGAAGACATAAAATATCCTTCTAGTCATAAATTAGCTCTTTGGAAGCAAAACCTTGGCACCAGAGCTTTACAACCTTCAATTAGTAGGGAAAGAAGTATTTGAATGACTGTGGTATTGACATCTGTAGGCCTGCATAGTAATCATTCCTAATAGAAGAGAATATCTGTTTGAGGAGGTTTTGCATGGCTAATTAACTACCAGTGAGAATATGTAATTTTTTCATGATCTCCTGATTGTCACCTTTCTCTCATGATACAATTACATTTTATTGTAGCAAATGCCTCACAAACCAATTGTCAGCACTATTTACGTATTGCAGAAGGCAGAACAAAAGTTCATGTTTAATAAAAAGCCAGTGGATTTTGATCTTGGTAATTACTGAGACTTATTTTAACAGTTTTATTGACTTCTGTGTTTTTATCACTTTTGCAACAAAACAAAGAGCCATTTCCTTAACATAGTATTTCCCTTGCAATAATGGTCACCACTTAATCTACACTAATTTAAGTAGATTTTTTTTCCTTTTTCGTAGTTTTTCAGTTTCATAAACTTAATTGAAATATAAAGGAAGCCATTTTAAAAACTGATAGTTATATTCTCTGATGTAAAATTCTAATTATTATTCACCAGAATTTTCAGTTTCATCAAAAGCAAAGGATGTTTGTTGTGAAACCATTTTTATATGCAGATAATAGAACATAAAACATTTTTCCAATGTGCATTTTTCCAATGAGACTCAATCAAAAATTTTATTCTTCCCTTTTGATTAGAGCACTTTGATTATGAGTAAAAAGAAAATACAAAGAATAATGTGCATTCTTAAGACCTTAGTTAATTTCTAACAGTATGACCAGCCCCAGTGTATAGTGAGGGTATATTCCACAGCAGATCAATATTTATGGAATAATGACTTAACTTCTGTAGTATTTTAAGTGCACAAATATATTTAATAGTCATAAAAATGGGTTCACCATGTGGCTAAACCTAAAGTATCTGAATTTTTATTTTTAAAGTTTACATATTTTGTAAGGTTGCAAAAATCAAACTCGAAAATGTTTAAAAGCAAAATATGACAGTGTAAACTGTTATGTACTCAGTTCCCGTGAATGATAGAAGTATAGGATAGTTTCTGCGATTGACTACTTTCATAACAAAAATCATTTTAGGTCCAGAATGAGCACCAGTCACATGGCTCCAAATTTCTCTCTTTTTAATCACAGAATCCCCTTACTAGTAACTAAAAACATTTCTTGTTACTTCAATGTACTCTAATTATTTAATAGAATACTGAGTGAATTCTGGACTTAAAATTTTTGGACAAAGACACTTAAAAACAAGTCAGTGAGCCAGAAAACATACACAGTTAGATAAACAAAATATTCAGTATTCAAAAGAAAGTTATAAATGTTTAATTTTGTCCAAGTTATTACCCTCAGTATAAGTGGTTGTGCCTTTTAAATTTAGTGTTCCTAACAAAAATATGTTTTGGTTAGGTATTAGAAAATAGCACATCACCATAAGAATCTTGGCAAACTTACAGCATGTTTTTGCAAAAGAAAAATGAGGTATTTTTCCAATACTGGGTTTTACTAGGCATCATAAACTGTTCCTGTAAACCGAGCTGCTGCCTTGCACAAGTCCTCAAATACTGTTACTAGAGTTAAGTTGGAAATGAATTTTTGTCAAGACAGGAGGGACACTAATATTTTTTTCCTCAAAAGCAAATCTTTTGGGGCATTTGCCTCAATCAAAATGATGGTCTGTGTTGCTGAAATCACTCTTTAGCAGCTCCGATGGCTCCTGAGGTAACACTGTCAAATTAGAAGAATCTATCATCAGGGCTACCACAGTCTGTTGATGCCTTCCACTGGGATTTAATGTCCAAAATTCACTGAAGGAAACCATATTTCAGTATGAACGCTTATTGAGGTGAGCTGAAGCTCTAGAATTCCCAGATGAGAATGCTAAGCCAAGCTGGAAAACCAGCATTATTGAAGGCCCCCATTCAACCCTTGAATAAGCTGTTTCTTCAAGAGCCAGTAGTGGACCCTTTGATCAGCTTATCATATCTCCCTCGGTGTTGGGATACCCGAGTCATACTGTAACAGCACAGAGACCTGGGCATAATGAGCCACCCATCCTTCCGAAATGCTCGACCTAGACAGAGGAGCAACCGTAGGACAGTGAAACATTCAAGCTGTCCTACATTTCAGACAAGTGCAAGTTTGTCCTTTCATTTACCCTGAATCTGAGGCTCCTACAGCAAACCCAGGGGTGAATATATTATTATTGGTTGTAGTAATCCTTGCATTGAACTTAAAAATTTACACAATTCTTTCTTGAGCCTTCTCAAAATAATTCTGTTAAGCTTGTCTTCATAATTCTGTGTGAGAAAAGGAGAGTATAAATTCTCAATTATGAGCATATTGCTGGCTTACTGAATTTTAGGAGGCCAGAGTATTCCTGATTTCTTAGAATACCGTGAAGTGCCAGTGGAAGATTAAATTAAAAATGCCTTATTTGAATAGCCACTTTCTTGAAAATGACCCAGATTTGCACAGTATCATTTTGTTTGATTATGTGAGATGCCCAGACTGTTTCCTGTACTTACTTTCATGTATTTGAGAAAAGTTTTACCTCTGTTCACAACTGAGAGTAAAACTTAATCATCCTATTCCACTCTTACCATTTCAAAAGTTTCCCTAGAAATAGAAATTTTTCATAAACTGGATATCACTTTATTAGCTAGAAGTGCTTATGGCAGCACAATCTAACCATCCGGCCAACTGACAGCAGATCCAGGAGGCACCATCTCTTCCAGAAAGCCTCACGGAGGACTGACTATATTAGATCAAATTTTGTTTGTACATCAGAGGCTCCCAGGCCAAAAACCGTTCTACCTAAAGTGCCTAGCATCCAGGAGGCTTTAAAAACCTCAACTAGTATCTCAACTAATCCTTTATATCATGAGACACATTTTCAGGATGATCGGCAAGCTAGTCTTTTATTAGGATGAATGGTGTACA
Organism: Lontra canadensis; assembly: GCF_010015895.1. Taxonomy (NCBI): domain Eukaryota; kingdom Metazoa; phylum Chordata; class Mammalia; order Carnivora; family Mustelidae; genus Lontra; species Lontra canadensis. Next base: position 13,387,473 of record NW_022631044.1, on the reverse strand, counting down.
GCAGCCTTGGGAAACCCTTTATTTCACCCTGTGGTATGATGAGCATTTATCACCAAGATGACTTCAGTGGGAGAGAGACTCAGAAGATGGTTACACACACGAATTTCTCCAGTAGTTTGGGAGAGTCAAGTGGTGAAAATAAAGAAACCCTGAGTGATGAGGGAACAATTCCAATTGTCAGGTTACTGAAAAGCAATGACTTTGCTCTCCTTTGAGAAGCTGGAATCCAGGAGGAGGGGTGAATAAAGAATGGTGTTGTGACAGCTTAGACCTAGCCACAAAACACCAGCATATTTTAAAGGGAAGGAGTGAACACATTTGGCAACAGAAGCTAAAAATCGAGAGACTGCAAATTAAGGCTCTGCTTGCCCAGCCAATGTAATTCATTCTCTGTTTTGGCACTGGCTACTCCATTATTTCCCCTTGTGCTGCTCCTATCTTCTGCCCCCTATTTAACCCATGAAAAAAGGTGATGGCACTTTCAGCTGCTGTAAACACGAAGCTGCTGAGCAAATACTTCACAGAAGGGTCTTCACTGTGGCTTTCAATCTTCCAACTCTATTGTGGGGTCTGCCCTTCTATTTCCATGTCTACTTCAAGGTTATTGAGAGTCAGTCATCCCCCAGAAAACACCGTGGTGTGAAAAAGAAACCTCAGAGACAGCAGGCTTGTTGTAGAACTTAACCTCTGATACTGGTTCACAGTACTAGGTGACATGAACTGTGACTCATCTGCTGAAAGGTTAAATTACCTGTATAAAAAAAGTAAGCAACATCCTAAGCTCCTTTTATACGTTCACATTAATTAGGCTCACTTCAATGATAGAGAACTAAGATTCTAATTAATAAGAATTTAAACTAAAAAGATGTATTGGATCCACTCCCAGCAAAGGTTAATAATGAATTCATGTGCAGTTTGAGAATGTGACAGTTTTCTGTAAAAATGCCGTTTTCAATAAGATAATTTCTAAAGAGCGTACAACAGTGACACTAATTTTAATTGGTCTTGTACTATTGATGAGAAAGGTCTGGATCTTGCCAACTTCTATATTCTTTCCATAACATCCATTTGTTGGTTTCCTCTTTATTTCCTCCTTTTTACAAACCTTGGCAAGTTTAGAATTTTCAAGAATCTGGATGTGAATGCGTTTTGTTTTTTTTTTTAAACAAGTGTCAAAAGTTTTCATTATACATGATTACTCTCTATCAACAGGTTGTTTCTCAAAAGGCTGCAACAAAGCAAGTCAATCAGATGCAAAATAGGTTAATAGAGAAAAACATCCATAGTGAGAGAAGTGCTGAGTCCTGCTTAACAGGGAGAAAAGTGCAAAAAGTGGAGCCACCGACTGTAATGCTTAGCAGTGAGACAGCTCAGGTGAGAGGCTTTTTGTTGTTTCTTTTTCCTTCATGTTGCATTAGAATATGCGCTATGGGAGTAAAGAAATTGTATTTTCTCCTGAGGGTCAAGGTTGTATGGTTTTGTTAAATGAGAAAGGGCAGAAAACTATCCTATCCAGTGGATAAAATCAAAGCAGCCGACACCAGTCATCGCAGAAACATAACGACAGTGAGCACATTTGCGTACAGATCTGATTTCTTTCTTTAGCCTAAGAATGTAATGAAGTGCACTTAAATTTTTATGCCATCTATGATCCATTAGGGACTCTTAACATATTCCATCTCTTACGTGGGTTCCTCCAGTCAGTCTCACCCTTAAAATCGAAGGTAAGTGAAGAGTCTCCCTGTTGATATGGTTGTATTTTAAAATGATGCATTTTTTAATGTTATTCCATCATTTGGTCAGGTAGTGACCTACCTTTAGCAGAGGACTCATCCAAGCAATAGCAGAAGTCCTTCCAGAACTAACCTTTTTTTGACAAGAAGAAGCATACAATGTATTTCTATCTTCAGTGAAAGCGAAATTTTTTTCCAAAATGACCAACATTTTCTATCATTTATATACCATCATTTTCCCCCAAATGATTTGAGGTAGTTTAAAATGTGAAACAGGATAGTTTAATACCCCCATCTTCCGTTTCCCAACCCCCGCCCCACAAATTGGTATATCAGGCAGCTGGGATGTTAATCACTAAACTGAACACTGAATTTGGCTCTGAACTTCTTGGCAGCCAGGATGAAAATTAGACATATACAAGTTGGGCATTTCTTATCCAACCAGCAAGCATGCATGTTTATCCAGAGAATGCTCTTTAGTACTAGTAAGAATCTTTTGCAGTTATAGTTTCCGTTTATAAAATTACAGTACTGCTTGGGGACAAAATTTTGAGATTTCTTGAGTGTTCTTTTTCAACTGTTACTGTCCACCATAATCAATTACGTATGGAGGTAGGGAGGGACTATAAAAAAAAAACTGATGCCCAGGTTCTAAGCAAAGACATTGGTTTTTTAATTGGGATAGCATTGTGATACATGTGTACAGATTTTATCACTCCAGAAAGCTCTTTGTTCTCTTTCTCAGTTAGACCCTTTCTCCCAGACAACCACTGTTCTGATTTTCATTACTAGGCTAGTTTGTCTTCTTCTAGAAAGTCACATACCATATAGTCACACAGTATAAACTCTTGTGTCTGGCTTTTTTCACTCAGCATGTATTTTTTTTTTTTTTTAAGATTTTATTTATTTGACAGAGATCACAGTAGGCAGAGAGGCAGGCAGAGAGGGGGTGGCAGGCCTCCCGCTGAGCAGAGAGCCCGATGCAGGGCTCTATCCCAGGACCCTGGGATCAGGACCTGAGCCAAAGGCAGAGGCCCCGACCCACTGAGCCACCCAGGCACTCCTCAGCATGTATTTTTGAAGTTCATCCACATTGCTGCATATATTAGTCATTTCTTCTTTTTCTTGTTGAGTAATACTCCATTGTAGAACTACATCATAATTCATATATCCAGTCTCCCATTAATAACTGGGCTGCCCCTGGCTCTAGTCACCATGAATAGTAGCTTTGTGTCACAAGTCCTTCTATAGATACATTTTGTTTGTCCTGAGAAGTGGAACTCCTATTTCATAGGGCAGATGTATGTTCACCTTAATAAAAAGTTGACAAATACTTCCATTTTATACTCCCACCAGTAATCACAGATCCTCCCCAACATTTGCTGTTGGTCTTTCTAATTTTAGCTATTCCAACATTTATGTATTAGTATCTCTGTTGATTCCAGTTATCATGTACCTGATAATTAGTATCTGTGGGCACTTTTTCATGTGCTCACTGCCCATCCTGTATCTTCTTTCATGAAATGTCTTGGTCCATTTTTATGTGGATGATTGTCTCTTTATTACTGAGTTGTAAGTATTCTTTACACATCTATACTATGGATATGTACTAGTGTGTAGCCTATCATTTATTTAACAGTGTCTTCAGTGAGCAAAAACTGTGTTATTTTTCTTTGAAGTTCAATTTGTCATTTATTTTTCTGTAAAGAAACCTGAGAAAATTTTGCATGTCTTAGGGTCACAGGTTACTATACCTTTTTAAAAAGGCTTGTAGTTTTAGTTTTCATTTTGAGTCTATGAGCCATGTCAAATCATTCTGGTGTATGGTGTAAGGGGGTTAAGATTCCTTCTCTTACTTTATATAGAGCCAGCTGTCTCAGCACCATGTGTAAAAAGAGGTTCCTTTTCCTAATTAAGTTTCACTGGAATCTTTTTCAAAAGTCCCCTGACATTATAAGTAATGGTCTGTTTCTGGACTCTCTCCTCTTCTCTCAATCTCTTTGTCCTTATACCAGAGCTACACTGCATCAATTACTGCAGCTTCACAAGTTTTGAAATGAGTAGAAGTCCTTCAACACTTTTTTTCAAGAATGCACTGGCCAGGGGCGCCTGGGTGGCTCAGTGGGTTAAAGCCTCTGCCTTGGGCTCAGGTCATGGTCCCAGGGTCCTGGAATCGAGCCCCGCATCGGGCTCTCTGCTCAGCAGGGAGCCTGCCTCCACCTCTCTCTGCCTGCCTCTCTGCCTACTTGTGATCTCTGTCAAATAAATAAATAAAATCTTAAAAAAAAAAAAAAAAAAAAGAATGCACTGGCCATTTTAGGTTCTGTCCCTTTCCATAAAATTTAAGAACCAGTTTATCAATTCCCACTAAAAAGCACAATGGGATTTTGATTGTGACTCTGCTCAATCTAAAGATCAGTTTAGGGGGGCAACACACCGGAGTCTTCGAACGCATGAAATGGATACTCCTCTCCATTTATATAGATCTTTAATTTCTCTCAACAGTGTTCTGTAGTTTCTTTGTGTAGACATCTTACACATTTCCCATTAAAATTATCTCTAAATATTTTAAATTCTATTGTAAATATAATTTTGTATATTATAGACCTTGAATCTTGGGATCTTTCTAAATTCACTTTTTTTTTTTTTTAAAGATTTTATTTATTTATTTGTCAGGGACAGAGGGAGAGAGAACGAGTGAGCCTAAATTCACTTTTTAATTCTAGTAGTTCTTTGATAGATTCTTAGAATTTTCTACATCATCAATCATGTTTGTGAATGGGAGTTTTACTTCGTCCTTTCCAACATGTATGCCTTTTAGATCTTTTTTTCATGCTTTATCACACCTGCCATGACCTCTAATACTACAAGAGTGGGCATTCTTGCTTTGTTCCTGTTCTTTGGTGGAAAATATTCATTCTTTAACCATTAAATATGATGTTAGCTGTAGGTTTTTTCCTAAATGCCCTTTATCAGGCTGAGGAAATTTCATTGTAGTTTGTTGAAAGAAAACAAAATTTAAGTCATGGATGTATATTAAGTAATTTTTTGGGATTTCCTGATCATATGATTTTTCTCCTTTACTAGTATAAGGAATTACATTGGTTTTTGAATATTAAATCAACCTTTTGTCTCTGGATAAAACCCATTTAGTCATAATGTGTTGTCATACTGAATTTGATTTGCTATTATTCCATTAAGGGGTTTTTCTTATATCTACATTAATGAGAGATCTTGATCTGTAATTTCTTTCCTCATAATATCCTTGGGTGCTTTTGTTTTCAGGTCATTGTATCGGTTGGAGGTGTCTATTTTCAGGAAGTGTTTTACTAAGATTTGTCTTTCATAATTGTTTAATAGAATTTAGTAAAATCATCTGAGTCTAGAGTTTTGTTGTAAGAAAAATTTTAATTATGAATAATGAAATTATTAGATTTTCTTTTTCTTCTTGTGTCAATTTTGGTAATATGTATCTTTCAAGGAATTTGTCCATTTCATCTAAGTTGTCAAATTTCTCAGCATTATATAGTTCATGATACTATTATCCTTTTAACATCTTCAGTATCCATTTTGATTATCCCTTCTTTCATTCTTTATAATGGTAACTTTTTAGTTTCTTTTTCTTTTTTTGATATTCTAGCTAGATGCCTATCATTTTTATTGATCATTTCAAAGAACCAGTTTTTAGATTTGCTGATTTATCTACTGTTGATTTTTTTTTTTTCTATTTCACTAATTTCCATTCTTCATCATTTCCTTCCTTTTACTTACTTTAGGTACTCTCTTCTTTCAAGCTTCTTAAGATAAAAGCTGAACTTAAGTCTCTTTTCTAAAGTGTATAGTGGGGCACCTGGGTGGCACAGTTGGTTAAGCACCTGACTCTTGGTTTTGGCTCAGGTAGTGATTCTGGCTTCATGGGATTAAGGCCATAATCCTTAATCCACAATCCATAATCCTGTGTTGGGCTCTGTGCTCAGTGTGGAGTTTTCTTTGTGTCTGTGAGTACTTTTGTAAATTAACAGAGTTTGTCCCTTTCTTTTGTACAACCTCACAAAACTTCCTTTTAATCTATCCATATCCATTTAATATAATCATCGTAGTTGAGTTAAATCTACAATCTATTTTATTTCTTTTTGCCCTGTTTATTCTTTATCACTTTTTACCTCCCTCCTGCTTTCTTTTGGAGTAATGGAGAATTTGTCTCTCATCTCTTCAATTTTTAAACTATACTTTTTGGGGTTCTTTTTTGGTTTCTGGGCTTTTGTTTTTGTTGTAGTGGGTACTTTAGCTCAGCAGGCTATGGCCTATGGGCCAAATTCAGCAAGCCACCTACTTCTGTAAATAGTTATATTACAACCTAGCCAGACTTACTTGCTAAGTCTCTTACATATTGTCTACGGCTTCTTTCATGCTACAGTGGCAAAGCTGAGTAACTGTGTCACAGACTGTCTGCCCCAAAATCCTAAAATATTTACTATCTGCCTTTCAAAGGAGAAGTCTGCAAACCCCAGCTCTAAAACCACTCTAATAGAAATATAATGTAAGCCACATATGTAATTTTAAAGACACAGGTAAGGTTTACTTTAATAATATACTCTAATTAAACCAATATCCAAAACATTGTAATAAAAATTGAAACATTTTACATTCTTTTTTTCATAGTAAGTCTTCATAATCTGGTGTGTTTACTAACAGCACATCTTAATTCAGACTAGCCATATTCCAAGTGTTCAAGTCATATGTGGTCAGTGGCTACTATATTAGCATAGCTCTAGAAATTACAATATACATCTTAAATTTAGATACTACAATCTACCTTGATCTAATATACCACTTCATATATAAGAACCTTGTGAAAACACATTTCCATTTATCCCCTATCCTCGTTGCTATCGTTGTCATACATTTCGTTTTTATAAAACTAATTAATATGTAATTAATTCCATAATGCAGTTAACTATGGTGCTTTAAAAAATCAGTTTTATTTCAAATTGAAGAAGAAAAAGTCTTAAATATGCCCCATTTGAGTTTACAGTTGGTTCATTTCCCTTCCTCCTGGAAAAATTCCTTTAGGGGCACCCAGGATGCTCAGTCGGTTAAGTGGGCAATTCTTGGTTTCAACTCAGGTCATGATCTCAGGGTCCTGAGATCAAGCCATGTGTCAGACTCCCCACTCACTGGGGAATCTGCTTGTTTCCCTCTCTGACCCTCCTCCCATTCCTGCTCTTTCTCACTTTCCCTCTAAAATAAAAACATAAATCTTTAAAAAAAAAAAAAAGTTTGATTAACATTTATTGTACTATAGGTTTCCTAGAGACTAATTCTCTCACTTCTTACCTGTCTAAAACTATCTTTATTTCACCTTTACTTTTTTTTGGTGTGGGGAGAGGGGGAACTATATTTTACTTCCGAATTTGTTAACATTTTAACATCATTTGAACAGTAACAGAGAGCTCCCATGTACCCTTCATTCAGCTTCCCCAATGACCATCCTACAACCATAGTATAATTTTTAAAACCAAGAACATATTACTGTTAACTACCTTATTTGGTCATCAGTTTTTACATGCATTTGTGTGTATGTTCCTATGAAATTTTACTACATGTATAGAGTAACTACCACAATTACTACAGAACTGTTCTAGAAAGAAACTCCCTTACAAAGAAACTTCTATGTGTTGCTTTATAGGGGCACCTTCCCCCTTATCCTAATCCCTGGAAAGCACTGATTTGTTCTGCATTAGTTTATTTGGTATCTTCAGCATGTTGTAAAAATCAAATTATAAACTACATAACTTGTTGAGATGGGCTTTATTTCATTCACTGTAATGCTCTAAAGATCCATCTGAGTTTTGCATATATCATAGTTTAGTTCATCCCTTTTTATGAATAAGTACATAGAATTGTGGATGTAGTGTTGAACATGTGAGTTTCCACTTTTTTACCTTTCACCATTTGGTATGTTAGCTATAGATTTTGGTAGGTGTTCTTTATCAAGTTGATAAAGCTCACTTGCATTTCTAGTGTATTAAAGTTACCAGGAATGGGTACTGATTTTATCAGATGGTTTGCTCTATCAGTTAATAATATAATCCTATGATTCTTCAGCTTTATACTGTCGCCACAGTGGATGACGTTTATTAGCGTTTGAATCAAGACACTGAACCCCCGCCAGGTCATGGTGTATTATTCTTTTCACATGCTGCTGGATTTAATTTGCTAGTATTTTGTTGAGGACTTTTACATCTGATAATGAGAACTATTGGTATACAGTTTTCTTTTTATTCTAGGTCTTTGTCTGGTTTTGGTATCATGGCAGTGCCGACCTCCTATTTTCTGGAAGACAATGAGTAGAATTGCTGTTCTTTTTCTTTCTCTCCTGCTCTCTCTTTTTTTTTGGGGGGGAGGGGTGTTGTTTTTAAAATGTTTGAGAATTCTCCAGTAAAATCATCTGGGCCTAAGGATTTTTTTCCTTTTTAACTATGAATTCAATATTAAGAGTGGTCAAACTTCTCTGCAAAAAGCCAGATAGTTAAATATTTAGGTTTTACAGGGTCACATGGTCTCTGTCACAACTATTCATCTGTGCATTGTAGCACAAAAGCATCACGTACAATACATGAACAAATGAGTATCACTGAGTTCCAACAACATTTTATGGCATGTAAGTTTGAAAACCACAAAATATTTTCCCAACCATTTAAATATGTAAAATTCATCCCTAGTTGGTAGCTCTACAAAAACAGGTGGTGGACTGGATTTGACTGTCGACCACAGTTTACTAACCCCTAACCTATTTCATCTTGAATTAGTTTTGATTATTTATGGTTTTCTAAGAATTGGTCCATTTTATCTAAACGGTCATATTTTTGTGTAGAAATGTTCATAGTATTCCCTTATTTAAATCCTGTAAATGGTTGTGGAGTCTGTAGAAGTACTTCTTTCTAGATATTGGGAGTTTTTCAATTTTATTGGTGTTTTTTAAGGAATGAGCTTTTTTCTCTTTTTCTGTTGTCAGTTTCACTGATTTCTGCTCTTTCCGCTATGGATTTATTTTTTCTAGTTTCTTGAGATGGAGACTTAAGTCTAATTATTGAATTGAGACCTCTCTTTTTTTCTAGGTATTTAATATTATAGATTTCTAGCACTGTGTTAGATATATTCCATATATTTTGATATATTTTCATTTACTTCAGTATGTTTTTATCTTGGGTCTCTGACCTTTCAGAAAAATGTTAATTTTTTTGAGATTTTGTTTGAGAGAGTGAGAGCAAGCTGGGAGAGGGACAGGGAGAAGGAGAAGCAGCCTCCCCACTGAAAGGAGCCTGATGTGGGGCTTGACCCCAGGACCCTGGGATGACCTGAGCCAAAGGCAGACACTTAATCAGCTGAGCCACCCAGGTGTCCCAAAAGAATATTTCTAAATTTTCAGGTGTTTGTGGAGATTTTCCTCTTTTTTTCAGCTTGATTCTTTATTTTCCCTTTTCTTTCTCTAGTTTGTTTTTAACCCTTTCATTTTTTCCTAATGTAGTATTTAATGCTTTAAATGTCCTGTTCTGATTTAACTACATCCCATAAATCCTCATGTATTATATTTTTTGTATAATTTTGTACTTTTTCATGAGACTTCTTTCGATACCCTGGCTAAGTGTTTGAAGATTTTTTTTCCCATTTTCTTTGTTACTGATTTCTAATTTATATTATCTGAAAATACACTTTCTATACTTTTTAAATTGTTAAGGTTTATTTTATGACCCAGGGTATGATCTGTCTTGCTGAATGTTCCAGTGGCAATTGAAAAGAACATGCATTCTTCTGTTTTGAGGTGGAGTTCTCTATAAATATCAGTTAGATCCCATTGGTTTCTGGGGCCAGTTTTTTTCTATAGCTTAACTAATAGTTATCTCTCTTGTAGTCTGTTAATTGCCTAGAACAGGGCTTTCTACTTAGAAGGGTGTGGGGTATTGCCTTTTCTTAATGCATGGCAATGATGGGTCAGTAGGCTCCTCTCCACACTATCCCTTGAGTCTCCGCAGCATCTGGCAGGGAGGGAGAAGTACCACCTCAGTTGTTCAGGCTGGAAGTGGCTGACAGGGCTCTGTCTCATAAATAACCCCAGTAGGAGAGGATACTGCTTTGTTAGTGTGGGGATGGTCTTGCTGACAGGGCTCTGCTTTAGTTTCCTCAGTGGGGAGAGGTAGGTGTGCTCCCTGGTTAGCAGAGGGTGGCGATACATTGACAGGACTCTACCCCCCACTTTCCATAGCACCTTGTGGGAAGTGGGAAGGGGACAGATTTTCTCATGGTATTCATCTAGAGTACAACAGGTATAGTCAAAAGTATTCTGAACTGTATACTTGCCCTCTAGCTGATCCATTGTTTAAAGATAGCAGGCTTTTCTTGGACCTTTTTGGTCTGTGCATAATGCTGTTTCAAACTGTAGAACACATTATATCCCAGGCTGGGTTAAACAGGCATAAAAAGGAAGGGGGTTGGAGTGAGACTAGTGGCTGTGTCCTTCCTTGTGTAGTAAGGCCCTTATCCAGTCTGCCTTCTATTCTACAACTTGGAGAAAGTTCTGTTAGTTGCTTTTGTCTAAAACATTTTAGTAGTAATTAGAAGAAGGAATTAAGTTGAATGTACTTACTGTCTTGTCTGGAATTAGATGCCCCTCACCTTCACTGTGAAAGGTTAACTGGATATGGGATTTTTCATTCTGAACTTAAAGATGCTGTTTCCTGTCTTCTTGTTTGTTTTTTCTAATAAGTTAACAGTTACTCTTATCATTGACATTCTTGTATGTGTCTCTTCTGGCTGCTTTTAATATTTGATTATTTTTGGTTTTCTAGAGATGGCTGTCTTTATGTTTATTCTGCTTTGGGTTCATTGAGGTTTTTTTTTTTTTTTTTTTTTTTTTTAAATCTCTGGGTTGATAATTGTCATCAAACTGGAAAAGTTTCAGCTCTGAATTGTTTCATGCCCTTAATCCCTCTTTTCCTTCTGAGATCCAAATACATGCAAGTTAGAATTCTTTACCTTTTCTCACAGCCCTTTTCCGAGGTGCTGTTTTTTCAATTTAGTCTTTTTATCTTGCTGTGCTTCAGTTTGATCCTTTGCCTGGCCTCTAGTTGATTATTAAACCTAACTGGTGGATTTTAAATTTCATGTACTGTATTTTTCCATTCTAGAAGCACTTTGTATTTCTCATTTCTCTGCTGAGTCTCCCAATCTGTTCACTAGTTATGTTTAACTTTTCATTTAAGTCCTTGAACATACTTACATAGAGGTTTCATTGTCCTTGTTTGATAATTTTACCATCTGCATCACATCTATTTCTCTTTTCACATTTTCCTGTTCCCTGTGTGGTAAAGTTTTATTATGAGCTGAATATTGTGGATGCTAGTCAGTTCTTGAAACTCTACATTTTACTGTATTCTTTTAGAGAATACTGACTTTTGTCCTGGGAGGTATTTATTGGTGGGTCAACTTGAGTCATGTCCTGACTTCTGTTTAGGCCTTTTGGAGGCTGATTTAAGGTGAATACCATCTGAAATTGTAGCCCAAGATCTGGGTTGTTTTCCTTGCTTCAAGAATCACAGCCTTGTTTATTTTCTGTGCCTGATAAGTTGCTTCATGTATTTTGTCCAACTCTCTTATACTGTATACTTTATTTCATGGGCTTCCACAGCAGGAGGGGAGGTCAGATGCCCATTATTCATGGCCAGAACTAAAAGGGGTGTTGGTATTTTTCCTGTCTCTAATTGACTCTGATATGCATTCGAGGCTAGTAACTTGCTCAGAATTCAAGGTTTCTCAGCAGCATCACTATGGACATACAGAGCTGGGTTAAGGAGCTGTCCTGTTTATACACTGTAGCACAAAACTGTCACAGGTTGAGAAACACTATACTAGCAGAGTAGATCACTGCATACCTTTAACCCCTGCTACTGAAAGTGTGCTGAGCCAGCCAGCTGCACTGGCGTTACGTGGAGCTTCTCAGAAACACAGACTCTAAGGTCTCACTCATGTCAGACCTTCTGAATGAGATCTGCATTTTAACAAGATCCCAAGATGATTTGTATGCTTTTTCTAATGTTTGAAAAACTATGCCAAAGATCAGACTTTTTCTTACAGAGCCAGATAGTAAATATTTTAGGTTTACAGCCTAATCTTTGTCAGAACAATTCAACTCCACCACTGCAATATAAAAGCAGCCATAGACAATACATAAACAAATGAGCGTGGCTGTGTTCCAGTCTTTATTCACAGAACAGGCAGCTCGCAACATTTTTACAGCCCATGCCACAGGTTCTTTTCTAAGCAGATCACTCAGTGCGCTGAAGACAACTGGTAGTTAAATCCTTAAGTGAGTGCTTTCCCATTTGATACTAGTTGTTGTCGCTTACAGAGAGACTGGGTATGTGGGTTACATAATAGACAATTCTATCTTGAAATTTTAGTAGCTTGATTTCTTTTCTTACCTTGATGGGGTGTCATCCATTTCCACATTTAAGTTATATGTAAATGCTACTGAAGTTAGCTTACCAGTGGCCTCAGCCTTTAAAAATAGACAATTTGATGGCATTCTCTCTTTTTCATTGTGGAAGAACAATGCTTGAGTCCACAGGCGTAATTATTTGCACATTTTGCCTTTAGCAAATAAAGCTGATAAAACTTTTTTTTTTTTAAGTAGGCTCCATGCCTACATGAGGCTTGAACTCATGACCCTGAGTTCAAGAGTCACATGCTCTACCCTGGGCTAGCCAGGTGCCTCTAAAGTTGACAGAAATTTAGGAAAATTGTGAGTGTATCTTTATTGGCTCTCAGGTAGTAAAGAGTAATTTAAAGTTAGTTATTTGACTCTCAATAGTTTCTTCTAAGTAGAAGAGCTAAAGTGCCTTTAAGACATCTATTTTGTTTTATATACCTTATGTAGAAGTAACTTATCTTCTAAAACTCTGTATCCTTAAAGTGACTTTTGTGGGGTAAAAAAGGCTCTTTGAAGAATGGTTGTTTAGAGGTCAAGAAGGTAGCTATCGTGAAGAATGATGGTACTACATCAAATGAAGATTGAAATATTTTGTCTTGTTTATAAATTTCTTCTCTTCCAAGTTACTTGATAAATGGTACAAGGAGAGGGCAGGCCAGGACACTGAAGTAAAGCAGAAACAGAACAATCTCCAACAAGCTGAAAACAGGAAACTGATTCTCGGAGCTTTGGCCAATAGGAATGATGTTAAAAAACATTTAAGAAATTTCTGGAACTTGCATGTATCAGTATCTGTTCAGTCCATAGTGGTTGGTCTGTTCCTGGAGCATTCAAAGAGATATGCCACAGTATCCACCCTGGGGCAGTTTCCTCTGGTTAGAAATAGCCTGTTCCCTTACCAATATGTGGCATGTATATTGGGTAAAGGGTGCCATATCATGATAAATGTTGGGAATCACTGTATTATTTTTAAATCTTTTTAAATTTTTTATTGTGGCAAATTTTGCACACATGAAACTTACCTCAACTGTAAGGTTTAGTAGTGCCAAGTATATTTATACTGCTGTATAACAGATCTCCAGAACTTTACATCTTGCAAAACTGAAACTCTAGACCCACTAAATACCAACTCCCCTACACTTTGGCAGTGTAGTAAAGTAAGGTAGTTACCTTTTTACTTTGTTATTTTGACTACTTTAAATATTTTGTATTAGTGGAATTATATATGTCCCTTTGTGACTGGCTTATTTTGCTCTGCATAACGTCCTTAAGGTTCATCCATATTGGAGCAGGTGGCAGGATTTCCTTTAAGGTTGCATAATATTCCATTATGTTTATACCACACTTAATTTATCCATTCATCTACCAATAGATATTTTTCCCTCTTGGCTACTGTAAATAATGCTATGATGGGTGTACAGATATGTCTGCAAGAAGTTAAATTGAATTCTTTTGAATATATACCCAGAATATGGTAATCCGACTTTTAATGTTTTGAGGAACTTTCTGTATTGTTTCCCTTAATGACGGCACCATTTTATAGTTCTACCAAGAGTATACAAAGGTTTCCAGAAATTTTCACCATTTGTTACTTTCTTGTTCTTTGGATACCAGCCATCCTAAAAGAGGTAAGATGATCTCTCACTCTGGTTTTGATTTGCATTTCTCTTACAATCCGTGATGCTGAGCATCTTTTCATACGCTTTTAGAGAATCGCCTATTCAAGTTTTCCTTACATATTCTGGATAGAACTCCTTTATCAGATAAGTGATTTACAGAATTTTCTCCCAATCTGTGACTTGTCTTTTAATTTTTTAAAATGATGTCCTTTGAATTTAATATATGACAACTATTTACCTAACCCTAGGACACAAAGATTTTGTTTTTTCCTAAAATTTTTAGATTTTAGCTATTTTATTTAGGTCTAGGTCTACACTTTTTGTATAAAATGAGGTAGAGGTCTTTTTTTTTTTTTTTAAATCTTTCTGCAAGGATGTCTAGTGGTCTCTGTATCCTCGTCAAAGATTATCTGTTCCCACTAAATTGCCTCGGTACATTAGCTGGAAACCAGTTGCTCATATACTGTCTGGACTTCTCTAGCTTTGTGGTCAGTTTTGAAATGGAGAAGTGTGTCTTTCAACTCTGTTCTTCATCAAGGTTGTTTTAACTATTTTCAGTCCTTTGCATTTCCAAAGCCTGCTAGGATTCTGAATGAGATTGTGTTCAATACTATAGATTGGTTTGGGGGTGGAAATTTTTTTTGTTGTTGTTGGACAGTAATTGCCCTATGCAATCACAGTTCCTGGCTGGAGTTGCTAAGATCTGAGTTCACATATACTAGATCCTTGCTATGGGTCAGGTGCTGACTCTTCCTAAGAAATAGTTGCCTTATGGAATTCCACAAATACCTTATTTTTCTGAATTTACTCATTATGAAGATATCCATTAAGTAGATACCTACTTCCAGAGGTAGACTGCTTGATCATACGTGCTGTATAGTGTGTTCCAAGTCCCTACCAAAGTACAAGGTTAATGTTTATCTTCATGAGACTCTGGCAGAATCTCTTCACAAATTTTGTCATACACTTCTAGACATTCCAGCTCAACACTGTATTATTTGTAGAGCCTGCTTGTTTCCTTTTTGGCTAGGAGACTAGAATGAGCATCTTTTCTTGGATCAACTTTCAGGACAAATAAGGATTTTAACCAGCTGTCTTCTCAAGGTCTGTTATTGGAAGACATCATTCTCTGGAGCCTGGGCAGGAGACTGCTCTGAGGACGTGGAGCACTGCCCCCACCATCTTGTTCACTGTCTTGGCTCCCTTGGAATCACTAATTATTAATGACCGAAAAGCTTTCTAATTATGACTGTCTTGCCCATCGAAGATTAAGCCCAGTTTTTTGTCTTGCCAAGAAAATTTAGTTTTCATATTTCATCATATTTTTAGAGGATAAATTACTTAAGAGACAGCCTATTTCCTGATTTAAAAGGACCAATCAGTTTAACTAGATTTCAGTTGCTTAATGTGGTAAGTACTTTTGTAAACTCTTATAATGTAAGATCCAGGACCTAAACTTCTCAGGAAAAATATACAAAAATTTGTTCTTTTTATGTAACATGTTATATTTAGTATTCTTACAGAATACAAAAATACTAGGATAACTCAAACCTAACAATATACATATTTTTCTTTCTATAGGAAAGCACAAGAAGAAGACAGAAGTACTGTAAATCTCAAGAAATTCTGAATGAAATAAAAAGTTCTCCACAACAATCCAGCAGCATACAATTCCCCAATTCATTTTATGAATCCCATCAAGATTCTGCCAGTCCAGACATAGTCAATAATTTGAGATCTTCATCTTGGTATACATATACTTCTACAACTGGTATGGAGATAACAGACTTTACTCTTAGTGAAGAGATGAAGGCAGACATGTATTACTATGGCTTCATCATTCTTTTTCTTTTGACTTTAGTATGTCTTGCTTTATATTTTCTATGACGATATCAAATAAAATCCTTTTGATAATTTTTAAAGTTGCCAGTTCTTCACAGAAATGTTACATTCTTATTTCAGGATTTCCTTCCAGACATTTTCAAGGTAATTGGCTTGTAAAAAGAGAATACATTTTAACACAGTAAGTTTGTGGACATTCTAAAAGTAAGATTGCTTTATGCTAGAAAATGGGTGTCATGATACACTTTGGAAAATACTTTTTTGGCCGAAGGAGCAATTTAAAAAACAATGTTATTCATATTCAGACAATTTTATTTTATTATATTTTTAAATATATCTAGAAGAACAGAAGTAACAAAATGTTTAAGATAGATATGTATGTAGTATATCAGCTTACCTTCCAGAACATGTTACTACAAGCTAGGCACACTTTATGAAATGTGATTAATGGTTTTCTTACCTTGCTACAATATGGGCATTCACCAAATATGATGTTAAAACTCTGTCTACTAGTCGGTAGTCCTCTCAACCACTGAAGATTTTAAAAAGAGAAGATAAAGGGAGAGTGTCAGCATGACTACAAATTACAGATACTCCAAGTATTATTTCCTTTGAATACTTATATTTTTATTCCCAAACATTGACCTTCTTAATTTTCTTTTAACAAAAAGTAAGGGGAACATTTCCTAAGCCAATACCAGACTGGTAATATGCTGAACAACAAGGGAGACCAGCATGGATTTCAGGGTTTATACCACTGGTTTATAGCTAAATTATAGGTCCCTTTATGTACTTTCTCAACCCCACAAGACACAAAAATAATGCACACAAGTCCATGGTGTTCATAGACCCCACCTAAAATCATTACAAATTAAGAACTCCTGCTGTAAAAGATACCACAGGCTCTAGAATATTTAGGTCTTAATCACCAATAATGGGTTAATTCTCAATCCATTAATTAGAAGCATGAGGCAATCCATTTTTAAAAATCAAATGAATATTCATTATTACAAAAAAAGCACATGTTCCCTTAAGAATATCTCCATAATTAGACTTGATATTTAATGGTTTTATATAAGGTAAATTGACCTCTCCAAGTTCTCCATTGTTAACACTAACTGATAAGCGCAAAGATGGTAGGTGATATTAAGGAAGACAGGAAGCACTATACAACTGAAAGGTGCTCTATATAATCAAGTCAACTATGCACCAAGAGGAATGCTATAGAGATCAAGTGACTACACAGGAATGAAAGCAGACTTCACATATAGTAAATAACAGTAAATAAAATGTCACTGAGAGTCCTATCACATTTTTAGAGCATAAAATACATTTTTCTCAATATCAAAAGATTATTATATTTATTCTATACTTAAGCCTACTCTGAAAAGTAATAGATACCCAATAGTGCTACTTCCCTTTCACCTTATTGCCACTACTACTCCCTCTTGGATGAGTCTACAGAGTTTGCCTTGGGTTACAGGAGGCATTAAACAGTCCAAGGTACCACTGATTTGATTTGTTAGCATCAGTAAACAGTCCATGAATATATTCTGGATACATTTTCTCCTTTCTTGTGATACTTTAGGACGTTTCTTCACTTACTAGTAACCAGGATGAAGAAATAAAAGCACATGGGCATCTGGAAATGAACTGGTAAAGGGGCCAATGGCAAAAGAGATCACCATTCAGTAAACAGAATTTAGACTCTGTGTATTTCAAATAAGCATACTCCCTATGTCATGGTAGCCAAAAAAAGTCTTGCCAAGGTTATTTTTATTTTATTTCTACCTCATATAAGCATATTTGATGGAAAGGCTGTCCACACTGGGAGTTATCACACACTTGATCAGGAATGGCGCCATCAAGCTGATAGGCATAACAAATCCCACAATCCATAGAAAAATCCTTCAAAAGAAAATATTTATATGTGTTTAAAACATACAGGTAACATAAGAGTGAATATGGTATAGATAAATATTAACTTTTTATAAAGTTTTTTTTTTTTTTTTTTTTTTTTTAATAAAGGTAGCTATATGACTGCTTAACACCTTGGAAAAGCTATTGCTAAGAAGAGTGCTTCCTTTTTCATCCAGTAAGTAATGCACACAGATATACTCAAAACAGATTCTATTTTGGGCTTAGGTAATTTTTCCATATTGTACTTCAGTATAATGCCACTGTAGTATGTAAAGAGAACTGACATTTGATTACTAAATTTCAAAATTCTGTAACTAAAGGAATTAAAAAAAAATCCCTACCACTTTAACCGTCTGCAACCCCAGCTGCTTTATCAAAAATCAATTCTAAGGTTATTATTTTTGCAACATAGTAATGTCTATTCATTTTTAAAAAACTGTACTGCCACCTTTCACAAATAACATCTAGTTAATTAAAACTTTATTTCAATCATCCATAAGTAGATAGTAACAGAATATCCAAACATCTCATTAGCTACTTTGGACCTTTCCCCCTATTTTTAATAATAAAGATGTCTGTCATTAATCACTTTATTGCTAAGAAGACCATGAAAAAAGTATACTTAAACCACTAATCAAAGGTTAACAAGTTCTTTGATGCTACTGTTGCTTGCAGTTCAGAAGTCTGTTATAATATTCTTCCAACTCCCTCCCTTTCAGCCTCATTTTTCTCTGGTGTCTAAAAGAAGAACATTTAACTTTCATTATGCTATGCTGTTTGGAATATCAAAGCACTGATAAAACTTACAGATTTTTCCAGGTTAGCACGAGCTGGAAAATCTATTTCTAAAACATCTTTCAAGTTTTGTAACAGACTATTTTCTGGATCCCTGAAAGCATGAAAAAAAAAATGTGTTGTTAAATTTGCAAAATAGAAGAAGAACAATTGTATTGCAGAGATACCTACCACAAATGTATGTTCCTGCTCAGCTTAATTCCCAGAGGTTTTACCACTTCAGATATTAAAAAAAAAAAAAAAGTTTAATAATTTAGCGTCTGCCGCTCTCACTTTTTAAAGACATTAAACACAGAATTTTTATTTATTTTTTTTTTTTACTGAGCTATAATTGGCATATAACATTGTATTAGTTTTGGGGTTACAACATAATGATTAGGTATATGTACTTATTGCAATACACTCACTACAAAGGTTAGTTAACATATCACCACTTATAGTTACAAAGTTGTTTTTTTTTTTATGAGAACTTTTAAAATCTATTCTTAGTAACTTACAAATATAAATAAATTCAGAATTTCCTAATTACTTGGCTGGAAAATCTAAATCATATTTTTTAAACACCACAAAATTACATAGTTCAGAATATTTTCATTTAAAATGATTACCAATAATTACTATTTCAGAATATCTTAACAGTGTGAGATAAGAATTTTATGACCCTGTTAAAAACATTTAAATGTGAGATCTCATACCATGGTCTGCTCCAAGAAAGCAGTACTCAGGAAGCATACTAGGATGCCTGGGGTCAACCTCTATATTTATTGAAGCATTATTTCCTAAAATAAAAGAATATTGAAGTTTATAGAAGTAGAAAAGTTCATCAAACAAAAAATAAAGAGGCATCTATCTGGTACTTACTATACCAAATGATTAGCCAATGTTTTATAGTTTTTGTATATTAGTAGTTTACAGTCTAAGAGAAATAAATTTTGAAATTATGATTATGACTAAAGATTTGGGGATCCACCCAAAGTTTCAAAACACACAGTCAATCCACTGAGTTACTATAATTTATACTAGAATTCTGGTCAGAATTCTATTATACATTAAAAAGTTATCTATAGAGTGATAAAGATCTTTAACATTAAAAGAAATCACAAGATTAGGAAATAGTTATCTAAATGACTCCCATGACTTTCTTGAAAAGCAGAACTGTGGTCAAAAATTAAAAGACCAGAAATACAATAAATGGTAAAAACAAACATGTTTATGGCTTTTTATGAAGTTTTATCAAAACATTTTCTAACAATAATCACTTTCAATGTAACTGGACTAAATTTTCCAATCTAACAACACAGGGTTTCAGAATGGAGTTAAAAAAACCAAAACACAAGACCCATCTATATGCTGCCTACAAGAGATTCATTTTACACTGAAAGATAGCTGCGGATTGAAAGGGAGGGGGTGGAGAAACACTTGTCACACAAATGGGTATCAAAAGAGGGAGTAGCCATACTTACATTGGACAAATGACTTTATTTTCTTTAAATTCAATCATTATACAATGTATTACTAGTTTCAGAGGTAGAGTTTAGTAAGTTATCAGTTGCATATAACACCCAGAGCTCATTACACCAAGTGCCCTCCTTAATGCCCATCACCCAATTATCCCATCCCTTCACGCCATCCCTTCCAGCAACCCTTAGTTTTTGTTTCCTATGATTAAGAGTCTCTTACAGTTTGTCTCCCTCTCTGATTTCATCTTATTTTTCTATCCCTTCCTTTATGATCATCTGTTGTTTCTTAAATCCCACATATGAGTAAAATCATGATAACGGTCTTTCTCTGACTGACTTCACTTAGCATAATACCCTCTAGGTTCCATCCACAATGTTGCAAATGGTAAGATTTCACTTTTTGATGGCTGAGTAATACTCCACTGTATTTATATATACCACATCTCTTTATCCTTTCATCTGTTGATGGACACATCTGGATTCTTTCCATATTTTGGCTGTTGTGGACACTGCTGCTATAAACATCAGGGTGCATATTCCCCTTCAAATCACTGTTTGTATCCTTTGGATAAATACCAAGTAGTGCAATCGCTGGTCATAGGATAGCTCTATTTTTAACTATGGACAAACTAGACTTTAAACCAAGACTGTAATAAGAGATGAAAAAGGGGACAATCTAACAAGAACATCTAACAACCGCAAATATTTATGCACCCAAAGTAGAAGCACCCAAATATATAAAACAATAACAAACATAAAGGAACTAATTGATAATAACAATAATAGGGGACTTTAACAACCTACTTACATCAATGGGACAGATCATCTCAACAGAAGAGCAACAAGGAAACAATGGCTATGAATAACACATTGAACCAGATGGATTTAACAGAAATATTCAGAATATTCCATCCTAAAACAGCAGAACACACATTCTTTTCAAGAGCACATGGGACATTCTACAGAATAGATCACATATTAGGTCACAAAACAGACCTCACCAAATACAAAAAGACTGAAACCACCCCCCTTTTTTAGTCAATGCAATGAAACTTAAAGTCAACCCACCTAAAAAAAAATTGAGGAAGACCACAAATAAATGGAGGTTTAACAACATGCTACTCAACAATGAATGGGGTCAACCAGGTAATAAAGGAAGAAATTTGAAAATACATGGAAATAAATGAAAATGATAACAGTCCAAAACCGTGGAGATGCAACAAAAGTGGTCTTAACACCGAAGTATATATGGCAATACAGGGTTACCTCAAGAAGCAAGAAAAATCTCCAACCACCTAGCCTTAAACCTAAAGGAGCTAGAAAAATAACAATAAATGAAGCCTAAAGCCAGCAGAAGGACAGAAATAATAAAGATTAAGACAGAAATAAATGATATAGAAACTAAAAAATCAAAACAAAAAAACAATAGAACAGATCAATGAAACCAGGTGCTGTTTCTCTGAGAAAAAAAAATAAAGCTCTAGCCAGACTTGTCAAAAAGAAAACAGAAAGGACCCAAATAAATAAAATCACAAATGAAAGAGGAGAAATAACCAACACCAAAGAAATAAAATTATAAGAGATTATGAAAAATTATATGCAAATAATTGGGACAACCTGGAAGTGGATAAATTCCTAGAAACATATAAACTGCCAAACTGGATCAGGAAGAAATAGAAAACTTGTACAGACTGATAACAAGCAAAAAAATTTAATCAGTAATCCAAAAACTCCCAAGAAACAGAAGTCCATGGCTAGATGGCTTCACAGGTGAATCCTAGCCACAGCAATCAGAAAACAAAAAGAATTAAAAGGCATCCAAATCAGCAAGGAAGAAGCCAAACTTTCATTCTCTGAAGAAGACATGATATCTATATAGAAAACCCAGAAGACTCCACCAAAAAACTGCTGAACAGATAAACGGATTCAGTAAAGTTGAAGGATACAAAATCAACATACACAAGTCTGTTCCGTTAATATACACCAATAATAAATCAGCAGAAAATGAAATAAAGGAATCAACCCCATTTACAACTGCACCAAAAATAAGATACCTAGGAATAAACCTAGTCAAAGAGGGGAAAGACCTGTACTCTGAAAACTATAAAACAATGATCAAAAAAACTGAAGATGACACAAAGAAATGTAAAGACATTCCATGCTCATATATTGGAAGAACAAATATTGTCGAAATGTCTATACTAACCAAAGCAATCTACACATTTAATGCAATCTCTATCAAACTACCAACATTTTTCACAGAACATAAATAACCCTAAAATTTATATGGAATCACAAAAGACCCTGAGTAGCCAAAGCAACCTTGAAAAAGAAAAGCAAAGTTGGAGGCATCAAAATTCCAAACTTCAAATTATATTACAAAGCTGCAGTGATCAAAACAGTATGGTACTGGCAAAAAAACAGACACCTAGATCAATGGTACATAACAATACCCAGAAATAAGCCTACCACTATATGGTCAACTAATCTTTGACAAAGCAGGAAAGAATATCCCATGGGAAATGATGATGGGGAAACTGGACAGAAACATGCAGGAGAATGAAACTGAACCACTTTCTTACACCAAACACAAAAATAATTTCAAAATGGCTGAAAGACGACCTAAGTGTGAGACCCGAATCCATAAAAATCCTAGAAGAGAACACAGGCAGTAATCTCTTTGTGACACTGGCCATAGCAACCTCTTTCTAGAACTATCTTCTGAGACAAGGGAAACAAAAGCAAAGATAAACTATTTAGACCTCATCAGAATAAAAAGCTTCTGCAAAGAAAATGAATCCACAAGGCTAAAAGGCAGTGTATGGAATGGGAGAAGTTATTTGCAAATGACATATCTGATATAGGGTTAGTATACAAAATATATAAAGACCTTGTGAAACTCAACACCCAAAAAACAATCCAATGGAAAACGGGCAGAAGATATGAAGAGACATTTTTGCAAAGAAGACATACTGATGCCCAACAGACACAAAAAGATGCTCAACATCACTCTTCATCAGGGAAACAGAAATCAAAACTACAATGAGACAGCACTTCACACCCGTCAGAATGGCTAAAAACAACAAAAGAAACAACAGGTGGTGGCGAGGATGTGAGAAAGGGGAACCCTCTTACACTGTTGGTGGGAATTCAGCCACTCTGGAAAACAATATGGAGGTTTCTTAAAAAGTTAAAAACAGAACTACCCTACAAATCAGCAATTGTACTACTAGGTATTTACCCAAAGAATACAAAAATACTAATTCAAAGGGATATATGCACCCTGATGTTTATAGCAACATTATCTACAATAGCCAAATTATGAAAACAGCCCAAGTGTCCATCAACTGATGAATGGATAAAGAATTAGGGGTATAGATATACAATGGAATATTACCAGCCATTAAAAAAAAAAATGAAATCTTGCTGTGGCAACTATGTGGATGGAACCAGAAAGAATTACACTAAGTGAAATCAGAGAGAGATAAATACCATATGATTTCACTCATATATGGAATTTAAGAAAACAAATGAGCATAGGGAGATGAGAGAGAGGCAAACCAAGAAAAGAGACTCTTAACTATAGAGAGCAAAGTGATGGTTACCAGAGGGGAGGTAGGTGGTGGAATAGGTTAAACAGGTGATAGGGATTAAGGAGGGCACTTGTGATGAGCACCCAGTGTTGTATGGAAGTACTGAATCACTATATGGTATATCTGAAACTAATATTACACAGTAGGTCACCTGGAATTTAAAAACTTAAAATAATACAGAAATAAAAAACATTTTGAGTTCTTTTGTTCCATTATAAGTTAACAATGGATTCAATTCATATTAAATCAGATACTGTTTATTCAATAACAAAAACAACTTACCTAGTTTATGGAATCTAAGAAAATCTATTTCTATTTGGCAATAAGTTCCTTTATAAATTCTACCTACTGGAATATTGTACTAATTTCAGAAATGTTACTATTTCTTAGAGGTACATTAGTATAACTATAAGGTCTATTTGGATTTTTTACAGTAGATATGGCTTGATAAAGTTTATACAGTGTAACATTAGCTTTTGGCTAAGGTTGGCAACACTATGAACACAATTACAATAGATCTGACAAAAGGAGATAATCAAGTAAAACAAAAAATGACTACAAATCATTCCTGAGGAAAACAAAAATTATAAGTTAACTTACAATCTCACTTGTTTATACATTCGTACCATGAGCACAAATTCCGTATTAGCCTTTAGCAATGTTATGTACTAATGGCTCCAGAAAATGCTTTCACTTAAGAGTGGGTATATTATTTAATATTGCTTTGCTGAAAACTTGGATCTTAAAAAGACAAATCAATGCCTGAGGCAAAAAAAAAAAAAAAAAGAGCTAAAGGTAAATATAGAGAGAGTGAATAAAAAACCAGGTTGTCT
The DNA here is from genome assembly GCF_010015895.1 of Lontra canadensis. NCBI lineage: Eukaryota > Metazoa > Chordata > Mammalia > Carnivora > Mustelidae > Lontra > Lontra canadensis. The sequence goes on along the minus strand of NW_022631044.1, from coordinate 13,363,189 downwards.
ATGCTGAACAATGAAAAATATAATAAAAGGTATATTTGATCATTACCTGATCAAAATAATTATTTAAATGGAGCTATGAAGAAAATTAATTACTAGACTCCTTTGAAGAAAATGCTTTCATTCTTAATATCTATTTGTTCACAAATACACCATAATTTGTTAATTATTCCAAATTAAATACCGTTAGACTTTTTAGACGAAGTAACAATACTACTTGCAGAACTGCTTGCACAATGATACCTTCCTTTTCTCATAATTACATGTTACTTCTTTTCTCCCAGATAATTATGCCTGGGGAGAAACTACAAAAATTGTTAATGTGGATATGATTCACAACAGAATTTCATAATATCCTTCGAAATATATGCCTTTTGACAATATATTTATTTGGGCTTTCAAGGAAAACAAGAAGGAAAGATATAAATAGGTATCTTATAATCATCTACACTATTTACTGCGAACTCAAATATAGTTTAAAACATCTAAAATATTGAAAAGTTGAACTCTAAAACTGACATATTGCTTTTTCATAATGAAAATACATAAAGCAATAATTTTATAATAAAGGGAATATGGTAATGTTACAAGGACATTCACTGTTATATCACATCTTATTCATTAATATCATGTTATTTATAGTAAAGAAAATACCTAAAATGTTTAATTATTATTTTGTGCTTTCTGATTATTCTTTAATGGCATGCATGGCCCACTTCAGCTTCTTTTATCCTCTAAATTTTGTCAGAAAATATTCCCAGATCTGTTCATATTAATCTTGTCTAGTCTCATGGATGAAGACTTCATTATTGTAATTTTTTCCCTAAGTCATGTAAGTTTTGAAAAATCTGTTTCACTGTTTCTGTGCTAATTAAAAGCTAATTAAACAGTATCTCTGAATGATACTTCCATTGATCATCACCTTTTATAATGAAACACCTCAGTGTTTGCCCTTTTCTCCTGAAATATTCAAATACATAGTAATAAATCATAGTTCATCCCAATAAGTTTTAATAGTTAACTTCATGCAAAAAAAAAAAAAAAAAAAAGTCTCACCTAAGAGTCCAATGTCCTGTTTGGGTCCATTTTCCTAATTAATACAAAGTACAAACGCACACAAAGTCCCCTTAATCCTTTTTCTGTACCTAGTGCAATTCTGCGTGCTGTCGCACTCCGGGTAGGTTTTTCTGGCTCAAGCACCCAAGTCTTCTCATCGATTTCATCCATAACATCCCAGAATGCCTTCAGTGATTCTAAGGCTGCCAAAAACTGACCGTAAATGCTTATTAAGGAGCTCTGTGAAAGACAGATAAAAGCTGCATAAGTTGCATGATGCTCTTATCAACAGCAGATAATCTTTCACTTAAAATACAATTCAATTTAGAAATTTTAAGCTCTGTTTCATTTTAGCTGAAACTACTCAAGTAAACAAGAGTCAACTCTCTCTGCTTCACCTCTCTTCACCTCCATTAGCATTGACAGAATTTTCTGTTTGTCATTGGGACTGTGCATCTTACCAGAAATTGTTTTTTAAAGACCGTATTTATTTTTACCATGATGCATTCTGTACTATATTTATAGAACAGTAATTACTAGTACAAGATGACATGTATGTACTTTATTAATGGCTATACTATATATGTATTGAGCATAGTCTCTAAACAATTTTAGTATGAAAGTTATCAAGTTATCTAATTTGCAGTTATCAAGTTAAATGTAATGCTATTTGTAATTCAATTAAATTACTATTTTTTAAAAGATTTTATTTATTTATTTATTTGACAGAGAGAGAGAGAGAGACTGAAATCACAAGGCAGAGAGGCAGGCAGAGAGAGAGGAGGAAGCAGGCTCCCCACCAAGCAGAGAACTCGATGTGGGGCTCGATCCCAGGACCCTGGGATCATGACCTGAGCCAAAGGCAGAGGCTTTAACCCACTGAGCCACCCAGGTGCCCCCCAAATTACTATTTTTTTAAAGATTTTATTTGTCAGAATGGGGAGAGAGAGAGTAGTGTGCACAAGCAGGGGCAGCGGCAGGCAGAGGGAGAAGCAGACGCCTGCTGAGCTAGGAGCCAGATGCCGGACCTGTTCTCAGGACCCTGGGATCACGACCTGAGCCCGAAGGCAGACACCCAACCATCTGAACCACCCAGACATCCCTCAGTTAAATTACTTTTAAACATTATTAACTTTACAGACTTATTTAGGCAAAGAGTATAAAAAGGTTCTACATATATTTTCCCACAAGGTTTTTATTGATTAAATTCAAATAATAATGGAGTACATTTTTTGTAATATAGATCTATTAATGAGAATAATGTGGATGGGGAACAATGTTTAATTGGGGCTAGAAGTTAGTGTTCCCTTTATCAAAATCAATTGCAAATGTTTATCTGTTAATGTCTGTAATGAAATTTTACTTGTATTAACCCTAAAATGTTTTTTCACACACATAGGCACCTTGTGGAATATCTAGTACTGACAAATACTGATATAAATCCAGAAGCATAGGATTTTAATAGAGACCATTCATTACTAAGAAGACATGTAGATTCCATGAGGTTCCACTTTTTTTTTTTTTTTTAGGTAAAATCGACATACGTTATATTAGTCTCAGGTATACTCTCCAATTTATTATTTGTGTACAATCACAGTAAACCTAGTTATCTGTCACTGAAGTTCCAAAAAAAAAAATTTCTGCCCTTGTGATGAGAACTTTTAAGATTTACTCTTTCCAACTTTCGAATATGTAATAAAACACTGACTGGGTTTTACATATTTCTGAGAATAAACAAATTACAAATAAGATTTCTTCTAATGTTAAGTTTCTAGCCAACATCTGAATTCTGTATTTCAGACATTAATCTTTCATGGGAATTAACAAATACATTTTCAGTAATAATAAGAGCTAAAGCCATTTTTTTTTTAAGGATTTTGTTTATGGGGGCACCTAGGTGGCTCAGTGGGTTAAAGCCTCTGCTTCAGCTCAGGTCATGATCTCAGGGTCCTGGGATCGAGCCCCGAGTTGGGCTCTCTGCTCAGCAGGGAGTTTGCTTCCTCCTCTCTCTCCGCCTGCCTCTCTGACTACTTGTGATCTCTGCCTGTCAGATAAATAAATAAAATCTTAAAAAAAAAAGAAAAAGAAAAAGAAAAAGGATTTTGTTTATGTATTTGAGAGGAAGAGAGAGAGAGAGAGCAAGATTAGGGGGAGGGGTAAAGTGAGAGGGAGAAGGAGGCTTGATCCTAAGACCCCAGGATCATGATCCGAACTAAAGGCAGATGCTTAACCAACTGAGCCACCAGGTGCCTCTACCATTCCTGATTTTAAAAACCAATTCATCATTACTTTCAAAGACAACAGTTTCTTATAAAGTAGTATTTTAATGGTCACCACTATTTATTAAATATGTTATACTAAAAACTAAAAGTTTAAAAAGAACAATTAAGGATCTTACTGTTTCAAAGAAGCAAAACATATTTTTAAAAAGTCACTGAAAATATTACAAGTGTATTTATCCCAAATAACGGATACAAGTCAACAATGCAAGAATACAGTATACGCTGAGTAACGTGAAAAGGAAGTACTTCCTTAAAGGTATACTTTGTACTTATACATGCTTAAGGAACACCTAGATGAAGTCATGGCTCAGTTTCACAAAGCTAATTCAACTCTGCAACCTTCAATAAACGGGGCCCAGTGGGTAGTGGGGGTGTGAGGTAGGTTAAGTGTAGGAATAAAATCTTGAAGGTAGAATATTTGTTCTCTTTTGTTATGCCATACAAATTTAGATGCCAAACAGAAATCAGAAACCAAACTCCCAAATTTTGTTTTGTTATTAAACATGCCACAGTTCTTTAGATAACCAAACAAGAAATCAGCTGTGATTTCTTTTTACAGCTAATATATTCAATAACTAAAGACCTTTTTTAAATTTCATTTTTAACATATTTCTTGGTAACTCTATTTACCCTAGTATTACTATTTACTATTAAAATAACCCCCTTGCTCTTGTTTCCACAACCAGACATGCCATCACTGACTTACCGCAGCATACCCTATCTAAAATGTAAACTGAACTTATCAGTCTGCCTCCGAAAACCATTCAAAACACCTTCTAACTGGATGTTTTCCCCTCTAGTCATATTCCCCTGAAGCCCATTATTTATATTGCAATTAGGCTGATATTTGTATTCTGCAAACCTGAAACTATAACTTCCTGGCTTACAACAATGTAAATGCAGTTCTTCTCAAAGTGGTATTTTTTCTTTGTAATACCACCACTTAATGACAGCAACACAAATTCCAAGACTTAAGTAAACTGAAGTCAACTACCTGACATAAAAGTAATTATTTATGAGCTTCAACATTTTATTTCTTAAGGCTACTTTTAGTTACAGGTAGCGTGCAAACTGTTTTATGTTACTGATTAAAACCACAGTTCTTCATCATGGCTTGCAATTAACATTGTTTAATATGCATCCATAGTTATGTTTACACAGAGTAAACAAATTCTTTCCAAGGTTCAGTAAGGATCTTCTCTAACTACAATCTCAAATTTCTATGATTCCCAAATTTCTTTAGGCCAGACAGAGAACTCCAGAACTGCTCAGCTATCACTATATAGATGATCTCCACATGGCTAACAGACGTATCACATTCCTATTGCTCTACACTGATGTCATTCTTTTCCCAGAGAAATCTTCAGATACATACACAAAAATACAATTGCTAGACAGTATGTTGATTTATTAATAGCTTTATTGAGATGTGAACGAAACACAAGAACTGTACATATTTAACATGTACAAGATGATGACTGTGTCTATTTTTGCTTTGTTGTCTGTGCTTCTGGTGTCAATCAAGAGATCATTAGTGAGACTAAGATCAGGAAGTATTCTCCCCTGTTTTGTATTTGTAGTAGTTTTTAGTTTCAGGTCTTAATATTTAAGTCATTAACTCATTTTGATTTTGTGTACAATGCAAGGTACATTTCTTTTTTTGTTGTGGATATCCTACTTCCCAATACCATTTGTTGAAGAGACCATTCTTCTTCAAAATCAGCACAATAATGTCTCTTTCTCTCCACTTATAGATATATCTGTATAGAAATCTACAATTACCTATTTCATTGTTAAGCCATGGAAAAGCTAACCAAAAACACCAAAAAGTCACAAAATGTTTTCACAGTGGAATCTTTCATTTGAAAGTAAGTATGCCAAAACACAATGTCCATTTCTGGTGTGCCTGACTGTAAATGAAATCCTAAACATAGCTCCACTTAAAACTAACTCTACATTTTGAACAAAAAATAAAAGATATTCAATAAATAAAATGACAGTTGGGGAAAAAAAAAAAACAAAAAAACGCAACAACCCCGGAATTAGAAGTAGTTGGTAATCAACAGAAAAAGTAAATTTTAAATTTTAAAAGTCATCATCAGATTTTACTACACAGTCATGTGAAGTGGATACATTACTATTTTTATGTTCTAGACAGAGTCCAAAAAAGGTGAATACTGAGACACAGAAACATTTCTCTTGGGAATTTCAATGAACTTAGGAGGTAGACATTAAAACTAATATATCAGTAAGCTATCTGAAAAAGTTTTTTTTCCAACTGCTCATTTTATCCATTAAATCATTCACAAACTCTTATTTTGAACTAACTTTCCTACTGAAACTGGAAAACAAAAGCCCATTTCTAAATGTAGTTTCAAACAATGCAAAATTCTACATATATAGTCATAAATTAATATCAAAATTAATATCAAAGCTAAATATTTTACAAGAAGAAAAGTTTTCTAAAAAATTTTTTCAAAAATAAAAATTGCCAAGTTCCCATTTTTTTAATATAAGGAGTTTCACATCTCACCAAAGCTACTTTTTTAAGATTGGTGGGGTGGGGGGAATGTAGCGGAGCAAATTTACAATGTGCAAAATGAATTTAAAAATGAATCAAATAAAGCAAAATTCAGGAAAAAAGAATACTGATATTAAAAAGTAATACTAAAATAAAATATAAAATGTAGGCAAAGTTGTAAAATAATCTTAACTCTCATATGCTGCTGGTAAGCATGTAAAATGGCACAACCACTTTTGAAAAGATCTGACACCTTCTTTAAAAACTAAATATACTCCTATCTTATGACCTAGCAATTCCACTCCAATAGAGGTGAAAAGATATGTCCATAGAAAGACTTATATAAGAATGTTTATAGCAGTTTTATTCAAAGAGCGAAAAATTAGTATAAGTCCAAATGTCATTTAATAAAAGCTAGAATAAACAAATTCAAGTATATTCATGTAATGGACTACCACTCAGGAATAAAAAGAACAAACCACTGATACATGTCACAACATGGAGAATTTCAAAAATATGCTGGGTGATGAATGTTTATAGCAGCAATGTCCACAATAGCCAAACTATGGAAAGAACCTAGATGTCCATCAACAGATGAATGGATAAAGAAGATGTGGTATATATATATGCAATGGAATACTATGCAGCCATCAAAAACCACGAAATCTTGCCATTTGCAATGACATGGATGGAACTAGAGGGTATTATGCTGAGCGAAATAAGTCAACCAGAGAAAGACATTTATCATATGATCTCTCTGATATGAGGAATTTGAGAGGTAGGGCAGGGAGTCATGGGGGGAAGGGAAGAAAAAAAATGAAACAAGATGGAATCAGGAGGGAGACAAACCATAAGAGACTCTCAACCTCATGAAACAAACTGAGGGTTGCTGGGGGCTGGGGAGTAAGGACAGGGTGGCTGGGTTATGGACATCGGGGAGGGTATGTGCTATGGTGAGTCCTGTGAATTGTATAAGACTGATGATTCACAGACCTGTACCCCTGGGGCAAATAATATGTGTTAATAAAAAATATATATATACTGGGTAAAATGAAGCTATCTCCAAAAGATGATATAAGTCTGAAACAGGTAAAAATAAGGCACAGTTAAAATAAAAAATAAAAACAACAGGGATTTACTAGGAGGAGATAAAAGAACTGAGATAATGGTAATGCTCTGTATCCTGAAAATGGACTGCATGAGTATATTCATTTACAGATATTTATGTTACACATGCTGGAATTTATGTGTTTCATGGTTCCCAAATTTTACAAAGAACTAAACTTTAGTAAAGGTAGATATGCTGAAGTATTTGGGGGGAAGATCTTTGGACATCTGCAAATTACTTTGAAAGGCACCAAAACTCAAATCAACTTAGGGATGGAGAAATGCACAAATGGAAAGATAGTTGATGAAATAAGAACCATAAACATAAACTCTAAAATCTAGGTGGTGGGTACATGAGAATTCATGACAAACTTTTTCAATGTTCCTGTACCTTTGAAAAGTTTTAATAAAATACTGGGGGAAAGCAAATTATAGAACTTAAGTGTGAGTTATTTACTGTAACAGAAATTGAATTCAATTAGTTGAGTTGGGTTATAGACTAATCTTTCATTTTTTTTTTCAAATATTCAGTAACTGACTTTTAATTCTTTAGACCTATACATTTAAAATATTTAACAACTTCTCCCAGAACAAAACAGAAATATTTCTCCCGAGAAAAAAGCTCACTGCATAAGGCAAGTTATAATTTTTGAAAAGTCTGTAACAGATATTCTTAACCAGAAAAATCAGAAGTTTAGGTTAAAAAAATACATCTTTATATTCTTGAAGTAAAATCTAGCATTTCCTTCAACAGATTCAGGTAACAACAAATAGTATCAATATCTGTAACTTTCTCTACAATAAAAATTATATTGCAATCACCTAAGGAACTTCAACACTAATATCTAGATTCCATTGTCAGCCATTCCTTTTTAATTAACCTTGGTTCAATGTGGTCTTGGCCTTGGTACTTCTAAAAGCTCCCCAAAGGATTCTAATGTGCAGAAAAAGTTAAGAATGACTAGTAGAACAATGAATAGCCATCCCTGTTGTAGTCCAAAAGTTACAGGATCATATTTCTAAAAGATTTAAACAATTCATGTAGCGCGAGACAAAGATGAACACTACATAATGACAAAGATAAGAATCCAGCTGTACATATTTATGTACCCAACAAAGGAGCACCTGAAAACACAAAGCAATCATTAACAGTCAAGAAAGGAGAAACTGACAGTAATACAAGCAGAGGACTTGAACACCTCATATACATAATTTTGCATTCAGAAACAGCAAAACACTCGTTCTTTTTTTTTAAGTAGTTTGCTCTAACTCTCAGAGCCAGTCAATGATGGACCTAGCTTCTTCATACCCAATTCTACCTGATTATAAAGTATATTACCTCCCTACCTGCTGACACTCAGCAGGAGCTGAAGAGATGCTATCCTCCCAAGACGCTGGTTAAGCATGTGGCAACTCGAAGATAAATAATGCGGGTGACCAAAAAAAAAAAAAAAAAAAAAAAAGTACAGAAAGCATAACACCCAGTCCTTAAAATAAAAACTGACCTAAATAATGCCTGGGGTGTAATCTTTAGAAAATTAGTATGCCGATGTCCAAATGTCTCTCTCTCAACTTTATTATCACTAGACTTCAATGTAGGATGAGGAAGGACTTGGTCATTGAGGGGAGGTTCCAAATATATTTGTGGCAGGTAATTGCTTATGTTGCCTATTCTGACGAAATCAAGAATGGTGGGGTGCAGAGGGCAAAAATGGAAGTAGAGGCCATGTTGAAAGGAAATGAAAAGCAATGTATACAGGTGCTCATACAAATTATTCTGAAGGAAGAGATTGGTGAGGGTGGGGAGGAAGTGGATAACTGAGGAAAGAAAGAACCAAACTTGAGAGGGCATTGGGAAAGAAAGGAAAAAACAGGTAAGAGACACAGACACTTCCAACCATTCTGTGATGAGGAAAAGAATGCCAGCAAGGACCTCACCTCTTTCTCCAGAGTTGTTCATGGTGGCTGCTGGCTCTCAGCAATCCATGGGAGCTGCTGGGTGGCCTTAGACTGAACTTTCCTGGCATTGATTTCATGACCCCCATCCCCCCCACCCCACATTATAACCTGGACTGGGAACACAAAGGCAGACCCTCTGCAAATTCAATACAGATATTGGTAGGAGTGACTGCACATGGTAAAGGGTGGTGGCTAGGGGAAAGAGTATTGATACAAGGGTCAGCAGACTTGGTTCAAATCTCAGCTCTAACACTCAAAGTTTAACTTCTCAAGGACCTCACTTTCCCTAATTGTAACATGGGCGTGATGTGCCACCATCCTAAGGCTGGAAGAGTAAATGCAAGAAAGTACCTAAAACTGTCTCACACAAAGCCCATCCCATGGGACATTTCCATCCTTTACCCCCTTGCCTGGAGCCTTTTAGTAAGAAGATATCAATTCTCCCTACCTTGGCTTTAAATTATAACTAACTGCTTAGCCTCCTCCCATTAGGTTTAGGTAAAAAATATAGAGTCTTCTTCAAAATCTTTTCAAGTGCACACAGAACATCCTCTAGAAAGATCACATGTTAGACTACAAAACAAATCTCAAGAAATTTATCAAGCATCTTTCCTAACCACTACAGTAGGAAAGTAGAAATCAATTGTGACAAAAGTCTGGAAAGTACATTATATATAGAGGCCAAATAACATGCTACTCAACAATGAATCAGTCAAGTAAAAATCACAGAAAAATTTTAAAAATAGAGAAAAATGACAACACAATGGTTCAAAATCTCTGGAATGCAACAAAAGCTATTCTAAAAGGGAAGCTTATAGCAATAATGGCTTACATAAAAAAAAAAAAAAAGCAAATCTCAAACAACTTAACTTTACACCTAGAATGGCTAGACACATAAAAACAATGCCCAAAGTCAGAGGAAGAGGAATGATAAATATCAGAGCAGAAAGGAACGAAATTGAGATTTGAAAAATAGAAAAGATCACTAAAACCAGGAACAAACTCCTTGAAAACAAACAAAATTGATAAAGTCTTAGCCAGACTCATCAAGAAAGATAGGACTCATACAATTAAAATGAGAAATACCTGACCCTACAAAAATACAGAGGATTATAAAAGATTATGAAAAATTATATGCCAACAAATTAGACAACCTAGGAGAAATGGATAAATCCTAGAAACACAATCTTCCAAAACTGAATCATGAAGAAAAAATTTGAATTGACCAATTACTACTAATAAAATTGAATCAGCAACAACAAAAAAACAACAACAAAATTCAGGACATGTAAATACTACCAAACATTTAAAGAAGACTCAATACACATTCTTCCCAAACTATATAAACAAACAAAAAAACAGAAAAAGAGGGAAAACTTCCGAATTCATTCTACAAGGCCAGCATCACCCTGATACTAAAACCAGACAAAGACACTACAAAAAGAAGAAACCACAGGCCAGTATCTCTGATGAACAAAGATATAAAAATACTTAAAAAAAATTCAACACATTAAAAAAAAATCATTCAGCACGATCAAGAAGGATTGGTTCAATACTCACCAATCAATGTGATATTTCACATTAGTAACAGAAAAGATAAAAACAGTATGAATACCACAATAAGATGCAAAAAAGCATTTGACAAAATACAACATACTTTTATGATAAAATCTCTCAATGAAGTGGTTTGAAAGGAAATATATCTCAACATAATGAAGGCCATATATGACAAACTGACAAATAGCACCATACTCAATGGTGAAAAACAGAGCTCTTCACCTAAGATCAGAAACAAGGTAAGGATGTCCATTCCTACCACTTTTATTCAACATAGTACTGGAAGTCCTAACTATAGGAACAAGACAAGAAAAAGAAATAAACATCATCCAAAATAGTAAGGATGCAGTAAACTGTCACTCTTTGCAGATGACATAAAACTACATATAGAACACCTTAAAGGCTCCACCAAAAAACTATTAGAACTGATCAATGAATTCAGGAAAGTTGCAGGATACAAAATTAGTATTACAGAAATCTCTTGCATTTCTATATACTGAGTAGCAGAAGCAGAAATTAAGAAAACAATAACATTTACAATTACACCCCCAAAAATTAAATACTTAGGAAAAAACTTAAGAAGGTCAAAGACCAGGGTGCCTGGGTGGCTCAGTGGGTTAAAGCCTCTCCCTTCGGCTTAGGTCATGATCCAGTGTCCTGGGATCGAGCCCCACACTGGGCTCTCTGCTCAGCAGAGAGCCTGCCTCCCCCTCTTTCTCTGCCTGCCTCTCTGCCTACTTGTGATCTCTGTCAAATAAATAAAATTTAAAAAAAAAAAAAAAAAGAAGAAGATGAAAGACCTGGCACAAAAATAGACACATAGATCAATGGAAAGACTAAAGAGAAATAAACCCACACTTATAAGGTCAATTAATCTATGATGAAGAAGGCAGGAATAAATAATGAGGAAAAGACAGTATTTTCAATAAATTATGCTGGGGAGACTGGACAGCTCCATGTAAAACAATGAAACTGGACCACTTTCTTACACCATACTCAAAAATAAATTCATACTGGATTAAAGACCCAAATGAGACCTGAAACCACAAAAATCCTGGAAGAAACAACAGGTAGTAATCTCTTTGATATCAGCCTTAGTAACATGTTTCTGAATGTATCACCTCAGGTAAGAAAAACAAAAACAAACTACTGGGACGACACCAAAGAAAAAGCTTTTGCAGTGAAAGAAACCATCAACAAAATGAAAAGGAAACTGATAAATGATATATTCGTTAAGAAGTTAATATCCAAAATATATAAAGAACTTACACAACTGAAGACCAAAACAAACAAACAAAAATTCAAATAAAAAATGGGCAAGGGGTGTACCCAGGTGGCTCAGTTGGTAAAGCATCTGACTCTTGATTTCAGCTCAGGTCATGATCTCAGGATTGTGATATCAAGCCCCACATGAGGCTCTGTGCTAGGTGCGGAGCCTGCTTAAGATTCTCTCTCTCCCTTTGCCTCTGCACTTCTACATCCCTTTCTCATCAAAAAAAAAAAGGGGGGGGGGGCAGAAGACCTGAATAGACAGTTTTCTCTAGAAGACAAACAGATGGCAAACAAACACATCAAAAGATGCTCAACATCACTAATCATCAGGGAAATGCAAATCAAAACCACAATGAGATATCAGCCTACACCTGTCAGAATGACCAGAATCAAAAAACAAGAAATAACAAGTGTTGGTGAGGATGCAGTGAGGGAAAAAATCACTACTGGTCAGAATGTAAACTGGTGTGGCTACTGCGGAAAACAGTATGGCAGCTCCTCAAAAAATTAAAAATAGAAATATCGTATGACTCTGTAATTCCACTACTGGGTACTTACCCAAAGAATACAAAAACATTAATTTGAAAAGGTGTATGCACCCCTCTGTTGATTGCACTGTTATGCACAGAATCCATGATATGAAAGCAATGTAAGTGTCCACACATACACAACGGAATACTATGCAGCCATAAAAGGGATGAAATCTTGACATTTGTAACAACATGGATTGACCTGGAGGGCATTAAGTTAAGTGAAATGAACCAGACAGAGAAAGACGAGTAAATTATGATGTCAATTTATGTGGAATCTAAAAAAAACAAAAAAACAAACTGGTTGTTGTGGGGGTGGGGGAGGTTAAACGGATAGAGATTTAAGCCAAACTTCAATTATAAAATAAGTCGTGGAGACGAACAGTATAGCATAGGGATTACAGTCAATAGTACTGTTATAATATATGACAACAGATGGTGACTATACTCATAGAAAACACTGAACAATGTACAGAAGTGTTGAATCAATTTGTACCCCTGAAACTAATAAAACATTGTATGTTAATTATACTTCAATAAAAGAAAAAGATTCGAGCAGTCCAGTTTATGAGGAAAAAGGCATCCTTAACATTTACATTTTAATTTAATTTGACCATTTTTTAATGTTTAAACAGAATTTTAATTTTGGGATTTGGGGGGACATACAATAAATTTATAAAAAATGAGTAAGTTCTATAAAATTAGACCTATGGAATAGTTTTACCTTCAACTTATAAACAATCAGCTTCTAACCACATTCCACAAACTATCTGGATCAAGAACTGAAGAATGTAGAGAAAGACAAATATTGTATTATTTTACTTATATGTAGAATCTAAAACACAAAACAAAAAATAAACAACAATCAGAAACAGATCCATACAGAGAACAACCGATGGATGCCAGAAGGCAGGGAAGTGGGGAGATGGGCAAACGAGGGAAGAGTAGAAGATGCAGAATTCCGGTTATGGAATAACTAAGTCATGGTGATAAAGGGTACAGCATAGGGAACATAGTCAATGGTATGAAATGTTGTTGTATGGCAACAGATGGTGCTGCACCTGGGGTGAGCACCACATGAAGTACAGACTTATTAAAGCACTATGTTGTATATGTGACGCTAATGTAACGGTGCAAGCCAACTGAACATTAGTCAAAAAAAGATGAAAGAATGCATGTTCTTATTTACAGCACACTGAATTATACAAAATCAAATAAGCAAATACATCAATGAGTTATGTGTTAATACAATTCAATCCAGCAAAAGTACAGAAATGTCTACTAAGTATTATGCTCTATCATAGATACTGGTTGACCTAATGAAATATAAGATGCAATACATGTTAGTTAAGATAAAAGACTTTAGAGGTACCTGGGTGGCTCGGTTGGTTAAGCATCTGCCTTCAGCTCAGGTCATGATCCCAGGGTCCTGGGATCCAGCCCCAAGTGGGAGTCCCTACTCAGCAGGGAGCCTGTATCTCCATCTTCCTCTGCCCCTCCCCCTGCTCATTCTTTCTCTCAAATAAATAAAATCTTAAGAAAAAAAAAAAAAAAATCACAGACTGGTCAAATCCTGAATCTGATTCCCAGGTCTACCTCTTAAAGCTAGCTACATCTTTTGTAGCAAATTAATTCACTTAGCTTCTGCAATACGGAAATAGTGTTAATCCGTATAAGATTTGAGTGAGATCATATATACAAAATGTTTAACTGCTTAGCATATAGTGTATATTTAAAAATTGATAACCATTATTAAAAGTCATACAGTCCTTGACCTGGAGAAGTTCACAGCCCGTGAACAAGAAGAGCAACTGAAAGATACCTGTATCATACCAGACAAAGTATCAACACTCTTAATATAAAAGGGTTATTAAAAAATCAGTTTGAAAAGAAAGTACATAGGACTTAAAAAGGGGGGAGGGATGAAAAGGTAACTCCCCAAAGAAAAAAATACACGTGATCAAATGAAAAATATTCAACATCCTAAGTTTAGACACTACTCATCTAATTGCAAGACTTAAGGGTAAGAGAGAGAGAAGAAAGGAGCAAAGCCTCAAGAATTAAAGGATGGTGAGAAAAATGAGGTAGACTGGATTGGGGGAGGGGGGTCTACTTTCACCAGAGCAGCTTTTCCTTCAAAGCTGAGGTAGCTCAGTTCCATAGCTTGGCTTCTCTTATAACACTCACATTATTAGTCACTGCTTCTCACATTATTAGTCACTGCTTGATTTTAGAACCTCACTGAAGAGGTCAGCATTCTCTAGGTCATATAGGACCATGATACATGCCCTTAATCCATTCCAGAATAATCCAGAGTGGTTTTGTTCTGATTTGGCTCCAATGACTTTGTCCAGTAAGTTTCAATGGTCCCTGGTTAGTGTGGCTTTACCTATTTTTACAAAAATTTTTATTTCCTTCTTTGTATTTTTCCATATTACCTACAATAATATGTCTTACTTTTCCAATCAGAAAATCATAATTTTTGTAATCATAATCATTTTTATTTCATATGTAAAAATAAATGGTCAGAGAGCAATCCTTTCACTTCATGATGTGCACAGATCAGTGAAAAGCACACTAGCCTAATTAATACTTCAACTATGTATCAGGTCTATGTTGGGAATCTCTTGACACAAAGATAAGAGTATCCAGTACACAAGGTCACAGCTCTCATCTTGATACTAATGAAGTATTTGATCAAGACCTTCTTAGCCTCTTAAAGACTTAATAAATCAATAAATATGGGTATGCAGTAGATAACTTTTTTTAAAAATTTTATTTACTTATTTGACAGACAGAGATCACAAGTAGGCAAAGAGGCAGGCAGAGAGAGAGGTGGGGAAGCAGGCTCCCTGCCGAGCAGAGAGCCCGATGTGGGGCTCGATCCAGGACCCTGGGATCATGACCTGAGCTGAAGGCAGAGGCTTCAACCCACTGAGCCACCCAGGCGCCTAAGCAGTAGACAGCTTCTAAGGTGACTTCCAATTCTAAAAGTCAAGAATTCTAAATATAACTGTCTGAAAATCCATAAAGCAGATAGTTCTGTCCACTTAAAAGTACCTATCTTTCAAGACGCCAATTACTATAATGTACTCCCATTTAGTCCCAATTCATGTGTATAAACAGATTTTCTCATTAAAATTATATATAAGTATCTATCCATTACATATGAACAATTTATATGATTCAACATAGTCATTCCCTCTTTAATCATACCAGAATCAAACTATTTAGACAATATTTTATTCTCTATCCCCATGTATTCAAGGACAGAAGTCAATGATGCATTACACAACTACCATTATTTTATAAAATAAAGGGGAAAAAATCGGTTTTTCTAAACTTTTGAGTTTTTGGAATAGGTTAGGAATCACAAATTTCTAGAACAGCAAGCAATTATATAGCTATAACATGGCAAAGAGCCAGAAATCATACCCAGAACACTGTAGGTATTAATTTACTAATCAAAGAGAAAATGCCAGCTTTTTCTTTTCTTTTCTTTTCTTTTTTCTTTTTGCACATATACATAATACCATGATGAGAAATAGAGGAAAGAAGACATAAGACAGGGGAAAAAAACTAAAGAAGACAAAAATAAGCAGCACAAAACAAAAGCAAAAGCAAAAACAACCAAAAAAACCCATCAACACACACAAAATAGGCTTACGATCCCAAAAGCAATAACCTGTCTTACAGGGAAGAAATGTATCCCAGTAACCAATAATGATGCAGAAACCTAACCCCTAAGCCTTCCTGTAGTAGGAGAAAGGAGAAGACAGGAAGCTAAGCAACCTCCTGTCCTTAAAACATTAAAAAATAAAAGTGAAAAGGACATGTAGGTGACTCAGCTGGATAAGCATCTGCCCTCCACTCAGGTCATGATCCCTGGACTCTGGAATCTGGAACTGAGCCCAGCACCGGGCTCCCCGCTCATCTGGGTGCCTCCCTTTGCCACTTCCCCCTGCTCCTGCTCTCTCTCTCTCTCTCTCAAATAAATAAATAAAATCTTAGAAAATAAATCAATAAAAAGGAAGAGAACTCCTGCAATATCTAGAAAATATAAAACAAGGTGGGAAAAGGACATTCTACTCTACCTGCTCCAAAGACATGCGGCAAGGTACCATGTTGAGGCATATCAAACACACTACCTTTCAAGTCTGTGTATTTCCACATGGGGCAGAACTATAACAGAAAAAAAGGTACAGACCAAACACCAGGAATGGAAAACTACCTCTGAAACATTACGGGAACAGGAAGCACAAAGCTAATAGGGGAATGTTCTTGGGTGTGGAGTCCAATCCTCCTGGGTGAAAAGCAAAGGTCAGAAGAGTAACAAGCATTTATTAATCTTGAGAAGAATAAGAAAAAAAAATAGACTTCTCAACATGATTTGAAAAGAGCAAGCATGAAGATATTAAGAGATCAATCTAATCTTAGATTGACCTAAGACACTTACTGACATTCTCTGCACTGAAATCAGAATACCTGGACTATTCTGTATATGGGCTTCTCTATGTGGGATACCTGCACTGATTCATTGAAAATTTCTGAAAAAAACACCACTGAAAAGACTTCTAAGCAAGCAGTCTGGTCAGTGTGATAGATTTGGAACTTAAACCTTGAGATCATGAACCAACAGTCTGTCTGGTCCAAGGTCTACATGCCTTACAAAAAAACTAAAAGGTTTATTTTATTTTCTGACTAGTGTTACAATGCTAAAGCACAGCCTATTCTGGCAATGCTTGCCCACTTTTATCAGTGGAGGATGTACATGAATCAAGTACCCTGACATCTGAGTACATAAAGGTCAAGTTGGTTATTATAGTTCATGTTTAATAAATAAAACAAACCATTAGAAAAGTAGATTTTATCATTACTCTAAATACCTTAAATGGTATCTTTTTTTAAAGATGCATACCCAGTGAACAGGGAGGTAGATAAAGTTGTTCTTACTAGCTCCATGACTAGACAATGCACCTTTAGAGAAAAAAAAAATCACTTATCTGGTTTCCACAGTATTAGTTGTCCACTGCTAAACTGTCTGTATGCTTAAGTCTAAACTCTTTCCAAAACATGCTAGTACTGGAGAAATGGGAATTCTCTTACACTGTTGGTGGGAATGCAAGCTGGTATGGCCACTCTGGAAAACAGTTTGGAGGTTCTTCAAAAAGTTGAAAATAGAGCTACCCCTAGTGTAGTAATTACACTACTAGGTATTTACCCCAAAGATACAACTGCAGAGATCCGAAAGGGCAGCTGCATCCCCAATGTTTATAGCAGCAATGTCCACAATAGCCAAGTATGGAAAGAACCCAGATGCCCATCAACAGATGAATGGATAAAGAAAAGGTGGTATTTATATACAACAGAATACTACTCAGCCATTAAAAATAATGAAATCTTGCCATCTGCGATAAAGCAGATTGAACTAGAGGGTATTATGCTAAATGAAGTCAGTCAATCAGAGAAAGACAGTTATATGATTTTACTTATATGTAGAATTTAAGAAAAAAACAGAAGCACAGGGAAAGGGAGGGAAAAATTAAACAAGATAAAAATCAGAGAGGGAGACAAACCACATGGGACTCTTAATCATAGGAAACAAACAGAGCTGCTGGAGGGGTGGGGGTAAGGGAATGGGTAACTGGGTGATGGAATAGCACTGGGTATTATGTAAAACTGATGGATCATGAACTCTACCTCTGCAACTAGTAATACACTTTATGTTAACTGATTTAAAAAAAAAAGTAAAAAACAAAACCAAAACCAGAACAATGCTAATTCCATGGGGGAATGCTAGATCTTTAAATGCATTAAATTGAAGTCTATTCAGTGTAGAAAATGCTAATAAAATCTTTCTTTTATAAAAAATATAGTGGCCTATCACAAAGCTTCAAATTCTGCCATTAATATTTTGATCTTGCTATTTTTCTAGGATTTCTTATGAATCTACATGGGAAATGTTCAGATTTTTTTTTAATTATAAAAAGAAAACAGGGGCATCTGGGTGGCTCAGTCCATTAAACATCTGCCTTCAGCTCAGTTCATGATCCCAGAATCCTGGGATCGAGCCCCACATCAGGCTCCCTGCTCAGCAGGGAGTCTCCTTCTCCCTCTCCCTCTGCTCCTCCCTCATCCTCCCACCCCCTACTCATGTTCTCTTTCAAATAAGTAAAATCTTGGGCGCCTGGGTGGCTCAGTTGGTTAAGCGACTGCCTTCGGCTCAGGTCATGATACTGGAGTCCCTGGATCGAGTTCAACATCCAGCTCCCTGCTCAAAACGGGGTCTGCTTCTCCCTCTGACCCTGTCCCATCTCATGTGCGTGCTCTCTCTCTCTTGTTCTCATGGTCTCGCTCTCAAGTAAATAAATAAAATCTTTAAAAAAAAAAAAAAGTAAAAACTTTAAAATTAAAAAAAAAATCCCTTCTGAGTGGGGAAAACATGTTAATACCTATATACATATTTTTTTACAGTCTACAAAGAAACTATGTATAAGTACAAGCTAAGAAATTAGTTCCTATGGTCCACTGCTGTATAGAAGTTACACAAAATTTTCAAATGGTGGTGACAAGTTAAGGAAGCTTATAGCATCTGTGAAGATCACAATGTTCTAGAGGCAAGGAAATCACCTGAGAGAAGACTAGTGTAGTCTTTGACTTATAAATTGATTTTAAGCTCTGTCAAGTTATATTGTACAGAAAGTCCTACATATGTTTTGTTCGATCTTTAAAAAAAAGAGAGAAGATCAAATAAGCAAAACGCAATTTTTATTTTTCTTTTTTTTAAGGAGGTAAATTTCTGGGCCATAGGTATGACTGGTATATTTGGACCTTTGTTCCACATCATCTTTTTCTGTAGCTATACCAGCCAGTAATATACACAATGATAATTTGAGCTTGGGGTCTCCCCCAGAAAGCACTGTAAGACAGAACTTATGTGCAGACAGTCCCTAAGATTGCTGCCAATAACCTGAGAGGCAGTGGGTAGTGGAAAGAGTGAAACAGAGGACAGAAAGCCAAAATAAGAGTGTGCTGTCAAGCTAGTCACTGTGGTCAATGGTGACTCTTTGAGAATTTATACAGAAAGCCTAAAAAGAGAGAATCTCAAAACATTTATTCACTGGCCTCTGTTTCCAACTGGTCAAGTTGTCCTAAAAAGATTATTAATTCTCACATTTCCAGATCTGCATACATACCAGAGGCATACATATGCTCCTGGTCCTGGCATTAGAAAAACTCTGGGACAAAGGAAAAAATGAGCAGTGGTTGAGCTGAGATGAGGTGTTTTGTCAAGAAACACCACTCGGAGGCTGACTGAAATATGACTACATAAAAAGTTAATGCAAAGGAAGTGAAGTGGGGAGTGAGAATTACCTGATTCCTAGCTACTTGCCAACAAGGGAAACATACAGTCAATTCTCTAAAAGGAAAAAAAATCTTGAAAAGCTTTTTCTCATGAAATCAAGTTATTTAAAGCTTTAATGTTAACAAAAGGGTTTGAAGTACACAAAATATTATGTCTATAGAAAGGTCTGCTCATTTTAGGTTGTTATATTATTGAGCTTGAATGCTCATTACATAATCTAAATACAAGTCAATTATCAGGCATGTAATTTGCAAATACTGTTTCTTAGTCTGCGACTTGTCTTTTCATTCTCTTAACTGTTTTTCAAGAATAGAAATTTTTAATTTTGGGGGCGCCGGGTGGCTCAGTTGTTAAGCATCTGCCTTCAGCTCAGGTCTTGATACCAGGGTCCTGGGATCTAGCCCTGACTCAGTCTCCCTGCTCAGTGGGGAGGCTGCTTCTCCCTCTCCCACTCCTCTGCTTAGATTCCCTCTCTCCCTGTCTCTGTCAAATAAATAAATAAAATCTTTAAAAAAATTTTTTTATTTGATTAAGTACAATTTATCAGTTTGTTCTTATATGAATCTTGCTTGGGGTGTTATATTAAGAAATCCCAAATTCCCAAAACTTTCATTTTTTTCCCCCCAGAAGTTTCATTGTCTTAGGTTTTACATTAAGTTTATAATCCATTTGGAGTTAATTTCTGTATATGGGCTAAAGTTCATCTTTTTTTGTATTCTGCAAACTGTTTCAGCACAACTTAATGAAAAGACTGTCATTACTTCACTGAATTATCTTTGTACCTTTATATATATATATATATATATATATATATATATATATATATATACATACACACACACAACTATTTTCAGCAAACAATTTGTATGGGTATACACATGATCCCCAACTTAAAATGGCCCGACTTAATGATTTTTGACTTTATATTGGGGTGAAAAATGATATGCATTCATTCAAATCAGTACTTCAAATTTTGAATTTTGATCTCTCCAGGCTAGTATTATGCATTATGATATTCTTGTAATGCTGGGCAGTGAACCATGCAATCACAAGGGTAAACAACCAATATACTTACAAACCATTCTGTGCCCATACAACCATTCTGCTTTTTGTTTTCAATACAGTATTCAATAAATTACATGAGATATTCAACCCATTATTATAAAATAGGCTTTGTGTTAGAGGACCTCGCCCAACTGTTGGCTCATGTAAGCGTTATGAGCATGTTTAAGGTAGGCTAGGCTAAGCTGTAATGTTTGGTAGGTTACATGTATTAACTGCATTTCCAACTTAGAGTATTTGTAACTTATGATGGGTTTATCATCTTTAAGATTGGGTAACCCCATCTTAAGTCAAGGCATATTTCTACCATAATGCCACACTGTCTTGATAAGGGTAGATCTGTATCTTGAAATCAGGTCATATTAGTTCTCCCACTTCATTCTTTTTCAGTTTCTTATTCTAGGTCCTTTACACTTTCCTTATGAATTTAGAATTATACTGCCAATTTCTAAAATCAATCTGAGGGGATTCTGACTGGGACTGCACTGGATCTATAGATCTATTTGAAGAGAACTAACATCTGAACAATACTGAAAAGTCTAATGCATTAATGTGGCCTATTTCTCCATCTAATTAAGCCTTTAGGCAAAAAATTTGCAGATATTTCATCAAAAAGGATGTATGGATGACAAGCACATAAAAATATGCCCATATCATTGGTCATTAAGGAATGCAATTAAAAGCACAATAAATTACCACTACACTACTACTAGGATGGCTAAAATGAGAAAGTTGGGCACCTGGGTGGCTCAGTCAGTGAAGTATCCAACTCTTGTCTCTGCTCAAGTCTTGATCTCGGAGTCATGAGTTTGTGCCCTGTGCTGGGCTCCATATTGGGTGTGAAGCCTACTTAAGGAAAAGAAAAGCAAAAGAAAGAGAAGAAAGACTGGCCATACTAAGTATGAGCAAGGATGAAGGACCCAGAGAACAAAGATCTCAGACACTACTGTTTGGAATGTAAAAATGTAACAACCACTTTCATAAGCAACTGTTTTTAATGTGAGCAGTTTCTTTAATTTTTTTTAAAGATTTTTATTTATTTATTTGACAGAGAGAGATCACAAGTAGGCAGAGGGGCAGGCAGAGAGAGAGGAAGGGAAGCAGGCTCCCTGCTGAGCAGAGAGCCCGATGCGGGGCTCGATCCCAGGACCCCGGGATCATGACCTGAGCTGAAGGCAGAGTCTTAACCCACTGAGCCACCCAGGTGCCCCAATTTGTTTTTTAATTAAACATACACCTCTTAAATGATTCAGCATTCCACTCGTAAGTATTTGCTGAAGAGAAATTAAAGCATATGCTCATATAATGACATCACATAATGTTCAGAGCATTTTTCTCTATTTTTAACAGCCAAATCTTATAAACAATTCATATGTCCATCAACAACTAAATGGACAATATGCAGTAAATCCATATAATGGAGTATTATTCAGCATAAAAAGAATGAACTATTATTATATGCCACAATGAATGAATCTCCATGCTGGAAAAAGAAATGTGACAGAGAATACATAGAATTATATAAAATTCTAGAAAGTAGATGAGTAGTTGCCTGGGGACCAAGGGGAAGGCCAAGAGGGCCAGAGATTATAAAGGGGAATGGGGAAACTTGGGTCTAATGGAAATGCTTATTATCTTGATTGTGAGGTTGATTTCACAGGTGTAAACACTGGTCAAAACTCAAATTGTACACTTTAAATATGTTCAGTTTATTACATATCAATTATACATTAATAAAGCTATTAAAAAATTTCTGATTTCTGGATAATAATGGGATCTACATTAGCACTACCTTTCTTGCAGTAAAATAATCAATAATTAGGAGCTAAAAAATTACAAAGTAGCAATAGTTCTAACACCGAGGACAAAGGCAGAAAAGAAACTTCATAAACCCACCACTTAGAGAATGAAATTTTATCACTTTTATATATATAGATGCCTAAGAAGTGTATATACTGAAGAAGGAAGGAAAAAGGAAAAGGATATATATGAGAACTCAGATGTTAGCTATTCCCCCATAACTGTTATTAAATTATGTTAAACTAGGAAAGCACTTAAGCAGAAAAGTGTGAACACTGCCAATCTCAAAATGTAATGCTTATTATCTTTAGAAGCATTTTGTTACTTTTATAATACCTGAAGTGATATAATAATGTCAGTCACTTAACCAGATCTTAGAGTATAATATCTTCATCTTAAGTACTATTATTTCCAGTATTTTAATAATTTTCTCACAGTCCTGGAATGTGATCTTTTGTGCTCTGATGACACTTAAATTAATAGCATAATTTTCTGATACTTGCAACAGTTGCTTTCCCTTCTGATTTTTTTTTTTTTATACTTTCCTCCTATAATATGTGCAGATAAATCCTCTAATAATCATTTTTGTCTTTATCTCTGGGGGATTCAAAAAGCTTCAATAGAATAAGGAAATATCAAGAGATTAAACTTCTTAAGAAATTTAATTTTAGTATTAATTGCAATATTTCTAATCAGATATCTTTAAAGAGAGCAAATCTCTTAAATATTCCGTTCATTTGATCTTATTTGCACGCTTCATTGATCTTCTCCACACCCTAAGTAGCTCTATAACTACATCTGTTTAATCAAATGTTATTCTCTGTCAAACAATCCACACGGAACATATCAACCCTTCCTATACTTAAGTTTATTTTTACTATAACTGACCAATACTGAGGATTATTTAAAAGATCTGCTACTATTTTTAGGACTTGTGAACAAGTATCTATCCATAAAGTCAAATGAAACAGACTCACTTCATATGTTCCTATGCAGCCATTACAGAATGATTATAGCAACTACCTTTAAAGAAAGAAACATCTGCCAAGTTGCATGTGGGAGATTAGGAGACATTCTCATAGTGTGGTCCTTAGCTATCCTATATTACAGACCATTAAGAAAAAAAAAATCAACAGCAAGCCAATGAGGAGAGGATTCTGAGTAGATGGCTAAGCAGAAAGCACCAGGAAATGGTCTCCCCACCTAGACATTGACACTGATAGACCCTGATATATTTTGAACTCTGGAGTCTATTGAAGGCTTGCAATTCTATCAATTTTAGCTCTGAGCTTGACAGAGGCCACCCATCACCCAGCCCCATAGCCAGCAGCCCTGCAGGTACTCAGGAGTAATGTACACACAGCTTGCTGAAGCTAGGGTAGGCAAAGGGATCAGTCTTCCACGTAAAGGGATCTGTGCTCTGCTCCAATGCCCCATGACTGCAAGCCTCTCCTCCTCCTGGAGAAGTGACTTTCCGAATATTCAAAGAGCCAGCTTCCTCCCCCTCCACTTCATTTTTCTTTTTTTCCCCTTTTGGGAATCAGACATTAAGGATACAAACACACCAAAGTAACTGCCCAAAGAAATGTGGAAGTCACTGTGCAAGCCCAAGAAGATGAAGGCTCAAATATGATCAGCAGACTCTAAACTTATGCCATAGGCTTATCCTTAGCACAGAGACAGCCTATAACAATCAAAAATTAAGAATAAAATTTTTAAAATGGGATATTTTAATCTTTCTTCTCTAGGGAAAAAGGAAAATCCAATTTCTAGAGTTACCTCGCTATTTTTAAAAACAACAACAAAATTAAAAGGCATAAAAGAACAGGAAAGTGAGGCCTCGATCCAAAGGGGGAAAAAAAAAATAGTAACAGCAATTTTCCCTAAAAAAGACCTGAGAATAGATTAGACAAGAATTTGAAAAGGAGGGGGAATTTGAAAAGGACCCATGGGTGGCTCAATATGTTAAAGCCTCTGCCTTCAGCTCAGGTCATGGTCCCAGGGTCCTGGGATCAAGCCCCACATCTGGCTCTCTGCTCAGCAGGGAGCCTGCTTCCCTTCCTATCTCTCTGCCTGCCTCTCTGCTTACTTGTGATCTCTGCCTCTCAAATAAGTAAATAAAAATTTTTAAAAAAATTCAGAATTTAAGAAGGACGTTTTAAGTGTGCTCTAAAAATAAAAAGATGTGGAGAAAGAAAATGATGAACAAAATGGAAATATCAACAAGAGAAAGAAAACCTAAAAACAAATTGTGGAGCTGAAAGTACAATAACTGAAATGAAAAATTCACAAAAGGAACCTAGAGGCAGATTTGAGACTTTAATCTGAAAGAAGAATCTGAGACTTTAACGACAAGACAATGTCAACTATCAAATGTGAACTACAGAAAGAAAAGGAATACAGAGAAGCGAACAGAACCTAAGGGAACTGTGGGACAAAGCAACCAATGTACGCAGTGTAGGGACCCAAATGAAGACAGTGGCACGGAAAGAATATTTGAACAATGTTTTAAAACTCCCAATTTTGATGAAAGACATGAATATAAACATCCAAGAGATCAACAAAGTCCAAGCAAGATGAAATCAAAGAGACCCACACCAAGACACATTATAATCACACTTTCAAAGCCAGATTCAGAGAGTCTTGGGGGGAAAATGGTGACTCATCATGTATTAGGGACCCTCAAAAACAATCAGATTTCTTGTAAGAAATTTTGAAAGGCAGAAGGCAGTAGGCTGATATATTCCAAGTGCTTAAACCAAACAAAAACAAAAACTGTCAACCAAGAATCCTGTTTCTAGCCAAACTGTCCATAAGTGTGGAAGAAATAAAGATATTCTCAGATAAACAAAAGCTGATGGAGGTCTGGATTAGATTAGATAACCCAGGTGCCCACCCACCTTGCACTGTGATGCTAGACAGAGTATTTCTTTCCTTAAACCTCGTGAACCAACTTCTATAGCCTCAAACTTCTCTTCTGCAGCTTTCTCACCTCTTCTTTGCCTTCATAAAATTGAAGAGTTAAGGCTTTGCTCTGGATTAGGCTTAGGCTTAAGAGAACACTGCAGCTGATTTGATTTTCTATCCAGACCACTAAAACTTTCTCTGTATCAGCAATAAGAGTTTTGTTTTCTTATCATTTGTTTGTTCACTGGAGTAGCACTTTTAATTTCCTTCGAGAACTTTTCCTTAGCATTCACAACCTGGCTAAGTGTTTGGCTCAAGAGGTCTAGCTTTTGGTCTATCCTGGTTTTTGCCAGGTCTTCCTCACTAAATTTAATCATTTCTAGCTTTCGATTTAAAGTGAGAGACAGGTGACTCTTCCTCTCAGAGGCCATTTAGGCTTATCAACTGGCCTAATTTCAAAATTTGTGTGTCTTGGGACCAGGACAGCCGAAGGAAAGGGAGAGATAGGGGGAATGTGCAGTGTGTACAGCAGTCAGAACACATTAAGTTCGCCATCTTATAAGGTTGCAATTCATACTGACTCAAAACAATTACAACAGTCACATCAAAGATCACGTCACAGATCATAACCAGTAATAATGAAAAAGCTTAAAATACTACAAGAATTACCACAATATGAGACACAAAGTGAGCAAATGCTATTGGAAAATGGCACCAACAGACTTCAAGACAGACTGCCACAACCCTTCAATTTGTTAAAATACCCATTATCTGTGAAGCACAATACAGCAAAGTACAGTAACATGAGGTATGTCTGTACACCAGACCCTGCCTAAACTCTAGCAAAACGTCCAATCTTATCACTAACTCTGACTACAGAGTACCAAATGCTGTATAATTCATGCCTTATCTCCTATAATTTCATGTATTTGTTCTTTGGCTAATGCAGTTCTCCCCTGAAGCTTCCTGTCTCCTCCCAAGCCTAACTTCTTACTCCTCAAGACCCACTGAACTCAAGTAACATCTTATCCAGAAAACTTGGTTGACCATATCAGGTTAGATTACATGCTTCTACTCTACCTTATCAAAATGGCTCATCATAACACTCAACACATTTTACTGAAATTATCTTTTTAAATACCTCTTTTCTCATCAGACCAAAAGCTAATCCTGAAAGCCTATCCTAGCTAGGTATTAGAACCTAATTCACTTTAACATCCTCAGAATCCAGCTCACTGCTCCACAGACAGTGGATAATAAACGTATGTTACATTTAAATTGTTTCCTACTGAAAAACGTTGCTCCTTGCTTTTCTGTTTATGTACTTTTTCAAGGTAACTATTAAGAAAGACTCTACCATGACAGCTATACAATTTTCATCTAGTAAAGCCCTAAAAATAGGACAGAACTTCTCTAGTAGACTTTTGTAAGTTAGTTCTTCTTATTTATCTTATCCTAAGTTTTATGAAGGTCCAAAGAAACCTGACCGTTCCACACTAATACCCTCCATATTACACAAGTGGATGGGAAAACAAGAGGATTTCTTTTGTCACTTGCCTATGTGGCAACCCCATTCATATTTAGCATACTTATTTAGAAATTTTAATATTTAAATAAATATTTCTCTTTAACAGCCCATTAGTGAAAGCAATGAAAAAATTTTAATATTCCTTGTTCACAACTAGTTTATACATCAGAATTCAAAGAAAGTAGTAACGACACATTTAATATTCTGTAAAAAGAGGATAAAAGCTATTAGGTAAGGAAGGTGGATTAAATACACACATCTAACTTCAGCCTCTCCCCAAAACTCACTAAAACTATGTTGCTCCTGTTTTTCCTTTAAGGCATAATCTTAAAGAGAACAGGGAAAATTGGAGAGGAGACAAGAAGAAAACTGTGGAAGCAGAAAAACAAAGGGATTGCTCATAAAAGCATACATGCAAATTCCTAAAAAAATTAAAAAATGAAATCTGGCCATAAGCAATATGCACCAGAGATCACGTGTGTGAGCAATAGAGAAATATAAAATATACCACAACCTGAGTGAATTTCAAGAACAGTGGACTGGCTTAACATTAGGAAATCAAACAATCAATTCACCACATTAAGAGATTAAAGGAGAAAACAATGTGACTATCTTAATATATAGAAAGAATATATTTGACAAAATTCAACTTTTCATAACAAAACTCCTAGCAAAACAGAAATAGAAATAAATTCCATTAATTGTTAGAGGATTTTAGTAAAAGAAATACATATACAAAAATCTACCTAACAATAAAAACGCTAAACTTTTATGTTTATTGTTTTTTGAGATCTGGAACAAAAATGTTTACTATTTCACATTGTTTTAGAAAGCCTAGCCAGAGCAATATGGGGGTGGGGGGGGGAAGGGAGGTATAAAGATGGGAACGGAGGAAATGAAACTGTCAATACAAATATTATGTTCACAGAAAAATCCAGACGAATTTACTGATAAATTATTAGATAAGAGTTTAGCAAGGCTACTAGACAGAAAACCATTAAAAACAAAAAACAAAACAGATTTATAGGGGTGCCTGGGTGGCTCAGAAGGTTAAGCATCTGCCTTTGGCTCAGGTCATGATCCGAGGGTGAGGGTCCTGTGATCAAGCCCCGCATTGGCTCCCTGCTGATCTCCCTCTCCCTCTGCAGCCCCCCTGCTTGTACTCTCTTGCTCTGTCAAGTAAATAAGTAAAATCTTAAAAAAAAAAAAAAAAAAAAAAAAGATGTACATACATCAGCAACAAACAAAACTGAAGGGAGAAAAAAATTACTACTATACACAACAAAGAATGGCCAAAATTAAAGTCTGAAAAAACCAAGTGATTGACTAGGATACCATTTTTTGCCTCTTAGCTCCAAATCCACCCTTATTACCTGCTCTGTGATAATGGAGGTTTATCCTGTAAGCATGTCTCTTTCACGGCTACACTATGTTCAGCCCTATCAGTAGAAGATGGCATCAAGTTAAGTGCTTACTAATTCAGGCTGTGGTTTCCTGTCCACTAGCCTGGTCAACTGACAACCTCAGAAACAGAATGTTGGAAGAGTCTTCTCCAAGAAATCTGAGTGACCAGTCACTCAAAAAGACCTGAAGGTATTGACATTTGGCATACCTCATTATGAGATCTAGTCAGATGACTCAGAAATAGAGTTCACAGTTGACAAGCCTCATGCACGCACTGAGAGCTTCCAAACAGCTTTTTTAGTTTTTTTCCCAAACAGCTTTTTATATCTGACTTTTTTTTTTTTTTAAGATTTATTTATTTATTTGACAGACGGAGATCACAAGTAGGCAGAGAGGCAGGCAGGGGGCGGGGGGAGCAGGCTCCCTGCTGAGCAGATAGCCCGATGTGGGGCTTGATCCCAGGACCCTGGGATCATGACCTGAGCAGAAGGCAGAGGCTTTCACCCACTGAGCCACTCAGGTGCCCCTATATCTGACTTTTAACCATGAGCAGATGACCAAAGATTTTAAGTGCAGAAAAAAAGAGTAATTGAAGGAAAAAGAAACTACTTAGAGGGGAAAAACAGTATTTCTAGAGGGAAAAGTACATACACTTATGAAGTAAACTCTTAGAAATTAACATGACAAAAGTAAAAAAAAAATTCAACAGGAAGGTTATTAGGTAAATCGCATGAAATTCCCCAGAAATAAAGTCAACAGAAACCTAATACAGATGGCTAAGAAGAGATCTAGACGAGTGATGGGAAATTGGAGGTTGAAGGAGTTTTAAGTATAGAGAAAACTACAGAAATGAAAAATTAAGATAATTGTTAACTCTAGGAATAACAAAAACCAGGTAACAAAAGAAAAATAATAGTTATTTTAACCACATGGCTTATCTCTGCATAGCATATATACATGTTCATAATGTGAACACTGAGTACTGATATAATCAAAATTAAAAGATAACTATGTGGGGGCTCACTTCAGCAGCACATATACTAACAATAGAACAAGACAGAGAAGACTAGCAGGGCCCCTGCGCAAGGTGACATACAAATCTGTGAAGTATTCCATATAAAACATTAAAAAATTAAATAAAAATACAAGATAACTATTTGAGAAAAACAGGAAGCTAGGAAGTATACAGGTGTGTGGAGTGGGAGCAGGTAGAAGATACAGCAAACCCACCTAAAGGCAAAGTTAAAAGATAATGCCTAAACCAAGCAAACCAAAGGCAGCATAATTACAAGAACATGCAATAACATAAAGAATACTGTAGCACCAAAAGAATCAGCTAACACTCAAAAGTCGTTGACCCTGCAGAAGGAGAAAAAGGTGGGAAGGAGGCTAGGAAATGCTCTTTGGTCGAAAAAGAAAACGGCACCAACAAAAAACCCTGTAACCTAACTCTTTAAACTATGTTCTTATGTAACTTTAATAAAAGTAAAAGCTTTAAAAAGAAAATAGCTTGCCCACATTCTCATGGTAAACTAGAAAATATGACTTTTTTAAAAAAGCATTCATAGTAGCAAGAAAAAATTTCAAAATACTTAGGAATAAAGTCAACATAAATATGCTAAGTGTAGACTAAGAAACTACTGCTACTTAACTGAGGGACCTAAATAAATGTAGATATAACCAGTTCCTAGAATGTGAACACAATAGTTCTTAATCTGATGAATAAAAGTAAACCTAATTATAACTAAAAATTAAATGATTCTAAGGAATACTTGGAATAAATACACAACATTACCAGTGATGTTTTAAAACTGAAATATTTTAAGTGACAAACCTAGTTTCAAAGCTATTATCTATTGAGAACACCATTCTAAATAAAGACATTTCATTTAGATTTTAGATTTTATATTTTAAGTGCAAAATTTACACTTTTGTATTTTATATTTTCCTAATTTTGCTCATTTGTATTTGCTTTATTTATTTATTTTTTTAAAGAATCAGTACAGGGTACTTTTAAAATAAGTTATGGGAAAAAAAAGAAAGGTGGTTAATAGGTTACTGAGTCCAATAGATCACACGGATAGTTCTTCTACCATATCACATAATCTCAATAATGAATTAAGTTTCTTTGTTTTGGTCCTTTTGATGTCTTTTTAAACATACTGCTAGAGCAACAATAAAAGGCAAAAGTGTATTTACTTAATTAATTTAAGAGTGAACAAAAATCCAGTACTAGGAGTTCTCCAACAAAGGCAGCAAAGAGGAAAAATGGAAAGAACGATAATCTAATAGCAAAAAAGGAGAAGTTCCACAGGACCCTTAGAGTGGATTTTGATGGTTCTTTCCCTGACACAGTTTATTTTAAATCAAACTTATTTTTCTTAACATCTCTGTGAAAAAGTTCATTATTTCCATATAATATGAACTGAAGCAAAGGGCAGACACAGGACTTGTCTGAAATTATACAATTAAGGCAATGACTGAACTGTAAACAGAACCTAAGCTACCCAACTGCTAGTCTGCTGCTCTAACTAATGGATCATGCTCCCTGCTATGTAATAGGACTGTTTCCTTTAATTACAAATTCTTCATTCACCATCAGCTTATCAGCCAGAGGCTTCATCATTAGTTTTGCTATTCTTGCATTTCATGGACTTATTCTAAGAATAGGAGATTTCCATGATAAAAAATATAAAGACCACTGCTTATTGTATCCTACCAAATCTGAAAATTCCAACTGCCATGGCAAGGATACTTCACCAAACCTGCACTTAATGGCACATTTATAGGCAGAACTACCATTTTTTTTCCTAAAGATTTATTTATTTATTTGAGAAAGAGTGCACGCAGGAGCGTGCACACGCACACACACACGTGGAGGGAGGGAGAGGGAGAATAAGTCCTAAGCAGACTCCGAGCTGAGTACAGAGCCTGACATGGGGGCTCTATCCCAAGACCCTGATATGATGACCTGAGCCGAAGCCAAGAGTTGGACACTTAACAGACTGCATCACGAAGATTAACACCTATTTTGGGTTGGTCAGTGACCTAGAGAAAATGAATTTTGTTTTTATAGACCCCAATATCAATGCACTTAAAATCTTACATTAGAGCATTCTATGGACTCATTAGTCAACAAAATTCACATATATGACCTGTATGTAAAAGTCCAAAAGGTAGCAGGCTATTAAAGATACATGGAGCATCTGGGATGCTAGAAAGTATATTAAGATAAAAATGAGATGTTCTTATATTCTATGCCAAATCTGTAAAAGAAAATTTACGGGGTAAGCAAAGTAAATATCTGAAAAGAGGTATGCAGTCACTCGTCTTTGAGAAGCACTTTGTGTTTCTTTGGCACAGATCACCGCAGCAGTAGTAGCAGCAGCCTTGCCCTTGGTGCTGATTTCTTACTACTCTAAATGTCTCCTCTGAGCCAGAATACACTGGCTGTTGCTGATCATGCTGTGAGACACCTGCACTGGCTACTAGGCTTGTCATGACGCACAAAACCCTACCATCTTCAGCTTGACATTGTGCAAGTTATAATTATTCATCCAAATGAATATGTCAGAGCAGCAGCAGCAGACCTCTCATCAGAGCAAAAGAAAAATACATCAAAACATTATCAACCCAGCAGGAAGACAGGGACCATAAGGAAAATTACCCATTTTTAATATGGATGCCACAAAGCCATGCCTATTATTTCACAAAAAGAGAGGAAAATAAAGATCTTCCAAGTTTAAAGTCCAGAAACACTGAATCCAAAGAAGAAATAAATGTACAAAACAAAAAGAGACAAGGATTATTTTTTTAATGAATTATCTGGAACCCATGTACAATCTCTTAAATATAAGTTTGCTGCTAGACTGCATTTATTTTGCTTAAGAACCACACTGTTTAAAAGCTGTTAAGAAAAAATAATTCTCACAAGCAGAATTATTTCCAACAAATCAATGAAAAAAGATCATACACAGCAAAGTAGTCTGATATTGCTTACTTTTAAAACATAAACTAATATTGCCAATATTCTCATCATCTCTAAAAGACTCAAGAGATCATACCACTGGTAGTATTATTAATGTTTATGATGTACTGCTAGACTCTAAAATAAGTAAATAATGTATTTTGAAACATTTTAATAGCAAATATAAAAGAAAAACTGAAATTACCCCCAGATCTAAACAAATGAAGACACATCCAAATTCTAGGTGCATAATATAAAATAGGCAAGTGTAAATTAAAAATATGAAAAAAATATTAACTTTAAGAATGATAGGAAATTATCTTCTCAGAACAAGATATGAAAGGTTTTCCCATTCAAGACACAAAAAGCAGAAATCACAAGGACAAGACTTGGGACAACACTGAAAGTTAAACTTCTGACTGACAAAATAGATTACATACAAAGGTAAAAAGTATACCACAGAGAGAAAAATACATGCCATATAACCAATAATCGGTATCCAAATTAAGAAAAATGTTTAAATAAGCAAAGATTATAAACACAGTAATAATTTCAATTCTTGTTAAGAATAAAGGTCAGGCTAAGACCTGGAAAGAATTTGGAGAAGTAGATATTATATGCATTCTAGTAGGGAAATAAACTTATACAACCAATCAGAGAAGGCAATTTGGCAATATTTAGTAATCTCAAAGAGGTACATTCCCCTCAATCCAAAATTTTCTCTAGGCATATGCCACACTAAGAGTCTCATATACATACAAGGAAATGTAAGGATATTCACTAGAGCACAACTTAAGAAATTGTGAACAACCTTATCAGTAGGACAACGAATAAATTAACTGTTGGATTCATATAATGTAACTATATAAAGCACTTAATGTATTAAACATGCAAAGATCGCGGGTAAATCTCAAACGTTGTATAAAAAAATTCAGACAGCCAAAACTATAGAATATGGCATGAACAAACGTAGCAAGAAAGATGCATGGGTAGCACATGCATCAATTTCAGAGGTGTGGTTACCTCGAAAGGGAGAGAAGGAAAGGGAAAAGAGGAATAAAATCTTAGTTGTTAGTAGAACATTTTATTCCTAAGAGAGAGACAGAGATAAGAGCTAGAAATGAAACGAATGTGACAAAAAATTAACATCTGTCAAATCTGAGTTGTGGATAAAAAGGTATCCAAATTTTTATTTGTGATTTACTAAGAATCTTATTATATTCTTTAATTTAAAAAAAAATAATAACATTCCAGTTACTAGTAATTAGGTTCTGTTCTCTGGGAGCTAGTACAAAACAGAAAACTTGATGTATGACCTAACTAGATCTAAAACTCATCCCATGTGTAAATGTGCAAGGCATTGAGCTGGTGTTAAATACAGATAGCAAATTTGAAAGAAATTACCCTCAAAGATTTCCCAGTGTGTTGAAATCACTAAATAATTTTGCTAAGTGACAGAATAAGGTAAGCGCTAAACAGTCTTCTTGTGGAGATGCAAACTTTTGCACAGATTTAAGGCTGGAAAAGCTTGTATGTTTATCTATGTTAAAAACACTACAAATTCGTCAAAAATACAGTCTTTGAATTGGGATTCTGATACATATTAAAATTTAATCTAGAGATAGCATATCTGGAAAGAATAATATAATCCAGGTACAGCCCTATCTCATAATCTCACATAAAACAAAGTTTACAGAGCCAAATAGGAAATTCATATTTTAAAAAGAGGAAAATGTTTATTTTAAAAAGAGGAACACCGAACAGAAAATGTATATTTAAAAAAGAGGAAAAGTGTCTTTTAAAAAAAATTTAAAAGTGAACACAGTGTTTCTTAGATTTTTATAACCTGTATCAGAATATCAAAAGCAAATTACAGGGTTTTTCCTCTCTTTTTTCTTTTGCTGCGTTTTCTCAGTTTCCATTTAAAGGAGGGAGATTGTTTTTAAAGAAAAAAATACAAAAAATAATTTTTAATATATATATGTCACTAATGTAATAAATGACATTTGAACCTACACAACGCTATTTAAATCCTGTTAGGTCTTTTTAAAAACTACCTTCATACACAATTACTGTATATATGTAGTTTAAAAATTAGGCATAAATTTTCACTTGACCCCATCAAAATTTCCTAACAAAAATACAGGTAGCCTCTACAGAATATTTGTAAAATGTCAATAGGAATTTCCCCCCGCTCTTTGGATAAGAACAGAAATGTTCTCTCCATTTTGCTACCAAATGGCACAATTTACATGGTGAAAGAAGGACCATGTCTGTCATGACTAGATTGTTCTCTGAATCTAACCAGCACTCTGTCAGATCTTTAAAAATCACACACACATAATGTTGGTGTTCATACAATTAAAAACCTTACATCTACATTGTGTTACCATTTACAGTGTACTTCTAATTTCATATTCTTCTTAGGTATCAACATTTTGAGAAATTAAGCTGATAGAAGCAGAAGAAAGAATTTCCTATATTCTTTACACAAGTACGAATGTCCCAAAGCCCATACAAAAATATAGCCTATGCTTAAGGATGAATTACGGACAACCACTTTAAAACAATAAAAACTCAGTGCAAGTGATTTGTATTGTCAGGCAATATTTCTTCTCTGAAAAAGATCCTCTGATATTATGCCATCAATATTAACAGTTTCAGCAATCTGAAAAATTCACCCAACTTTCTACTTACTGCTCACTGCTTTAGCGTTCTTTAGGATTTAAATTAAAATTAAATTTCTGTGAATAGAACTTCATCTTTATCTACTATGAGGCATAAACACCTAAAGACTGGATGGTGTGTTTATGTGGGAGGGGAGGGAGAAACTGGACATTTACTACTAGGAAATACAGGGAAAGAAAGCACTCTGAAAGTTCTGTTTATAAATAAATGCTTATAACAATAAAAACAAAAAAATCATTTTATAACCTAAAATGTAACCTATAACCTATATTTATTATATATATAAATAAATATATATTTATAACCTATAGCTGTAACCTATAACCTATTGTTTTAATAGAATATGCTTTTCAGCTACTTAAAATAAATCTAAGAACTCACCTGTGGTGTCCAGGAAATAGAAAATGAAACAGGAAAATCCACGAAACAATCTGGAGATTCTGCTGGGTACTATGAAAAGGCATAAAATTAGGTCATATCTGCTTCTGTCATGACAATTTCACATGAACTATTTTAGAAAAACTGAATAGGAAAAGTCTTATAAATGCAAATGTATTATATGTTAATATTTTGATTCTATTATTGTAGAAAATGTCAAGAACTGACTAATAAGTCAACTTATGCTCAAGAGGTACAAAGTTTGGTGATTTGGGGTACCAAAGCAATAGGTTTTGAGTAAAGAATAATGAATTAAGTCAGTGACAGGTCAGCTAATAACTGTAAATTGAGGGGTGAAACACACAGGATCTCAGTTTCTTTACCTTTAAAATGAGAGATCAAACTGATTAATATTTAATTTCCTTTCAATCTAAAATTTAATCTCCATCTCAGGCACCACTTAAAAAAAGTTATCTGTTAAAAGAGCCAAGAAGTGTACAAAAACATATTTTTCACAATAAAGCAATTACTCCTAGCAAATATATAATAAACAAAAAGAAAAAAGTAATAGTGTTAAGAAAAACCTTTTCATGGTCAATAAAAAAAATTTAACAGCTTCATACAAAAAGTGATAGTCATTAAGGATAAATTAGGTGTCTAAGTTAAGAAAGACAAAAGGCAGTTTTTCTTAAAATCAATTTTGTTATTAGAGAATTGTACTACATGACTTCTGTAAAATCCAGTTCTGGATTCTTGGAAGTCAGATGTAATTAAAGAAAACTCACTTATTTTCATTAAAAAGCAAAATTTACCAAAAGAAAATTAATTTGGGAAAACTCCTAGCTCTCATTCAACAAAGTCTTAAAATAAGTTTTAGACTTTCACTTTCTTCAGCCTTTTCTCACTACTTCGCCGAATAAGCAAATGGGTTCCAAAAATTATCACTATAGTATTTAGCAAACATTAGCCCATCTGAAATCAATGTTTTGAAAAGAATTAACATTTAGTTATAGTAAGCAATTCGCTAAAAAGAAATTTATCAACTTATACTCTGACTGATGGTTATCTGGCTATGCAGAACTGATAACACAAAGGCAAATATACAGGAAATAATAAAAATATAAAATGCTCTCATTTGGAGAAAAAGAAAAAAGAAAAAGGTCAAGCCGAGATTTAGTAAGGAACTCTATTACAATTCAAAATATGAGATGATGTACTTCTGAGTATAACTGCTATAATCACTACAGAAACAATCTGTAAGCCACTTTACAAGTCATGTAATTATCTCAATAAGTGCAGACAGAGACCTTAATTTCTCTGGTTTCCAATTCTGCTGACTTATGTGATCTTGGATAAGTCATTTAACTTCAATGGCTGTTTGATAGGTAAAATTGATGGAACTCAAGCAAAAGTGTTATCAAGTCTCTTTTCCTTCTAACATGTTAAGATTCTGTAAAAATTATAATGCACACTTGAGACCTCTGTGGTCAAAAATGGAGTATTTACTTCATTTTGAGTTTTTTTTTTTTATCTCCTACTCATGTTGACAATGAAAAATATCAACTTAAATCATCAATCTAGGTAAGAGTATGAAGTTAAGATGTTCACTGTATTTAGAGTAGATGAACAAAGAAAAATATCTGTAACTTTGGAAGTCATTTAGTACATACAGCACATTTTAAAAGAGAAGATGATCTACTTTCAAAGAGGACTCAATATAGTGATTAAAAAAAAACAAACCTACAAATAGTTAAACAAAAAAGCAGATTATAAATTCCATATGATTCCATATATATGAGTCACAATTTCTGAGATGATATATTCAAATACATTTTTATGCGTAATTATACAGACATACAAATATGTAATAAATTTGATCTACAGAGGTGGCTTTACTGTATATCTACTGTAAGTTAAATGCAAATATATTATATATGTTAATTACATTCATGTTCAAGATCAATTCTGTTTATACAATAAACTTTACATAACTGTACAGAACCTAATTAAAAAATTGATATACTTCTGGATGATTTAACGTCAATTAGTAAGTAGCATCCTAGATATTTCAAAATCTGTTGTATTATAAAACTATAACATAGATAACTAAATGCAATATTGTACTATCAAAATTCAGGTAGTTTTCAGTAGTAACTTGTATAGGTATATAAAAACCAGAGACTAATTGCCAAGTTTTACTTTAGTAGTCCAACTGACAACAATGAAAGCTCCACATAAAGGAATATTAATTGAAAAATAAGTAATTCTTGTTCTTAATTAACATACAGTTTTTCAAATCTCACCTAAAAGAACCCATCAAATCAATAACTATAAAAGAATACAATTGTCATACAATATTAAGTAACTATTTTTGTCATATATGGTATTTTTTAGATTGTATAGAATGTTGTTTAAGGAAAATTTTAACCCAATCTCTTCTGTGATTGGACCATCTAAGCAGTAAGGCTTCCTTAAAGTAAGCACATACAAACTGTAGCAAATTACAAAAACGGCCAGCAGACAAGAGTGCCCAGCCTCTGAAACACATCTGTGTTTTTCAAGTAGTTCTTGGATCTTGGCCAAAGCTGACGCAGCCCTGGTCTCCTTTTTTAAAAGAAAAGATAATAGTTCCATCCCATAGTTCAGCATGTACTTTAAGTATTGCATAGAAATACACCTATAAAAATGACAAAATTCAACTATTTCCCTTATTATATTTCTTTTTGACTTATATATTCACTTTTAATAAGGACTATTTAATTAAAATTGGCATTGTTTTCTTTGAGGGTTGGAGACAGTGAGGGGGAATGGCAGAATTGGGAGAACAAGTATTCAACAGGAAAAAACAAATGAAACAAATGTGTTCCTTTACTGTAAATCAAAAAATACCAAGTAAAAGAAATAAAGGTTTGTATATTTACAAAAACATGTCTGCATTAAGGTTTAAAAAAGATCAGCTTGACCTTTAAAATTTAGTTTTAATTGTGATTTTGCACTATATACTTTTAACATATAGCTTCAGCTATCACTGTTTTTAACTGACAATCCCAGACCTAAATATTCCAGAAGAAAGAAATTACCACAACTAAAATACAACTTCGGTCTATGTAACCTGAACTCAATATACAATTAAAGATTCTAATAAATCATACCAATATAAAAATCATTCATTTCCACTTTTTTTTTTTTTGGATACAAATTTTTTTCTCAATTCCTTCTGAATTTAAAAAAAGCTTTCTCTTCTCTCTTCCCAGGGAATCCATAATAGTGCTTCACAGTTATCAATGCTGCAAAAACTTAGAAACATTCTTCACAGAAATATTAAGTGTCACCTTATCTACCCTGAAAAGGTATAAGAAAAAGCAAAAAGGATGGGCCATTCTAATGGCTACATCCTTCCTCTTGATACTACCAACTAAAGTCATTAACTGGAATAATAAAGTTTTACAGATGTAGTTTTAGACAGAGAATCTCCTTAGTAAAGTAAAGGTGTAAAAATAAGGCTATTAAAAAAACCACCACCACCACCATGAGTCAAGACACGATGCATTTAAAATTTTTCATTTTGGTCTTCACAACAGCAAAGCAATTTTTATATATTAAATTAATTAACAAATAAAACTCTGAAGTAAATTACAGAACCCATGTGATCTTTGGAGAAATAAAGGAAAATTTCTCCCTGATCTTAAGGGGGAAAACAAAGCTCACCTTTAAAAATTAAAAAATAAATTTTTATTCATTTTGACAAAAATATCCATTTAACTTCTTTCACAAATAAATTTCTATCCCACTAATATTTTCAATACTTATCACACATGAATCTTAAAATTATACCTGAATATTCTGCGTGTGAGAAAAAGAGAGAATGAGTCATTTCTCAAATTGTCTGATAAAGAGGCACTCTAAGATACCAACTTTTCTGTGTCACCCAGTTCAGCTTTATGTATTAATTTTCTCTCATGGAAAGCTTAAATGCCAGACACATTTTTAAAACGGACAAACACAATTGATCTTTTTATACTACAATCTTCTGAACCAGAGTTGATTGATCATTCCTGGGAACAATAAAAAAAGTTAGATGTCCGGGTTTTCTCAAATTCTAATGTGTCCCTAGTGATTACTAAATAAATGATTAATATGCTGAACTTGCTTACTCTACTTATTTCTCAAAATTCATAACCTAGAACTAAAACAAAGACATAAAGACAGCTATGTTTTGTGCCAACAGAATTAGTAATTATAGATCACTAGCCTGTAAAGTCTATAAATGGAGGCATAATCTTTGCAAGTTCTTAAAATACAGAATTAAAATTTTAGCCAAAATAAGGAATAAAAAGGTATACTATACATATGGATGTGTTTGGAGAGTGTAGTTCATAGTAAAAGTTGAAGAAAAGAGACTTCAATGAAACTTTACTTGGGATAGTGGAAACTTTCTAATTTTTTCTTTGTACAATGTTACAAAAAGGACATCAAGGTACTCTGATCCTGCCCAATCTTATTTCTAGTATTTCTTCACTATGAAGTCTGTATTTTGAGCAAATCTGCAGTAAAAGAGTGACACAAAATCATGTCTAGGCTTTTGGAAACCTAGTGGGTAAATTTTTTGAGCTTTCCAAAATAAAATTTTTAAAGTACCAGATACCTTTTCAGAAGCTATTAGCACTTCCTACATTGAAAACATTCAGAGTTCATTTCACAGAGTATTTCCTGACCATAATAACAGTTTAATTAAGCACATACCTTTGCCTTCAACTTGAGAGTTATTAGATGCTTTCTACCAGAAGCATCTTCAGCTTTTAACTTGATGGTACTGAGACAAGTATCCACATATACAAGTCTGGTGAACAGAAGGAAATAAAAAATGATCATACTAAGGAGGGCAAAGATGGGGGGAGGGGAAGTTGGAGGATGGTAGGATTCAAAATGAAAATATTTGCTGTATTCCTATGAATCCATTACAAAAATTAATCAGAG
Source organism: Lontra canadensis (assembly GCF_010015895.1). Lineage (NCBI taxonomy): Eukaryota > Metazoa > Chordata > Mammalia > Carnivora > Mustelidae > Lontra > Lontra canadensis. The sequence goes on along the minus strand of NW_022631044.1, from coordinate 13,322,831 downwards.
GAATTTCTGCATGCCAGCCCTTTATGCAGCTATAGATTTACTGCCGTTAATACACCAGCCTGGTGCTTAATGCAGTCATAGATCTCTGGATTATTTACAATGTGTGTCAAGGCTCATGCTGTGGTCAGTGAGCACTATGTTTTGGTTTTCCATCACTGGAACCTTTGGCACACACAGCATGTTGCTGTCAGCCTCTGCTTATGTACACATTAAACTTCCTGTCAAACTCTTTGATCCATTTCTGTAGTTTCATACAGTATGAGACTTTTATGCTTCCTTTATTTGTTTTTCCCTTCAATGAACTTCTCCTTTATTATCAATAATGTTAGTGTACAAAAATCTGGCTGATATTAGTTCATATACTCAATTGATCCTCTAAGGAAAATGTTATATAAGCACAGGTACACTCTAATCTGCTAACAATAAATTTTCTTTCCATACAATATATAGCTTCTGACATTTAACCTGGACACGTATTCAAAATGACTAATAATTTTAAACCTATAGCACAGCACAATTGCTTTTGGCTTTAAGTTGCTCTAAATGCATGAATTTTCTACAACGGAAACCAATACCCTTGAAATATATCATTCTGTAAAAATATGGTCCCTTGAGTAGCATAAGCTACTGCCAAAAAGGTTCAAATTTAGCAGTATATTTACTAGCGAACTGGGCATGTGGATATTTTTTGACATTTTTACAATACTATTCTCTTGTAAAGATAAAAAGTAGCCTAAGAGTATTGCACAACTTATCACCCAGACTGATGGTGAGACCCATTAGAGTTCAGAACATTAGCCTCCTAACCTAGGAAACATTTCTTTTAACATCACTATATGCCATTTAGTCACTGGCCAGATATAATGGTTAAAATGGGTCAATTTCAAGAAATGTTGGGCTACAGCTGTGAACACTGCTTGTAATGAAAAACAGATCTGAATCTGAAGATATATATCTTCAATAGTAGAATCAAAAGCAAAACAAAACAATCTTTGTCAAGAGAAGAAATTTATATCAGAAACTATGAAAAGTCTAGAGTCCTGGAAAACAAAAAGTAAAATTATTCTAGAAAAAATATTTACATTAAAATATCAATGGTTTTATATATATATATATATATATATGTAATCATTTTCCTACAGCTCTATCTGTAAACATCTCAAATCCCTCTCCTCCCAAAAATTTAGAACATAAGACTTTAAAGGTTTTATTTATTTGACAGAGATCACAAATAGGCAGAGAGGCAGGTGGGGGGGTGAGGGTGGGGGGTGGGGAAGCAGGCCCCCTGCTGAGCAGAGAGCCTGATGCAGGGCTCAATCCCAGGACCCTGGGATCATCACCTGAGCTGAAGGCAGACACTTAACGATTGAACCACTCAGGTGTCCCAACAAAACAGATTAGAAGAAAAAGAAAGAAGACTCCTGGAGAAAGATAGTGGACAAAAAAGTCTGTAGAATATATAGACTAGAGGGTAGGACTTATATATAAGACAAAATTAATATAAAAAAATAGAAGAAACCAAAAGGGATGAAGAAATTTTAAACTAAGTTATAAACAATAAAGCTATGATGAAAGTGCAATTGCTCTACCACTAGCTTTTCAGTGAAAAGTATTTATGTAGTCATTAAAAATGTAACTGCATACTAATCACAATTTTTAGAATCCAGCAACCGACAAAAGCTAAAAGACTTAATTATAGCTACAGAAATTAATGTAAATATATTTGACCACAGCAATTTAAGAAGTAGAGATGACAAAAATTGAGAGGTAGAAGGGAAAAGATATGAGGAAGGAAGATTAGGAACACTAAAATTTGTAATTGCTAATTTGAGAGGAAGAGATAACATCTTTAATTGAAGGAACATGAAGGAAGTTTAAGAAATTTTAAGGTGAATAGAATAATAGTGAAGAAGGGAGCGAAAAGGTGGTATACGAGCTGAATCCATTTTTATTACAGTAATCACTACAGAATTTCTAAGACTGGTAAGTTACACTGAAAGAGCCATATTATTTAGAAATATTCAAGTTGTACACATGAACATTTCAGAGTGTCTGTCTAAAAGAGTCAGATAAATATGCACAGAAAGCAAGAACGGATGGCGAGAGGAGGAACGACTAAGTCACCACCTAGTACTTCTCATGCTTCACATTTCTGCTCATCATCAATATACTAGAAATCATTATTGAACACCTGTAAGATAGAAATAAACAAAAATTCTAGTCTTTACACAATCACACAAAAAAATCATCTTCCCACAATATTTAAGACAGAAATAATACCTTAGAGATAAACACTGTCATGCTCCAAATATGGCCTTGCAGTCAAAATGATCATAATGTTAATCTTGAACTTTTAAGAATTAATTCAAATAAAGCAACAAAAAATGTATAATTATGGGTTAATCTCAGCACAGTCATTTAAAATTAAACATTTTACCCATGCTGACTCCCTGTCTACTTTGTATGAGGGACAGGAAGAAACCTTACTGTAATTATTAACACTTTGGTACACCTCACCTAGATTGCAAAATGTCCTCTGCTATCTATTCTCACCTCCTTCCTTTTGGTAACAGGATCCCTGCCTCCACAGCACCCCTAACTAAACCAAATTTTAGCAGGGTACATTCCACTCAGCTAACAACCCTTCCAGCTGCCCTTGGGTGTCAGCATATCAATAAATCTTGGTCAAAGAACTGTAAGCAGCAGGGATATGTGCATCTCTTGAATCATTTAAACAGAACTGTGCCTTCTTCCCACACCCCTCTCATCTTCCCTACCTACAGACTAAAACTTGGGCCAATGAGAGCCAGCAAAGACCATGCAGACAAGCACAACGCTCAGAGCAGCTCCGACCAACAGAACCTTCTGCAGTGATGGAGGTGGTCTCTCTCTGCACTGTCCAAAATAGTAACCATGGCCATGTGTGGCTATGAAGAACTTAAAATACAGCTGGTATGGACCCTTAATTGTTAATGTAATTTAAATATAAATGTCAATGTCAATAGCCACATATGGCTAAGACCTATGTACTTAACAATGCAGCCAGGCTGTATGATTGAGAAACAAAATAAACATGGATTCTTAGATGACCCTGTGGAACAGAGCTCCCAGCTCAATCTTGACTATCTGCCTACCTCTCAACTGTTAAATGAGAGAGATGAATAAAATTCTAACCTTGTATGGAACACTGAGAATTTAGAGTTCTCTTTGTTAATGGCAGCTCAGCTTGTATCCTTACTAATACAATGTATTTCTATCCACAATAGGAAAGAGTATCTTAGTGTTTGGTCTATGGAGGAGATTATTAAAGGAAGAGGGAAAAGTGATAAAATCTTACAAGTAATATCAAAATCAATTTTTCTGAAAAAAGTCTATTTCAAATGCTCTGCTTTATTATAAAGTTGGGTCTCTCAATTTAGACAATATGGAGTAAACAGTTTCATTCATTTAAATAAGATATAAGTTCATGTAAGTAATAAATTTAGGAAAATCAGTGAAAAGCTCAATTTTTGAAGTTATGAAATCACATTTAAAATTTGTATTTAGAAGTTTTGGTGTTATTACTTAAATAGGCATATTCTAAAATTGACAAAGAAATAGAAAAACATAAATATAGAATCTAAAGAATATATATTTCTGGCACTTAACTTTGTATTTATCACTTGCTGCATTTCTTTATAAGTTGCTGCTTACAATAAAATGGCACTACACTTGAGTTAAATTTTTTAAAACCTTTGAAAAAGGATACTAATACTTAAGATTCATAGAGGTTTCCACTGTTCCTGTTAAAAGCTGAATGGTATCAGTACAGACAGACAAAACAAATTTGCTTTGTTTTTCTTGAAATACAGTATTTACTTTGACTAAAAGCTTAGGTTACATAGTTTCTTTAAATACCTAGAGGCATATATGTAGCAATAACATCAAAAGGCAGACTAAAGATCTTCATGTTTTAATAAAGCATCAATTTCATCTTCATTACCACCCTCAGGTTTAAGCATTAACTACTTCAAAAAACAATCTCCCTAATTGGTGTCTTTACTTCTTGTATCTTCTGTACATCAATCTATTCTGCCTTTCATGACTAAATTAATCTTCCTAAGTACTTTTTTTTTTTAAGATTTACGTATTTGAGAGAGAGAGAGAGAGCATGAGTAGGAGGGGCAGAGGGAAAGGGATAGTCCCAGACTCCCTGCTGAGCGGGGAGCCCAACATGGGACTTGAGCTCAAGTCCTGAGATCACAACTGAGCCAAAACCAAGAGTCAAGTACTTAACCGACTGAGCCACCCAGGTGCCCCAATCTTCCTAGATACTTTTAAAATCCTATCAACCCCTTGCTCAAATATAGTCAGTGAGTCCCCATCACTTGCATATACAGAATCCTTAGTCTAGTAGGAAAGACCTTTCAGTCTGGCCCTGGTTTCTATCCTCTTCTGTGAGCAACTGATCTACTACAAAGTCCAAAGATGAACTGCACATTTCCATCACTAAACTTACTTCCACCACTGCCTTTTAAGGCTCTCTACATTCCTTCCAAGCTTATCCCAATACCCACCTCCTTTAGGAAGAACCTTCCTAAATCATCTGCAGCCCAAAAGGACTTCATCTTCCTAGGGGTGCCCGGGTGGGTCAGTTGGTTTAGTGTCCAACTCTTGGTTTCAGTTCAGGTCATGATCTCAGGAGTCTTGAGACTGAGCCCCACCAAGGTCTCGGAGTCTGCTTGAAATTCTCTCCGCCCTCTCTCTCTGCCCCACTCCCCACCTGCATATGCATGCACAAGCATGTGAACTCTCTCAAATAAATGAATCTTCAAAAGGACTTCACCTTTCTCAAAACTGTCACACTGTCCCTTTTCAAGTTTTTGCTTCCCAATTAAATCAACTTTTTTCTAAGGAATATGAAAGTTTTAAACTTCTATGCATTGTATCAATGCTCTATGCGTTACATGACCATGGAGAAGTTACTATCAGACTGGTTCATATTTATTGATTTCATATGCAAGTTTTAAACAACTGAATGCAAACTGTTTAAATTACATACTGTAAACATATTACCAATTTAGAAAAACAATTTTTTTCATTATTAGATAATCTCCACTTTTTCATTGATTTTAATATATATGAGGAAAAAGCACTCTATGATAAAGATAATTTAGGATGAAAATCATACTTATTAACATCTATGTTCTTATGCAATATGCAATGAAAATTATCATTACTGGTTATAATTAAATCATAACACTAATTAAGAGCTGTAAAACTCATATATAGTCTGACATTTTTAGGTGAACTAGTAGCTCAACTTTATACCTATTTTATACAAGGCATTCTTTGAATCAAATAACACATGTTTCTTTTTAACCCTTATTATTATTATTAGTTTCATTTGAAAAATAAAAATAAAACGTGCCTCAGAGAGGTTACATTACTTGCCCAATGTCGCATAGCTGATAAGCCAGAATTAAAGCTCTTGTCTAGTTACTCCTAACAAGTATCTCAATTTCTCCCAATATAGTATACAGTTCTTTGAAATGCACTGGGAGTTATAGAAAATATCAATGGATTAGTAAGTTCATTACCAAAATAAGATACTTATTTTGAAAAATTTGAAAAATTCAACTTAATATGTATTTACAATCTTTAAACAGCACAACAAATTTAATAAAACTCAGCTCTTTCCCTAGACAATAAAAGGCCAAATAGTTGAATTCTACTCACTCTAATTGATATATATGGTGTCTTAAAAAAAGAATAAAACCATCAGATCACACTTGCCCTGTTAGAACTATTTAATCTCTGAATTACCTAGGGCCATGTCATTACTAAAACAAACATTAAGTATCTTCTAACTAAGATGACTACATATTTCTTCCAAAAAGACACTTCTGAGACTGCAAGAGGCCAGGATAAAGGGCATAAACTAGGATTATCCTAGGTAAAGTGGAATGTAGATCAACCTACTTATAACAAAAAGTATTTAGTGCTTTCAACGCCAGGACATTCTTGATATCCTTAACATCCTAATGTTTCTGAACAGAAAATCCTGTTAAACCCCAAGGACTCTAATTCTTATCCTTTTAATGAGCCCTTCTACAAAACAACACAAGCAGAAGTGAATAGAAACCTATCAAGACAGCTTTTTGCATCACTTACGGTTGTGAACTGTGTAACACCCAAAATCACTGACTTATCATCTTTTTACCCTTCAGACAACTAGCTGTTTTTAGTGTGTTTTTATACAAGCTGAAAACAAGTACAGAAATTACAACAATAGCAATCAAACTTAAGGTCAGTTACTAATTCTCAATGCCATTTCCATAAAAAAATGTATTGAATAAAAGAAAAAAGATTTCAATCATATTCTAAATATTTCTATTTTTTCCTAATTTTTTATAAAGCCTCATCATATAGAATTGATTAGATATGTCAGTTATGTAATTTAAAAATACAGCAAAGTCTTCATTATCTTAAAAAAAAGATTTTTCTTTCATTATCAGATTCTACCCTTATACTAACAAATCTACAAGAATATTAGAGTGCAAGAAAAATATAGACATACTGACATGGTCTACAAATCATTAAGATTCTGACAATCCATTCAAATCAATTTGTCATACAAATTATTGTCTGTGTCATTTTAAGAGATATTTTAAATTAAGAAGCTGGCCAGCTATCCAGGCAAGGCCTCAAAAAGTAGCAATTCTAGTACATGGATAGCACAATTCAAGTCTCAGTGTTAGCACTGATGGTCTGAAACCCTATGCCAACATTGCCAGACCTGATTCAAGAATTAAATCACAAAAATAAAATTGATAGATTTTCTTACTCCAGAAAGCACTGAATAAATACCGACAAAATCTTACTATCTGGCTTCTGACAATCCACACAAGCAATTTCTCTTTTGCTAACACATTCTTCATCTGTAAAGACTATGAAACAAGTGATTCGGTAACAGCAGCTATATTCTAATTCAATCACGCACACTAGTCACTATAATTAAACTTTGATCTCTCACAAATCTAAACAACAGATTTCATAACTATCTCTCAGGATGGGTTAATTTTGCATGTGGCCAATTTTATCCATGATGAGACAGGCACATACTGAGGGTGAGACTAATAAAACCTATCTCCAAGTATATGAAGGCACTTTAGTGAAGGATCCTTATCAGAGCTACTCCATAGCACAATTCAAGGCAGCACCATTCACACAGAATGCCTAAGGACTGTTATGCAGCCAGTTTTGGCTACATACACATTTTATATATAAAGCTGAACATAAAAATATGTATCTTGAAATTTATTCAGAGAATTAACTAGGCATTATATAAAGTGGCTATAGCAGTCAGTGGCACAGGACAGAAACTTCAAAAATGGAAGTCCCTGTATAAAATAATTTTAGTCTAAGGAAGAGACAAGCATTCATATTGTGATCAGTGCTATGACAGAGGCACTCATAACCTTCCTTTTGGCTTCATCTATTATCCAAGCTAGACATCTGTTCCTTTTTCTCCCACATTAGAATAGGTATAATGCAAAGCAAAACTCAATACTTTCTTTTTGCCCCTAAAAAACACTTATTCCATAAGATATTTTAATACTTGCACTATTTCTCTTATACCTTGTTAATGGCTCTCAAGAATCCCTATAATTATATTCTGTAGTACTTATTACAGTTAGAATTAACTACTACTGCGATCATCTACTTAAATTCTGACTCTCCCACTAGACATAAGTTCCTTGAGGAATCTTTAATAAAGTCTTGCCTCTGGTTATCCACTGTCTTACATTATAGGCATTCAATAGTTAGGTGAGAAAAAAATGAATGATTCACAAATCTCTTATTTGCATTCTACTACTTCATTACTAGAGTTCTTCCAAACATGTCACAACAACTTTTAAAGGGTTTCCCCTTCCCAAGTCCTTCCTACATTCCTAAGTATCCTCTAAACACTAAGATCTTAACGTTTAAGCATCTGAAAGTAAGTCAACCTGATTTTTCTATAACACCTTAAATCCAAAGAATGACCAGGTCCATGATGTCAATGCCTCAAGACAAATCTTCATACTTCTAGCCAAACTGCTATTAGTTCATCTCAATTCATTACTTGTCTTCTGTCTCCCCTCTCCTGGTTATGCTAAATTTTATTTAAAAGTTCCATCTTTAAAAAAAAAAAGTTCCATTTTTCCCAAATCCTATTCAGGAATGGCACCTTACCAAATAATGCCTAATCACATGAATAGCATTAACCAGTCCTCGATATCACCACAACAGTACATTTGAAGTTATATGTAACAACAACATCTGGCTAAAATGGAGTATCCTGCTAGAGACCTACACTTCCACTGAGAACCATCAGAGTAGCCTGATGCAAGAGGGGGAAAAAAAAAAAAAAAAAAAAAAGGTTGGAGGCATCATAGAATTGCTAAAGCAACCAAGACCTAAAGAACCAAGGTCCTGAAAAAGGGGAACAGAGGAGAGGTAAGCCAACACTGCAGCCATTTTTCCCTCAGCTTATTTACCAATTCTGCACACAGGGCAAGAGAAGAAGAATTTGAGCAAAGGGCACAAACAGAAAGCTGCTATTAAGAAGCAAATCAAAACAAATAAACCACACTGCAGCATTTCTGGAACTCTCTTGAGGTTAGGGATAAAAATAACAGACTTTTAAAGAGCCAGAATCTAGTGGAAAGGTAGGGCCAGGGAACTTGCCCTAAACTTTCAGCACTCTTCCATCAAAACTTTTGATAAATCCTTGAACTGCAAGTGATGAGGATAAAAAAAAAAAAGAAGAAGAAGAAGAAAAAACTAAGTGGAAAGCCAGTGAAAACCAAGGGGGGGAGGGAATATTTAGAAATCCCATAACACTGAGGAGAAATTAATTAAAATTTAGAACCTACATGAGGAAAAGCCCCAGTGAATATCCCCAAGCCCTTAGTGGGAACCCTGGGAGGGTTACCCCTAAAAGTAAAGCAAACAAGAGGCAGGTGAAACACTGTCAAAAATGGACCCCTGACTCCAACTGAGAGGTAAAACTGGCCCCGTGAAGAGACACACACGAGAGTTTTGGATCTACCAAGGGAGAAATACCATTGAACACACCCAGCTCGTGCCTAAACGTTCTAGAGGGTTACGACTTAGGAAAGGGAGAGGAGCAGTAAGAAGTACATTGAGTCTTAAAAAAACTATAGCCCAAACTCAACCAGGATTATAGCAACCTACCCCTACTCTATTTCTTAGCAAAGGAAAAAGTAAACCCTTTTAAAAGAATGTATCATTTAAAACCTCTGAACTTTTTTATATACAATTTCTAACACTCAACAAAAGATCATTAGGCATAGCACTGCAGCCTTAATGAACAAGGGCAAATACTGAAGAACAGCCAGCAAGAGAAAGTGAGAAAAGATGTATTAACTAAAATATCTGGAAATTAAGTCAGTTTCCGCACTTCTCCCCTTTTGCCAGTTTTTCAGGGTTTTTGTTTTGTTTGGGTTTTTCGTTTTTAAGGAAAGAGTAGTCATAGTCATCTTGTTAAGCACAGACCATGAGAGTTCAGCTTTTACATTTTCATTGTTATAGAGTACTCAATTTGCCACTGATTCAATTGTGAAAATAAAGAAAAACCCCTTACCTCTTACTATTAAAATGCAGTAGGCCCACATGAAAAGATGTTCAGCATCACTTGTCTTCAGGGAACTACAAGTCAAAACTACAATGAGATACCACCTCACACCTGTCGGAAAGGCTAAAATCAGCAGCACAGGAAACGAAAAGGGGAACCCTCCTGCACTGTTGGTGGAATGCAAGCTGGTGCAGCCACACTGGTGAACAGTATGGAGGTTCCTCGAACGGTTAAAAATAGAGCTACCCTGTGATCCAGCAACTGCACTACTAAGTCTCTGGCCAAAATACAAAACTACTAATCCAAAGGGATATACACACTCCAATGTCTATGGCAGCAGTAGCCACAAGAGCCAAATTATGGACACAGACCAAGTGTCCATCAACTGATGAATCTATGAGGAAGACGTGGTGTGTGTGTGTGTGTGTGTGTGTGTGTGTGTATACACACACATACACAATGCAACATTATTCAGCCATAAAAAAACAATGAAATCTTGCCATTCGCAATGACCTGGATGGAGCTAGAAAGTATTGTGCTAAGTGAAATAAGAGAGTCAGAAAGACAAATACCATACGATTTCACTCATATGTGGAATTTAAGAAACAAAACAAACAAGCAAAGGGGGTGAAAAAGGATGGACAAACAAAAAACAGACTCTTAACTATAGAGAACTGATGGTTACTGTAGGGGCGGGGCAGGGGCAATGGGTTAAATAGGTAATGGTATAAGGAGTGTACTTGCTGTGATGAGCACACACAGTGCTGAATCACTGTATTGTATACCTGAAACCAATATTACACTGTATGCTAACTAATTGGAATTTATTTTTTTAAAGATTTATTTGAAAGAGAGAGAGGGCACGCGTATGTGTTGGCAGGGCAGTGGGGGAACGGGGGGAAGAGGGAGAGACAAGAGTGTAGACCTCAACGAAGGGCTGCATCTCATGACCCTGAGATGAGGCTGAGCTGAAACCAGAAGTCAGACCCTTAACTAACTGCACCACCAGGTGCCCCTTACAAAACTGGTATTTACCAATGTGGATAAACACACACGTGTGCGTGTACACACACACACACACACACACACTTGCACACAGATGTTTATAGCAGCTTTATTCAAAACTGCCAAAACTTAGAAGCTAAGATGCCCTTCAGCAAGTGAAAAAATAAACTTGTACAGATAATGGAACTGTATTCAGTACTAAAAACAAAAGAATTAATAAACCATGAAAAGAATAAGAAGAAATTTAAATACATATTACTAAGTAAAAGAAGCCAATCTGAAAAGGCTACATAATGTCCAACTATACAACATTCTGGAAAATCCAAAACTGTGGAGACAGTAAAAAGATCAGTGGCTGCCAGAGGCAAGGGGAGAGGAAGAGGGAGGAAGCAAGGTAAAGGGAGAGGAAAGGAGAGAAAGGGAGGAAGACAGACAATTTGGGGGGAGTACTAGGAATGCCAAGATCCAGGACTAACTATATGACTGAAAACCACAAGAAAAAAAATTAAAAACAGACTCCAGTAGATCTAGGTTATGGAAGTTAGTAGAAAAATATTTTTAAATAATTATAAAAGTTAACACAGGAAAAGGCAGAGAATTCTAAAAAACACTGAAATCTAGTGTAGTTATACTAATCTAACGAAGTCGACATTAAGGAAAGAAAGATTACCAGAGATGGAAAGAAACATTTAATGATAAAAGGAAAAATCCACAGGAAGATACAGCAATTATAAAAATGCATACACTCTAAAATTAAAAATGGAACTGCCATATGATCCAGCAATTTCACTTCTGGGTATATACCCAAAGAAAACAAAATCGCAATGTTGAAGAGGTATCTGCAACCCCAAGTTCACTGCTGCAATATTTACCACAGCCAAGACATGGAAACATTAAGTATCCACTAACAGATGAAAGGAGAAAGAAATTTTAGCGTGTGTGTGTGTGTGTGTGTGTGTGTGTGTAGAAAGAAATTTTAGCGTGTTTGTGTGTGTGTGTGTGTATGTATGTGCACGCATATTCACCAAATATACAATGAAATACTTACTATTCAGCCATAAAAAAGATCATCCTGCTATATTACAACAATATGGATAGACCCTAAGAGCATTACACTAAGTAAAACAAGTCAGAGAAAGACAAACACAATATGATGTCACTTATATGTTGAATCTAAGGAAAAAACAAATGAACTCATAGATACAAAGAACATACTGGTGGCTGCCAGAGGCAGAGATGAAATGACTGAAGTTAGTCAATGGTACAAAATTCCACTATGTAATGTACAGCATAGCCACTGTAATTAATAATACTGTAATATATATTTAGAAGTTGCTGAAAGAGTAAATCTTGAAAGCTCTCACCACAAGAAAAACTGTGTAAGTATGTGTAATGATGGAGGTTAGCTAGCCTTATTGTTGTGATTTCATAATATATACCTATACCAAATCACTACATTGTACATCTAAAATATGTCAATTATATCTCAAAAAAATATTAAAAGAATTCTGTAGCGAGGAAGAAAAAAGATTCCAGACAGAGAAGTAGAAATGCAGAAAGGAGGAAAGAACACTGGGAGAGGGGCGCCTGGGTGGCTCAGTTAATAAAGAATCTGCCTTCAGCTCAGGTCATGATCCCAGGGTCCTGGGATCGGGAGCCCCACATCTTGTTCTGCTCAGTGGGGAGTCCTCTCCTACTCCCTCTGCTCCTCCCCCACTTATGGACTCCCTCTCTCTCTCTCTCAAATAAATAAATAAAACCTTTTTAACATAAAAATACGGAGCACCTGGGTGGCTCAGATGGTTAAGCATCTGCCTTTGGCTCAGATCATCTCCAGGTCCTGAAAACAAGCCCCATGTCACAACGGGCTCCCAGCTTAGCAAGGAGTCTGCTTCTCCCTCTCCCTCTCCCCCTGCTTGTGCTCTCTGTCTCTCTTGCTCTCAAATGAATAAATAAAAATCTTAAAAAAAAAATTAAAATAAAACATAAAAAAACTGGGAGAAATACACAAATTACATACAAATTATACATAATGTATAATAATATATTTACACATATAATCATATATATAAAATATAAATTTATATATAAATGCATATACATAAATATTGACTTTAAAAACAGTTTGCCAATTTTAAATATAGAATTAAAATGCATGATAACAATAACACAACAGGTAGACAGGTAAAAAAATATACCGCATTTCAGATCCTCCCATAAGAAAATTGGTAAAAGTAAAAATGTGTATTTTGCTACACGTATGCTGAAATCTCCAAGACAGTTCTAAAAAAATAATAAAAGAATGTGTAACAACTTAATTCTTGATTAATTCAAATAAAGGCCAATGAAAGTAGATAAAACGAAAAAACACAAAATGCAGGAAACAAACAGAAAACATATAGCAAGATGTCAGTGAAAATGGCAATTAGAAATTCCTAAAAGTCTCCATTCCGTAACAGTCAGAAGAACAATGACCCAAAAAACATCAAGGAAAAAAGCAAATATGTGAGGTGATGAATACGTGAATATGTGAGCTTATGTGAATCCTTCCAAATGTACATGTAAATCAAATCATATTGTACATGCTGAAAATACTATAATCGTGTTTGTCAATTATACCTCAATAAAACTAAAATAACATGTTTATGCTCAGTAAAAATATGGTAACATCTTACTTCCTATATAAAAATGTTATTTTTTTCAACATTTTATTTCACATTTTACTTTGTAGATCAGTTTGTTAATGATGCTATCCCTTTAATTCATACCCACAATAAGGATCAGTTATCAATTATAATTAAATAAGTTCTAATTATCATGAAACACTTTGAATAAACACAGGTACAAAATAAATTGCTAAAACTGCAAATAAATTTAAATGTGTAAAAAGAAAAAAAAAAAAAAGAAGACTTTTCTGGAACATTTTAAAATAGACATACTTATCCCAACCAAGAGTTCCTATCTCTTCAATAAGGCTGGAGTAGAACTGGGGAGGCAGAGGTGGTGCATACAACTCTTGTTTATTCTTTAAAGCAACTTCCTGTTTAAAAGAAAAAAACTTGAATCAGCTGTGTATTGCTAGATAGCGAATTGTTACTATCTGATTACAAAACAACTTCAATATCTCCTTTGTGCCTCACTAAAGTGTCCACTATTTTTACAGAAATTCCAGCTGAATCATTCCCCTTCTCATATAAAGACAGGAACAAGCTAAAGGACTGCACTGAAGATTATTATGTGAAAACGTCAATTATTATAGCATTTAAAAACTTCAGATTTTAGTATTTTTCTAGACTATTATGCCTATCAGTTATGACAAAACTTTAAAAATACCCTCAAGGCTTCACTATTCTTCTATTCCTATGGATAGGACTTTGATATAAAGAAAATGTACCCTTAAGAAAAGCCTGAAATCTTAAGCCCATTATTTAGACAGATATATTTGTATACAGTTATGAATCACACCCTTACAAACACAAACCCTTTATTACCACAGTAAATACTCGCCTGCTACTTTCTTTCACTGGCTTACATTCTATATTACTCCCAGACCAGGTTAAATATTTTTCCATCTATGTGGAATCACAGTTCCTTTCCCTGCTAGGCTCACCTATAATATCGTCAAGATGGTTTATGTACCCCGCCCCCCAAAAAACTAATATTTCCATTTTTTTCTTTTTTAGTTTACAAGCAATACAAACATCACTTTAATTGCTGAGGCTGCATATTATCAATTTCTTCAAAGGTGCTAACCCAGACAAAGATTTTATTTGGAAAGCAAAAACAAAAATGTATCTGCAAATTACACAGATGTTCATATCAGAAGAGATAAATTAAAAAGTCAGATATAGTAAATGATAAAAGCAGATGAGAACAAGCATAAAAATTGTTTCTATTAACTATAACCCTAATAAAAGGTATAATTTTTTTCCTTTAAGTATCTATTTACTCTATCAGTCCTTATACTTTGTTTTTAAACAAGGATAGGATACCATTAAATTGAGATAATACTAGAAAGAATAGATTTTACAAAACAGCATTTTAAAATCAGGACTATTAACTGAAACTACTTTCTAAATCTCCTTTAGAATTAAAAACAACAAAACTGTGAAAGCAGGTTTGTAAAGCTCAAAATGACAGTATGGATTTAATTAGAAGGTAAGTTCTTAGAAGACAAGGAGTATACTGCTTTTTTAATAAATACCTAATGTTATCTGTAAATTGCCTGGTAGTCCACAGAAACAAATTTTTACTATTAAGATTATCCTGTTAAAAAAGTCAGTATAGTTCCTATACTTATATATAAAACAGCTTCAGCAATTCTTTTGAAATTTTTTTAAATCCAGAAATATTAAATATTGCTATCCACGTATGTGGATGGTAAATGTGGATAATAAAAACTGCATCTTAATCTTAAGTTTATGACATTTGTAAACTCTACCTTCCACCTTGGGTCAGACAAGGTATTCCCATTCCAGAACCGTAACAGAAAAAAGGGCAAGGCAGAGAGTCAAAGCAGTCTTTGTGAAGAAGAGGCAAGATACCCAGTAGAAAAAACACAGGCTTTACAAAGGTTTTAAATCTTAACTTTACCATTTCCTAGTTTTAAGGCCTTAGATACACACTACTAAGCCCTAAAATGGGTATTTAAAAAACCTACCCACATCAGAGTTCTTTTAAAATACAGGTAATTGTGGGGCACCTGGTAGCTCAGTCAGCTAAGCATCTGACTCTTGATTTCGTCTCAGGTCATAGTCTCAGGGTCCTGGGATCAAGCCTCAAATTGGGCTCTGCACTCAGCTCAGAGACTGCTTAGGGTTCTCTCTCCTTCCCTTCTGTCCCTCTCCCTGATTGCATGCACATGCACACTAACAAATAAATCTTTAAAAAATAAATAAAATACAGGTAATTATTCACTTATTAAATATATACTGAACACCTACTATAAGCTTAGTTATTACTAGGAAACTGTGGAGATTTACCAAATCTCCCAAAAAGGTTCAGAATTACTGATTTCATTTGTACATCATCCTCAGTAATTTCATGGGTGATTACATATAGAAAACCCTGTTACTGACTACATAGCCCAACAAATAAACTGATATTTTTGATACACTTTGATACACTTATTTTTTGATACACTGTTCATAAATGTGCAATAGTTTCACCAATTCTGTCAATTTCTCTAGAAAACTAAAATACAGCATGTTATTTTATTCAGAAATGCAGCAACAAATGTACTAAATACTGTTAGAGATCAATGTCAATATTTTATTTTAAATTAATGACAGTTTCTTCAAAATTAAATGACCAAAACAGCTGTTCTTACTACCTAATAAAGTCAGCCAGTAGTAAGAGCTAATGGGACATAGTGTATATAGTTTTACTCTGGTCCCTTAGTCCTTTTATTTGTATAGCTTATGAAAAATTAGAACAACTTTTTCCTTTTAAAGATTTATTTGACAGAGAGAGGGGGAGAGAGCACAAGCAAGGGGAGTGGGAGAGGGAGAGCAGGCTCACTGCTGAGCAGGGAGGCTAATGTGGTGCCCTATCTCAGGACCATGAGATCATGACTTGAGGCCAAGGCAGATGCTTAACTGAGTCATCCTAGGTACCCCAATAAAAAACTTCTCAAATTTTTTTGCAATCTCAAGGTAAACCAAAATATGCTTTACTTCTTCACCTTACCTCTTTGAAGCTTATCATGAAATCAGACCTTTGATGAAATTCATCATCAATTTTGATAATTCTCGTTAGAGTTTATAAATTTGTAAGTCAAAATTCAAACTTTAGAAATTGACTTTAAACTATTTATTCTGATCCCAAACATTCAGAGGGTTGTTATGAGGATTTAAAAAAAAAAAAAAGGACTGAGAACAACTTGAGCAACTAAGCTCTTAGTATGTGGCAGCTGCTGCTAAGAATAAAAAACTCAAAAAGAACTATAAAAAATAAACTGCTTTCAGTTGTTAGTAGCAATATATTGGTACTATAATTCTGTAAAATATAAATAGAGACATAGGAAAAGCATAAGTAAAACATAACAAGTAAAAAATAAAAAATAATTATGTTAATATTAGAAACCAAGATTTTCAGAGTAAAATACAAGCATTAAAATCAAATTAAAAGTGTTATGCCAAATTTGAATTGGAAATGTCAATATGAACTCATAATGAATTATTCTCTTTCTAAACAGCATTTTTTCCCAGCTCTGTCCACTAAAGAGGCCTACCAGTAATAGTAACAATCCACAGTTTCCAGATCTGTGGCATCAAAACACCATTTCCTACAAAGAAACCATGGCTCTTTAGAGAAGTAACTAATTATAGTTCTGCAAAAGGATGAGTACATTAAATTGGGGTAACTGGTCTCAGAAAGCATAGTTTGGCCTATGTTAGAAGAACTAAGGAGCCAAATGAAGGGGCATACACTGACCAAAAATGATACAATTTAAGCATCAAAAGGTATAGTGACTGCAATGGACTTAAGTCAATATATAAAAACTCAGGAGTTCATAATGATACTAAAAAAAAAAAAATCATTATTTTCCTTTGACAGTTGCTAGGCACTAACTCATTACTCTAAAAATTGATTTTTGTTTAAAAAAAAAAAAAAAAAGGAAAAGAAACAAGCACTTAACCTATTTCTCCAGCATGAGCTATGCCTCAAATAAACCAAATAACTGATGAAAGGAAGTTCTCTACAGAAGATAGCAAGATAACAAATGTAGATGATGGAATTTTAAAAATCACCATTTGCAACCCCTAATAGTGGATGTAGGCAATGATTTTCACTGGATGCTATAATCATTAGGTAATAAGCTGATAACAAACTTTATACTTGATAGATCTAAATCTACTGATCAATCCTAACTCTACTAAGAGAGGAACTATCAAATACCATGTGCCTCCTTGTGCAATGTAAGTACACAGCACAAAGTATTCTTACCAGAACAAATGAGACTAGGTCACAAAAAAGGTAGAAAAATATGTTAAAAGATACTATGAATATTTAATAAACCAAATCCAGAATTCAAGAAATGTTACAGGATACATAGTTCATTTAACTAGCAGACTAAAAGAAAAAAAAAAAAAAAGGGAAAAACATAGCAGTGCTAGAAATTAAGACTTAGGAGACATATCAACATTTAATGTGTGGACTTTGTTTGCATACAGACACAAACAAGAAGCTATAAGAAATTACCACTAAGTCTTTTGGGGTTATAACAGCATATTTAAAAACAAAACAAAGAAACACTTAGCTGTTAGAAGTATACACCAATACATTCATGGAGGATTGGATACAATGTTCAGAATTTCATTAAAATGCTCTAGTCCCAGGGCACCTAGGTGGTTGAGTTGGATCAGTGTCCAACTCTTGGTTTCAGTTCAGGTCACGATTTCAAGGTCCTGGATTGAGCCTTGCAGCTGGCTCAGCACTCAGTGGGAAGACCGCTTGAGAATTCTTTCTCTCCCTCTGCCTCTCCCTTCCCTATTCAGTGCATACTCTCCCACTCTCAAATCAATCTAAAAAAGAATACTCTAGTCTCTTTTCCTTAAGGAGCAGGGGAAGAAAAATGGCAAAATGTTAAAGGCAGGTCATGGGTCCATGGGTATTCACTATACAGTCTTCCCTCTTGTGTTTATATTGAAAACTTGCATAGTTAAAAATTTCTTAAACAATACAATGTCTATTGGAAAAACTAAAAACTCAAGTATTTTATGCATAATTAACTGAGTAATCAATTATTATATATAGGTGTATGTATATAATGAAGCCTAACAAGTTCTTCAGAAATCTGCAGCTATAAACAAAATTATTTATACACTCTATTAGATCTTTAAGTGTGGGTACCTAATCTCTCCACAGATGTTAAATTCTGACAGACCAGGACTACATTTTATTTCACCACCTGTCCATGACTAGTGTCCAGTGTACTCGGTTTGACACAATCAATTTAGTTCCTATACACACGTTCTGTTCCTCATGTAATTCAAAAGAAGCATCATCCACATTTACACACAGTAAGATAAAACATTGAGTGACTGGGAGTAAAAGTTTTAAATTCTAATCATGTTAATTTTTATAGGAATTAAAAAAAAATCAGAGGCGCCTGGGCAGCTCAGTGGGTTAAAGCCTCTGCCTTCGGCTCAGGTCATGATCTCAGGGTCCTGGGATTGAGCTTTGCATTGGGCTCTCTGCTCAGCGGGGAGCCTGCTTCTCCCTCTCCCTCTCCCTGCCTCTCTGCCTACTTGTGATCTCTCTCTCTGTCAAATAAATAAATAAAATCTTTAAAAAAAAAAATCAGGACTTACAGAATATGGTAATAGCATTAAAAAACAAATTCTTACCAAAATCATCTTCAACTCCATCATAAAGCTCATTAGATCAGGAGAGTGCTGCATTCTCTAGATAGAAACATTTCTAATTAATTTTACTTGTACAATGAATATTCTATACACTGAAATTGAAATAAAATATAAGTCCATGTGAATGTGAAAAAAAAATATCAGATATATCTACATCTTAAAAGTTTAAGAACTGAAGTACCAGTCACCATCCCTTCTATACCTACCAATTTCAAAATTCTGAAAGAGTAATTACTGCCCTCAAATCTGTTTTGGTGAGCTAAATTGAATTGTACCAAAGTCTCTTAAAATCTCAAACACTCCTTTGTTCCTTCAGCACTGACAACTGATCAAGTTTAGCAAATCTACCAAACCACGTTATTTAAAAAAAAAAAAAAAGGTTGCGGGGGGAGGTGCCTGGGTGGCTCAGTGGGTTAAAGCCTCTGCCTTCAGCTCAGGTCATGATCCCAGGGTTCTGGGGATGGAGCCCGGCATCGGGCTCTCTACAGGGAGCCTGCTTCCCCCCCTCTCTCTGCCTGCCTCTCGGGCCCACTTGTGATCTCTGTCAAATAAATAAAATCTAAAAAAAAAAAAAATTTTTTTTAAAGTGGTATGGGGTGGAAAGATGAACATAAAATATAAAATCAGGCAAATCTATGCAATTAAAAAATCAAATTGGAGTGCTGAATCAATTATTAATCAACACCATGTTTTTATTTTCCCCCTTGCCTTAAAAACAACATACAATTATTAGTTTTGTCTTTTCACAATTAACTCTATTAGTTCAAAAGAAGTCAATCTTTAAACAGGATAAAACCATTATAATAAAATGGCAAAAAGGAAATAACTTCTAAAGTTCAATAAATATTTAAGGGTTATAATTCTGTTTCCTAGAAATCTTTGATTCTTAAAATACCTACAGAATAAAGGAAAGCAAAGCAAATTCTCAAGTGTCCCATTTTTTATTTGATGAAACTCTACATCACTTCTCTGCTTGAAATCAAAATATTTTATTTTTGTTACTTTTTGTGATACACTGCACTACCACCACACAGTTCTGAACAAAGCCAATCTGTGATTTTGTTCCCTCTTTTAGAGGAGAAAAATAATAATCTAAAATATTTCAACAATACATGAGACATATGAAGCACATCTTAACATAGCTTTAGGTGGGCAAATCTGTAAAACAAATCTTGACTTCCCCATCTTCTATACAATATTTTCCCTGTTAGTTTACCAGTAATGAGCAATAAATTATATCAGATTTTTGTGTACTACAGCCTAGGGGCTAAATCCAGCCCAATACCAATTTCTGTAAATAAAGCTGTACTAAAATTCAGCAATGCCCATTCATTTACCTCTTTATGGCTGCTTTGGCTCTACAAGTGAAGTAGTTGTGACAGATTTTAGGGACCACTAAAGCCTAAAAGATTTATTAGCTGGCCATTCACAGAAAAAGACTGCTGATTCCCCTAACCCATATTCACTAAAGTTAAAATCGATACAAGGAAAGAATAGTAATATTAGAATAAAACAAAGACAAACTAACTCCGGGTTCTATATGACCAACTAGAGGACAGGAAAGAGATTAGTAAGTAATTGGAACTTTTTCTAGGAACTCTCTCGGTGAATTGATAGAGAAAAACAGTTATAGATATTATTACACTTAGTCTTTATTAACAAGTTTTTTCCAGGGTATTTAAATATCTCAATAGATTCATTTCCCAAACTCTAGAATACAATATAGTCACATTGGATGAGGAGGAGGCAGTGGAGAGAAAACAGAAATAATTTAAACATCCCCTTAAAAAAACAGCAGTAATTATGCTGCCACCAATGACAGCCTACATTCTACAAATCAAATAGTTTATCTCCTATTTCTTTGTGGCTCAGTAATGCTTTATGTGAGTGACTGTCATTGTCAGTTATCATACATAATAACCCACTTTTAAGATGAAAAAAATATAGGAATATAGGAAATCAGGAAAAACATAAAAATGAATAAAGCATCAAAAGAAATGCAGTTCTACTTACATATTTTTTTTCTACAAGAGGCATTTCATTACTTTGGGTTTCTTTAGTAACAGTAATTCTTTTTAAGTGTTTCTAATTTTTAAAGAAATTTTCAGGTAGAAGAATCTAAACTTTAAGAACAACTACATTGGAGCTGAAAGTGAAATGGATGAAGGTGATCAATAATACAAACTTCCAGGGGCACCTGGGTGGCTCAGCCGGTTAAGCATCTGCCTTCTGCTCAGGTCATGATCCCAGGGTCCTGGGATGGATCCCACATCAGGCACCCTGCTCAGCAGGGAGTCTGGTTCTCCTTCTCCCTCTGCTCCTCTCCCCTGCTCGTTCTCTCTCTCTCAAATAAATTAAGTCTTTTAAAATAATAATAATACAAACTTCCAGTTACAAAAATCCTGCCTATTTATATCTCTGCTGTATTTATATCTATGTTCATTAAGTACATATATATATGATCCTAAGTGATCTCCACACCTTTTCTGTTACTAACCTAGAACTACATTCCAATTTTTGCCATAGATACTCTAAAATATCCAGATGGTTCCTGGATTTCTTCTACCACTATTCAGTCTCAGCAGAAAAACTGCTCAAAAAGTGATGGATATGGGTAAGGGTGAATACATTTGAAGACCCTCTCCAGGATGGAAATTCGCTTCAGAATACTCCCCAGTAATGTGCTGAGGATTCCAAGACAGAAAACATTTTATATAATTCATGGACCCTTAAAATATTTGAAATGAAACCTATAAAATTCAGCAACTACTATATCAGTCTGTCACCACATTCTGCAAGAAGTCCTCTAAAAAAGTTAATGTAGCAATTTGTTTTTTTTATTTAAGTATTTTTATTAACATATAATGTATTATTTGCCCAAGGGGTACGGGTCTGTGAGTCATCAGGCTTACACATTTCATAACACTCACCATAGCACATATCCTCCCCAATGCCCATAACCCAGCCACTCTATCCTTACCCCCTCCCATGCCCAGCAACCTTCATATTGTTTTGTGAGATTAAGAGTCTCTTATGGTTTGTCTCTCTCCTGATCCCATCTTGTTTCATTTTTTTCCTTGCCTACCCCCTAAACCCCCCGCCCTCCTTGCTTAAAACAAATCTTTTAAAGGACTTACCTGTTGTACTATGTGATGGTATCCATTAAGTATTGCTCTCAGTTGCCAACTACATAATAATCTAAAATTTTAATGGAATAAAATGGTTTGTTCATTGTTCAGAATTAAAAAGAAAAAACTTATTTGTATGCTAACACAAACATGCACATACAAAGAAGAGAATGACATAAATATAATTCTGACAAGTTAATAAAATTTTTACCACTGATACTGTTGAAAGTCTTGTCTTCAGACTGTCGGTACTAATTTTATTTCAAAATATAAATAACTGCAATCAGTAAATGACATGCAAACAGTAAATTTTTTTTAACATATCAAAAGCAGAATTTTCTACTTAACTCAATTCTTCTCTAAGGTAGGTTAAATAAACCAACAGTTCTGATCATAATATACAGAACTTGTATTTGAGAAAGCATATGTAGCAATATAATCTTCAAATTCAAGATTAATGTAAAAGATAACTTTTAATTGTGTAAGTAGTACTTAGTGTTCATCTATCCACTGGCTCACCTCAGCTGTGCTCTCAATATTGCTTAGGTGAGTAATTCTCCTAAGAATTGCTTTTCCTTACCTGGAAGTAGGAAGCCCCTCTGATTCCCCAATTACAACCCTTTCAGACCACCATGACTCTCTTCCATTTTTGCTGTGCTAACCCCCATTTCCACCCCTATTTTTTCCCTCTCTTAATGGCAAAGTAGTTCATTCAACTGCCCATGGGGAAACTCCCCCTCCAAATGTACTTTCCATCCCTTGTCACCAACTTGGTCATATCAAGTAATCAATCATCACTTTATTGTGATAGTTTTATGTTCTCCTAGTTTTTTCAACAAACATATTAACTTGCTCAAGCAAATTTCAAAAAAACAAGATTATAACTCTGCCTTGACTGCATACCCTTCTCTACCACTCCTCTTTTTCATAATACAGTTGATCCTTGAACAAAACTGGCTGAACTGCCCAGGTCTACTTACACACAGATTATTTCAGTAAACATACATACGGTACTGCAAATGTGTTTCCTCTTATGATTTTCTTAACAAAATTTTCTTTTTAATCTATAATATATACAACGTACAGCATACAAGCATTAAACGGTTTGTTCATGTTATCAGTAAGGATTCCGATCAACAGTACTGTTAAATTTTTGCAGTCAAAAGTTACATGCAAATTTTCAAGTGCACAAAGGGTCGGTGCCCCTGACCCCTGGGCTCTTCAAGGGTCAATTGTAGTTTATACTGTTTACATTTCCTTTCTACTCACCCACTCCGAAACCCAATACAATCTGGCTTCTGCCACTACATGAAACCTAATTTAACCTGATCCCTCTGCAATACTCAGCACTAGGAACCATGTCCTCATTAAGCCTCTATTTGGCTTCAGTGACAACTGCCCAGATCTTCCTCTTACTTCTTTGGTCAATCCTTAGTCTTCTTCCAAGTTCCTCTTTATCAGTTCTTTACATGTTGGCATACTCTCAAGTCTTTTAAATGTTGGCCTTCTTTCACCCCACACTTGCCGGCAATGTTAAGTACCTATACTCACAGCCCCAAATCCCATCCCTACTGTGACTTCCGTGTTTCACACTTGAGTTCCACACTAATACATTAAACATCTCTTCTTGATATTTCACATCTAATATGTCTTAAAATGATGGCTCTCCTACTTCTCCACTGTGACCCATTCTCTAGCTTAGTGATGAGAGCCAGGAACTTAGAAAGCAAACTTCACTCCTCTTTCCTTTTCTTCTCCTACTTCTAATCAGTCACAAAAATCCTGTCAATTCTAATAAGTGTCTCTGGATTCTTCCTCTACTCTTCTTCCAGAGATATTTAAGAGCGGAAAAGAGGTTCTAGATGCTACCTAATTTCCAGTGTCCTCTTAACATTCCTTGATGGGCTGTCTATACCAACAGATAACTTACACAACTGCTAATCATCTAAGCTTTCAAAGGAAAAAAAATAAAAATAGAGAATTAACGTGTTACCTTCGGTACTTCAGCACAAAGCATAGTAACTTACAAATGTACACTGATTTGGAAAAAACTGGAAATGTTTCTGGTTGACTAATAAGCATGTGGGCAAAACTAACAGAATAAGCTTTTCCTAGATTAACTGACTGCCCATCCCACCAAGATGCGTGTATATGACCAAACACTACATCACCTTGCATTCTTCATTTGTAAATCTTCAGGCAACACTATTCTAAGGTGAAAATCACGTCCCTGTGGAAAATATTGAGAAAATTACAATGTTAAGAAAAAGTTAAACAAAATTATATCAAAAAAGCAATGTTTTCCTTTATTTTCAAAAAGGTATCAACTTTATCCAAATCTTTACATTTATTAAAATATATGCAATAGAATACTACATTTGAAGGAAAATAATGTAAAAATGCCAGAAACTTTGTAATTATTGGGAAACCAAAACAAAGACAAGACTTCATTTTTAAAGAGAATCAATTCACATAACAGAATGTTAAGAGACTGTTAGTGCAAACAAAGAAATTTAATTACTTCTTATAAACTTGGGAAAAAAGAAATTCTTTCAATTGCTTTGACTATGAAAGAAAAAAAAACAGTGTAATATAAGAATATGTAATCCATTACAGAATTCATTTTCAATTTCCTCATTTTAATAAAATGAAAGTATAGTTAGTTACACAATCTGAACATACAGACATGAAAAGAAATATTTTCAAAAAACAGAGTATTTAATTCTCCCACATTTGTGGGCCTTTAATAAAAAAAATCACTAATATTTATTTTAATTTAAATATTTACTAGCTATACATTTGAATATACCAAATTTTACTCAAGAGTTTTTCTAAGGAAAGAACTGTTCTCTGAGAAATATATTCAGTTTCACTTTCTTGAGAAAGTGAATGGGTAAGCAGCTTAAACTTTATATCTTAAATAGAATAATACACATGATCTGAGCAAAGATAAGCAGAAAAAGACAAACAGAAATATAATCTTTTACTCCAACAATATAAAATGAAAAAGAGTAATAAAATTCTCGAAAAATAATCACCATGAGAATTTTAGCACTGGCTCCCTCAAAGCAGATTCAAAACTAAAGGAACACAATTAAATGTACCCCATAACCTTTACTTTCATGATAATATTACAGTTCTGACTTTCATTACATTTAAATGTCCTTTAAAAAAATGAAACAAAATGTACTACTGACCTTTTCAAAAGGTCAAGTAACAATAATTCACTATTTCATTAAAGCACTAGAAGGTATTATGTAGTAACTTTAACCTAACTTTATAGACATCCCACACATAGATGTAAGAACAATCTGGAATTCAGAATTTACATGAAAAATAGTAAAACTACTCTGATCTGTTATCTGAAAGAATAAAATTCCAAAGTCCCTTATTTGCAAAATCCAGCCATTTTAAAAGGTCAAATGCTATGTTACATGCCATAATATTTTTCTGATTCAAGAAAATGTCCAAAATTAGCTTTTTTAGTTAAAGCATATAAAAAATGTTAATTGCTCTCAAAAAGAAGTCTTCCAGGTTGTATGGAACAAAGTAATGACAGTTGCCTAAATCTGAATCTCTTCATATATCCTCCCAAATATATCAATATTAAGAACATCTAAAACAGGAGCACCTGAGTGGCTCAGTCGGTTAAGTATCCAACTCTTGGTTTGAGCTCAGGTCATGATCTCAGGGTCATGAGATCAAGGCCCATGTTGGGCTCCATGCTCAGCACAGAGTCTACTTGAGATTCTCTCCCTCTGCCCCAACTCTCTCTCTTTAAAATAAATAAAATCTTTAAAAAAAAAAAAAAAAGAAAAAAACTAAAACCACAAAAAACCCATGTCTCCACCAAAATCAGAAAACAGAACACTATAAACTTCAAACTACCTGTAGGAAGAAAAACATAAACCACTTTCCAGTGATTTTCACTCTGGGGCTCCTATACCAAGTCCTTTTAAAGAACTATGGGGTTCAGAAAAAAAGTGCATGGAAGAGAGAAGAGGAGACTGAACTAAGTGTTAAGATAATAATAAAGAGTTTAGTAGATCAGAGCACTGACTACAGGGAGGGGGCTTAATATGAACATAAAAGTCAAGAAGCTCACCCTGTAAAAGAAATACACAGGTAGAAGATGATAAAAAGGCAGGTGGAGACATCCTTTGGAAACTGGGTATTAGGGGGAAAAGTAAGAGTGGAAAACTGAGGCTCTTATGTAACAAAATAAAAATACTCAACTCCTCCGTCAGCACTACTTAAAAAATCAGCCATTAAATAAACCACACTTTGCTTCAACTACAGAAGAAAGTATTCTTAAACTAGTAATTTTATAAACTACTGCCAACAACCAAATTCACAAAGATGTTTTCATCAATGCCAAGCTACTATGAGTCAAAATCAGAATAAAAGAAAACATTTCAAGTGATAATGATCCCCCATGCAAATAAAAAAACACAAGGCATAAACAAATTACAATACTGAATTATATTATCATTAGTAAGTGTCTGTACCCAGACTCAGAAATAAAAAAAAAAAAAAAGATACTACAGTAGAATAAATTAATAAGTGCTAAAGGAGGAATAGAGTAAAATAAAAATTTCATTAGAGGCACTGTGTTGGATAGTTCAGGTAGTAGAGCACATGACTCTTGATCTCAGAGCTGTGAGTTCATGCCTCAAGTTGGGGCTAGACAATATTTAAAATAAAATGGTTAAAAGTGGCAAATGTTATGGGTACTTTACCCCAATAAGAATTTTTAGTATTTGGGGCACCTGGGTGGCTCAGTGGGTTAAAGCCTCTGCCTTCGGCTCAGGTCATGATCTCAGGTCCTGGGATTGAGCCCCAGATTGGGCTCTCTGCTCAGCAGGGAGCGTGCTTCCTCCTCTCTGCCTGCCTCTCTGCCTGCTTGTGATCGCTCTGTCAAGTAAATAAATAAAATCTTAAAAAAAAAAAAAAAAGAATTTTTAAGATTTATTTATTTATTTTAGTGAGAGAGAGTGAGCAGGGGAAGGAGCAGAAGGAGAGAGAGAGTCCTAAGCAGATTCTGTGCTAATTATGGAACCCAAAGCAGGGCTTGATCGTATGACCATGAGATCATGACTTGAGCCAAAACCAAGAGTTGGACACCTAACAGACTATGCCAGCCAGGTGCCATCCTCAGTAAAAGTTTTCTAGCGTTTTCTTTGCCATTATGAAATTTAAAAAAAAATATCAAATCAGAAAATAAAAATAAAAACCATCAGAGAAAAGCAGTTGAATTGGAAACACGTAATGAAAATCCAACACAAAAAGAACTGGCAACCTTGAAAAGGAAAACAAAAGAGAAGAAAGAATATTTTGAATTATAATCTAAGCATACTTTCTGGAAATTCACATATGAAAAAAACTGACCATGTGAGAAAGAAGTCCTAATGACTGACTCAAATGTATCTTAATATGCAGACTTTAAAGAAAAAGTCCATTAACTTACAAGACCAAATAATATATGGGAAATAGAATAAAAGTAGCATCACACTTCTCAAAGCAAGATTTTAAAAAAGCAACAATAGAACAGAACTTTTAAGAAACTGAGAAGATTTCTGCTTCTAGCTATGATGGAGAAACAGCAGCAGTTAAACAAAGCAGTTAAACCTTCCCACTTTAACTAAAAACTGGACAAAATATATGAAACAATGATGTTCAGACATCAAATAGGCAGCAAAAAACAGTGATTATTGAAAGAAGGGAAACAAATGAGAAAAATCTTTATAATTATCCTGTCTTACTACCTGGAGAATTTTTCAGACTTCACAGCAAGGATGGAGAACCAAATGGAGCCAAACAATTCTCCCTGATTTGACAAAAGGGGGTGAGTTGGGGGAGGCAAAGACATGTATAATTCACAATGTACAATACCAAAGAGGAATTCCATATAAGAAGAGATAATACACAGAGAATGAACCTAGAAAATATCAGTGTATTGTTGTAAAAGTCATCAGCTAAGTATGATTGCTGCGTATATGTGAGAAAACTACCCAAGGCCTGGGAATCATGAGACTGGAACATGCAAAACAATCTCAGAGCTCACACGAGGCTGGGAGTAGTCATGTTTCCTTTCAGAAGAGTAGAAAACCTTATACTATAAAGGTTATCATTAAAGAGAAGTGGTGGGACTTCTCTTCTGGGAGTGCCTGGGTGGTGGCTCAGTCAGTTAAGCATCTGACTTCGGCTAGGGTCATAATCCCAGGGTTCTGGGATCAAGCCCCATATCAGGCTCCCTGTTCAGTGGGAAGCCTGCTTTTCCTTCTCCCTCTGCTGCTCCCCCTCCTTGTGTGCTCATGCTCACTGTCAAATAAATGAGTAAAATCTTTAAAAAGAAAAAAAAAAGAGAGAGAAAGAGAGTGTACTCTGAAGATTACTGCCTAAGTGGTAGAGCCAAATTAATCTAGGCTAAAGTCTGTTTTGATTCTGCCTAACAAAGCTTAGAAGCAAACTATGAAAAGCTTAAACTGTTTCCAAATAATTTAACTACAGTTTAGAATAAATCAAGAATATTTAAGAGAATAAAATTATCTAGCACACAATAGTTGGAATGCACAGTATCTGGCATCCAACCAAAGTATGCAAAGAAACAGGAAAATAAGGTTCATAATGAAGAGAAAAAAAAAAATCAAGAGAAATACAAAAATGGCAGATGATAGAACTGCTTAAAAAAAATTCAACAGTGATAACTATATATGTTCAAGAAGGTAGAGAAAGGCATGAGTATGCTAAATAGAACAGGAAATATACAGACCCAAATCAAAGAGATGAAAAATACAATGTCTGAGATGCTATAAAGTATTAACAGCAGATTAAGTATTGCAAAAGAAAATATTAGGGTACCCAAAGGCACAGAACATTCAAGAGAAAGACACTGAAACAAGCAATGAAAAAGAACAGAACCATTAGTGAATTACAGAATGATTTTTAAATGGCCTACTATACACGTATTTTAAGACCCCAATACGAAGGAGAAGAAGAAAAAAAATTTAAGAAATAATGGCTGAAGTTTTGCCCAAACTGAAAATATATACTCACAAATTCAAAAAGCTCCACAAATCCTATGGAGGAAAATCATGAAGAAAACTACACCTAGGTACATCATAATCTAATCAACAAAAACCAATGATAAAAAGAAAAATCTTTTTTTTTTTTAAAGATTTTATTTATTTATTTGACAGACAGAGATCACAAGTAGGCAGAGAAGCAGGCAGAGAGAGAGGAAGGGAAGCAGGCTCCCTGCTGAGCAGAGAGCCCGATATGGGGCTCGATCCCAGGACCCTGGGATCATAACCTGAGCTGAAGGCAGAGGCTTAACTCACTGAGACACACAGGCGCCCCAAAAAGAAAAATCTTAAAAGCAGTCAAAAACAACACACTTATAAAGGAACAAAAACAAGAAACAGAAGAGATTTCTCATAGGCAATAATGCAAGAGAATTAACCAGCATCTGAAAAGTACTAAAAGAAAAAAAAAAATCTAGAGTTTTATACCTAGTAAAAGTATCTTTCAAAAGGCTAAACACCATGTCAGACATAAAACCACTGAAAAAAGTGTATCAGTACAAGCTATGCACTACAAGCAATGTTAAAGGAATAACCTAAGGAAGAAAGTAAATGAAACAAGAGAAATGTGGATATACAACAAAAACTACCAGAAATAGTAAATATACAGGTAAATATAAACAACCTTTTTCTTAAATGTCTTTAAAAGGATTACTGTACCAAACTGGACAATCTGAACAAATAAATAAGGACTGGATTACAAACCAAGGTATAAGATACAGTATCTATGAGTCCATACTGATATAAATGATTGATTTAATAAATGAGGGAGGGGCACCTGGATGGCTCAGCATATGCCTTCAGCTCAGGTCATGATCCCAGGTTCTTGGGATCAAGCCTCACATAGGGCTCCCTGCTTGGTGGGGAGCCCGCTTCTCCCTCTCTCTCTGCTGCTTCCCCTGCTTATATACTCACTGTCTCTAATAAGTTTAAAAAAAAAAAATCTTAAAAAAAAATAATAATAAGTGAGGGAGTTAAGGAATAAACCTAATCAAAGAAGTGAAAGACCCGTATTCTGAAAACTATGTACTAATGAAAGACAGGACCAAAAGAAAAAAGAAAAAAAAAAAAAAAAAAGACAAGACAAGACATTCCATCCTCAAGGACTAAAACAACAGATATTGTTAAAATGTCTATGTATAGAATATGCCATGGGAAAAAAAGTCTCTTCAACAAATGGTACTGGGAAAACTGGGACAGCTACAAGCAAAAGAATGAAACTGGACCATTTTCATACACCATACACAAAAATACACTCAAAAATACAAAATGGATTAAAGACCTAAATGTGAAATGAAACTGTAAAATCTTAGAAGAGAACACAGGGATTAATTTCTCTGACATCACCCACAGCAACATTTTTCTAAACAGGTCTGCTGAGGCAAGGGAAACAAAAGCAAAAATAAACTATTGGGACTACATCAAAATAAAGATTGTGCTCAGCAAAAGCAGCAATCAACAAATCTACTAAATGGGAAAAGATATTTGCAAATGACATACCTGACAAAGGGTTAGTATCCAAAACACAAAAAGAACTTATATGACTGAACACACAAAAAAAACCCTAAATTATCCAATTAAAAAATGGGCAGAAGACATGAACAGACATTTCTCCAAGACATACAGATGGCTGAAACACATGAAAAGACAGAAGCTCAACATCACTAGTCATCAGGGCAATACAAACCAAAACTACAATGAGATTATCACTTCATACCTGTCAGCGTGGCTATAGTCAACAACACAAGTTTTAGGGAGGATGTGGAGAAAAAGGAACACTCTTGCACTGAGGGTAGAAATGCAAACTGGTGCAAACATTCTGGAAGACACTATGGAGGTTCCTCAGAAAGTAAAAATAGAAGAACTCTATGATGCAGTAATCACAAACATTTTTAGGTATATACCTAAAAATTACAAAAACACTAATTCAAAGGGATACATGCACCCCTATGTTTATTATAGCATTATTTACAATAGCCAAGTTTCAGAAGCAGCCCAAGTGTCCACTGACAGATGAATGGATAAAAAAAGATGTGGTACATATATACAATGGAATTATTACCCAGCCATAAAAAGAAATGAAATCTCGGCATTTGCATCAACCTGGATGGAACTAGTGAGTATAACACTAAGTGAACTAAGTCAGTCAAGAAAGATAAATATCGGGCACCTGGGTGGTTCAGTGGGTTAAAGCCTCTGCCTTCAGCTCAGGTCATGATCCCAGGGTCCTGGGATCAAGTCCCGAATCAGGCTCTCTGCTCAGCAGGGAGCCTGCTTCCTCCTTTCTCTCTCTCTATCTGCCTGCCTCTCTGCCTACTTGTGATCTCTGTCTGTCAAATAAATAAATAAAATATTAAAAAAAAGAAAGATAAATACCAATGATTTCACTCATATGTGAAATTTAAGAAATCGAAACAAATGAGCAAAGAAAAAAAAATAGAGATGAACAAAAAAAAAAAAAAAAAACCCAAAAATAAAAAATCCTAACTACAGAGAACAAACTGATGGTTGCCAGAGGAGAAGTGGTGGGGGGAGGAGGGATGGGTGAAATAGGTGATGGGGATTAAAGAGTACACTTATCACGATGAGAACAGAGTAATGTACAGAATTGCTGAATCACTATATTGTACACCTGGAACTAACAGGACACTATATGCTATCTATATTGGAATTAAATTTAAAAACTTAAATAAATATGGGAATTAAACTAACCTTCCTTACAGAAGAATTCCAGGTAAATTATATACTCTACCTTAAAAGAAGGGGAGCATAACCCTTCACTCCTTAAATGGGAGCAACTCAGAGATTTCCTTCCAAAGAGTAAGTATGGAAAGAGGAGAAGAGTTAATGCTGCAGTAGAGAAACCGGACAAACACTATTTTAGCCCAAATCAGTATCAACAGTGGTAAATCATATTGTTGGTTTCCTCCCTTTAGATCATGTGATGAAATGGTACTTAAATTCTCAATGTTCCTCTCAAAAACCAATAACCAGTA
Source organism: Lontra canadensis (assembly GCF_010015895.1). Lineage (NCBI taxonomy): Eukaryota > Metazoa > Chordata > Mammalia > Carnivora > Mustelidae > Lontra > Lontra canadensis. Next base: position 13,290,629 of record NW_022631044.1, on the reverse strand, counting down.
ATATAAATCATTGGAAGGACAGAAAACACAGAAATAAACCCACTCTAAAACTGTCCTTAAAAAATAAAAGTGTCTTAATAAAGGAAGATAATTATTTAAAGGAAATAAAAATTTAAAGGAAAATAAAAGTGTATTGGGAGGGTTAAAAGATAAATAGAAGTAAAAGATATGACAAGAAGTACACAAAAGGGAGGGGATGGGAAAGAGTACATTGCATGATTCTTATAAGTGGTATACTTGAAAGTAGATTGTGGTAAATTACAGTAGCATACTGTAAACCCTAGAACAAACACTAAAAAAGAGACAAAAGTGATATATAGCTGATAAACCAATAGTGCATATAAAATATAATCCTAATATTTATGTGAATCATGACAAGTTTAAGTTGTATACTATAAACCATAAAGCAACTAATTAAGAATGAAAATAGCTAATAAGCTGATAGAGGAGATAAAAAATATTATACTATACAGTGTGTAACAAAAATGCAAAAAAATATGAAAAAAGATTAAAAAACACATAGAATAAACAAAAAAGCAGCAAAATATTAGCTTTAAAGTCAATGGTATCAGTCATCCATTAAATGTAAATGGTCTAAACATCTCAAAGCAAAAATCAGTTGATTTTTAGATTCAATTAAAAAAAACAATGTCCAGAAGAAATCCTCTTCAAATATAAGACACAAATAGATATCAAATAAATGGGAAATGATTAAGCCATGCCAATACTAATTAAAAAAAAAAAAAAAAAAAGCTAGAGTCACTATACTAATATCAGAAAATAGAGATTCTAGGACAAAGATTACCAGAGATAAAAAGGGTTATTTCCCAGTCATTTAAAAAAAAAAAAAAAAAATCAGTTCAAGAGTGTTCAACAATCCTAAAAGTTCATGTACCTAGTAAAAGAACTTCAAAATATATAAAGCAAAAACTTACAGAAACAAAAGTAGAAACTGAACAATAATTATAATTGGAGATTTTCAATACCCCCTTTCACTAATAAAACTAGTAGACAGAGAATCAGTGAGTATATAAAAAGCTCAAATAGCATTATGAACCAACTTGACCTAATATTACAGAACAATCATCCAACAGCAGCAGAATGCATTCTTTTCAAATACAGACATAACATTTACCAAAATAGGACACATTCTATGCCATAAAATAAGTCCCAATATATTTAAAAGAATTTCAATCCCATAAATTCTGTTGTAACCAATATGAAACTAAATTATAAATCAATATCAAAAAGATATCTAGAAAGGCCTAAAATATTTAGAAAGGTATACTGTTGTTCTAAGTAACCCATGGGTCAAAAGAAAAAAAAAAAAAAAAAAGAAAAGAAATTAACAAGTATTTTGAACCAAAAAAAAGAAAAAGAAAATATATCAAAGTATGTGTGATACAGCCAAAGTAGTGTCTGAAGAAAAATTTACAGCACTAAACAATTATATTACAAAATAGAGGGGCGCTTGGGTGGCTCAGTGGGTTAAGCCTCTGCCTTCGGCTCAGGTCATGATCCCAGGGTCCTGGGACTAAGCCCTGCATCAGGCTCTCTGCTCAGCAGGGGGCCTACTTCCCCATCCCCACCCTCATCCCCACCTGCCTCTCTGCCTACTTGTGATCTCTGCCAAATAAATAAAATCTTTAAAAAAAAAAATTATAAAATAAAAAGTTCTCATTATCCATGAGCTAAAATCCCATCTGAAGATACTAGGAAACTTAAGATCAGAAAAAGAAATACACACACAAATACAGAAAGCAAAGAAAGACACAGAAAAATAAGCGAAAAAAAATCAATAAAATCAAAAGTGGGTTCTTTGAGGAGATCAATAAAATGTTTAAGCCTCTACCCAGTTGCACCAGGGAAAAAAGACACAAAATACCATAAGAGTGGGGACAAGAAGTATCTATAAAATATATCCATAATTTCTTTGATATTTCAACCTTTAAGAGTTGGTGCCTCATTTCTCTCCTTTTGAATATGGACTAGATTTGGGGCTTGCTATAAAAAACAGAAAAAGCAGAAGTAAATATGTGTAACTTCAGAGACTGGTACCTTTTCTCCAAAAGTACCATGCAGCTTTATGCTTGATTTATCACACAGGGGGAAGCTAGTCACCATGTTGTGAGGACCCTATGGAGGTCTACGCAGTTAAGGAACTTAGGCCTCCCAAGTCAAAGAGAAGTAGAAAACAGGGGGCTCCAGCCAATATCCATGTGAATGAGCTATCCTGGAAGCAAATCTTTAAGTGCTAGCCAAGCCTTTAGAGAACTGGCATACTGGCTAACATCTTCATGACAAGTCTGTAAGACAGTGATGCAGAACCATCTACCTAAGTAGCTTTCAAACTTTCGATCCATAGCAAAGGTAAGATAACAAATGTTTGTTGTTCTAAGCCACAAAGATTTGGAATAAGTAGTTACGCAGCAAAAGATAACCAATATAGGGAACATCATTACAGTTCCTAAATACATTCACTAAAAGGATAAGGGAATATTATGAAGTAAAATTTAAGCCAATAAATTCAAACCTCTAGAAGAAATGCACAAATTCCTTGAGGGAAACAAACTGCCAAGCTCACCAAAAAGAAAAGGAATAACCCAACTGAGAAAATAACTTATTTAAATCACAGAGATCGTTCATTCTCTCTCTCACACACACAAACACACACACATGTGCACACACGCATGCACAAAGAATCAGTAAGTTTCACAGACTATAATTTTTAGAAACAGTATTATCTAATTGTAAAACTAGAAATAACAAAATTAATAATCAAAAAAGATTTTCATGAGAAAAATTTTTAAATCTTCTATTAAGTAACTCTTGGGTGCAAGGGATCTACAAAGAAAATTATGTAAGTACTAAAAAATGATTATGATAAAACACTACATGTCAGCATATACAGCCTACTTTAAAAAACAGCGGTAAGAGGGAAAATGCAGAGCCTTAAAAACTTGTATCAGTAAAAATGTGCTCTCACAACCAAATCTGGGAAAATTTAAGCATCAAAATAAATAAGGCAAGTAACGATTACAATCCATTAAATTATTTTTAAAACTTCTGATACAAATAAGTAGGGGGAAAGAGTTTACTCCTTATAATAAAATGACAATAAAGAAGAAATAATGGAGTTAGAAAATCATCATTTGGCAAGCACCAAATGATGGTGGCTCAATTAAGATACTAAAACTGGTGTGTGTACCTGAAAGTTTGATGCTTCAGAGTAGCTCTCTAAAAGTACTTATGAATTACAAAAGGAAAATCTGGCACATGCCTTCTTAACAAGGTGATCAGAGGTAACATCATCAATGAGAACCACTGACTTCACGTGCCCTAAAAAGGACACAGAATTCTTTGTGTCATCTGTGCTGAGATTATATAATCTGAATTTAATGATGAGGAAGTATCAGTCAAACCCAAACTGAGGGACATTCTTCCTAATATCCAAACCATAGTCTTAATAAATGTCAAGTTCATAGAAAATAAAGAGCTTAAGAACTATGCCAGACTAAAGAAATAGTACAACTAAATGCAATGTGATACCTTAAAACTAAATACAATGCGGTATCTTACATCTCACTCCTTATAGGAGGCTGGAAAGGGGGGTACAAAATATGTAATTGCAACATTAACAAAATTTGAATTTGGCCTCCAGATGATGGCATTATATCATGATGAAACTTCGTGATTTTGATTACTGTGGATATACATGAGTTTGTCCTTGTTCTCATGAACTATATGCTGAAGTATTTAAGAATAAAGAGACACTATGTCTGCAACTTAATCTCAAACTGCTCGGAAAAATAATGTATATATACTCACCCATATATATACACGCAGAGTAAAATCAAATGGCGCAAAAGTAAAATGGTGAATCTGGGTAATTTTTATACATACTTATTTTCTGTAAATTTGAAATTATATACAAGACAAACATTTCTAAAGAAAACCAGTCCCATCAAACATTAAATAATGTGTTTATATTAAGAAGTCAGAAGGGTCACAAGAAAATTCATCTAATCTCAATTCTGACCTTTACACAAGTTTTTCTCACAGGCTTCAGTAGAGACACACATATAAAGTACTTTCCTTAAAATCCTAAAATTAGATATAACATGGCTCCTGATAAAAATGTAACTTAATCTCTCTTTAATTTTTCTAAACATTACCTGAAAATGAATCAGGTTTTCAGCTAGATAATTCCAGACTGATACTTCCAATTCAGGAACGAAAAAGTGGATTACCTTTATTCCAGAAATAGTAATGAAATTTAGCCTCTACTTTCTGCAATGCTCATAATGAATTTAAAGAAAAATAAATCTGTATGTACCCTCTATAATCTTTCCTTAATCACAGTGCACTCAGATTAGTTTACCTTAATATTCTAAGGGGTGGGTAAAAGTTTCATTTAGCAAGTAAATTTGATAATTCACTCAGTATTTTTGAGAGACTACTATAGGTTTTGAGTAAACTTCAAAACATATGGTAATTCCTAGGATATGGCCCTGACCCTCAAAAAGTATGTTTTCTGGTGGGGTAGAGGGCTAAACAGGTGAAGTTTGTGTTTTTGTAGGCACAAACTCCCAGTCCTAAGTTATAGGGATGAAAAGTACCACATGGAAACTATAGTTAAAACTCTATTGCCTATTTGAAAGCTGCTAAGAGACTTATCTTAAAAGTTCTCATCATAAGGAGGACACCTGGGTGGGTCAGTGGGTTAGGAGGCCTACTCTAGATTTTGGCTCCAGTCAGGATCTCAGGGCCCCAGATCAGGCTCTAGTCCTATTTGTCACTCAGCTGGGAGTCCTCTTGAGGATTCTTTCTCTCCTCTCTCTCTCTGTCTCCCTGCACTTCGGCACCCACAGGATCTCTCTCTCTCTCAAATAAATAAATCTTAAAAAAAAATTTCTCATCATAAAAAAATTATAGAACTACATATGGTGCATCCGATGAACTAGACTCACTGTGATCATTTCATGTCATATACATACATCAAATCATTATGTTGTACACCTGAAACAAATGTTGCATGTCAGTTATACCTTAAAAAAAAAAAAATGAAACAGGCTTCTCTTTAAAGTTAAATTAAGTATCAAGTTTTCAAATACCCAATACTCAAACACTTAAATATTTCTTAAAGTTGAAACCATTCTCTTAATCACTATAATTAAGAGTTAAATTTTACCTCCATCCCACTCTTTTAATGCTGACAATGTTTTGATGAGGATTGCTGAATGGAGTGTTAATCAAGGTAAGGTGGAGCAATGCAATTATTCATTTTCCTTTCAGAAAATAAAAATAATTCTGAGAACAGAAATTTTTACTCATCACCATGAGGTTTTCAAATTATCTGGTTAATTACTAAATTTTAAATTTATTATGACAAAATTGCATAATTTGTGTTTCTATATAACTGAGTTCAAATACTGAAAATGTGCATGTCTATAAAAGATTCATACACATTTTTCCAGAAAATAGTTGTTTCAATGTTAAGTTGTTTAAAAATGACCCCTTTGTTTCTTTCCTCTTCCGAAATTTATTTCACATAGCAAATCAAATCCTCAGGTTAGTTGCGTGTTATATTTTATAGCTAAAAGGTACTGCTGGTAATCTAACGTATTCATGATCCATATCAAAAGTTGCAGGTGGTTAATTTGTGTGTAGTTTCAACAGTTTTTCCTCAAGCAGAATCTGTTAATTTTAAAAGACAAAAAAAAAAAAAAAAAAGAAAGAAAGAAAGAAAGAAAGAATGAATGAATTGTGCTGGTGAGAGAGGTTGCACAATGTTGAGTATAAAGGTCTGGGAGCAAAAATCTATACTCAAAAATCTAACCCAGTATCCTGGTGCAATGCAGAGAGAGGAGCAAAACGCGGGAGTGGAATCTGATTGCCTCGTTTTCAGGGACTCTGGCAATCATGGACAAATAACTTAACCTGTCCACTTTCCCATGCCCTGTTTTACTTAACTATGAAGACTGAGAAAGATTTCTTTTAATTCTGCCTTAAAGGGCGGAGGATTAGTGAGATAACGTACTTGGAAAGCGCTTTGTAAACTTCAAACCTGTACACGTGTGTTACCATGTGTCATCAACTCCACCACAGAATTAAGGAGCCGCCCGGACTCAGGAAAGATAATTAATTCTGCTGTCAAGATTTCGTACAAAATATCGCTACAGGAAGCGCTCAGGGACACAGGACTTAGTTGAGAGCCAAAAGGTGGTTTTCCTCCAAAATACATTTTTGCAGGAAAAACGAGTATAATCTGCAGGGATTCCCTAGTGAACTGCTGGCCACCAACCTTTGTGGGGCTCGGGGGAGGGAGGGGAGTCAGGGGGGGTTGTTAGAGACAAGGTAAAAATTTGCAAAACAATCAAAAAAAACAGTTCAAGGTGGGGCAGACGCGGAATCAGAAGGGAGGTCAAACTCAGGAAGCGCGCGCGAGGGGGCGTGGCCGCCTGCCCCGCCCCCCGCTCGCGTCCAGCGCGGGGCTCCTCTTGCCGAGTCCCTGGCCCGACGGTAGCCGAGGCAAAGACGCGGTAGCGAGTGGCGGGTTGTCAACAACCGCAGAAGTCCTCAAACCTCCAGTTTCCAAGGAGACGCGAGGCGCCTCCCCTACTAACTCCCCGCGGCTAAGGGCCCCTAACTGCTCCCGTAACTGACTTCCAGGGGCGGAGCTGCGCCGCGAAAAGGGACGCTCTCCTAGCAATCGGGCAACAAGCTGGCGGGTACCTGAGCCGAAATGAATCCTTCGTACACGGTTTTCGCCCGGTTCTGAGGCAGAAGCAGTGGGCACTGGCGCAACAGGCTCGCTTCCATCTCCGCCATGGTCCGCAGTCCGTGGGGCCGCGGGGAGGGGGGGGACGTTATCCGTCGGCCAGGGCCCCGCACATGCGCAGTCCCGCCTGCGCGCGGGGCTTGGAGGGGCGGAAACCTGGCCTTTGGCGGGAAAAAGCCTCGAGACCCGGCGGAGTGAAATTAAGGTCTGGCGCTAGTTGCAGCACCTGGCAGAGTAGATGTGGCTCTGTAGGAGGCAGCATTGGCCCCAACAGGAGACAGGAGGGAAGATTGTTCTCAGGTTCATAGCTCTAATTGAACAAGATCATTCCAGCCTTGTCTCAAGAACCGTTTTGGTAATTTTGTTTCATTTTATTGAAAGATTGCTACTGTTTTTATGCAGTTGTACTTCTTCCCGCATAAAATGGGACTTCTGCAACTTTGAGATTGCATTTCTTCCAGCATAAGACGGTTTGTACAGTCTGGGTGTTGTAGTATCTCTTTTATTTACCCCGAACCTGCCTCCACTCCCCTTCTTCACTGCAGTCTGTCTCCTATTGGCCTGTTCTACAGGATCTTCTGTATGCCCTCGGCATACGGAATAATGTATTATTTTGTATATATTATTATACAATGTACTATAATCCATTCAATATATGCGACGTAATTCTATGGTTTGCCAAGTTTAGTCAGATACTATTCGAGAGATGCACAAATGTGTGTGTGTGTACATATACATATACACACACAGATCTCCAGACTCAAGTCAACACTATAGTCCGTTTCGGTGCACTGCACTCACAAATATCTAAAGGCAAAACATGAGGGAAGATTGCCAATTAACTTGATGAGCCAAAGTTAATTTTTCTTTGACAGCCCCTTCTCTACATTTTTTAAACTCAGGAATGGTAATTACCCATTTTCTTTTACTAAGTGTTGATTAAATAAGTAACATTACTATTTCCACAAAATCATTTGCTATCCCAATCAGTGTTCAAATGCATTACATTTTTGAGCACTAGTATTTGCAAAACATCATTGTAATATGCCAAGGCTATGTAAAGATGAATAAGATGTACTCCCTCCCATCTTTATTGCCCTCGGAATGGAATCTGACTTCTTGAAGATTAAAGTTGCACAACAATTGTTACGGTATTCTGGATACTTAGGGAAAAGCAAGGATACTGCTGCAGGGGTTAGGTTTAAATTACACTAAGGCAGTGGTTCTTAAAATGTGATTCTAGAATCAGCAGCATCAATAACACCTGGGAAGTTGGTAGAAATGCAGATTTTCACTCCATCTCAGATCTAGGGAATGCCAAATTCTGGGAGTGAGGCCTAACCATCTGTGTTTTAACAAGCCCTCCAGGTGACGGTGTTACACTGTGAAGTTTGAGAGATCCTCAGGGAAATGACCTACACACACTCAATTATGCAACTCATTCCTTAAGGATGATACTGTGTTCAACCATCACAATCATGTTAAACTATATACATAGATGCCCAGGCTACATCCCTGACTAGTGGTTCTCAAAGTGTGATTCTTGGACTGGCATCATCAGCGTCACCTGGGACCATGTCACCCCCAAACCAACTGAATCTCTTTAATTCTAGGAGACAAGGTCAGCAATCTATGTTTTAACAAGCATATGTTTAAAACCTCTGTGTTTTGTTTTGTTTTTAAATATTTTATTTATTTGACAGAGATCACAAGTAGGCAGAGAGGCAGACAGAGAGAGAAAGGGGGAAGCAGGCTCCTGCTGAGCAGAGAGCCGGATGTGGGGCTTGATCCCAGGACCCTGGGATCATGACCAAGGACCCTGGGATCATGACCTGAGCTGAAGGCAGAGGCTTTAACCCACTAAGCCACCCAGGCGCCCCAAAAACCTCTGTGTTTTAACAAGAGATTCTGATGCAAACTAAAGTTTGGAAACCATTACTCTAGACTTAGTGGTTATATTTCACACCTAATTCTGTTGTGCAGGGAGTTGAAAGTCATTGCCCTAATCAAGTGAGTAATTGTCAAAGTTCTGAGCTCAGTTACCTAGCCACATTGTGACTAACTGAAGTGAACTTATCTAAAAAAAAGTATTAAGAATTAGAAATCAGATTAATAAGTAACATTATAAAAAGCAATAAAGAATCAATTTTACCTTTTGGAAACTTGGTGTAATCTATATAGTAATGAAATGTCCTGCAAATAGAATAAGGAAGCCATGAAATTACAGGGATATTTTCATGCAAAAATGTCCTTCAGCTATGAAAGATAAATAAGATATGGTTGTGGTTTGTGACATTCCTTTAAAGAATCCTTTGTTGATGGGGATAAGATTTGCTAAAATAGCAATTTTGTTTCTATTAAGTAAAAGAGAGCAAGTAAATGAATTATCCATAACATGGAAATAGCTGATTTTATAAAATTTTGAGAAATAACTAAATTAACAAAAATAAATTAAAATTTACTCTAGGGGTGACTGGGTGGCTCAGTCAGTCTATTAAGCGTCTAACTCTTAATTTCAGCTTGGGTCATGATCTCAGTGTCCTAGGATGGGACGCCCTCTGGCGGGGGCTGGTCCGTGCTCAGTAGGGAGTCTGTGTAAGGATTCTCTCCCTCCCTCCCCTTCTGCACCTTCCCCCATGTGCTCTCTCTCTCTCTCAAATAAATAAATCTTCAAAAAATAAAATAAAATTCGCTCAAAGATTCAGAAGTTTAGAATTTCATATGTATATAATCATTTCAAAATGACAAAAACATTTTAAGTATCTTTATCAAAAAATTAGTAGTACCCTTTTTATTCTTTAATATCTTACCTATGTAAAGTTAATGTTAGCAGGTCTACAGGAAACAGATATAATCATACATTGCTGATTATTATGCATAATTCACAAAATGTTTCTAAAAAGCAATCTACTTATGTACAACAGAAAACATAAGAATTACTTTCTTTTGAACAAATACTTATGGGAGTATGTCCCAAGAAGATAATCCAAAACTGTTTAAATAGGAGACAACTTAATGTCCAGTAAGTTAGAAATGGTCAAGTTATATAACGTGATAAAATGTCTAAAAGCCAGGGGCGCCTGGGTGGCTCAGTGGGTTAAAGCCTCTGCCTTCATCTCAGGTCATGATGCCAGGGTCCTGGGATCGAGCCCCGCGTCAGGCTCTCTGCTCGGCAGGGAGCCTGCTTCTCCCTCTCTCTCTGCCTGCTTCTCTGTCTACTTATGATCTCTGTCTGTCAAATAAGTAAATAAAATCTTTAAAAAAAATGTCTAAGAGCCATTAAAATGACTTATGTGAACATGCAATATTGGTACATAAAAACTATATATGAAGTCTCGATATGTGAAAAGAACAAAACAATGTCAAGAGAAAGAGAAGGAACTTACATAATTAGTTGATATTTTAAAGATAAAAGATCTTTCATTTTTCTGTGTAAAGCAAATTACTTAAGAGACCATGATTTTTTTAAAAGAAGGCATTAGCTAAGATTTTTATAAATGTAAATGCTGTCCAATTTAAAATCATCTGTTGAGTTAGAGGAAGCACAGTATAATGAAAAGAGAGTCAAGAAACTTCAAATGCTTGATTCTGTATAAATAATATGATTTATAGGGTCCTTTGCAATTCTAAAAATTATTTGTAAGAAATCAATGGGTTTAAAAACAATAATTACAGTTAAATATGGATTATCCAAATAACAAATCTGAAAAAACTCAACTTTGGAAATTTCATTCACAATGTCATTCCACTTAGTGAGAATTTGTTTGTGAATTCTAGGGTGGAATGCTGACATTGGATACTTCTGCAATTTTGTCAACAATTGTAACAAGAAGATAATTTAGTCTTGTTCACTTTTAGTTGGACAATAAATGCTTTCAGGAAATGATGGAAGAAAGTTATGAACCAATTATTGCAGCAGGAGATGAAGTTCATGTTCCGTATGGAGTGAACAGCAAGAAAGAATTGAAACAAGCATGTTTACATATGATTTTATTTTTTTTTTGATGAATCGAAAGGATTCATCCCTTGAATGTTCATGTTCAAATTATGAACTAAACACCTTACAAATTCAAATGTACATAATCTCCCTTCTATAGAACTTACCATTCAGAAATTATTATGTATCAGCAGTTCAAAATTCAAAGCAATTTTATATACACCTATAGTCATTCTAAAATAACAAAAAAATTTTAAGTTTATAAAAAATTAGGACTTTTGGGCACCTGGGTGGCTCAGCTGGTTAAGTGACTGCCTTTAGCTCAAGTCATGATCCCCAGAGTCCCAGGATCAAGTCCCACATCAGGCTCCATGCTCAGCACGGAGTCTGCTTCTCCCTCGAACCCTCCCCCCTCTCATGCTCTCTCTCTCTCAAATGAACAAAATATTTAAAATAAATAAATAAATAGATAGATAAATAATAAATAAATAGCAGGGCTTTTAAAATATTCTTCAAAACCTTAAGTATATAAAATTGTCTTTTATAAAATACATTCTTCAAATTGTCTGAGGAGGAGACATTTTAATCTCATTTTCCTTTATAGCCTAAAATAGGTACAAAGGAAAATATATTGTGAAAGGAAAAGGGCACAAAGGAACAGAAAGTCACATGTCAAAATTGGCTGGTCCAAGTTTTATAGCTGGAACTCCATATGAAAACATGACCAACAAAGGTAAAAGATGAAATCTCAAATTTTTAGAACTCTTTAGAGCACCAGTATTTATTTACTAGACATATATTAATATAAATATATATTTAGAGTTTTATACTATCATGTTTCATATAAACTATAACAGTATTATAAAAGTTATTTTCTGTATTTAAAATGTATCCACCTTTCTGAGAGTATCTTACCTAACTTCAGTGCATGGTTTGGTAGAAGTCACAACCTAAATTATGTCCTCTTCCTCAATTGTCCAGAGACTCTAAAAGACAAATGTAAATTTGGAAGAAAATTGAATAGACTTGTTGGATAAGCAGTTTCATTCAACAAAGGTAAAGCCTCAGAGGCAATCTGTTCCCAGGAATAGTCTTGGCTTGTGCTTTATTTAGTTGATTTTCAACAAACCTAATTTGACTCAAATACAACTTTATGTACTATAAAGGACTTCCTAATGAGCAGAATGAAAACTGAATCAAAAATACTTTCTGCTGCTAGGGCAGGGGCTCCTTATAGTCCCTACCCTGCAGAATTTCCTAACCTCCACTGACAAGAAACTGCTTTGTATCTTCAACTATTCTTTCTCAGTGGGTAAGCTTAGTGTCTTTATCCTGTCCCTGGTCCACCACTGTATTTTGCATCTGTATGTTTGTGTGTGGTGGGGAGGTGGTGGCAGTGACCAGAGGAATCAAAATCCAGATCCTGATAGAAAGGATGTATACCCCTGGGAAATCCTGGAGTTTGAAATGAATGTAGTGACAGATGAAATGTTGGGTTATCTAATCTGGGAATGGGGTGAGGGAGTATGTTTTATGTGTGAGAAGAGGAAGCATATTTGGTCATCAGAAGAGTAAACTATAGTGGAGACTGTTATGTTTGTGCTCTTCTAACCCATTTCCTCTATCTCCTGGGCCTAAAACTAAACTACATTTCTACCCTTTCTTGCAGGTTGATGTGACCAGGTGACTGAATAGTAGCCAATGGAAAGTGGGTGGCTCATAAAACTTTACTATGCTTGATTCAACATTCTCTTTCCTTGTTCACTGACTTGAATCAAAGTATTCTAAAGCCCTTAGGATTGGTGGAGGCATGAGGTAGAAAGAAGCTGTGTCTGAAATGTTTTCCAATTGATATGTGTGAGGGAAAAATAAACATTGTATTAAGGCACTGAAATTGGGGATTTCATTTGTTACACTAGCATATAGCATGCATTACTCTAATATGGTGCGTATCAAGTTGCTTTGGTATTTAGATTCCATTGGAATGTTTAAAAGAAGGAAATAATAGCTTTATTATAAAAAATCAAATATTTACAACATGTCAAAATCATATCCTTTGGATCTATTTAAACTTATAATAAAAAATTTTAGATGTCAACAGAAATATATGTAATTAGAAGTTTAATCTGGGTGATATGTGAGTGAAAATGTGTAAAGACTGCTGCTGTGAGGCTTCACTATTATTCTACTTATTATTATTCCATCTTTTTCTATTTATTTGTATGATAAAACCCCCGTGATTTTACACAGATTAAGAATCCACATTTAGGGCCATCTGGGAGGCTCAGTGGGTTAAAGCTTCTGCCTTCGGCTCAGGTCATGATCTCAGGGTCCTGGGATTGAGTCCTGCTTCGGGGCTCTCTGTTCAGCAGGGAGCCTGCTTCCCCTTCTCTCTTTGCCTGTCTCTCTCCCTACTTGTGATCTCTCTCTCTCTCTCATCCTCTCTGTTAAATAAATAAATAAATAAAATCTTAAAAAAGAAAAGAATCCACATTTAAACACATTCAACAAATATAAAACAACTACCATGAGATAAACATTTTAGCAAATTATCAAAGTTGTTTTTTGTTTGTTTTTTGTTTTTTATTTTTGGGGAGGTTTTGTTGTTGTTGTTGTTTTTGCTGAACTTCTGCTTGAAACCCTTTATTACCCTCCTTCCGCTTAGGAGTATAATAAAGCTGAATATCTTTAAGAATATCTGGTGCCATTTATTATACTAAGCAAATAAGTCAATCAGAGAAAGACAATTATATGATCTCACTGATATGAGGAATTTGAGAAACAAGACAGAGGATCATAGGGGAGGGGAGGGGAAAATGAAACAAGATGAAACCAGAGAGGGAGACAAACTGTAAGAGACTCTTAATCTCAGGAAACAAACTGAGAGTTGCTAGAGGGGAGGGAGTGGGAGAGATGGGGTGGCTGAGTAAGGGACATTGGGGAGGGTATGTGCTATGGTGGGGGGGAATAAATATATATATATATATATATATATATATATATTTCATACTGAATTTCAGTAACAATTGATTATACATTAATTTGCTCTTAACTTTTCTTGTCCCATCAGGTTAGCTGAGCCTTTTTGGCTTGGTAGACCTATTGTCCTGGAAAGACTATATATAAATTAGATATCTTTTTGGAGTCACAAAGTGATACCATTCCTAGTGGTAATGATGTCCAAGGACAGTAGATCCAGGATCACAAGAAGCGGACTCTGAACCAACTGTGCTTCTGGAATTGCCACAGGGAGGTGTTTTGAGCCCCATGGCCTTGGAAGAGCCAAGACGTAAAAACTGTGACTCTGGGAACCTGTCAAAGACACACCAGCAGAACCATGTTCTGACGGAGTAACATTTCTCTCTCAAAGATCTATAGCAGCCTTGGGTAGACCGGAGCATCAAAAGCAGATGTGTATTGCCTAAAGCACTGGTTTTCCATTAGGGTGACTTGTGACCCCCAGGGGTATTTGGCAATACTTTACATTTTGGTTGTCACAACTTGGGTGGGGGGTACTACTGGCATCTAGTAGTTGGAAGCCAGGACTGTTACTAAACATCCTACAATACAAAGGACAGCCTCCTCCAACAAAGATTTTTCCAGGCCAAAATGTCAAACATTCCAAGGTTGAGAATCTCTCCTCCATAGAGATATGCAGCAAGACTTCAACAGCCAGGCTTGGTTACCAGCTTTACTTACTAGAATCATCAGACTGCATACTCTTCCTGCTTAGTGTATGTATCAGCCTAAATTGGCTACATTGTTCAGTGCTAACAAACAATTCCAAAATCTCGGTGGCTGAATACACAAAAAAGCTTATTTCTTGTTCATGCTACATTCCAACACAGATTGAAATGCTTATCACACAGGGACCCAGACTGATAAAGACTCCATTTCAACATATGCTTCCCCAACCACTACAACAGAGGGAAGGGAAGAACAAATCAAATACTGGTCCTTAAAGCCTTCTGCAAGGAGGGGAAATATGTCATTTCTACTTACATTTCATTGTCCAAGCAAAAAACATGGGAACAGAAAAGTACGTATTTACTATATGTTTAGAAGGAGAACCAGGATATTTTTTTTAATAGCTCTAGTGACTAACATAGCCTATCTTCCTGCTTACCCTTTTTTAGACTGTGTAAGCCTCTAGAACTGTGGAAAATTTGGGGGAGAGAAAAAAGAAGGGAAATGCTTTTTTTTCCCCCCCTAGTGTAGCGTTTAAGGTAATCAACTGGAAGGAAAATAAGTGATGATATTTGTGCTCAGTTTGTAGAGCAGTGCATTAAGGTCACAATTTGAGACATACACACCCCCACACACTATAAAATAATAGTGGTCAATTACACCTTGCTGATGTCAGGAAAGGTTTCCCAGTTGCCTTTAACTTAGTACCAAAACATGAGTCAGATGAAACAAGTGAAACAAATTCTCCCACAAAAAAGTTGAATAAAAGTTAGAGAAACAAACAGTTTACAATGTTTCAAGAAACTTCCTGGCAGTGTGTACAGGGAAAGGATGGGGAATGACAAGACCTGAGCAAACAAGCAAAGATACACGTCCCGAGTCATATGGTGAAAGTAGATATTTGGGCTTTATCCTAAAGGCAATGCAGAGCTTTTAGAGCATTTTAATCTGAAAACCAATAAAGCTGATAGATTTAACTTTCAGACTAATTTCTCTGAAAGTCCTGTGGAGCATGAATTAGAAGAGGCAAAACTAGAGGCAGTAAGATCAATTAGATGATTACCACAGTCCAGAGAAGATACCAAGGAAAAAGCCATGAGAAATGATATTAATAAGGTAGATCCTGCCTCTCAGTCCTCTTTTGGCTACTTCTCTTCATCCACTTTTAACAGTCGGGGTGCCTGATTGCTCACTACGGGACGCTCCTCTCCATCCTCTCTCTCCCTTTAAATACCGCATCCAGTCTACGAATAGTAAGTGTCAGCCATATACTGATGACTTCTAAGTTTATCTTTCTCACACCAACCTTCAGACTTGCATCCCTAACTGCTACATGACCTATTCACATTACGTATGTAATTGCCATCTCAAATTGTATCAAAAACGGATCTCCAGAAAATGACCATCTATTACTCATATATCAATAACTGTCTTAGGCAATAAGCATCCATATGTGCTTAAACCTTTATGTGAGAAGTTAGGGTGAAATGGACAATCACATGATGCAAAATTATCAACTTCATAATGGTGGAGTTAGGGGTATAACCACATGATAGCTCTTTAGCCAGGAGTCGGACAGCCTTAATTTTGTGCCAGCTGATACATAACAATATGAATTTCAGTACCAAAAATGTTTCATATGAATCTAATCAAGCTTTGGGAGGCAACTTCTGGTTTACTGGTATGGTAAAACAGGGATGGACGAACAAGCTAAATAAAGTCAAGATGGACCAATCAACCAACTCCAGAATGTCCAGGATACCGTAGGACAACCGAACCAATTTCGTTAGTCAGTGGCATGTAAAAAAGGAGGAGGGAGTTGGCAGGAAGGGAAAGAACTGTTCAAGTGAGAAAGAGACTTAGGAATCATGACATTCCAGAGCAATATAATACTATGAATTTTGAATACTGGGTCCCTGGATTAGTGAAGTCTTGATAATGGTACACACATCCAAGACCAGGAGCAGTGAAGAGAAAATTACTACTCGGGATATAAAATACTAAAATGCAAGTTCTTGTGAAACCTTTAATGTGAAGATGACTACAGACCAGTTGTTCTCAGCTAAGGGCAATTCCAACCCCCAGGTGACATTTGGCAATATCTAGCAGGGAAGGAATAAGATGCTACTGGAATCTGGTGTGTAGAGGCTTGAAATTCTCTTCAGCCCCCTACAAAGCGCAAGACAGTCATCCTTAGCAAAGAGTGACCCATCCCAAAATGTTAGTAGTGCTGAGGTTAAGAACCCCTGAGGCTCTGAGTGGTTCAGTTGACAAAGTGTCTACCTTCAGCTCAGGTCATGATCCCAGGGTCCTGGGATCTAGCTCTGCCTCAGGCTCCCTGCTCAGCGGGTAGTCTGCTTCTCCCTCTCCCTCTGCCCTGCCCCTCACTCTTTCTCTCTCTCTCTCTCTCTCTCGCTCGCTCTCAAATAAATAAAACATAAAAAAAAAAAAAAGATAAACGCCACAGTAGGCAACCAAATGTCTATACAAAGAAGGCAGAGACCAGAATTAATATGTTTAGTCTGATCATTGCACAGTTCCTGGCACAGAGTAAACAAAAATGTTTGATAATCTCCTTTACATTGTATAAGCCTTCAGATTCTTTGGAAACTGGAGGGAGACGCAAAGAGCGAAATATTGTTTGAGGGGGCTGAGGCTTAGAAGACAGATCTTAAAAGAATTTATAAATGTACCTTGTTAGCATAAACATGGTGATAGAAACCTTGGGAGTGAATGAAAACTCCCACAGCAGTGGTCCTCACACCTCACAGTGGATGGCAGTCACTTGGGCAGTTTTGAGAAAATGTAGAGGCTTGGTCTAAACCCAGAGATCCTGATTTAAATGTCTGGGAGTGGAAGGTATAATAAGCATCATATTTTTTAAAGACTCCTCATATTATTTTAATGTGTAGCCAGTGTTGGAAAGCTAAGATTTTTTTTTTTCCTGAACAAACTGAACCGTATTCATTATGATGGGTTTATTCATAAAACATACTGCGTTCAGTGTGGTAGCTCAAAAAGTTTTAGCAGTTTTCGCAGGTTTGGCAAAGCAAACAGGAATCCACTGTTGGTTGCTTTTGGTAAAAGAAAGGCTAGAAAGTCCTTGGCACAACAGAGAGGAAAGAATTTAAAGACTGTGTGAGGTCAGAAGGTAGATTACATGGGTCATGTGTCATATTCCCGCATTCCTATATTCTGCCAGGGCCCTGAAGATTCTTTTCCCCTGGCAATAAGACAGCCAAAAAAGGGAATACCCAAATATCTAAAAGGGCTCTGCTGGCTTTTATTTTTTATTTTTATTTTATTTTATTTTTCTGAGCTGGGGATGCTTGTGGAAGGAGCTGCGATCAAAATGGTATTCCTGATCTCAATGAGGAGCCAGCTGAAGCCTGGCCCAGGTGATGACTGTTAACAGTCTGAAGTAAAGTGGGTATTGTTTTAATAGCCAGATGCTACACTCGGGGATCAGGGAATGGCTTCAGTAGCAGAAATCTCTGGCTATGGTTAATTAATCATGGGGTCCCCAGGAATGAAATAGAAAGACAGCCAATTAAGGTGTGTCTTGATTTATTTAACCAAAGCTATTCTAGGTCTGGGGAACAGAGGCCTCACTGCAGCCAGAGTGCTAGAGAATTTTGGGTTCACAGACCCAGCATCACCCAAGGAAGGGGAGGCTAGTGCCTACGAGAGAAGATCTTGCTGCAACCTTCTGCCTTATCTTCCTTAATGGGGCCTGCTGTTGTTAACCTGAATACTTGTGCATTGAGGAAAGGGAAATACCTAAGCTCAGGAATATTGGATATAGGCTCAAATTTATCAGTGATCCCTGGGGACCTATAATTTCACAAGAGTTAGTTGGTTAGGTTTGGGATCGTTATCGTGATAAGTGGAGGTCCGGCCTGAATTTTCTTCATGGTAGGCTTCATGGGATTCCCCAAAACATCTTGGGATCATTTTCTCAGATCCTGAGGGAATTGTTGGAATGGATATTTTAGGAAACTGGCAGAACCACACACAGTTGCTCACTTAGACCTATAAAAGGGGCTATTGTTTTAGGAAGGGCCCAGTGGAGGCCATTTGGCACTGTCCTCCCCTGCCAAAACAGAGAATGAACAGGAACACTACAAGAGATTGCTTCCCGCAAGTGCAGATTTGGTGATTAATTTAATAGGCTGATTTGGCTTTCACTCTTCCATAAGTCATGAGGAATCACAGTAGATTATTGAAAACAAAATGAGTTGAGGTTCCTGTTGTGGCTGCTATTCTGATTTCTTTCCTCCTTACCAGAATAAATTAATGTATCTTCTAGCACTAAGTGTGCAATTATGAATCTTGCCCAAAATATGTTTTATCCATTTTGGTTTATAGGTATTACCAGAAATTTGCCTTCATTGACATAAACACCAGTAAATCTTTGTTGTTGTGCCTCAGGAATACATCAGCTTCCCAGCTCTGTGCTACAGTCTAGTTTGTGGGAATGTCACCTCTTTGATCCAAGTGGTACATCGCTTCGATCCCATACCCACAAAACATCATGCTGATAGCACACGAAGATCAGAATGTAGAAATGCTCCTGGTTGCTCTTATAAGTCATATGTGTGAAAATCTATAAAAATAAAAATCATAAAAATTCTGACATGACACTAGAGGGTCTGGGTGCTTGAGGATTTATGGCATTCCACGATACTCCTTTCAAAACGATTATCTAAATTTTGGGTGCAGCCTATTTGTACACCTTACTCTGACCATTAACAAGATGATCTGAATTTTATCCATCTTTAATTGGGGGTCCAAAATAAAAGAAAGCTGAGCACCTTGTCCAGAGTTTCAATGCAAGCAACTGTCAGTTGGTCATTATGACCCTCAATCTTTTATTGTGCTTGATTTTTTGTAGCTGCCTGAGGTACTGAGTGGACTTGCTAACTCCAGACAGGAGATACTCAGAGAAGGATCCTCAAGTTTGGACAAAGTCCACGCCCCTTCCAGGAACTTTCTGTTAAAAAATTCCTGCCTTGATATTAGCTCTGGAGGAAACCTGAAAATGTTTGTGTCTCAAGCGAATACTCAGCAGAAGGCCCATAATGGAGAAGTGCCTCCTTACTCATCAAGTGGACAGGATGACTTCCTGGCTTGGTATCTGATCAATTATCTCCATCAACAGAACCATTTGGGGCTAGGCGACCTAAGGAGGGCAATTAGGAGGGAGTAAGGGAAAATGAGAGAGGACAATGCAAAAGACAGGAGGCACAGAATTTTTGCCAAATGGTTCTGGAAGCCTCGATGAAGCCTGAGATGATGGATAGGTGGCTGCAACATGAACAAGTAGGAGTTTTTCTTTACTGTCCTAGATTTAAGAACAGCAAGGCTAAATTACTGGAGGTATATCCGAAGTATAGCTTGAAGGGTGTGTTGGATAGGAAGTAGGGGAACTGTTGCTGTCCCTGAGGAGAGTCTCCGCCTTCCAACATAGTCAACTTTTCCAAAAAATTTTTTACAGTAGAAATAGTTTGACATGAAAGATGTTCAGATTATGATGAAAAGACACAAGAGGAAGCAGCGTGAAAGCAGGACTGGGAGTCACGATAGAAAGATAACGCTCATTTGATCACCTTTGTTCAATTCACTAGCAATCCCGGCACAGGCCTGCCTGCAAAGCTTGCTCCTTGATTTCTGAAACTGGCCATGTCTGGGCAATAACAGAACCAGACAGGATCCGAGGCACTGAGCCTTCTAGCCACAGTGTGGCCACACGGATATACCACAGGTTCTACGCTGAATAGGCGAAGACGTGATAAGTGATAGGCTGAAAGAAAGAGAATTAACAGATTAAAGAAACATGTGGGTCAAAAGCAGCATATTCTGGCAACCTGCCTCTGCTCTGCCATTAATATTTTCTCGACAATCCTACAATTGCTCCTTTCCATGTCTTTGCCCTACTCTTCTCACTGGAAAACCTGCTCCCATCTGCCAATTCATACAACTTTTTCAAAACCTTGCTCGAAACTCATCTCCAAAAACTATATTTTTAATCACCCTAATTACGGCTTAATTTTAATCCACCCTTAATCTACATCTTGATTTTGTGCTATTTGAAGACGGTGCATTATAGTAATTTGCACCTGTTGATGTTTCTCTGAAAGTGTTTTCATTTATTATGTGTGCATCTGTTCTGTTTCCCTACCCACACTGAAAAATTGCTAGCGAGTACTGGATCTTTTCTTTTATATTTGGACATGGTGGATCTACCAGTGAGCTTATTGATACAAAAGAGATGTTTAAAATGTTTACATTGATTTGGATCATATGGATGGGCTCTGAATTGTTAAATCCAAGATCTTACTAGTAAATCAAAATATTATATTTTTATTGGAGATGAAAAGTATGAGTTTGAATTTTAACTTTATGTTTCTATTTTTTGTTTTTTTATTTAAAGATTTTATTTTTTTATTTATTTGATATAGAAAGAGCAAGAGAGAGAACATGAGCAGGAAGCAGAGGAGAGGGAGAAGCAAACTCCCTGCTGAGCAGGGAGCCCAGTGCTGGGCTCAATCCCAGAATCCTGGGATCATGACATGAGCTGAAGGCAGACGCTTAACGCCTGAGCCATCCAGGCGCCCCCCCTGTGTTTCTGGTTTTTTTGGAAAACATCGACTGAATCATACTGTAAAAGCATTTTTGCCAGGAGGCAAAAACAGTGAACTTTAAAACCCAGAAGTGAAGGAATCAGTAAAACACACCTTTAGAGTACTTTACTTCAACTGGCAATTCGTAAGGGAACATGAAAAATATACAAGTGAGATCATATCTTTCAATGAAAAAAAATTAAATAAAACTAAAATAAAATAAAATCAATGAAAAATAAAATTTAAAAATCATAGTGATAGTAATCACTTTTTTAGAGGAGCTTTCATCCATAATTGAAAATTATATGGAAAAATACTGAAATTGTTACTAAGGAAGAGAATACAAATTAATCTATGGTGTAGATGAGATAGTTTGCACACCAGAAATTATGTTATATTTTAATACCAATAATGTTAGTTAATACAGCACTCGCATTTTTCCTTGGGTCCTCTTTCAAACTAAACTCTTGAGTTCAAATACATTACATTTTGACAAAGTCAAAATAATTATAAGAAACTTATTTATTACAGAAAATATTTCCCCTGAAAAAAATACTTTATTTATTCCATTCAGAAAAGATATTGTCAGGGTTTGATAAATGTTCTTTTTTTTTTTTTTAAACCCTCAAAATAACATGCTATTTGCTTTAGGCTTATATCTCTTATGGGATAGATCAAAGATTCTGAGCCTTACATTTTAAAAGATTTGTTCATTGACAAATACATATGGATCTAAAAATGATTTGATATCCAGGAAACTGGTCCATTTTAACTAGTTCTAAATATGATCATTTAAGTCTGATCTATAATAATATTTTTTAATGATTATTTAATATAATTTAAATAGCTACTTACAGATTGTGAATGGATTGTTCAGTTGTTATGGGTCATGCGAAGGAAACTCTCCATTAAGGGGAAGATTTGACAAGATAGACGATTTTTCTTACCCATTTATTTTGGGGTCTATAAATGAGTGAGAAAAGGCATGGACAGAAGTCATAAGACCCAGGTTAAGTTATGACCTTTCATATATAAAGATATATATAGTGTGTATACATATGCACATATATGTGTGGTATATGCATTCATTTTTATGACATGGTTTGGTGCTTATTATGAAATTTTCTGTCATACCAAATTCTAAAATGAGATTACAAAGCACTGTGATCATAGGCCACTGACCAAAGCTTAGAAACATTTTCATTATTTGGCTTCTATTAAAATTTGACATTTATATCAAATTTTAGCTATTTTAAGGTTTTTAGGACTTAAATTTTAAGTCTGGAAAATCATAATGAATCGCTTGAAGTTGTTACTTCAGGTGTGTCTGGGTGGCTCAGTGGGTTAAGGGGCTGCCTTCGGCTCAGGTCATGATCCCAGGGTCCTGGGTTCGAGCCCCACATCAGGCTCCCTACTCAGCAGGGAACCTGCTTCTCCCTCTCCCTCTACCTGCTGCTCTGCCTACTTGCGCTCTCTATCTCTCTGTCAAATAAATAAAATCTTGAAAAAAAAAAGTTTCACTTTAGGTTTTTGGTATAGATTTTGTTTGGTTTTTATTTAACCTTTAAGAAAACATCACAAAGAACATTTTTAATCTCACCTACTAGCATTAGACACTCTTTAACTGCTGTGTCTTTTATTTTGCAAGAGCAATCTCATATCTATCCCGAAGGTCAATTCCTGTTGCTATGGCATGAAATCTGGTGATGAGTAGGCATGAAATCTGGTGAAATTATTCGTTGCAACACAATATGATTGCTGTAAATTTTAAAATATAAAATTTCAGGAACCAGGCTATATCATATCATAAATACATGGTATGTTATTCTAGGTTAGGTTATAAGTCTGATTCTGTCTATAAAAATTGTTCTATGCCATTATAATCATACTCATGAAATTAATTATGGTATAAATAAGTTGCTTAAGGCTGGAAACATGTGTATTTCTTTCTATCCCCTAAATCAACTGATTAACTATCTTGTGCAATGACAGGAATTAAGGAAATAATAACGTAATGAATTTATGAAGGAATATCACAGGTTCCTAAAGTATCTGAATAGCATGATAAGAGAAAGTGACTCTTTCTGCACTCTATAAAACATGGCTAGGTACTTTCCCCAGTGGTGTCCGATTTCTACCTGCCAGGGAACTGCTGTGAATATTTCTCACATTCCACAAGCAAACTCTCCCACTTTTACAGAGGGAAGAACAGTTATTAGGAGCCTATTTAATTTCTTTTTAATGTTTCTCCACCAGGTTCCCGGCTGTATGAAACATAAGAGTTAAAATTCATGACATTAACACAACTTACTTAGAATTTCCACTGGAGACATGTAACAGTCTAGTCAGAAAGTTGGTAAACATTGTTCTCTAACTAGTCTCCTAACTGATCCCTGCTTCCACCCTGGGTCCTCTACTCCCAACATAGAAGCTTCGAAGATCCTCTTTAAATGGAAATCACATTGTCCCCATACTGCTCAAATACGTTCAACGGTTCCCCATTTCAATCAAGTAAAAGCCAAAATCCCCAAAATTGTTTATATGGCCCTACAGGATCTCTCCTGCCATTTCCTTTCTAATCCTGTCCTCTGCTACTCTCCTTGTATGCTACTCCAGCCACTTTAGTCTTTTTGCCGTGCCTTGACCAAGCCACGCTCCTGTCCCAGGAGCTGGTTATTCCCACTGCCTGGAATGTTTGCACCCCACGTGGCTTCTCCCTCTTTCCCCATCTTCACTCAAGTCTTTGCCCAAATGTCATCTTTTCAGTAAGACCTCTCAGTGCACCCTATTTAAAATTGTAGCCCACCACTGCATCCTATGTCCCTTAGCCTGATTTTTTCCCTTAGACTATCTTCTAACAAATTAAACTTGTTTATTTCCCTTATTGTCTGTCTCCCCCTCCCCAAGAATGGTATAGACTACATAAACAGGATATTGTTTCTGTTTTATTTTCTGTTGTATCTACAGCACCTAGGCTACTCCCTGGAACATAACGGAAATTCAAATAAATATTTGTTGGGTGAGCAAACAGAGACACAAGTTTTGCCTTAATTTTATCAGTTTTCAGTTATGTTAGAATCATAAAGTTACTAATGAAAAGATGAATAAATAAGCTACAACTGAAAATGATCTAATACAAATAAATACATTTTATAAATGAAATACAATCATAAAAATGAATAGCACATTTTCTTTTCTTTTCTTTTTTCTTTTTTTTAAATTTACTCATTTGTCAGAGAGAGAGAGAACACAAGCAATGGCAGCGGCCAGCAGAGGGAGAGGCAGGCTCCCCACTGAATGAGGAGCCCAATGTGGGATTCAATCCCAGGACTCTGAGATTATGACCTGAGCTGAAGGTAGATGCTTAACTCATTGAGCCATCCAGGTGCCCAAATTTCTTTTCTCCCCCCCCCTTTTTTTTTTAAGATTTTATTCATTCTTTTAACACACAGAGAGAGAGAGAGAGAGAGCACAAGCAGTGGGAGCAGCAGGCAGAGGGAGAGGGAGAGGCAGCCTCCTCACAGAGTAGGGAGCCCGACACCGGGCTCAACTGAGCCACCCAGGCACCCCTCCAGCAATATGTTTTCAATACAAGTATGTTCTCAATAAACACTTCAGAACAAAGAAATAAAGTATTGAAGAAATGAGTAAGTAGAGCGTACCAGGTGCTGGTGATATAGAAGAATCGGCAGGATGAGATTGCTTTGATTTCTATCCTATTGATCATCAAACTTGATTTGACTGATGTGGCCAAATATCCTTCTCCCCCATCGCTCTCCATGTGAGTTCCCCTAAAGCTAAGGGCTTCACTGGATTCTGGCTTATGATATAAACAGAAGTGCATGTGGCCAGGACCTGCTTATCAGTCTGTGCAATGGCAGACTGAAGTGCTGGATAACTTTATCAGGTAATTTGGTTAGTTAGTACTTTACCAAGTGAGTACTGTAGGCCAACTGCAGGAATTGTTTTTGTTTTTTTAATTCACAGTAGTCTAGATCTGGAGGTCTTTCGTCCTATAGCCAGAACAATGTCCACTTCAGCTGCAGTTTGAGGCAGTGTGGGGATGGATCAGACTTTGTCTTAGGACCACAGGGGGACAGGTACTGCTCAGAATGGGTGATCCATTCTGTTGACTATATTCCTCAAATATGTTCAAGGTCTCAATAGATTATAAATTACAAGAAAATGTGATGTTTGGGATGCCTGGGTGGCTCAGTCGGTTAAGCATCTTCCTTTGGCTCAGGTCACAATCCCAGGGTCCTAAGATTGAGTCCCGCATTGGGCTCCCTGCTCAGCAGGGAGCCTGCTTCTCCCTCTGCCTGCCACCCCCTCTGCTTATTCTCTCTCTCTCTATTAAGATAAATAGAATCTTAAAAATAGAAGTACAGCTAGAGCTAACATAGTAAACAAAACCAACACAATCCCTGCCAAGATGGAGCTTACATCTAACAGATGTAGCATAAGACAGTCAGTGATGGTATCTACTACAAAGGAGAAGCAGACATTGAAAAAGAAAGCACACAACCTAGATCTGATCTAGTTTGAGATGCCGGATACAAAGTCTCATAGGAAGGGATTAATTCAAGATCCAAAGAATAGATACGAGTTAATAAGGCAAAAGAGAAGAAGACAATTTATACAGGGGTGGCAGTCTGAGAAAAGTAAGTGACACCTTCAAAAAATTAGAGTATAAAGGATAGGAATATAACGAGGAATAAAATGACTCTAATGTGTGAGGCGGGAGACAGTTCTTAGAATGCCTTGAAGTCAGTGTAAGGAATTTTAATTTAATCAAAGAGTTTGGAAGAGTCCATGGGATTTTAAGCAGGAGGCTGACATAAGACATGATTAGAACCTGGTTTTCAGAAAAATAAATCCACCCCAAGTATAGAATATAACATTGCTTGGTATATAAAATCTCAGCAGGTGCAGTGTTGATAATAGAAGGGGCAGGGTAAAGCCAGGGATTAGTTAAAAGGATAGTTAGATAACTTCTTTTGTTAGCTTCTAACAAGGTCTTTGGATGTCTCTAGTAATAATCTGAAATGAGCTTTCCTAGGGCTATCTTTTAAGTTGTGTTTCTCTTACATTACAGTAGATAGGGAAAGACCCCAATTGAGAGGCTATTGAAGTAACCTGTATAAACTACGAGGACACTTGCCCTGGGGGGGGGGGGGGTTAGTGGTGATGGAGATGAAAAGAATGGAAAGATTCTGAAGACAGAAAACAGAATCAGTAAGCCTTGCTGATTAATTGGTTATGAGATAGGCTAGGCATAAATGGAAGCATAGCTGATTTATTTACGAGGCTCATGAACAGAGAAATAACAGGAAAAACTGTGAATTATGTATTGAACATAGAAAGATTAAGATGCCTGGGCATGAAATGCAAGTGATATACAAAATGGTGCTGGGGGGATGCCTGGGTGGCTCAGTGGGTTAAGCCTCTGCCTTCGGCTCAGGTCATGATCTCAGCATCCTGGATCAAGCCCTGCATTGGGCTTTCGGCTCAGCGGGGAGCCTGCTTCCTCCTCTTTCTCTGCCTGCCTCTCTGCCTACTTGTGATTCCCCTCTCTGTCAAATAAATAAATAAAATCTTTAAAAAAAATGGTGCTGGGTATATGGGTTTAAAGCATGGAGGAAAGATCTGGGCTAGAGCTAGAAATGGGAGTGGTTTGCACAAAGATGGTAACTGAAGCCACTGGATGATAAAGATGAAGTCTAGACAATATAATGAGAAAAGAGGTTGCCTAAAGGAAGTCAAATGTCTCAAGGTTGGATATAGGAAAAATGGTCATCAAAAGATACTGAAGATAAGTTACCAGTGAGGTAGGATGAAAACCAGTTAGCATCAACCTACATGTTTATGGAATGAATGTGTACAGGAGAGACCTGGGAACATAGTGCTAGATTCCTCCCTTACCAGCAAAACAAAATGTTTCCTTATAGTGCATCTGGATATCACAGATGATATGCAGGTATCTATTCCTGCTGGGAGCATCTATTCTTGGCTGTAGAAAGTACATTATCACTACCCCACATACATGCCCTCATTGCCCTGGTGCTTGGTCTTGGGTGTGCTGGCCCACACTGGTCTCATATTTAGGGGATAGGAATTGAGAATGACGAGCTGGCCTTTGTCGGCATGCCATTGTCACCACCTAGTTAGGCTACATGCTTTAGGCATTCCAGCCAGCTTATCAGGAAGAGACCTAGGTCATGGGAAATGACATCCTAGGTTAGGTACCATGCTGACAAGGCAGGAAACCCAATCCTTTCCTTTCATCCCTTAGACATGCATTCTTCACAAACGGATGGGGGTTGTAGGAGGGTTGGGCAAAAAAAGAGTAGTCATATACCTAGAGTGCTTAGAGATAAAATGCCATAAAGAGTACTTTTCAACTTCTCATGTGCACAAAAATTGTGTGGGGGATCTGGTTAAGATGAAGATTCTGATCAGTTCATTTGATTTGCTGCCTGAGATTTTGTATTTTCAACAAGACTCTCGGCTATGGGAATGCTGCTACCCACAGTTTCAGTAGCAGGGTATAACTTATATTTGTAGGCTAGCAAGCCAGAAGAGAAATTCACCACCAAACCAGCTGAAGCAGCAACTGATCAAGAGAGACATGGCATGCTGTGTAAAGCCCAGATCTGACCTTTAAATTCAGGAACAAGTCCTCCAGAAGGTGTATGGATCGATGGTGGTGCCCAACTGATGGGCATTGAACCTGGATACTTAAATAAAGAGCTCCACCATTGTGGGCTTCATTCTCCTTAGGTGCCTCTTCATGCCCTAGGTCCCTAAGTACTTCTTCCAAGAGAGTTTGAAGCATGATGCGTTTGTAAACACAGATATAAAGCAAAATTTTCATGGGTCAGCAGCATCTTCAGCTATGATTTTGCTTGGGAATGTAAAGAAGATTCCTGGTAGTAAAAGCAGTAAAGAAATATTTCTGGTAAGAAAATTGAGTCTATAGGGGCTCCTGGGTGATGTAGTCGGTTTAGTGTCCGACTCTTGATTTCATCTGAGGTCGTGATCTAAGGGTTATGAGACTGAGCCCCACATCAGGCTCTGTGCTGAGCGCAGAGCCTGCTTGAGATTCTCTCTCTCCCTCTCCCTCTGGCCCTCCCACTCCTGCTCGCTCTCAAAAAATGAATAAGTAAATCTTTAAAAAAAAAAAATAAAAGGAAAATTGAGCCCACCTACTTTTTGAAAATGCAAATTTATAAGATATATATTACGTGGCTTATTTCTTTTTTTTTTAGTGATTTTATTTATTTATTTGACAGAGATCACAAGTAGGCAGAGCAGCAGGCAGAGAGAGAGGGGGAAGCAGGCTACCCGCTGAGCAGAGAGCCTGATGCGGGGCTTGATCCCAGGACCCTGGGATCATGACCTGAGCCGAAGGCAGAGGCCTTAACCCACTGAGCCACCCAGGCGCATCCAAATCAGCAAAGAAGTCAAACGATCACTCTTCACAGATGATATGATACTATATGTGGAAAACCCAAAAGACTCCACTCCAAAACTGCTAGAACTTGTACAGGAATTCAGTAAAGTAAAGGATATAAAATCAATGCACAGAAGTCAGTTGCATTTCTCTACACCAACAACAAGACAGAAGAAAAGAGAAATTAAGGAGTCAATCCCATTTACAATTGCACCCAAAACTATAAGATACCTAGGAATAAACCTAACCAAAGAGACTAAGAATCTATACACAGATAACTATAAAGTACTCATGAAAGAAATTGAGGAAGACACAAAGAAATGGAAAATGTTCCATGCTCCTGGATTGGAAGAATAAATATTATGAAAATGTCTATGCTGTTGGTGGGAATGCAAGCTGGTGCAACCACTCTGGAAAACAGCATGGAGGTTCCTCAAAATGTTGAAAATAGAACTACCCTATGACCCAGCAGTTGCACTACTGGGTATTTACCCTAAATATACAAGCGTAGTGATCCGAAGGGGCACGTGCACCCGAATGTTTATAGCAGCAATGTCTACAATAGTCAAACTATGGAAAGAACCTAGATGTCCACCAACAGATGAATGGATAAAGATACACAATGGAATACTATGCAGCCATCAAAAGAAATGAAATCTTGCCATTTGCGATGACGTGGATGGAACTAGAGGGTATCATGCTTAGTGAAATAAGTCAATCGGAGAAAGACAACTATCATATGATCTTCCTGATATGAGGGAGAGGAGATGCAACATGGGGGGTTAAGGGGGTAGGAGAATAGTAAATGAAACAAGATGGGATTGGGAGGGAGACAAACCATAAGTGACTCTTAAACTCACAAAACAAACTGAGGGTTGATGGGGGGAGGGGGGTCAGGACAGGGTGGGTGGGGTTATGGACATTGGGGAGGGTATGTGCTATGGTGAGTGCTGTGAAGTGTGTAAACCTGGCGATTCACAGACCTGCACCCCTGGGGATAAAAATATATTATATGTTTATAAAAAATAAAATTTAAAAAAAAAAAGATATATATTACGCTTTTGTGCATGAGGGAACTTGGAAGAGCTGTATTTGGATCAGCAGTTAACTTCTAAAATGATGTAATGCTTCTATACCTGTACAACTTTTCCTTCTTAAAGTATGTTCACAGTGAAAGAAACAACTAGAAAAAAAAAATAATACTGATGTTAAGAGAGAGTAAAAGGAGCTAGAGAATATATAATATAAAGAGAAGCAGATAAGGAAAATTAAAGGAGGATTTTTACAGGGGAAAAACAATTTCATTTTATTGTAAAGACCTAAATGAATAAAAGAAGACTTTGAATGTGAAGATGATTAAAAAGACAAAATCATTAGCTAAAGATATTTACAAGTTTAGACTCTTTCATTTTGATTGTAATTTTAATTAGCTGGACACTGGGGGGGAAGAAAATGAAAGCCTACATCATCTACTTTCTCTTTAAATTGCATTCCACCTTAATTTTCTGCTCTTCAGTTCTTAATTTTCTCTATTTTTGTTCTAAGTAATCCGGTTATCAGGCTAAAGTGATTTTCCCTCAGCCAGGTTTAGCATTCAGTATTTGCTTTGCGTCTGTAAACCAAAAGTTCACCCCATCGCTTTAGTTTTTATTCTTTCAATAGCAAAAACTCTCTACAGGTAATTTTTTTTTTCCAGTCCTTTGTCTATACAGCAGGGTTCTTTGTATACCCATGACAGTTAGATGACTAATAACAAAGACTTCTATTTTTAAAATAATTATGCTCTATTTACACAGCTTTCCACAAAATTTACTCATAAAATTTAGAAGGCAGCAACGCTTTAAAAAAATCTGTAGTCTCACTATTCATTAAAACCATTTTTTTCCTGTGCACAGGCAAGTTGCTTGTTTCCGTTTCCCTGCTAGAGTAGAAGCCAAAAAATCAGTATTAGTTAATCAAGTCTAGGATTTATGTCTGTGTGCATAAAATTTTTAAAAATTACATTGATATAAAACAAAACACATCTGTTTAGAATAACCTACTTTAGGGAGGGTTTATCTTCAAGATATTATCTGGCTTTTTAGTAGGCTATTTATTTTGCATTTGTTAAAGAAAACAAAATTAGCATAGCTAACCATGTATTATGTGTCTCTCAGTTTGCCCTGTCTTCCAAAAGAAATTCTCTCAAATAATGCGAAGTAACAATGTTGGAATGCCCTGAGGTCTGTGAATGAAAGGCACTATTTAAGTGGTGACAATTATTATTATTATTCTGCCATGGATAAAGAGTAACAGTTGGCTTTAAAAACCCATTGTGGACAATTTCATTTTGCTCCCCCATACCTCAGATACAATCAGAGCACAGAGTTCTCAGCCCATGATATAAACTCAAACCAGGACAGCACATATACAGTGATGGGGAGTAGAAACATAATTATCCTAGTAATTAAAGACCTAAAAAAATAGCACTGTCATTAGCCATTCAGTGTGGTATAATTTAAGGAACAGCAACAACAAAAAAAAAAAAAAGAAAGAAAAAAGAAAAAAAAAAGAAAAAACCAAGCCATACATCACCAATTGTCTCAAAATTCCAAAATTTAATTTGTATTTTTAAAGAAGGCTTTCCTTACTTTAAAATACAGATATGCCTTGAGATGAATGATTCTTTGAACCTTATTCATTGTTGCATTATTTTAATGAGTTCCACATAATTTCCAGATGCAGTGTGGAGAAATGGGTGGAATAAGAAGGGAACTAAGAAGTTGTAAGAAGAAATTACAAGAGCTGTTGAAGGTGAAAAATGCAGAAAATGAAATATAAGAGCCACAGAGCTCAAGCTCTTCATTTTTCCCAAGAATGTGATGATAATTAACATTATAATCATTAGAAAGTGTTGTCAGGGATTGCTATAGAATCCTCCTACCTGGAAGTCTTTTAAAACAGGATACTTGGGTCTTTCTGGCCTGGTACTACTGAACAGAGGGCAGTGACATTGATTAATTGTCCTGTCTAGGATAAACCTCTTTGAAATGCACTGTACCTGAAAGGTCTTTTTCTTTAATGCACTAATGGAATGCTGTACGAATTTGCTTATAATTTGGATATGCTGCAGCAGCACTGAGATTTTATTCCAGTATTTCTTTTCTTTCCCATTTGCTTAAGACTGATGGCAAAGTGTCTTCCAGATTCTTGCATAGAAATCAACTAGAGTGCTCTCAAAGTATTTGGATCCCTGAGGCCCTGTCCTTCTTTGGGATCAAATAAACCCAATTTGTGAATCTGCAGACACCTCCTAAGATGAGGGAGGAAAGTTTTAGGAGTTAGAGTGGCCAAGCATGGTATTCTCCAGTAACATGATATCACTGGCACCTGCTGGGACTCCCTACCAGGTGCCTTCCCCAGACTGAGCTGTCTGGACAACCTCTGGCTTCATGCCACCCCCACCACTTCTACCATAACACTTAATAGCACTGCCTTGTAATGCTTGCTTCATTGGGAAGCCCCTCCTTGAATCTTAAGGCCAAAAATAGGGCCATATGTTTCTCACTTGCTCCTAAGTCTCCAGAACCAAGTATGTTTCCTGGAACATGACAAGTGCTCAAATAATACTGATTGAATAGAAGAATAAAGTAAAGAATAAACTTCTTAAAGGAGAGCTGCTTGGGTAAATTAAGTAAAATTTTTAAAAAGAAAAGGAATTTGTTAATGACACTGGAATTAAAATTTAAAAATTCTTAAAAAAGGAATGTACCTTCCAGCAAAATGAGAGAACAATAACATTAGGAACTAAGCATGTTTAAATTCTTACTGTGTCAGAAAATTCTAAGGGCTTTAAATGAAGTATTTAATTCGTACAACCCTACATTTGAAACAGTACTCTGTTACGACTATTTCAGAATGAAGGAAGGTCCAGTGGCTTGCCCAAAGTCACATATCTAGTAAGACACAACCAGGACTGAAATCAGCTATTGTTCTGCAGAATGTAGGCAATGATGAAGGTGCTACCCCAGGAGCCTCAGAAGATGGAGGACGCTAAGAACAGGCTCTTGCTTTCAAGGACGCTTACAATAATTAACAATACATATTTAACTCGCTCACTTTTTTGTCTTTGGAATTTAAGAGAAGATGAGAAGGGGTTGGGGGAGAAAGAGAGACGAGAGAGGACAAGGGAGAGAGGGGGGAGGAAAGAGGATGTGGGAGGGAAGCAGCCTTAGTTCTTAA
This sequence comes from Lontra canadensis, assembly GCF_010015895.1. Classification (NCBI taxonomy): domain Eukaryota; kingdom Metazoa; phylum Chordata; class Mammalia; order Carnivora; family Mustelidae; genus Lontra; species Lontra canadensis. The sequence continues at coordinate 13,257,927 of NW_022631044.1, read as the reverse complement.
CTAGCAAGTTTGTGACCCATTTTATACATGTTTGATTCTGTTCCCAACAAGCAACAATGAATGGAAAACTCTCAAACGAGCAGTTCACCCATAAATTTTTTCACCATTCTTTGAATATTAAAATATCTGAGAATGATTCTTCACTAGAAAAAGAAATCTTTTCTTTGAAAATAACTTGAAATTTTTTCTGCTGTCCAAATACCCCATATAGCCTTTATGTCTTTCTCTATATATACATAAATATATATATATATATATATATATATATATATATATATATATATATATAAAATTTTTCCTAAGCCTTTAAGCTCACACTACCATTTCAATACTACCACCATAGTGTTTATGTATAGTCTAAAACTATCCAATGATGGGGCATAAAATAACCAATTCATTTTTACTGATGATCATAAAACCTTAGAAGAATTTAGGGTTATCAAGTTTTTAAACAAAAATAGCAAAAATAATATAAGGTATAAAAAGAGAGACATAACTTTTGACTTGGTAAAGAGTTCAGGTACAAGACGAAGCATATATATCAAAGGCATAGGAAATGTCATTACTTTGAAAAGAAATAAAAGAATAACAAGTTTAGGAAATTAACTATCAAATTACATTTTTTTTAAGAGGGGCAGTTAAAATGTTGATGAACAAATATAAGTTGATGACTCAGGGGCACTAAAAATACGAAATGTGTGGGTTCTTTTAGATAATACAATAAGTACTGGGAGTTTCACTTTATAACCCGTTGTGATTAAACAGCGTATTGCTGAAAATGCAGACATGATACTGCCATAGTAAAACCAGCCTTTTAAAAGATGTTTCTAATTAAATCATGAAAAATCAAAAAGAAAATGTTGAGAGAAGCCATTTTGAAGATTTTATTAATGATGCATTCATGGAGAGGGCTTCATTAGACTTGAACTAGCAAATGCTTAATGCTACTGCACAAAATGATGGATAAGCATTTTTTCCCCCCAAAAGTTCTTTCTTCCAGAGCAAAAACCTTTCTTGTAATACAAACACCTTTTGATTCAGTTAAATTCTAGTAATAAGAAACTTTGATGTTTGACTTAATAATGCTTTAATTAATCTGTATCTGCATTTGACTTAGATGTATTGATTTCTATCTTTTCTCCTACTCTACTTCTCCTATAGAAGCTTCCTACTTCTAAACAAGATTCTTTTTAATATTCAACAGTTTTTCTCAGGAGGTATAGAGAGCATCAACTTTACTGGAAATTGATATCAAAGCATCCAGTGTAAATTGTTCTACTGCAGAAGCTCTTGTGAAATGTTTTCTGAAGAAACCCAGGGAAGATCCAATTTACGATTAATCTATGGAATGTATTAATAATTTCAGAAGGTGACAAGTATTTTAAACACTATTACCTCCTCATGCACTGGCTAACCATAACTGGGAAACTTCCTAATTCCTCTCTTTCTTTCTTTCTTTTTTTTTTTTTTTTTTTAAGATTTTATTTATTTATTTGACAGAGAGAGATCACAAGTAGGCCCAGAGGCAGGCAAAGAGGGAGAGAAGAGGAAGCAGGCTCCCTGCTGAGCAGAGAGCCCAATGCGGGACTCAATCCCAGGACCCTGAGATCATGACCTGAACTGAAGGCAGAGGCTTAACCCACTGAGCCACCCAGGCGCCCTGTCCTCTCTTTGTTTTGTGACTCCTATGTGATCTATCAAACTGTGGATGGCCCACTCTTTATAAAATTATAATCCCTTGGAGAGCCTGGGTGGCTCAGTCAGTTAAGGAGCCTACTCTTGATTCTGGCTCAGGTCATGATCTCAGGGTTGTGGGATCAAACCCCATATAGGGCTTCATGCTCAGCGAGGAGTCTACTTGACATTCTCTCTTCCCTCTCCCTCTGCCCCTCCCCCTGCTTGTGTTCTCTCTTTTCCTCTAAAATAAGTAAATAAATCTTTAAAAAAAAGCCCTATCATTCTTTATCTCTAATTCTGAAATTTAAAATTCTGTAGAAGAAAGCTTTCATGCTTATGCAAATTTATTTGAAGTCAGGACCTATGAGGTTCTCTGCAGAAACAGTAATGTGCTTGTGATTGTAGGCGCACTTCCCCAGAGCACACTAGGGCATTAGCAGGCTGTATGGCAGAAGCACAATACTACTCCTGTAAAATCTGCGGAATTTTGAAACACAGCTGGCCCCAGGAGGTTTAGGTTAGCAACTGTGGACCTGTATTACTATATCATATTGTATTTATTGCTTAACTGTCTGGGAAGTCCAGTGATCAAGTACTGTGTTTTATTGACCTTTGTAGGGTGATCTTGATTTGTCCAGGACAAAGGGATTTTCTGGGATAGAGGACTTTCAGTGCTAAAACTGGATAGTTCCCAGACAAATAGGGACCTTTGACTTTCAGCCTCTAGCACAGTATAAAGTATATACTAGATTCGAAATATTCAAAATACACTTGCTGAATGAATCAATGGTCTTCAAATATTCTCTGGTCAGGAGTAAAAAGCCTGAAAACATTCCATCTAAGTGCGATATTCACCCAGGTCAGTTTAGACCGCTCCCTACCAGAATGAGACCATTAAAGTGTTAACTTCTAAATTTTTAACATACACCTTTTAATTAATTCTTGTAATTTTCCCAGCTATCCACTTAGTCAAATCCAAAAACATATGGCCCAACGTGAGTCAAAAGTCCTTATTAGTATATGCTGGAAATTACTCATATTTACCTTGATACTTGTAGTAACTCTAACACCTATGACGGAGATAGGTGGATATTAAAATGAATTTGTCAGTAAACTTTTTTTGGGGGGGTTGGGGGCCTGGGGTAAATAATAAAGTACTAACATATTCCAGGAACATCAGAAAGGTATTTCCATATCATAAAATGATCATAAAATGTTATTCTCTATTTAATACTGATTTTCCTTCTTACTATAACCTGAAAATGGTATGTTTTAATCTCAGGATAGGGTATTCATATAAAGTACCTCTATACTTAACAACTGATGGTGGAGTTTAAAAACCTTCATAAATTATTTTTTTTTATAACGATACTAATACAAACTCACTGTAGACATAGGACCACTCTTATTATAACTGCTCTTTGATCTGATAAAAATCCCTTAACTAATCAATTTCTCCCTAATCTATGAGCCCCACTCTGACCTGGGCTAGACTACACGGATCATTCCCTGACCTATTTTCTCTCCAAGCTCTTCAAGCATGACCCTTGTAGCCCCTCCCCTTTGCAACACCTTACCCTGGCTTCTCTTGACAGACGTTCTCTGCCAGGTTTGTGAAGCTGAGGATAGCCAGAGAAAAGCCTCTGGACCATGCAGATTGGCACAGTTACACAGTTATCGTTTCCCACCGTGGGGCCTCAGTGCCATCCCACAATCCTTAAACTATGCCCTGTTAGTTCCCTTTCCCATTCGGACTCAGTGACTCTTTAGCCTTACCATAGTTTACCATATTTTTCAATTTCCTTACCCAAAAAAGCTTGCCTCGTACTTCACAGAAAAATTAAGCCTATGGGGTTGGAGACCTCCACTTATTCTCCCTCCACCACCCCCCACCCCCACCCCCCCATTTACCTACACCCACATTCATAATTACTTGCCCTTCTCGAGTCTCAAAGCGTGAAGTCTCCTTTTTTTTTTTTGTTAAAGACACCCACTTTCTCTGCTGTAGGTCTCAGTCCTTGCTGTCTACTCCAAGAATGTACTGTCCTTTGTTAGTTTCCTGTTTTATTTTCTCGTGTTTGCTTTTTCCTTATAAATATGTTCAAGTGTCTCCCAAGTCTTAAAATGAACAAAGGAGTCACAGTAGTCACCCCGCCCCCCCAAACACACACCCCCTCTACTCTCCCCTGCCTGCCTCCACCACTCTCTTTTATTGCTTAATAATCTGCCTTTAAAAGGAGGTGACTCTGGCTTCCTGGAACTCTCCAACACTTGAACTTCCCGCAGTTAGGTTCTGCAGAGACTAGTCCTGGAGGAAAAAAATTTACTAACAACTCTCAGGCAACCAAGTCATGTTTTGGTCCTCATCTTAATATCTTAACGAATCCCCCTACTTCATTTGCCACTACTGATCAGTACTGATCATGACCCTGGGATCATGACCTGAGCCAAAGCAGAGGCTTTAACCCACTGAGCCACCCAGGCACCCCCCCCCATTATATTTAAATATCCAACTCCTTTTAGTTGTTTTATAATAACCATATATGTGTTATCTCCTTAACTGAACTCATCTTCTCCCATCCCTCCCCCCTCGTCCCATCTATTCCTACTGTATCTATAGTGTGCTATTGTGATTTATAATGAGATATGTGTATTTGGTCTTCAACATCTTCCTGGCACAGACACAGAACTTCTAAAACCATTGGAGGTTCCTAAGCAATAAAAGTGATAAAGATGAAAGGAGCGAGGAGAGTCTTCAGTTATTCACAGAAAGTCCCTTTCAACCACACCTGAGTTTAGGTGAATGAGGTAGTGTTTGGAAAGTCCCTAAGGGTGGGGACTGGTTGCCAGGGGAGCCCATATGATGATTAGAGGGTTAGAACTTCAGCTTCACCTCCTGACCTCAGGGAGGGGCGAAAGGCTGAATGGTTGAGTTAATCACAAGTGCCAACGATTCAATCAGTCATGCCTACATGATAAAATTTTCATAAAGAAACTCTAACCAAAGAAGTTCAGAGAGCTTACTGGTAGATGAGCACATGGAGATGCCGGGAGCGTGGCATACCTGCATGATCCAAGGAAGTTTCATGCCCCTTCCTCCATACCTAGGCATCTCTCCCATCTGCCTGTTCCTGAGTTGTATCCTTTTGCAAGAATGAGTCCTAGCACTCAAGAAGACCATTTACTGTTCTATAAACCATCCTTGCAAACTATCAGATCTGAAGAAGAAATCATGGCAACCCCTGATTCGTAGCCTGAAGTTCAAAAGCATGGGTGACAACATGAACTTGAGACGGGTGAGTAAAGGTGGTGGAGGGGAGGCAGCCATGTGGGACTGAGCCCTTAACGTGTGGGATCTGACATTATCTCCAAGAAAAATAATGTTAAAATTGAGCTAAATTGTAGTACACCCAGTTGATGTCCACTGGAGAGTCAAATTGCTAGGTGCGGGAAAATCCCCACACATTTCATAACCAGAAGTACAGGAGTGTAGAGAAAGGAAGTACTTTTCCCTTTCTTGTGGCAATGGTGATAAATCAAAACAATCTGAAATTGTCACTCCTCTGCTTAAACCTTTTCATGGCTCTTCATTATCTGGTGTCAAAACTTCCTAGCCTGGTGTATCAGAAGACCCTCCTTGACCTGGCACCTTCCTACCTACCTGCCTGGCCTCATCTCCAGCGTCTCCCAGCTTAATGGTTTAAGCATTAGGAACTCCAAGCTGCTCAACTCCATAGTTTTTCATGCCTTTTACACACTTTAATGCTATGCACACTTGCTCATGCTCTCTGGGCTGAGAACTTCTAACTTATCTTACTCAGTTTAACTTTTATTCATCCTTCAATAGTCATCCTAGGCATAATTTCTTCCAGGAGCAATTTCTACTGACCAAATTTTATCTCATAGTAATTGTGAAAAGAAAGGACAAAACAATTCACTTCCAAGTGTAGGTTTTGCAAAGATAGTATTGGGGACATCTTGAACACCCTCAGCGATCCTTTGTGGCTATTTCAGAAGCACACCCTGAAAAGTGAGGGCTCGTTTAAGAACAGCTATTGCAAGGGCAATATTTCACACTTTTTATAAACACCATTGGGATGAGATATTTGGGCACCTCTTTCTATATTTTGTTGGAATTTCCTTATATCTTCCACCTAGATGAAAACAAAACAAAATCACTAGGCCAAACGTCCATTTTTATGTCTCTTTTCATATACATATTGCCAGCTATTTTCAGAGTTGTAAAAATATATAATACCACAAGCAGAGTTTTACTGTATCCTCCCCAGCATTATTCTTATTAATTTTTTTTTTTTGCTTTTGTGAATAGAGAACAAAGCAAGCATTTTGTGCTGATTTGCTAAATTTACATACTTGCCATGCTGTCTCTTTTTCCGTATATTTGTTTGCTAGTGGTAGTTCTTTGTTTAGCCATCCTGTTTTAACTTCCATGAGTTTTTTCCCTGGTCTCTGATTGACCCTCCTCTTTTAATAGCATCCTGTTCGTGTTTTATAAATACAGTATTTTCTGAAATATTCATAAGATGTTATTAGATTTTTTTTTTCTTAATTTATTTCCTTTAGCCTGAATTCTGTCTTTCTTTGAAGGTTATTTCTGCTCGTACTTTGCAATCATTCTCTTTTATATTATAGGCTTTGCTCTATGCCAGGTGATTTTTTTTTTTTTTTTATCTGTTTGTGTTTAAGAATGTGACAGTAAAACTAAATGACTGTGTGCTTTGTGTACATGAGCACAGTTTATCCACTGGCATGCTTTGCTTTAGGGTGAGTAGGGTGGGAGCCAGCCACCATGCTGGGAAGCCCGAAAGCCCGGAAAGAAGGCTTTGCTATGAGGCAGTGTTATCACAGTCCTGACTTCTCCCCAGAGAAGTGGTTCATTTTCTTTAGAAAAGAAGTCTCTGATTTTCTTTTCTTTTTTTAAGTTGGGCAATAAATACTTGACTTCTGGGGATGTGGTGTGCATGTGTATGAAGGAGGGAGTGTGATGGCTGGAGAGAAATGGCAGTAACGGAATTCTGTGTACATCGTGTCTACAAGCCCTTTTCTTTCCAGCCGCAGACCTCACTCCCTGATGTTTCAGTGTCCAACTATGGGGCTCAGGAGGGCAGATCCATCAGACCAGTCCCCATGTTCTAGGCTCCACTCCCTCCTCACCTTGTGCCTAGTCACCACTCCACCATCCTCCTGCCATTATGAAAGAATCGGTTGGAATTTCTTAACCACAATCTCTTTATTGTTGTGGTATTTAACAGGATTTCCCCTTTGGACATTGCTGTCCAAATTATTTTTTTTTCTAAAATCAAGATCTTTGTCTTTTAATTAATTTAATAATGGCTTTCTAAGATTAAGAAACTAATACGTTTAAATTCACATGATACAATTATTTCCTTACTTTCTTCTTACTTTGTTTTATTTTGACATAGAGAAAGTTTTAAATTTTTATCTAGTCATCTCAGTCTTTACTGTATTTCATTCCATTGCTTCTGTGTTTGGAAAATTCTACCTATTTCAGGTATTTACTAATAGCGAATTCTGTGCTCCCTTGGATTGTCAGTATTTTATTTTCAATAATAAGTATTTCATCCCTCTAAATATAACTTGGTTTATTGCAAATTTTAAAACTTTTGTTTTCTTTTAGGTGAAAAATTCTTTCTTCAAACAAAATCTTTTGTGGAAATTCTATTTGTAAAAATGAGAAAATGGACAGGTTTAGGTGAATGAATGTTGGGGGTGGGGGTTGTTATTTACCTCAGTCCTATCTCACTCTTCTGCTTTCTTTCATCTCTGGTCCTATATTTGAGAGTGTCCTGAGTTTTTTGAGAAGTAGATTAAAAAACACTGAGATATGATGTAAAATGAAAGTCAAAATTTATTATATTCCTAAATTCCAGAAGCTAGTCTCCGGTAACCCTTTCCTTCCCCCACTGAATTTTGAACCCTTTATGATACATTAAATAATTATACAAAACACACTCTAGTTGGAGGCCCTCTTTCTGTCCCATTGACCTAACTGTTTTTACACCAGAACTCTTACTGCTTTCCTTAGTATAGAATTGTTTTTATTTCACAAGGCTGACACTAATTCACTACCCGTTTTACCAAAATTAAAAAAAAAATACTCTTACCTTCTTACCTTTGCATTATTTCAAAGGGTTCTGAGAAAAATTATATTATCTTTGGGTGGGATAATTTCAAAATGTTAGAATTCCAGACTGTTAATTTTTGTCTAATTCTCTGAGATCTTATTAATGTTCACCAAGCTGCCTTATCTTATGTTGATAGCACTATATTAAAATATCTTAGCCTACTTGTGGTCCTGTTCGTCTCTTTTTGGTTCTGTAATAGATTGTCTCCTTAGGTATTTTATTATTCTAACTCTGTTATTTGGCACTCAATATTAGTTCTTATGAGATGACGAGCTTAAAATCCATCTGTGCAGCCCGTCCATAAGATGCTCAGAAAGAATGCAGTCAGAGGTTGAAGATCAGCAAGAAGATCGTTTGATGAGGATGGAATGACACCACCCAAAGCTCTAACAGATGCCAAGGCTGTTAGAACGAAAAAGGCCTCAGTGCCAGAGAGTCAAAGAGGAAGGCAGGGATAAAGTAGGGCTTAGGGTGGGTTAAGTGGTGGGTCCCAAAGAATAAATAGCTTGGAATGAGAGCTGGCTGTGTGTTACAAGAGAAAATAGGAGGATAGGAAGTTTGAGTATCATCAGAAGTGTGAGGTGCGATCAACAATGTATTAGAAAGATACAAGGGAGAAATAACCCTGGGCTTGCTCTGCCAAAAAGCAGAATCCTGTCGGAAAAGGAGGGCCCTACTACACTTTCAGTTGAATTCGGGTCTTCTTATTTCTTTGTCACAGGAAAAAAAAATGGGGAAAAAATAACATGTCCACTTTTAAGTGACTCTTATTATAAATTCTACTGCATTTGAAATTAACACCACCACCTTCATTTCCATTTGCTTGAGTTTGCTTCATCTAAGTCCCTTTTACTTTATGTTTGTCCTATCTGTATTATTTTGTTTAAACCCTAACTTTCGTAATGAGAAAGCAGTTGGATTAAAAAAAAAAAAAAAAGAATCCAACGTGGGAATCTTTGCTTTAGAGTTAAATGAAACCACTTACATGGATGCTTGTGCTAGAGACTGGGGTGCTGGTCACTGAAGACCTGTGCTCCTCTCCCACAACTTAGAGAAAGGCTGGTTAGCCAGGGGTTGAATGTCGGGGTGTCATAATGTGAGCCAAGTGGGTGTGTCCTCTCCCCACTCATTCTTCTGCCATATTCTGGCTGGATGTCAATGCCCAGGGTGACATTTGAAACTGGAGATGTCAGACCCTTTCAGCTAACTCCCTGAAAAAACCCAGTACAGCAACCTCCACATCCTTTATTGCTAATAATGCACATTAGATAGTTTGGTGAGCAAAAACCAGACTTTTATTGTGTAAAAGTGCTGAAATCTTAGAAATTATTTATTATAGCAGCTAGTGTTACCCAAACTTATATGATTATTTAGCTTTTTTAATTTTAGTTTTATGTTTTATGTATATAAATAAAGATATATTTATATTTTTATGTTTATTTTTATGTTTTATGTTATTTTTATGTTTTTATTTTTATGTTTTTCAATTGTTTATTGGCAAAGGTTCCTTTGTGATACATGCTACATTCTGTATTCTGTTATATATGTCCATGTTTTGTAAAACAAATACCTTGTTTCAAAATATACTTTTGGCTTAAAACTAAACATATAGGGACGCCTGGGTGGCTCAGTTGGTTGGGCCGCTGCCTTCGGCTCAGGTCATGATCCCAGAGTCCTGAGATCAAGTCCCGCATCAGGCTCCTTGCTCAGCGGGGAGCCTGCTTCTCTCTCCGCCTCTGCCTACTGCTCTGCCTGCTGTGTTCTCCCTCTCTCTCGCCCTCTCTCTCTCTCTCTCTCTGACAAATAAATAAATAAAATCTTAAAAAAAAACAAAGCTAAACCTATAGTTATTAGCAAAATTGAAATAATGAGTTACGACTTTTTGTGGGTGAGACAAGGAACTCCATGTTTCATACTCCACTCGTACTCTTCATTTCTCTTCTACAGGTTTTTGCTAGTTTCATCTGGAGTCACAAGTTCCATCATTTAAAAATGTGTTATTTTTCTAATTTTTTCCTTCTATTTTTGTAACCACTGTGACAAACCATTTCCTGATTACTTTTCTTGTCTCCACTTACTGTTATTTCCTTGGCTGATTTTGGTTCTTATATCTCATCTCTATCTGACACAATTTACCGTTGATTCACTTTCTAGTGAGAAGAGCATCTTTTAGTAACCTTTCCAAAGTTTAACTGACTGATGTATTTTCTGTGGCTTCTGGCATCTGAGCATGTCTTCTTGTCACCATTGCACATGAACAACAACTTAATTATGGGAATATTGGAATATTGCCTTTTCTTCTTTTTCTCTGGAACTCCTATAGAAATTTTCTCAATTGCCTTTTGATATTTATTTCTTCAGAGGCCAATCTAATTTTAATTATTTCCAAAAGCAAAGGTGTGTGTGTGCATGTGTGTGCATGTTTGTACCAATAATGCTTACAAGTTCCTGCATAAAGCAAGAAATTAAAGCTTTACCAGGCTCTAGGTATTAATCTTTGTTTCTAACTTTTGTCTGCTACATGTTTAGCCCTGTTAATGTCCAGGTTCTCATATTCGATCTTGAAAGATTTTTATATCTTTGCTTATTATTTCTGATCTTTTTGCTCTGTTCTTTATAGCTATTTAGATTTCAATTCATATTTTCTCTTTTTATGTTATCACTTAGACATCTGGGGACATTTCTCAAATTTAGCCTCTATATCATTGATTGGAATCTTTATAGGCTTAAACCTTATTTTTTGTTTTTCACTCTTTTTTTTTTTTTTTTTAGGTTTTATTTATTTATTTTCACAGAGAGAGAGCGAGAACAGGAACACAAGTAGGGTAAGTGTTGGGAGAGGGAGAAGCATGTTTCCAGCGGAGCAGGGAGCCCCATGCAAGGCTCAAACCCAGGACCTTGGAATCATGACCCGAGCCGAAGGCAGACGCTTAATGACTGAGCCATCCAGGAACTCCAGCTTAAACCTTATTTTTTCTGTTTCTAAGGAAGTTAATATTATTTTGTTGAGTATGTTTTTCATTTTATTCTTTCTACTCATCTCATCCTGCTAATCTCAGGGGGGTTGTTTGGGGTGCCTGGCAAGGGTGGAAGTTTAGGCTCTCCATTTGGCCTTTGCTAGAGGAGATGAGAGGTGAGTAACTGTAGTTTTTTCTGTGGTGTTTACTGGAGTAAGCAGTTATTGTCTAAACATTTCTATCCTGCTAGGCTATCTCTTTCTGTTTTGTTTCTTTTTGCTTTGTTTTGACAAGACTGAGCAGGTTTTTACTAGACCTCTGTGGTCTGCTCCCACTGTTTTCACTGCCCAGTCTGGAATATAGGAGGCACAAATAAAAACAGGTCTCTCACCACTGGGTCCTTCCTTTGGTCCCCAGGTCTCTAGCCAGTCACCTTCTTCTCTCCATCTTTGTCTTCTTATGTTTGTTTTACTCTTTTTTAAACATTTTATTTATTTGAGAGAGAAAGAGAGAGAGTGAGTGAGAGAGAGAGAGAGAGAGAGAGAGAGAGCATGCCTTGGGGAGGAGCAGAGGAAGAGGGAGAAGCCAACTCCGGGCTGAACAAGGAGCCTGATGCCATGCGGGGCTCTGGGAATCCAGGATCATGACCCAAGCCAAACGCTGACGCTTAACCAATCGAGCCACCCAGGTGCTCCTTATGTTTGTTTTATGTATAAGACGCACGGTTTTTAGTTGTACTCAGTGGGAAGAATAGGGAAAAGGGCATCTACTCCATACTCCAGAAGCAGAAGTCTTTAGCTGAAAATTTAAAGATAAATTATAAACAATGGGGGACAGTGAAGTCCTGTCCTTTTTCCTATTCTCCAGTCAAATCATCATAATTTCCACTGTCATAGAATGGTGCTAGTTTCCTGGTTTGGTCCACCTTTACTAGTAGATGCACAAAGAGAGCCAGGTCACCTCTGCAAAATGTGGTGAAGCCGTACAATTCTAGAGCAGTTGATATTTTAATTCTATAGTTAATTTCAGAATCATTTTTACTGCTTTCCCTACATTACAGCATTTGACTCATTTGTCTTTCAAAGGACTAGTAAACTTTGATTTGCTTTAGCAGCTTTGAATGGATTTTTATTGTTTCTTACCACTGCCTTTCAACTCATGTAATTTGAAAACTAAATGCAAACTATAAAACTCAATCAATCTGGTAGTATTCCTTTAATATCAATTTTTATATAATTAGCCCCCAAACTGTGTTCAATTACCGACAATTAATCTTATGCACTTTGAGGGACAACACTAATTTCACACTTAGTAGCATTTAAAAGGAAGGTGGTGTGAGTCCTATAGGGGAAAAGTACCTCCCTAAGAAGTTATGCTTTATTATCACTGCCTGGAGAATAAAAGTGCTTTCCCATTGTACTCCACCATAGGTGCCCACATTTTCTGTAACTCCAGACTAGTAGAATTGTGTAACAAACACACAAGCAGAATCACATATACTTTAATTACAGTTTTCAGTGAGACTGCCAGTTTTTTTAAAAAGATCCTGAATTTTCCATGTTCTTTTGACAGTTTTCTTGAGTTAGTATTCTTAATGCTGTATGGTTAATTGTTCCATTGAGATTGATTGTGAGATGCCAAACAATGGAGCCACAATAGAACAAGGAATGAGAATGACAGCTGGTGGAAAGGTAGAAAATTGTGGAAAACTCCTTACTGCAGAAGTAATGTGCATAAGAATTAAGAAACTCCAAAATGAGAAAGTATTTAGTAAGTACTTAATACATGTTATAATGTACATGACTCTTTTTATATATTCCGGTTCTTAAAAAAATTGTACCAATTTTCAATTGACAAATTATATCTTATTATTACTTGGATATACATAAGTACTTTCCCCTAATAGTCGGTGTCTAAAGATGATATCATCAAGTCTGAATCATATTAAAATAATTTTTAAATACCATTTTAATGTCTCCTAATAATTCAAAGTCAACTATTACGAAAAAGCCAAACTTTGAACCATCTCCTTGTGTCAAAAAAATTATGAATACATGTCGTATTGTATGCATGGTGTTTAGCAAAAGGTGCACACATATCTGTTTACTTTGGTCTTCAATGACTTTGACCTTTTAGGCGCTTCTTGTTAGTAATTGGGTGATGAGGAGTTGTAGCCAATTTTAATGTTTGTAATTCATACTCAGATATGCAAATTGATGAACACATTATAAATTTTTAAAATTATAGGGACAATTTATAGTGCAAAATGGCATTGCTCCAGGGGCTGAGCAGTGGCCTGGGAACTCAGAGCTGTGCATTTTAATTTCCATTAACTCTCAGTGTGATCATAGGCACAGTACTTTAATCTCCCTGTACCTTAGAATGTTCGTCTACAATATATATGAAACAATTTCCTTCCTGTAGTTGAGGTGAGAATTAACCACAAAGCAGGGTGGCTTAAAACAAAAGAACACTATATATGCATACCACATAAAAGACCAATATGAAGCTAAAGATTATACCAGCTTAGTGAAGATTGCATTGTGTCATTTACACAAAGATAAGACAAATGACCCATTGTCACAAGATGTCACCATATCCCAATTTACAAATGTTATTAAAGTTCATGTAACATAAAAAATAAACATTTTATAGTAGCCATCAGACACTTTTATGGGCACTGATTACTAAATGAGCTTTATTCTTTATGCTGTGTTTTCTTCAATGCTATATCCATCTTTCAAATGTATAACAATGCATTTAAAAATGCTTTCTTAGGTATAGTTTTTAAAGGAAGACTTTTTCCCCTCTCCCTAACAATGACTAGGTTTCCATTAAGTACTTAAACTTTACACCAGGAAAACAAAAAATCATACAAAGGAATTCAACTTGAAAGTAGGACATTATGAAATCACACTCCAATTCATGGTAATTCACAGCAAAGAGCAAGTCTGTATTTTTAAATTTCTCTGGTTGTCCTACCTGTTAAATGATACAATGTATCCTGGGAGCCACAGAATACGTAAGTGCAACTGGTGAGTTGATGATGGAATTTGAGCCTCTTTACTTTTCCATATATTGAAATATCCATCTTTTTAGCTTAATAAATAGCTCTGCAACATTGGCTTTCGGCAGGGAGGCCATTCTCCAGTTGTGGAGCAATACAATTTTGAGTCCTAGTGTCTTCCTGAGGCTCCCTTGAATTGTGAAGCTCATATTTAGAAAGCTCTAGCAAACTAACACCTGCTAAACATAAATCACATGCAGAAATCTACAACGGACAAACTCAGGAAGATATAATAGATCAAATCCATGAAGAACCTCACAATGAATTAAGAAAACCTTAAACTTAATCCTATAACCTGACAGGCAGTCAGCAGACTGACTTATGGAGAACTGTAATATGGGAATTAGACTGAATGCCAGACGACTTCTAGAAGTAAAATTAAAAAAAAAAAAAAAGAATAAACTGCAGTCAATGATAAGCACAGGTAGGAAGTCTGACAAAGAAGACACAGTAACTACATTCTGAAATAACACACACTAATATTTTACACTATAGTCTCTTTCTTTTGTTTCTCCCAGCCAGCTTGACAGAAAGTAGTAATGTTTGACTAGTTACACACCTAATACCAGATGCCAGTTTGAACAGGTGCAAAAACAAAGAATAGGACATTTCCATTTGGAACATCATCAGCCTTCCTCTTTATATGTAGTCTCTAATATGCTTTCCTGCAGCTCACCTACTAGGTTTCTTATTGTTATTCCCCTGCTTGGGAGAAGTTCTATTTGCCAAATGCATGACATGTTTCCTTAGCCAATGGAAAGAGTTAAATAGAAGAATGACCAGCTAATTTATCTGGGACCTGGTCTAGTTCCAACAGTTCCCTGTGAGAGGATGCAGTGCTGGAATTTTGAGATCACCCTGAGAGAAAATGTGCCTATTAACCTGTTTCCACTTGCCACATAATTGTCAAGGACCATGGCATACCAGTGAAAGACAGTGGAAATTAGCACTGCCAGTTATCAATGTTAAATGCATGGTCAGTCAGTACTAGTGTCTCAAACAAACAGGCAACTTGTTCCATACAGTCAGTTGGTAAATTGGATGCAGGCAGACAGAGGAACACAATATCCCTTCTCTGTAGGTGGTCTCTGTTTCATTAGGTTTCCAATTGATGTTGCTGCACAGTAATCCAAAAATGTGTGATGGGAACATCACTCTCATTTTTCATTAACACTCCCTCGCAAACATATTGGAGGCAGGTACAAAACAGATTTTGCCAGGCTTACTTTTATCCTTTTGGAGACTACTGTGTATCCAACATCACTGTGGGGTGCTTAGTTTCTACTTTTTAGAGTCGCTGTTTGATATGATCAATTTCCTTAAAGATGTTGTGGAAGAGTGGGAGAGCTGCTGATCATTAAGAGACAAGTGAGTTAGGAAAATCAGCTTATATATAATAATGAATAGTAATATGGCTACTGAAGTTCGGTGGGATAAGAAAAAACAGAGATAGTGTTTATTGTCTCAGGAAAGCTACCGGAAATGTGTAAACCATGAAATTTTTTGAGAGATCTTAGAGATCATCCAGACTTTTCTTCATTTTCATTTCATAAGCGAGGGAATTGAAGCTTACACTCATTCTGGCTTTCCCAAAGCAAGGCAATTATTGGCACCAGCTAAGACAGGAATGTTGGGCCTCTAACTTGTGTTCTACCCAATATTCCACATTCAGCCTATAATACGTAGGTGCGGGTAACTACCAAGAACTACATAATTCATACCTCCTGTTTCCATAAGCTTCTGTCATAGCTTCTATTTATAAAGTTATATCAACACATCATCTAAAATATTCCCCAATTTGCGGCTTTAGGAGAAATCATTCAGCATTATGGTTATCAGAAGCAGCGTTCATTTCCTGGTATAAAGGGTAAAGTGTTACTCATTTCTGGTAGATTTCCTGAGACAATAGGCATCATCTCTGTTTTTCCTTATGTCACCTAACTTCAGTACCCACAGTACTGTTGGCTCGAAAGACTGCCCTGAATCCCCACCCAGTGTTAGAGAGAATGCCATGCTCCCTTGACTGTATCCAGGAGCGTCATTCCCAAGATGACGGTGAACACTTCTCACATGGCCAACTCCTTTTGTCTGACTCCAGAAAAATAGCTGCTTCCTGCATTGCTGGGTAACTGCTCCATCTATGTGATAGGACTCTGGTTGAAGTGTGTTTTGGATTAATGAAGGAGACCCAGTACACAGGACTTACCCAATCTCGTGCAGTCTCAGAGGCAACTCTGACTAGATGGGTTCCATGTTTTTCTCTTCTGCTTTCATTAAACCATATCTTTATTCCCTGTGCTCCTGGGAATTTCTTGCTTCAGTAAGTGGGGAACAACTATCCCTCAGTCATAGGTTTTGACAAACACCCAGAATACTGAATCATAGCACTTTCCCCCCACCTCAGGATTATTCATCTAACTAGTTTAAAGACAATGCAATCATTCCAGAATATGAATATCAAGGAAAAGAATGACTGTATTCAAACTGTCTGAAATGTTTGAGAATATATGCATAAACACAGACTCCTTTATATACATCACAGACTTTGCTCAAGTTTTCCACCGTGTATTGTATTCATCTCTTTGCCACAAATGTTAGGAGTGAATTGATACTACCTACTGTGGTTCATCTTTGTTCTATTGTAGGACCATTCAATCCTCATCACCCAGAAGAGTGTTATATAAGTAACAGTAGCAAATAAAATAAAAATGGATGACAGACTTCAGTTGCATTATTTTATCATAATTGAAAGTCATGGAATTAACCTATTTCTTATGGTATGAGTAAATAAGAACATACTAATCACATAATCAAAACAAATGGTAAGTATACTAAGTGCATCATAGTGCCTCCAGACATACATTAATTTCACGTGTAAAATTCAGCTGTCTCTTGCAGATTTATCAGCAAAAGCAAACAAATAAAAATGAGTAGTAAGCTGAGAAACTTAAAAATATATGTAATAGTCACTCAGGTTCTTTGGAAAATTGTTTCCCTGATTCATATCAATACAAATACTTTTTAAATATGATTCAATGGAATTACTTAATCACAGTTATTTGTTATTATGACACTTTAATGTCATATATGTATATGTTAAAATTCACCATAATGAGATCATATAAACATCACTGTTTCAGGATAATGTTCAAGTAATTTCACTTTGTTCATATGCCTTGCTTGAGTAAAAAGATCCGTTGGGTTTCATCAGAGTGTACATGGTATGGACAAGACCTTCTGTTCTCATTAGTAGGTTTCTCTATCAAGATAGTATCTTTCAGAAACCTTCATGTATCCAGGTTCAGACTTGGGAGGTAGTCAAACCTAAAACAGGTGTTTTTATAATTTGGTTTCCAGATGGATTATGATGTTAGAAACACTGAAAACTCCATTGAGGAAATGAATTAGGAATTTAAATATCCAACTAGTTGAATTTGGGATATAGCTATATTGTCACAAGGAAACCATATAATTTGCCACAAATGGTCTGTGTTGCTTTGGGCAATGACAAATGGCAAAGAAATATACTAAAAAGTGGGAAGTTGGAGTATTAGTACCTATAATGCTTCAAATAGGAGAAAACCTAACTCAATACAGCTTAAATGATAGAAACTGATTGCTCAAGCAAGGGAAATAAAGAGGTAGGGAAGACTACAGAGGTGCTTGATCTAGAGACTTCAGCGTGCTGTCAAGGGCCCAGTGTTCTTCCGCGCCTCTAGTCAATCTCTGTGGGTGACAGTGAGGACCTCCTCCCAAGGATGCCTTCTGTGTGGTGCAATGATGCTGTGCAGCCTCCCAGAATTCCATGCTTCTTCTTCATTGGACAAAAAGTCGTCAAGCAAGTCAATGAGATTCTCCTAGAGCTGGGAGGCTGGGAGTAGGGTTAACTTAACCTAAAAATATGCATTATGTAGGGAAAGAGTAAATATATACCCCCACCCACTCAATAGAGGCAAGCGCCTCTATTATAAAAATATGTAAATTGAGCCTTACAAAACATGAAGTTTTAGGGAAATACAGGGTCACATTTTTATTAACAATAACATTAAGGAAAGGTATATGAAATTTTTAAAACTTTATTTATTTATTTATTTATTTATTGCTGAGGTCACTTTTAATTTTCACATCCAAATAACCTTTACTGCTTTTTTCTTTCCTTCTTTTTAGGCCATGAAAAATATGGAAAGTCTCTCAAGGACTAACAATCAGAGCTGCCTGATTGACAAGGGAGGTTTCGGTTGTAAGACCTGAAACAAGGATTCTAAATCAAACATTCTAGGGCAATTTGAGATTGCATTTAAGATTCTCTGCCTATAGCAGTAGCTTATCTGTTATGTTCAACTGATGTATAAGCACTGTGCAGAAATACTCTATTACACTCCCTCATGACATTAGCACTGTACCTCATCATATACTTGTAGATAGAAATTTGGTCTACTTAATTCAAATTATGACTCTTCCCCAAAAGCTGAACTTGAAAATTAAATTTATCTACACAATTGATCAACTTAAGTCTTTGTTGAATACCTACTTTGTACCTAGCAGTGAGCAAGGTGTTATAAAATAAAAAGTGGAAAACTAAGTCCCTTTTCATAGGCTAAGCATTTCCCATTTCAAGTAAGAAATTTTATACGATGTCCTGAATAGTTGTTCAACTTATATGGCAAATATCAATACTTTGGCTGGATGGTTTTATCAATAAAGAAGGAAGCAGTGAAGAATTGTCATGAAAAGGAAGAAAGAAAGAAAGAAAGAAGGAAGGAAGGAAGGAAGGAAAGGCACCCTGACCGCAACCCTCCCATCTCAAAATAAGAGAACTGACTTGATTAATCTGAAGAAAATTAAACCCTTTGGGGTATGTATTTCTGAGGAGTTGCAGTTGGCTTTGCATGTAGTGCTTACTCTCCCTTAGAAAATGAGCTTGTATATTCAAATCTGTGACAAGGGAAAAGCAAATTTCTCCTTCAATCAAACAAAAGTTCACAGATAGGAAAGAAAGTAGAAGGAATCTGTAAGTCCTTTCTTCTTTGTACTTAAGGAATGCACGTGCATTGCTGTAGTAAAGGAGAAAAATGAAAGGAAAACATTCTCCTCAAGAATCTCTGAATTTCCTATATAGACTTAGAAAACAGAATCACAAACATTGTTTACTCAGAATAATACTTTTCAGTCACATGTAAGCTATTTTATTTGGGAAATACATTTATTAACCCAATAAAGAAATTTTGGTAATTTAGGTAAAAATTTTAAAAGAATAAAAGAAAAGTGACTCATGTACTTCTGAACATATTTGTTATTGCTCATATGTTCAAATATTAGATAGAATTTCCCCCAATTTTCATTTTTTTCTTTTGTAAATATCTTTACAAATCCAGTACAGGTTGTGAAAAACTCTTTCATTTATTAATTTTGCTAGACAAACTCAAGTTCTAATCTGTGTCTAACACCTCACCATTTTAATTTCTATTCATTTCCTTTTTGATATGTGGGCCTTCTTGTTTAATTAGTGGAATGAGTGGTAGAATCTGAGGTCTCAAATTATTTGCCAAAGTTACTGAGTTCTCTCCTTAAAGCTGATCAGATGGGCTTTCTTTCTACCATCCTATTATAGGAGGTTTTTGTAAACTAGTGTTATAAACGATTATTTTTAGTTAAGAGAAGCCCCAGGAAAGATTAAAAAAATGGATATAAAGACATTCCAGTTCTTGATCTTATCTTTTTCTCATCTCAACCTTTAGAGAGTCTTGCTGGAAGAACACAAGGAAAGGCAGGAAGGCTTCTTACAGATCTTTGAGACCTCCTTCCACTCAAATCCCAGGGGAGCTAGAACGCTATACCTCTGTGGTTCAAAAAGTCTTTGGACCAGAAAAGGGGCCTTTATCTGCCAACATTTCAAACATATTCAATCAAATATTGATCTAGAAAATCAGCTACTTTTTCCTCTAGCAAAGAAATTAAATTAGTACTACCTACTGAAGGCCTCTACATGGTCCTCGGGAAGATAATGATGGTACCCTAGGCTATTCCTAGGATCAAAAGTTTATATGGACACCAAACTGATTTAACATTTTCTGTCATGCATGGAGACAAAAGGGTGAAAGATCTGCTTGCCAATAGTAATGTGCTGGAGATTATCTCATGTGGCGAGTCGTTGCATCAAGAAGCCAGGTTATGGTTTTCAAATCCATCTCATCTCTGAAAATAAAAGAAATGGAATGTGGCCTGTTTCACCTCACTGAAAGGTTTTCATCACCAGAAATATCTGATGGTTCTTATTCAAGTTGGCAGTGGCACATGTTTCTCTGACTCATAAACAGTCTCTCTCACTCTCTCTCTATTGTGTCCTGTTTCCAAGAAGTACCTGATGTTATGTTATTAAAGAACAGGAGCTTTGTCTGACTATTCTTCCATAAATACAAGGATATCAAAAAATAACAAAAAGCTCCCCAAATTCTAAAATCCCTTGAGATTTCAAACCTCACTTATGAAATAATGTGTTCAAGTTGGTGTGTGGGATAAAAGATAATCTTTAGACTATAAGACTGTGACAGCCCGATTTTAATTAGAAATTTTAGGTTGCAGAGAAACTTGTCTTTCCCAATAGTACCTATGATTTATTTTCAAGTTACATTTGTACTTTTAAAAAGGTATTTTCTTGGGCCATATCTTTGAATTTACCTTTCCTTAATCAAGGAAACAAGAATGGATTACATACCTCACAAATTGTACTTGCTCGAATCAATATTTTCATGAGTTAATAAAACTAGGAAAATAAACATCACCCTTTCTCCTTTGAACCTTACATATGGTAACATTCGCCATGAGTATTGTGCACCTATGAATTATAAGGCAGCATTTACTAAGTGTGAATAGCCACTTGGTAAAAATAATGCTTCTCAAGCTATGGACTTGTTATTGTTTGACAGAAAGGTTAGGCATCTTAGGCAAGATGGGGCATAATTTGGAAATCCAGCACTGACATCGGGTTTTTAATGGCACTGACCTCAGACCCTTTGTTAGGGAGATTGTTTCAAACATTGTCAACGTAAGTCACTCAGTTAACTGTTCTGACTGAGTTGACTGATGATACAGCCTCACTATTTCTCTGCATTGACTTGTTTTCAACATAACGGCAATGCAGTCAAAGAATTATGGGCAGATACATGTTCTTGAGCAACTACTGCATGTCAGCCACTTTGCTAAGTGAAAAGATTAATTGCAAATTTAAGAACTAAGGAGATCTAACTTAACAATTCATACAGAAAAAATATATAAGAAGAGTCAGGTTATGGGAAGCTTAGTAAGAGTCTATGATATGATGTGACTTTCAAAATAACTCAAGAGTTTTAGAATGATTAACAGAAGACCAGGTTATAGATTATGGAGGGAAAAGATATCTGTATGTTTGACACCAGTCCCATATTTTAGGCTTCTTCTCTGGAAAGTTGCATGTTAAAATCGCTATTGAAAATCTGGTGGTATCCCAAGGAGTTGAATCCATATGGTGAAAGGTCCAGAAATCATGTCTATGAGAAACATTTAAATAAAGTGGGACACTCTGCAAAGAGAAGACAAGGAAGATTGTAATGGTGTCTTTAAATAATTAATATGCTGTCATGGAAGATGAATTAGATAATGTTGTGTAGCCATACGTGACAGACCTTAGACAAACCAAAAGGTGGAAGTTACGAGATTATCTGGTTTAACATTAATGATGAAACTCTCAACAATAAAATTTAGTTGAAAATGTAACAAGCCACTTTCTGAAGTGTGGATTCTGTAGCATTAGAAATGTTCAAATAGTGACTTGAATAAAGCATTTTTCCAAGAATGCTATGGAAAGATTTCTTACATTTACTGAGACATTAGACCAAAATTTTCAGGCCTCTCAAGTCTGAATTTCTAGGATTTCTTATTATAATTGCTAGAAAATCCCATCTTCTAGAATGCCCAGTGTAAAATTTTATCCTTTTTGCAGAAAGGCAGTGATGGTCTATCACATGGAGAATAAGAATAAATACCATTTTTCTCTGATCTCTAGGTGCTACAGTCTACTAGAGAAAGCAAACATTTGAAAACAGAAATGACTCAGATGAAATCAATACTGTGATGCAGTTGTATGCAAAGTTCTCTGGGAAAACATGATAGTATTTAATCCTGATGGAGGTGCAAGTAAGGGAGAGGTAGAAAAGCTTAACAGAGAAACCAGCAGAAAATTCTCCCTGTTTTTGCTTTCTTTTGGAGATATGGATAAAAAATAAAAACCCAAAGCAGAGAACATATTTTATTATCTTCCACCAAGGCATTTCAGTTTACTATGAGAAATAATCATATAAGATTAATACAGTACAGTTCTGCACCAACATCGAGTACAATATCTAATACAGAGGATAAAAAGGTGGGGATAGGTTCTGCTATAATGTTTCATATAAGAGGTACAGGGCTTATATACCATGTTGGGCATAATATACTTTACAAACATATAAACAAAATTGCATAGATCCTAACACTTATATAACTTTTGCACCCAAAGTATTTTATTTGTTTTTACTAAATATTTATACCTGGAGATGTATGATTTCCTTTCCCTATCATGACTTTAATTAAAACACACACACACACACACACACACACACACACACACACACACACACTTTATTTATTTGAGAGAGAGAAGGGAGCCTAAACAGCAGGGAGAGGAAGAGGCAGACTTACTGCTCAGCAGGGAGCCCGATGCCAGCACAATCCCAGCACCCTGAGACCACAACTCAAGCCAAAGGCAGATGCTTAACCGACTGAGACACCCAGGCACCCCATGAACAGAAACTTCTCCAAAGAAGACACCCAAATGGCTAACAGACACATGAAAAAATGTTCATCATTATCAGCCATCAGGGAGATTCAAATCCAAACCACATTAAGATACCACCTTATGCCAGTTAGAATGGCCAAAATTAACAAGACAGTAAACAATAAGTGTTGCAGGGGATGTGGAGAAAGGGGGAACCCTCTTACATTGTTGGTGGGAATGCAAGTTGGTGCAGTCACTTTGGGAAAACTGTGTGGCGATTCCTTAGGAAATTAAAAATAGAGCTATCCTATGACCCTGCAATTGCACTGCTGGTTATTTACCCCAAAGATACAGATGCAGTGAAAAGAAGGGCCATCTGTACCCCAACACTCATGGGAGCAATGGCTACAGTTGCCAAACTGTGGAAAGAACCAAGATGCCCTTCAATGGACGAATGGATAAAGAAGATATGGTCCCTATACACAATGGAGTATTATGTCTCCATCAGAAAGGATGAATACCCAACTTTTGTATCAACATGGACAGGATTGGAGGAGATTATACTGAGTGAAATAAGTAAAGCAGAGAAACTCAATTATCATATGGTTTCACTTACTTATGGAGTATAAGGAATAACATGGAGGACATTAGGAGAAGGAAAGGAAAATGAGTTGGGGGAAATCAAAGGAGGAGATGAAGCATGAGATTGTGGATTCTGAGAAACAAACTAAGGGTTTTGAAAGGGGGTGAGCCTGGTGGTGGGTATTAAGGAGGGCATGTATTGAATGGAGCACTGGGTGTGGCACATAAACAATGACTCTTGGAACACTGAAAAAATTAAATTAAAAACAAAAAAACAAAACACTTTATCGAAATTTAATTAACATACCATACAATTCACACATCTGAAGTGCATAATTCAACTGCTTTTAGTATATTCACAATATGTACAACTACTACCATAGTTAATTTTAAAACATTTCATCACCTCAAACTTCATTCATTCCCTTTAGGTACAATCCCCTAGCTTCCCACCCCCCACAACCCTAAATGACCACTAATTAACTTCATATATTTATCTATTTTGGACATTTCATGTAAATGGAATCATATAATATGCTGTATTCTATGACTGACTGTTTTCACTTAGCACAAAGTTTTCAAGGTTCATCCATATTGTCATATGTGTCATTACTTCATTCCTTTTTATGGCCAAATAATATTCTGTTGTGTGGATATGCCACATTTTTTATCCAATCATCAGTTCATGGGCACTTGGGCTCCTTCTGTCTTTGGCTATTATGAATAATACTACTATAAACATTTGTGTACAGGTTTTGTTTTGTTTTGATTTTCATTTATCTCGGGTCTATAACTGGAAGTGGAATTAGTGAATCATAAGAAAATTAAATGTTTAACTGAGAAACTGCCGGACTGTTTTTCAAAGTGACTGCACTGTTTTTGAATGGTTGCTAACTCTAGTAGACTGCAGCACCTTGAGATCAGAAACAATGTATGGTATTTATTTATATATATTCTTATTCTCCACGGTGATAGACCTTCACTAGTCATGTATGAGGGTACTAGTTTCTCTATCTTTTCATCAACAGTTGTCACTATTTGACTTTTTACCTCTAGCTATCTTAGTGAGTATAATATATCTTGTAGAAATTTTGATTTGCACTTCCCTAATGGCAAATGATATCAAGCATATTTTCATGTCATTGTTGGCCATTTGTTTATCTTTGCAGAAATGTCTACCTAGACATTTTGCCCATTTTAAAAATTTAGTTATTTGTTTTTATATTATTAGTTGTAAATGTTCTTTAAATATTCTAGATAAAAGTCTCTTATCAGATACATGATTTGTAAGTATTTTCTCCCATTCTGTGGTTTGTTTTTCACTTTCTTTCCAGGGTCCTTTGAAGTACACGTTTTTAACTTTGATGAAGTTCCATCTATCTATTTTTTTTTTTATTGCTTCTACATTTGTGTCATATCTAAGAATCTATTGCCAGATCTGACATCATTAAGGTACATCCTATGCTTTCTTCTAGGAATTTTATAGTTTTAGCTCTTATCTTTAGGTCTTTGATCTATTTTGCATTAATGTTTATATATAATGTGAGGTGAAGATCTTAGTTCATTCTTTTGGGTGTGGTTATCCGGTTGTTGTTCCAGCACCATTTTTTGAAAAGACAATTCTTTTCCCATTAATTAAGGTCTTGGGACCACTCTCAAAATAAGTTGATCAAAGTTACATGGACTTATTTTTGGACCCTTAACAATTCATTGATCTGTGTGCTTATTTTTGTGCCAGTACCACTCTCTCTTGATTATTGCTTTGTAATGAGTTTCAAAATTTGCAAATGTATGTCCTCCACCTTTGCTCTTTTTCAAGACTTTATAGCTACTCTAAGTCCTATCCAATTCCCTATGAATTTTAGAATCAGCTTGTTAATTTCTATAAAGAAACCCACTGAGACTGTGATAGGAATTCTATTGATCCATAGATTAATATTGAGAGAATTGTCATCTGAACAATATTAAGTCTTCCAATCCATGAATATGAGATGTTTTATTTAGGTCTTTAGTTTCCTTCAACAATTCTTTGAGTTTTCAGAGTATAAGTTCTGCATATATCTTATTAAATTTATTTGCAAGTGTCGTATTCTTTTTAATGTCCTCTTAAATGGAATTGTTTCCTTAATTTCATTTTCAGGTCATTTATTGCAGGTGGGTTGAAATACAATTGATTTTTGTGTATTGATCTTGTAGCCTGCAACCTTTTTGAGTTCTTTTCATTTGTCTGACAATTTTTTATTTTGTTTTATTTTTTAAAGATTTTTATTTATTTATTTGAGTGAGAGAACAGAGAGGGAGAAGGAGAAACAGATTCCCCACTGAACCTGATGCTTGACTCGATCCCAGAACCCTGAAATCATGACCCTGAGATCATGACCCAAGAAGGCTGCCTGTTAACTGACTGAGCCACCCAGGCATTGTAATTCTAAAATTTTTTAGTAAGTTCCATAAGCTCTCCTAGGACAAGATCATGTCATCTGCAAATAGGAAAGTTTATTTTCTTCCTTCTGACTTGGATACCTCTATTGTGGCTTTTTAGAAACTGTACAGTAGAGAGGGAAAAAGAGGTGCAGTGTCGAAAGATGCCTAAGTGGCAAAGCTGGAATCAAGGAGTTCATGACATCCACTAACAGCTGGATGATACTGCACTACTTAAAAAGGATTTTCAAATAATTCCTATTATTTGAAATTATTTGAAATAATTTCCTATTTCAATTAATCCTCAACATAGCTAAACAGGAAATGTTCCCATTTTACAAATGACAAATGTGAGTCTCAGAGAAATTAAATGATTTGAAATAGGTCGAGAATTAATCAGGAAAAACCAGAATTGAAGTTCAATTCTGACTTCTGACGGGCTTTATTTATTGTATCATAGGCACATTTCTGAAAGCCTTTCTGCATATTAAAAATGGAGGATTGAAAATGAAGGAGGGAAATCAAAGGGAGAAACAAACTAAGGGTTTTAGGGGGGGTGGGGGATGGGTTAGCCCAGTAATGGGTATTAAGGAGGGCAGGTGTTGCAATGGGCACTGGGTGTTATATGCAAACAATGAATCATGGAACACGACATCAAAAACTAATGGAGTACTGTATGGTGACTTACATAACATAATAATAATAATAATAATAAAGAAATGGAGAATTTTCTGGAGCAGCTCAATAGCTTGTATACAGGCTAGAAAATATTGCTAAACAGGGTAGAAAATACTGCAAAGTATTTCAGTCAGGGTTCTTTGGATGCATAGAACAGAAAGCTTTTCTGGCTAATCTAAGCAATAAAGAAAAAAAAGGGAATTTATTGGAAGTGTTTAGAATAGCTCATAAAACTAGATGAAAAGCACGACTATGAAGCCTTGGAAAGTATGATCTCTGGATAGGCATTTGGATCTGGTTTACAGGAACTAGTGAATAATTCTTTCAGGACTCTGTGATCAGAGTCAGATCTAGCAATTTTCTATTCAGGTGATACTCTGCTCAAGATTCTAATTCCAAGAGTCTAATTGGGTCAACTTAGCTTGGTCCATGGGCACACTCATTGGCTTCCAAGTCCCATAAAGATTAAGTTCTATGGAGGGTAGCAAGGAATTGGGATGTTATTATCAAGATGAGGTAATGGACCTCACACTAGCCTAGCTCTTCTGTTTATTATGTGAATGTGTGTAAACCACTTTTCCTGTCTTTGTCATAGGTCACCAATCTCTAAGTTAAGTAAAGTAAAAAGTAATCAGTAGGTATGTTTTGGAAATTAACCTTTTAAAGGATTCCTTGAGATCTGTGTAGGGGATATATTCCATGAATATGAACGCTATTATTATGGCATCTTGTCTTATAGTCTTATAGTCTCTCCAAGGTGTGTGTGTGTGTGTGTGTGTGTGTGTGTGTGTGTGTATACACATACACTTTATTATATATATTACAAAGTATATCACATATACATATAAGGTATATGTATATCCATATTGCATGCATATATATGTAAGGCATACACACACACACACTAAAAATGACAATTTATTGTGCATCTACAAAGGAGTACATGAATTTTTCCACTTTTTACTGGAAAAAGAAAAACTCATTATCAATTTACTTTGATTTTTATTTTTCTCTCTTATCCTCACCTTAGGACACAGAATAGAACTATATTATAGGGGAGCCATTATGAGTGCACTCTACTTCAATAGTTTATCACATAAAAATGTTCCTTAGTACAACAAAAGCTTTTCCTATAGATATGACCAATATTGTAAATTGCCTTTATTGCTTCATGGAGAAATGTGCCATGGACTGCTTAATTATAATTTTCTCCCATTAGTTTTGTTTTTCTTCATCATCTTACCCTCACGGTAAGATTCTATAATGCAACTTACAAAAGAAAGCCACAAGATGCTGGGGATAAAATGAGAAAAATCTAGAGGTAGAAAGACAGGTAAATGAAATTATTCTTATGAATGGTGCACTGCAAGATATCTGCACTGTACTTTTATATATAAATGCACAGATCAATTTTTTAAAGCTGCATTTTTAAATATGATGAAAGAGCAGGTTAATTGGTTATAAGTAAGTGTACATTACACAGTGCAGTTGGGTTGCTCCTAGTGAAATCAATTTGTATTCCAACATTTCTTAAGAAAGACCTTTGTTTTCCTGGATGGGCACTTCTATTGGTTTATCAGTGAGGATATTTGTGAATTTAGCTCAGAAGGTGTAGACTGGCTAGTGAGCAAGGTGCAAAGAATGTGGGCTTTAATAAATAGGAATTCCAAAGGATTTTGCAGGTTTAGTTGAGTGGTGACATCTGCTCTCCTCCCTGCTGCCACAGCATGGAAAATGATTTTTGCACTGCCATGTCACTTTGGCTCATGATAAACAAAGCTATTTATTTTATAAGAAACAATAGCAACATGATATGACAACTTGAGCTGGCCTAGTGCAATTCAATTGTGTTATTTTCTGATAACAGGAGTATAGCTTGTGTCATCACTGTATATCACTTTCTCTGTGTAAATTTGGTGGGTTTTTTTTTTCAAGTCTAAAAGACAAATTCAGCTTTTATTGTTTTTATTATCTTTGATAAGTAACATACAAAAGCTTCTGCTCCTTACATTAAAAATTATATAAAGAGACTTGAATTAAGAATGAATATGATTGCAGTCTGTAATAAACAATTAGGCTGCTTTCAGATAACAGAATTGTCTACCCCTTGACTTCTTTTCTTTTTTAGGGGAGAGAGGAGACATGTCCACTTCCAAAGAAACAGTAGTTTCCAGCTCTATTCTATCTTGCAAAACTCGTATCAGTTGAGATGCTTCTGGTTTAGGTAATCTGGAATAGTAATTTACCTTTGTAAAAAGTATAGAAAGCTTTTGTTTTGTCATGAAAATCACAAATGAGCACACCTAGATATTCAAATGAAAAAAGATGCATTTAAGTTTCATGCATTTAGAAAATTATTTTACTGTGAAGTTTCCGTGATAGAAGAGTAGACTTTATCAGAAAGGACTTACTGAGTTTTAATCTCTTTTGCCACCTGCAGAAAAGTACAACGAATGTGTATACTAGATTTTGAAAATATTATAGCCTGCTTTCATTTTCAAAATTCTGCTATAAATTCTCCATGCCCTTGTCTTGAGAAATACCAGGTGCCCATAAAAACCAGAGAATATCTATGTCTTCGATATTAACAGACACTGTTTGTTAAGTGCACAAACAGGCACAGACATTTGAAGAGAGAAATAAAACACACAAAGTAAATCCATGTTGTTGCTGATTACTTAACAATTAACAATCCTTTACAATCATCTAACCTTGTCATGGGTGTTAATGAACTTTGTAACTTGACCAAGGTATGGCCTTTTATTTTGGCCTTTCAGTAACATACATTTACCCTTTGGAACTTTAATTTTAGGAGGATGGGAGCTCTCTTATGGTGA
The DNA here is from genome assembly GCF_010015895.1 of Lontra canadensis. NCBI lineage: Eukaryota > Metazoa > Chordata > Mammalia > Carnivora > Mustelidae > Lontra > Lontra canadensis. Next base: position 13,228,750 of record NW_022631044.1, on the reverse strand, counting down.
TAAGAGAGGTTTTAGAGAGGGAGAGAGAGAGAATCCTTCCAAACACCCCAATTCAAGGGAGGAGGATACCATATTGTAAGGAATTTAGAGCCATGAGAAGTAAATTTTACTTGCCCCTTTGGCTTCAGTGAGACAAAAAGGTACCTGTTTGCAACCGTGAAGAATTAACATTGTTGACAAAGAAACCAATTGCTCAGATTAAATGAGATGATGTAGATGGTGTTTGTTTTATGGTAGGAAAATAAATTACCAGTCTCATTATAAGGAGGCAGATTACATGATATCTAAGGTTCTTTCTAGCTCTGTGTCTTATAGTTTTATGACTTAGTACACTGTGTGTGTGTATGTGTGTCCTTCAAATATACAAGGCTTAAAAAGAATGTAATAAAAATCAGGAGGGGTGCCTGGGTGGCTCAGTGGGTTAAGCCTCTGCCTTCGGCTCAGGTCATGATCTCAGGGTCCTGGGATCGAGCCCCACATCGGGCTTTCTTCTCAGAGTAGAACCTGCTTCTCTCTCTCTCTCTCTCTCTCTCTGCCTGCCTCTCTGCCTACTTGTGATCTCTGTCTGTCAAATAAATAAATAAAATCTTAAAAAAAAAAAAGAAAGAAAGAAAGAAAGAAAGAAAATCAGGAAAAGGCAGAGTAGGTGTTGTTATTTCTAGTCACTACTATTCTAGTTCCATCTTTGTTACTACCCAGCTTTATGACCCTTAAACTTTCTATCCCTATTTCTTCATCTATCAAATAACACATGAAACTAATATCTGTTCTGCTCTTGTCACTGGTTATCATCAGGCTCAAAATAAAAATAAAGAGTACTTGAAAGCCCTATCTTATATAAACCTCCTGGATTTGTGTTCAAGCAAGTCCTCCCCCAACTGCACATACCACTTTTCCTTAGGATGGCCTCTGTTACCAGAATTTCTTTTCCCAATGGCATGGGCTAAAATACTGTTGGGGATCTTCATTCATTCATTTATGCCCTCATTCACTCAACAACTGCTTATTGAGAAACAACTTTTTCTGCAAGTCACTATGACAGGTGATGGGGATATAGAGAAGAAAAGGTCAGATTCCTGTCCTCAGAAATTTTTGTCAAAATGAGGCAAAATGTGAAGCTTGACAAAATGATAGCATGTGAAAGTTACCAGAAGAAAGGTGGGTTCTAGCTGTAATGGGTGCCATGGGAAAGAAGTGCCCAGTATGAATAAAGGAATCTGGGAAATATTCACTGTGGAGGAAAAAACTAAGCCTGAAGAAGGGATAGAAGCATGCCTGTGGTGAAAGGTGGAAGGGGAATGCAAGGGAGTAGAATGACCATGTGCTAGGACTTGGAGGTGTGAAAAGGCACCATCCATTCAATGCATAGCCCATACTATGGCTAATAGAGCCGGGGGCATGAGGGGGATATGTTATTGGACAACACTAGAAAGTTAGCCAGAATCTTTGTCCAGGAGTACCTTCCCTGGATGGGAATTTGAACTTTATCCACTAGGTGATATATTGCAATGGTTGAATGTTAGGTAGTTATATGATTGCATTTGCATTTTGGGAAACTAACTTTAAGGATATAACTACCAGAAATAATAAGGGTGAATGATAATATTGCTGCATAAAGATATTTAAGGAATATAGGAATGTGTTTTTGTTAAGGTAAAAAAGAGAGTAACATCATCCTAAGGTAGTTGTTTAGATAATGTTTAGGGTTGTTTCAGAATGAGAATGAGGGCACTTAGGGGCAAAAACCTGATGGGATCTAAATGGTTGTAAAGGGTTTGTGGAGAAGAAATAAAGAAAAAGGAGAGGGAGAGAATGTTATCTCATGGGGTCAAGCTGGCTGAGATTGAATGGATTTATTATAAGTTCTTAAAATGAGCTTTAATATACCTGGAAGGACCTTGTAGGACAGAGGAAGGTCTTCTCCCCAAGAGTAGGAAACAAAGAATCTGTATCTTTATATTGTGCTTTATGTTGTCATTATAATGTCCTTGATTATGTCAGAGAGTAAGTGTTCCTGTCCCCTCAAAGGTCCTTCTAACTGGACTAAGAATCAAATTGACAGGAAACATATCCACAGGAGAAAATCAGATTTTATAGTTTATGTACAGGGAATCCGCACAGACATGGGAATTCCAAAGACAGTCAGGCAAGATGAAGTAGAAGTGTCATCCTGAACTAAGGAGAATGGGGTAAGGGTCTGGGATTTCAGAGGAAAGAAATATATTTCATATGGTGGTAAGATGAGCAGATGTTTGGTAATTAGATGTTTGCCCTACCATACAGATGGGTCACTCAGATAAAATTTATCTCTGGTAAAACCCTTAATCTGGGAAAGACTCCCAATTTAGATTCTTCTGTGTGGTTAAGGTAGATACAAAAGTTTCTCTTGAGCCCTCAGGTCTCAAGTGCCTTCAGCTCAAAATAATCCACATGCCTAAGTGGGACATTCTGAGAGGGCTGTTCTGAACCCCTTCAATTATTTGAGAGAACCAAATCTTCTCAGTATAAAACATGCTAGGTTTTGTTTGTTTTTGATTTTTAGTCATGTTACCTCCTAAATTTAAAGTCTTTTATCGTCAGTTTGGTTGGATACTAAGTATGTTTCACAGTGGTCTCTGATCCTATTTAATTCAAGCTTTCTGTCATTTTTGGCAACTTTTACTATTTTATATTCCCCAAATCAAATCCTAAGTAAAATCCTGATCTTTAACTGTCTTTTAGATTTCCCATAGAGTCCTTGGACTATCTCAAAGGACTTGTTCTTTCACTTTGTAATAAGAGATATTTTTAAAAATAGGTTTATTTTAGGGGCATGTAGGTAGCTCAGTTAGTTAAGGGTCTGCTTTGGCTCAGGTCTTGATCTCAGAGTCCTGGGCTTGAGCCCCCTGTCAGACTCTCCGCAAAGAGGGGGGCCTTCTTCTCTCCCTCTGCCATTCCCCCTACTTGTGCTCTCTCTCTCTCTCTCTCTCAAATAGATGAAATCTTTGAGGAAAAAATACAGGCTTATTTTATATGTTTAATTGCATAAAAACATTACCAAATAGGAAAGGTACTTAACCTTCCTTGGACTGTATTGGTATGAGTATATGTCGTTAATATATTTTAAAGCTATATAAAATTCATAGAAATCAGTCAGCTGTCCATGATATCTTGATATTATGTTTTCAATCATAATTCCAGTTATTACCTTAAAACATTGTATGTTAGGGAAACAACAACATTCCTTTGTCGATTGCATTATTTTTATAATAATGAATTCTCATCAAATTGTTAACGGAAGCAATTTTAAATCTTTTGCTGTTCACAAATCGTTATTGTTTTACTCTAGTGCTTTCCTGAAAGCTCTTGCAATCAGCAACACACCAGAATACTTTGTCTACAAGAGACTGTCTCAGACATCCATGGAAAAGATTATGATAGGTACTCTGTGGTATAAGGTTTTGATGGCATTGCTTAAATAACTTTAAGATCATACCATGGGACTGAGTAAGAATTTCCAGAACACTAGTGGAGAAGCTCATGGATTCATAAAACTGCTAAGCCATAAAAGCAGAACAAGAATTAATTACATGGGACTGAACGAACTGATAAAGAATGATTATAATTTTTATGGCCTTTTGCTTGGAACATTGTTATTTCTTCACAGTTCTAGTTTTTGGATTAAAAGAATCCCTTTCTCTTTTCTCTTAAGTTATCTATAACTCCCAACAATTTGGCAGATTAGTAGATTTTCTTTAGTTAAAAAAAAAGTTTATATATTTCTCCCCACCTTATTCTTTCAGAATTCAGAAACTCTTACTGAACATATTTTATTTCATGGCAATATTTATTTGCATATAGTTATTTGCATAAGTTCAATAAGAATCTATTCTCCCTTTAATAGAGCATAGTTGGAAAAATTGGTTGTATTACCAAAGTTTGACTAGAATGTCATATTTGAGAATGATGTGCATAGAATCAGATATGAGCAGACAGTTTTAAGGAACAAAGTTTGGCTTTAAGGAACCAATGTTTACAAAGCTCTCTTGGAAAAATCAATCTGTTACTTTATTTACAAATTTCCCAGAATTATAAATGAGTAAGGGGGGTCAGTTCCTGGCAGGCCCAGGAAACTTAAGCTATTTTGGGGACCCTGAGAAAGGAAGAATTCACCCAAATCTGTAGGTACTGCAGGTGAAATCTGATGGCAAGTTCTTAGTTTGACATATTAGTCTTGAGACATTTAAAAAGTCCAATCTGAAATTCCTTATAAAATTTCCAGCAAAGCAAACTTTAAAAGGCCCATGTGGTCAATTATCATTCCTGCTGCACACATGTAAAGGTTCAGACCAATTTTTTTTTTTTTTTTTTTTTTTTTTAAGATTTTATTTGGGTACCTGGGTGGCTGTCTTTGGGCATCTGCCTTTGGCTCAGGTCATGATCCCAGGATCCTGGGATCCAGTCCGGCATCCAGCTCCCTGCTCAGTGGGGAGTCTACTTCTCCCTCTCCCACTCCTCCTGCTTGTGTTCCCTCTCTCACCATCTCTCTCTCTGTGTGTCAAATGAATAAATAAAATAAAATGTTTAAAAAAATTTTTATTTTATTTATTTGATAGAAAGAGAGAGACCACGAGAGAGGGAACATAGCAGAGGGAGTGGGAGAGGGAGAAGCAGGCTTCCCAGTGGAACAGGGAGCCCTCCATGGGGCTGGATCCCAGGATGCTGGGATCATGATCTGAGCAGAAGGCAGCCACTTAATGAGTAAGCCACCCAGGCACCCCCCAGGCCAAATTTAATGAGACTAGACTTATTTTGTAAACAAGAATTATTTTACTTTGATTATCTTTGACCAAAATGGTGGTGTTTGTAGAGAGAAATTTGTGTTCCAATGAAAAACTATAACCCATTCTTAAGAGTTGTCAGATTCTAGTCTTGCTCATTGTCTTTGAGCTATTTTTCACCTCTTTGGAAACTGGATTCTGTCATCTTGCACATTTTGTCAGTAATTAATGCTTCTGATTTTTTTTCTCACTCTCGTGACTTGGCATCACTGAGAACCACCGTAGCCTTCTTCCTGAATCCTGTTAAACTGAAGTTGGATGACTTGACATAATTTCAAAGGTTTTATCATCACAACAGTGTAGACTGCTCACAGAAAGCTCACCCAATGCTTGCATCTTCTAATCTCTGCTCCAGGAAATGACCATTATTGTGACATTACCACAGCTACTCTCACTAAAGATGCTTCAGTCCCAATGTCTAGAAATTTTGACTAGCTGCCCTCTGGACATAAAAACCAAGTTTATTGTCTGCCAAGCATTAATGTTGTTTTCCTCTCCCTTTGCAGAACTCCTACCTCACAACATGTAACCTGCATCTCTCTCCACAGCAATCAACTCAACTTCTTTTGCTGTCAAACTTACAGTAAAATTTTAGATAGGGGAAATATGGAGACACACTTGGACCCCCAGAGTTGACATAAAGATTACTTATAAATGAAAGCATTTATACTAAAAAGATGCAGAAAGGAGTCTTACCTGATCTTCTCTTATCTGACTAAAGCAGAGCCTCCAGAAAATAAAGCTGCCTATAACCCCCACTCTGACAGAGCTTCCTGTGAATTCAGTTGGCAAGGAGACAGACTGCCCATTACTATTAGGATCAAAAAGCCCAACAGAACCTTCCATACCTTTTCACCGAAGCCTTAAACATCTCCCTCATATCCACCCCCACTTTGTCAAGTTTGGAATATAAACCTTTTATTTCTGACTGTTGAGTGAAATTCTCATTGCTAAGCACTCCTCATGCACACAGGACACACATCAGACACCTGTTTTCTTTCCTGTTAATCTATTGTCAGATTAATTTGCAGGCCCGCAATCACTGAACTCAAGTTGGGAGAAGAAAAGTTTCCTTCCAACAGTGACACAATGGATGGTGGAATCTGAGTAAAAGTATGACACAGGGCAGGCAGAACATTTTAAATGTCAAAGGAAAATACACATGATCCATAGAAAGGGCAGAAGAGAAACATGGCATGAATGTCAGTTGGTATCCAGAAATGGTTCCTCATGGGAGTTTTCATGATCCATTCTTAACCACTTAGGATTGCTCTTCAGTTTCAGTAGCTCCCATGTTTAGAGGGGAGCCAGTTCTCACAGGTGAACTTAACCTTAAGTAAACTCACTAGATTGATTTATAAAACCTGAGGGTCATGATTAATTTATTATAAGAACCAGATACCTTAGGTATCAGCAATCCAATCCTAAGACTCAAGAGAGTTGAAAACATATCCACACACACACAAAATTGTACATAATGTTCCCAACAGATTTAATCCTAAAAGAAAAAAAAAAAAAAACCTTCAAAAAACCCACGCGTTTGGTGGTAAAGCCATACAACAGAATGCTATTTCACACTAAAAAGAATGAACTATTGATACAAACAACACGGACGATCTTAAAAACATGCTAAGCTAAAGAAGTCAGACAAAACTCATACTATATGTTTGCTTTTATATGAAGTATGGGATCAGAAAAAACTAATCTATGGTGATGGAAACCTAAAAATGCTTGCTTAGCAGGAAGTATAGGCAATTGCCTGGAAAGGTGCTTGTGAGAACTCTCTGGAATGATGAAAATGTTCTATATTTTGATGGGGAGGTGATCAAGATATCTATAGCTCATGAACTATAAATTTAAAATCTGGGGCTTCTGTAAAATGCAAATTTTACGATTATTACAAACAAAGAAACATGAGGGGAGGAGACACCACAGTGGAGTGAATGTAGGGAAGCAGTTCAGGTAGGAAAGATGATTTGCAACTGAATTCCAAGTTTCAAAGAACAAAACGAAGAAACTGACTGGAGAAAAAGTAGGCCAACTAGGAAAACGAGACAAAGGAAAGGAAGCACAGATCAAATACTGAAGGACTTGGTGACTAGAAGAGTTTGCATATGGTTTATTGTCTTAAAATTATAAGCATGAGAGACAGAATTAAGTGGCCTTGAGGGTGCAGGAAATGGCTGAGGATTCCCTGCAGGGTCCTTTTGGGGTCCCTGCTGATTTGCCTTTAGTGTCCTTGATGAGGGAGCAGAAGACAAGCTGAGGACAAAGCAGAAGCTGACACCACACCACACCCCCACACCCCCCATCATGGGGTATCTCTGACATTCCTCAGGCATTCCTGGCTGCCCTAAAGGAAAAACAGTTAACTTGTAGGGATCACAATCCAGAAAGACCTGAGTCTCCCTCAGTTTACTAATGTCCTAGTGATTTACGAGGAAGAAGCTTTCTTATCAATAACCTAACTTCCAGAGACCCATAACCTAGTTTCCTGAAGCCCTAACATCACCCTGCCCCCATAAAATTGAGAGAGTCTGAGGCAGAAGGAAATGTAAATAAAATTGAATTTCTTTTAAACCCATTGATAAGGATGTGTGACAGGAGGAATGTAACATTCTTCCAGAAAGCTCCCAACTATCTTACTATTAATGCCTTATTAGAAGGAAGAACAACCTTAATCTGACAAACAGCAAAGCCTCCAGTATGTGTATCTTCTTTAATACATGAAAGATCTTTCAAAACCTCCTTTTTTCCTTACCTTCCCCAACCCCACAGTATATAATCAGCCACTCCTCACAACCCTGGGTCAGCACCTCTTCCTGCCCACGACTCCTGACCCTGTAATTTAATAAACCACCATTTTGCACCAAAGAGGTCTCAATAATTCTTTCTTGGTCGAGGTCTCTGGACTCCAACCCACCAAACCTCACCCATATTCCCAAACCACATTATCCTGATGTCCACGTGCAAAATACCAGTGGCTGTTTGGAGTCATAGGACATTCTGTCTGGACCGTGATGTCCCAGGAACCACTGGGGGCTGGCTCCTGGGTGGAGGTGCTGTGAGGGCTCTGGCTTCTGGGGGAAGTACCTGATATGAGCACAGCAGACTCAGCCCTGGTGATAATAGAACATGTCATTCTGGAGTCAAAGTCACAGCAAATTTAGCCTGAAGATTCTGGAGATTTAAAAGCATTTGAATAAACATAATTCACATTCTTATCCAAAGTCTGATCAGAACACTCCACGTGCTTTATGTCTGCAATACTCAGTCAGGAATCCCTTGGGCTCTTCTCTATTTCGAGACCCCAATTAAACCAAAACATGAACAGTTTCTTTTGCATAGTATTTGGACATATTCACTCAACTCAGGGAAGGCAGAGATTAGTGAAAATGGAAATTAACAAAGGAATGAAACTGCCCTCACATGGGAGAAAAAAAAAAAAAAGGGAATTTGTTGTTGCAGTACTGGGTAAATGTTTGTGTGGTTCTGGTTTCTCTAAATGGATGGTATGATTTTGCTTTCATTTTTAGGCTGAAAGAGCTCCCATTCTAGCTAACCCCTCTATGTACAACACATGAATCTGTATGATTTAATTCTGACATTTCCTGTCATCTCACTCTGAAATCTTAAGTCATTACATTTTAAAAAGATCTACTCGACATAGCATTTCTTTTCAAATTCCCTGTAAATCTCATAAAGAACTATATTATTGCCTACTTCAATTTATAAAATGAATTTCATGTTAGCTAGGTTTTCCCTAATATAGTTTCACATATATAACTACATACATATAATATATATTTTCATAGATTCACATATCATGTCAGAATTTATGATTTGAGTCATTGTGCCCCTAAAATTTGTGATGTTTGAAAAACACTTTTGATAAACAAAATTCCTACTGGTGTTGACACATATAGAACATGAATTTCAGCTTAAAAAAATCTAATGGTTAAAATTTACAGCCTATATAATTCTTAACAGTTTTTATACCTGTACTTCCCTAACTTTCATTAACATTTAATTTCAATTTATTTCACATATGGGCATTTTTTATTTGACTTAAATTATATATTTTGTATGCTTGGTATTATTTGTAGTGTGATCTAGCTTTCACATTACTCATTTTCACCACTTTAAAATATATGTTATTTTTTTCTGATGTCATTATAGGATTGTATATCACATGTTTATCTGAAATTTAACATTACTATAGATCTATTACTACATCTATAGATCTATAGTTCTAAAGGCACACTGCTGAGTTACTCTAATGTGATCAAATAATCCATGTAAGAATTTAGTTTTTAATGGACTTTCCATATAAAATATATTCATTTTAATTCTCCTTGAAAATTTACATATTAAAAATATTTTGTGTTTGTAATGTATAAACTAAATGTAACGGGTAATTATAAATTACACAAATAACTGCCTTTTGAAAAAATGCTGAGATATACTTCTGAGGTTTTTGTCACTTATTTGTCATTATCCACATTAAGTAATCATCTTCATGGGGGATGTCTGGTAATTTTTTTTCCCTTTGTCGGTAGAAGGGAATTTCCTACTCATGACCACATTATGTTTAAGTTTTAATTTACAAATTGGCAATTATAAACTTTGAAATCATTAAGAAACCCAATCAAATGAAGTTTTAAATACTGGTCAGATTTAATTTGCCATAGCCTGTTCTCTGAGGAGTGTCCATGACCATACAGGTGATGATGTTTCGATATGGCCATCCATCACCCTATGGCAATAGTTGGTTGAACAAAGGTAGGGATGTCTGGTTAGAGCAAAACTAATCCAGAGGCTCAGCTTGGCTGATCTATCTTAGAGGAATTCAGGATTAAGGGTTGAGACATGGGCAGAATGGGTCCATTATAACAGAGCATTTGCCTGGAAAGTCATCTTAAACCGGCATTGTTGGGTTGACAAGGATGGAACAATGCATCTTCTGGCCTTGTGCATGAGTAGAGAAAAGCTGGTCTACACAGAAAGAGAGAGAAATGATAGAAACCAATGGTGTGACAGAGACTCCTATGCCATAGCACATGTAAGTTCCTGATATCTATCTATCTATCTATCTATCTATCTACTATCTAACTCCTCTAATTTATTCAGTCAAACAGTACTCTCTACCTTTCCATTCCATGAGATTCCCCAATTTGTTCTTTAATAAATCTGTATTTTTATTTTAGTTTAAGTGGATTCTTTTCCTTGTCATCATGAGATTCCACCTAAATCCCCTGGCTGAGTATGGCTCTATTAAACAGTATAGCTGAATTACCAACACTGCTCACCCATATTTGGGGTCCTGGGAATAGAAGTACGTGTGAAACAGGAAGAAAGAGGAGGAAGAGAGTTTCAACTTTCTCATGAGTTTCAGGCCTGCTTTAGACAAAATTTCAAAATAGGCAAAACAAGAGGATGATACCTGGCTCTCCCTTTTCTGAGCTCCAGTTTCTCAGTGCTCTGTTTTAATGCCCTAAATCCTCTACCACAACATTCCTGTTTTGGAGAGGATAGAAGAATAAATCTATTTAGTTTCCCAAAGTATCCAATACCCCCAAATTATTTACTATTTCTACTCAACAAAATTGTCACAGCATTAAATGGAAGGCACATGATCCTTAGATTGTGAAATTGCAGCTATGGTGCATATCTGTAACTTACCCTATGGTTCTTGGTCAAGTTCCTTAAATTTTTGAACCTCAGTTATCATATCTCTAAATCAGGGACCTAACCAATTCACATGTATTTTTGTGATTTCAGTTAGCAGGAACCAAAAACTCTAACTCAATCACTTTAAACAATAAGCTTAGATAAAGTCATTCATATAACCCAAATCCTAAGGGTGTGAAGCTACTGATATATTTAAATTGGCAGCTAAGGGATACCTGGGTGGCTCAGTTAGTTATGTGTCTGCCTTCAGCTCAGGTCATGATCCTCTGGTCCTGGGACTGAGCCCCTATCAGCTCCTTGCTCAGTGGGGAGGCTGCTTCTCCCTCTCCCTCTGCCTGTTGCTCCCCCTGCTCAGGATCTCTCTTACTCTCCCTTACTATGTCAAATAAATAAATAAAATATAAATTGGCAGCTAAATAACATGACTAAGGACTCTAGAACTTTCCTAAGTTCTGTCAGCCATTTTCAGCAGGGTGACTTAGCAACCTCCTGCTTGTGAGATGTCTTTTTTAGTTCCGGTTTCCTCTTCTAAAGTGTTGTCTCACATGCAAATCTAACAACATATATTGATTGTTATATGAGTCCATATGTGATGAAAGAAAGCAGGCTTACTTCTTTCTGTGCATCCTTTATCTTTTTTTCCCTTTAGATCAAAGTAACCTTTCTGGAAGCCTTTTAACAGACCTCTCCCATATCTCGTTGGCCAGGTGTGAATTACATGCTCACCCCAAACTAATCACTGGTAAGGCAGGTGATAAACATGATTGGTGTAGACTTTTCTTGCCAAATCCCTGAGTTACAATGAAGTGTGAGGCATACCCCAAATCAGGATTTTACATGCAAGCAACTGCTAATAGTCAATCAACAGTGTCTTTTATCACGTGACATTTATGAGCATCAAACTAGCTAATGCATGTGACAATTCCTTTTAAAAATTTTAAAGTTCTGAACAATATATATACATGTATATACACTACACATATATATGAACATATATACATACATGTATATGAACATATATATATGTTCATTGTTTCATAACTATTTTAAAACTATTTTGACAGTATAGTTGCTTTAAGTTATTAAGAAGAAAACTGTTGCAATAAACATTTTTAAGCTAATTCTCATTGGCTTATAAATAATTATTGGCATTCTTATTCTCTTGAACATTGCTTGTATTTTAAAAAGATGATACTTAGTCAGCCAATTAATTCACTAGTGAACAGATTTTCCTGGATAAAACAGTGACCTGAAAAATGTCAGCAATGTGGAAGAAATTATCAACAGCTTCACGAAGAAACAATTTCTGGTTGCCTCCAAAACCCACCTTGAGAGTCAGCTCTCCTACAGTGCTCCTCTTTACCCCAGTTTCTTCTCTTTCTCCAGTTAGGACCTTGGAACTTCCATATAATGCCAACGTTGTCTTGCAATTTCCATTCCTATGGTAAAGGAGTCTTTGGAGATCTTAGGAATTCTTGACTATCTATTATTTCAAATTTGGATTTGGTGACTTAGATAGGATAGGATTTGGTGACTCGCCTTATCAAAATTGGCACAGTTTGAAAATTGTGGAAATTTTATCTTGCAGAGCTTCAAGGTTGTGAAGGAAAATTTAGAGCTTCCTAGATATTTTTAGCAATGCCTAGAGGAGACTATCTGAAACCTTGATTATTCAGCCTAGTGAGAAAATGAATAATTCTTACAGTTTTAAGATTGGACATCAAAAATATGCAGACAATACTATGATTGGTGTGCTCTAGGCCACAATGGTATTTTGTTGAGCTCTAACTGAGCAGAAATTCTCCTGTTGCATTTACCTATAAGGCCTAGTACATTGCCTTTGGCTCTAGCACAATGGCTTTCATATAAGTTTTCAATAAATATTTGTGAACTTAAATAGAAAGAAATTGAATTAAAAATGGTCCTATTTTTATAGGTCTCTTACCATTGAATTGATAACAAAACCCCATTTTTTAAATATCACCAGAACCTGTCTTTTTTCATTTCATACCCAATTTTGTAATATATAAATCACATACTAATAACAAACTTTGTCTGAACTTTGTTTTCTTCCTGAAAACTTCCTGATTAATTAAAGAAGGATTCCGTACTTTTGCTCAACCTCTGTAGTCTACAACAAAGTTCAGGTTTCTTCCTCCCAACTACAAAATACTTATAATTCTATCATTGCATGGCCTATCTATAACATAGGTTCTTTATTATGTGTTATATATTTGTTAGTACATGTATGTAGTATCTTTATCTCCATGAAAGAGAGATTTTACTATCCAGTGAAATCATTTAAAGCATCTATGAGGGGTGCCTTGGTGGCTCAGTTGGTTAAGCCTCTGCCATCGGCTCAGGTCATGATTTCAGGGGCCTGAGATCGAGTCCTGCATCAGGCTCTCTGCTAAGCGGGAAGCCTGTTTCCCTCTCCCCTTCTGCCTGCCTCTCTGCCTACTTGTGATCTCTGTCTCTCTCAAATAAATAAATAAACAAAATCTTAAAAAAAAAAAATAAAGCATCTGTGAACATGTAGGAGAGATATGAGGTAGTTCCCAATTTGGGGATCATAACCCACTCCCTATGTTTTCATTCCTTTTTTCTAGATAGTTAATGAATAACTTAGAAATCCATGTGTCTGCTAAGCAGTAACACCTTCTGCAAGGGCAACAAGGTTGATAAGGTAGATGTCTTTACTGAATGGATCTGCATCCTTTCAAAAGGCCACCTTTTAACTACCTATGGTGTTCAAATTGTGTACAATCAATCATTGCAGAGATACTGACCTTTGTTCTCAATGACTTATATTGAGATCCTTTTGCTTCAAAATTTAAAATTTTAGCTGAAATAATTGCACATTATTTGTGAAAACTGGAAAGGCATGGGGGAAAATGCCTTTAATAACTAATTTTTTTTTAAATTGATGAGTTTGAAAGAAAATTTAAAAGTGAATTTAGGTTTTTTTAAAACTCTATACATTTCAGTTATGTTCAAAGAAATACTTTAAATGCATTTTTATTGAGTTTAAATTAGAGATAACCAAAATCTGCCTAAATAACTTGCTGGCTCCACCTCTTAGATCTTCCTTCTGACATACTTGAGACTTAAACAGTGCCAGCTTTATGTAATACAAAAAAAAAAAAAAAAACAGAACAAAACATAAATCTGGGGGTGGCATTGAACTTCATAAGCTTGTTTAGTTTGATGTATATTTTGGTTTTGATTTGTTCATTTTAGCCCTTTGGCCTGCTGGCCTGTCTAAAGAGTAGATAACCGAGAAGTTAGATCATTTTTAAGAAAATTTTTTCTCCTAATAGTTTGCTGCTGAGAGTAGGAACAGAGTATGAGTACAAATGAAAGATCCTTTTCAGGCAATGAAAATGTTTTAAGACTAGATTGTGATGATAGTTGCACAATTCTGTCAATTTACTAAAAAGCACTGAATTGTACACTTAAAAGTGTTTGCCATATGTAAATTATACTTCATTGAGTCTTTAAACACACATACACACATACATAAATAAAATAACAAATGACCCCTACACAAAGCAAACAAACACTGCTTCCAGAGAGATAATATGATTTAAACATCTGTTAACAAGCTAGATTTATAGCATACTTGGTTACATATTAGGTATATTAGCCTGCTTTAGTAAGAACAGATTAAAGCTACACAGAAAAACAAAACCTACTTTATTTATATTGACTATTAGATGGTCACTATTTCAGTTTCATTGACAAACTTCTTTTTCTCCTTGAGTCTTTTTTATAAGATTCCCCTAAGGCCAAAGAAAAGCAAAAATGTGATCTTCAAAATGAACTGTCATCAAAGTAAAACGTGGCTTTACCTTTTTTTTTTTTTTTTTTTACTTAAATTTTGAATTCTCTATGTGTAGGAAAATCCTTTTCTTTTATCCACAAGGAAAAGGTATAAAATCCATAATTTAAACAAAATTAAAAAAAACAACTTTTTTTCTAACAATTTAAATTAAATTCAGTTGTCAATTTTTTATTTTCTTCTTTATTCTGGAGTTGTAAAACATAAATATGTAAATATTTATGTAAATAAATAAGGAGAGAAGTTAAGATGGCAGAGGAGTTAGGGGACCTTAAGCTTGTCTTGTCTGTCAAACACTGCTAGATAGTTATTGAATCATTCTGAGTTCCCAAGAAATCAGTCTGAAGTCTGAGAGGACAAAAACCACAAGTTTAAAAGTAGAAAAGTGACCATCTTTTGGAAGGTAGGAGGTGTGGAGAGTTGACTTGGGGGAGATGTAGCTGTGGGTACCCAGTAGAGGGGAAGCCCATCTTATGGACACTACCACAAAGTATTATAAGCAGCAGAGCACAAAATCTGAACTTTTAGAAGTCCACTACCATGGCAGATGTGCCTGGCTTAAAGGTGCTCAGGTGATGAAGGAGGGAGGAGTCCCAGGAGGGACAGCCTAGTCTGAGGAACACTTGTGTCACAAAAAGAATGGGTGGTGCCTCAGTGTGGCATGGTTCCCAGGCATAGGAGTGGGGAAGCTGGCTTAGGGCAGTGAATCTTGGTGCCACCTTTCTGCTGTTTTGCCACAAACTGTGAACTGCTGCCTGGTTGTGTTACCACTGCTTGGTTGTGCCACTGCTTCCCTAGGACTGGCCAGCAAAGGGCAAAAGAGCAGCAAGAACCACCCCCCCAAGTCCCCCCCCCAACACACACACCTCAAACAACTTAGGTCCCAGCCACGGGAGTCCCTATTTGTGGTTTTGAAACTCAGTCATGGGCCCAAGATTTAAAAAACAAACAATCAAAACTCAGACACAGGCAGGGTGACTGCTAGGCTCTGAGAGAAACTAGGGATACATGAGGGGTGATTGAATGCTCTTCTGTGAGGGCTCAAGGAAAAGTAGGGGGCCCAAACTTTCAGATCTGGGGCTAGAAAGCAAAGCATTGCCATATTCACCATGACCTTCAGCACTGAAAGCCTGGAGGGAGCAAAACAGTGGCACCTAGTGGAGGCTGTGACCGCTTACACTAAGCCCCGCCCTCCTGCACTCTGGAGGCATCTTTCCACTAGGGCAAGTCTGCCTGAGAATCATCACAATAGGCCCCTCCCCAGAAGACCAGCACAGATAACTTGTGTGCATCAAGTCTAATGATCATAGAGTGACGCAAAGCTTCATCTCTAGGGTAAATAGGATCTGGCTTTCCTTTTACTTTTGTTCTTTATTTTTTTCGGTATTATTTTTTCTCATGGCCAGGGATTTAATCAATACAAATATAAGTAGGATGTCTGAAATAAAATTTAAAACAGTGATTATAAGAATACTAGCTGGGCTTGCAAAAAGCATAGAAGACACTAGAGAATCCTTTACTACAGAGATAAAAGAATGAAAATCTAGTCATGCCAAAATTAAAAATGCTATAACTGAGATGTAAACCCAAGTGGATGCCATAAAAACAAGGATGAAAGAAGCAGAGGAGTGATACAGTGATACAGAGAATAAAATTGTGGAAAATAATGAAACTGAAAAGAAGGGGGAAAGAAAAGTAATGGATCACAAAGGTAGACTTAGGGAACTCAGTGACTTATTAAAACATAACAACATTCATATCATAGGAGTTTCAGAAGATAAAAAGAAAGAAAAGGGGTAGAAGGTTTATTCAAACAAATTATAGCTGAAAACTTCCCTGATCTGGGGAGGGACGCAGACATTAAAATCCAAGAAGCAAAGAAAACCTCCATTAAATTCAACAAAAGCTGTCACACGCCAACGCATATCATAGTAAAAATCACAAAATACACAGACATGGAAATCCTGAAAGTATTTCAGGGCAAGGGCAGGGGTGGGGGAGTCCTTAATCTACAAGGGAAGACAGATCAGGTTCTTAGCAGATCTGTCCACAGAAACTTAGCAGGCAAGAAGACAGTGGCAGGATATATTCAATGTGTTGAATAGGAAAAAAAAAATGCAGGCAAGAATTCTTTATCCCGCAAAGCTGTCATTCAGAATAGAAAAAAAGATAAAGAGTTTCCCAGACAAACGAAAACTAAAGGAGTTTGTGACCACTAAGCCAGACCTGAAAGAAATTTTAAGGGGCTCTCTGAGTGGAGAAAAAAGACCAAAAGCAACAAAGACTAGAAAGGACCAGAGAATATCACCCAAAACACCAAATCTATAGGTAACATAATGGCACTTAATTCATATCATTCAATAATTACTCTGAATGTAAATGGACTAAATGCTCCACTCAAAATACATAGGGTATCAGAATGGATAAAAAACCAAGATCTATCCATATGCTGCCTATAAGAGACATATTTTAGACCTAAAACCACCTGCAGATTAAAAGTAAGGGAATGGAGAACCATCTGTCATGCTAATGGATGTCAAAGGAGAGTCAGAGTAGCATAGTTATATCAGACAAAATAGATTTTTAAAACAAAGACTATAACAAGAGATTAAGAAGGGCATTATATTGGGGCACCTGAGTGGCTCAGTCATTATGCATCTGCCTTCAGCTCAGGTCATGATCCCAGATCCTGGGATGGAGCCTTACATCAGGCTCCCTGCTCAGCGGGGAGCCTGCTTCTTCCTCTCTAGCTCTCCCATGCTTGTGTTCCCTCTTTCACGATCTCTCTCCATCATAAATAATAAAATCTTTTTAAAAAAGAAGGACATTATATCATAATTAAGGGGTCTGTCCATCAAGAAGATCTAACAATTGTAAATACTTATGCCCCCAAATTGGAAGCACCCAAATATATAAATCAATTAATAATAAACATAAAATACTCACTATAATAATACAATAATAGTAGGGGACTGTATCACCTCAATTACAACAATGAACAGATCATCTAAGCAGAGAATCAATAAGGAAATAATGGCTTTGAATGACAGACTGTACCAAATGGACTTAAGAGAGATATTCAGAACATTTCATCCTAAAACAGAAGAATACAGATTCTTTTTGAGTACACACGGAACATTCTCTAGAATAGATCCAGAATATTTATGACATACTGGGTCACAAAGCAAGCCTCAACAAGTACAAAAAGATTAAGATCATACCATGTATATTTTCAGACACAATGCTACGAAAGTTGAAGTCAATCACAAGAAAAAATCTGGAAAGGCCTCAAATACATGGAGGTTAAGAACATTCATGAAAAGAGGGGTGCCTGGGTGGCTCAGTGGGTTAGGCCTCTGCCTTCGGCTCAGTGGGTTAAGCCTCTTCCTTCAGCTCAGGTCATGATCTCAGGGTCCTGGGATCAAGCCCCACATCAGGCTTTCTGCTCAGCAGGGAACCTGCTTCCTGCTCTCTCTGTCTGCCTCTCTGCCTACTTGTGATCTCTCTCTCTCTATCAAATAAATAAATAAACAAAATCTTAAAAAAAAAAAAAAAGAACATCCACGAAAGAATGAATGGGTCAACCAGGAAATTAAAGAAGAAATAAAAAATACATGGAAGCAAATGAAAACGTAAACATAATAGCTGAAAACCTTTGGATACAAACAACATGAGCGACAGAAGATCAGCTAATGTAAAAAACAGGACAGAATGACCAATCTGAGAGAAATGTCAAATCAGGAAAGAATAGAAATATTTCCTTCTGCCACTGTTGGCCAAGAGACTTTTATATTTCCTAGTGAGGAGAATTTAGCCACTAATGCCAGAATTGCTTATCCTTTGGTTTCAGTTGTTTAGATAATCTATATATCGCCTTCATTCTATAGTTATAAACCTATCATTCTAAATCTATCTTGTTATTGTTTTATAAAGTTCTGACAGCATGGTACAGTAGGAAAAGGAGAGAATTTGTGGTTTGAAAAATAAGGGTTCGCTTCTGAGCTCTGTGTCTCACTAACCACGCCCTTGAGTGGTGTACTTAATTTTCTCATCTGTAAAATGAGGATAATAGTATCTATGGTGGTCACTACAAATTATCTTTCTAGGCCTAGGCATGGCAATCTTGTGAGGAGTGAAGGGATTTGTCTTAAAGCTGAATTTGGAGAGTAAGCACAGTTACTATACTTAAATTTATTAGAAGTGATGGAAATTATAGGGAAGTCAAAGATGGTTCCCATGCTCAAGTCACTCATTGGCACCACCAAATGATGTAGGGTTAGTGGGAAAATTTGGGGAGTTAGCCCAAGTATCAAACTCACCTAGTAACTAAACAAATACTAGGTCTCTTCAATATTACTCTCTTGTGAGTTCAGATTTTACAGAGGTAAAGACTAGAGTAAAAATTCTGATACCTGAAGGAAAAACATCAGGTAAGCTGCACATCTGAGAAGTTAGTGCTCCGAGAAGCCCTTTTTCTACTTCGGTGTACAAAAGCAACAGTAAATAAGGGCATGCTGAATTACAAAAGAGAACCAAAAGTCTCCCAATATCAGAATATCTGTTTTTCCCCCCTCTCTTGCAACTGACTGAGAATTTATGGAAATAACAACACAAGTATGCAACCATTTGAAAATTTGAAAAGATTAGAGAAAATGTGGAAAAAACTAAAGAATACAAAGAAGGAAATAACACTCATAGATAATTCCACTACATAGATGCAACCACCAATTAACATTTAATTTATTTGGCAATTTCTAGGAATGCCTACTGTATGTCATCTATTCTCTGGTGGTAGGCATACAAAAATGACTGATACAATCTATCCTCAAAACAGGGGTAGAGAAAAGCAATTTTGCCAGCCTTGTACCTTTAATGTGTAATATGCAGATTCAGAATTTATTTTCTATTCTCTACTATTTGAGGTCTTTTTATAAAGCTTAATATTAACACTGTTTATAAGATAAGGGAGTGAGGTTGCTTGGTCTCATTGCTATTCTTGGAGGTACCAGTCAGGAATGTGAAAGCACATTGCCCAACCAGGGGCCTCAGGAAGAGTGGGTTGGAGGGTGAAGGTTACTTATAGAGCTCTTTCCCTGCCCTGCAAACCTAGCATTTCTCATCTGAGTTCATCTTTAAAGATGTCACAGAGCTTTTGCAATGTTTTACAGCATTTTCCATTAAAAGTATGTCATGTAAATCAATCATGGCTTCAATTTTTCTGTCAGACATTCATAACCTTAAACCAAAGCTTTCAAAATTAATCAAAAAGAGTAAGTCGATTTAATTTTTCATGAGAGAATAACAGTATGAAGTTTGCCTTTGGCTGCCTCAATGATAAATATTTATTAATGAATTTTGGTTACTGAATTTTTACAAAGGAGCTTAAGAGGGGAGTGATATTTTTAAAATATCTAGTCTTAATCTCTGTGTAAATAGTCTATTGTTTTTTAACACTTTTTTTTCCATTTCTGTGAAAAATACAGAAAATCATGACAAAATTTAGAAGTTAACCATCCTACATTCTTGATATATCCACGATTAAGATCCATTCTTTATTCATCTAACCATCCACCCACACAGTCTACAAATATTTATGGAGCATCGGTGCAATGCTGGGCTTCTGATTGGGCATTAGGGATACACAACCAAATCAGAATCAGTTGATCTTTATCTCCCAACAGTTCTCAGTCTCATAGTGAAGAAAGACATAAATAAAATCAGGTAGCTAAAACATGATCAGTTAGAGAAATAATAACCACAGATATTGTGGGTGTACCAACTTGGGGGGCAAGGAAGAAGGCTTATGGGAAGGTTTCCTGGAGGAAGTGCATCTGCGTGGGATTTTAAAGGGGAAGTGGAATGGAGCTAAAAGTTTGATGAATTAAGGGCATTCTAGTCAGAGAAAACCACAGGAGGCAAAACAAATAGAGGAGACACTGGAATGAAGACAGGGAACACTGAGAGTTAACCAAGTCCAGGGAGATGAAATAGGAGCTGCATTGTCAATTAAAAAAATACCTGATAACATAAATTTGAATAGCTACATAATATTATATCATGTCAGTGAGCTGTAATCTATGTACTTGCTTCCCTAATATTCAGTATCATTTTTTAAAAGATTTTATTTATTTATCCGACAGAGAGACAGTACAAACAGGTGGAGCAGCAGGCAGAGGAAGAAGCAGACTCCCTGCTGAGAAAGGAGTCTAATGTGGGGCTTAATCCCTGGACGCTGGGATCATGATGTGAGCCGAAGGCAGACGCTTAACCAACTGAGCCACCCAGGTGCCCCTAATACCCAGGATCTTGATCACTTATAATTTTTCACTATCATAAAACATCTCTGATGAAAATTACTGTGCACAATATTTGTCTACATTGATGATTTACTTCCAAAATATATTAACAGCAGGGCACCTGGCTAGTTCAGTCAGTAGAACATGTGACTCTTGATCTTGAGGTTATGAGTTGGAGCCCCACATTAGGTGTAGAGATTACTTAAAAATAAAATCTTTAAAGAAAAGAATATATATCTATTAACAGAATACCTTCAATAACAGCTAGCAGGAAAACAAACTCTAAATGGCTTAAATAATAAAGACAGTTTATTATATCCTATGACTGGAAACACAGAGTAGGGGAGGTTTCAGGGTTGGTCTCTCCATCATCTGGATGAAATCACCAAACACCCAGTTTCTCTCTGTCTTTCTGCCCTATATCCTCAGCGTCAGCTTCATCTGAAGGCTAATTCCCGTGGGGTAGCAGAATGGCTGCTGGCAGTAAACAAAGCTGTATGATTTCTCAACTTAGTCCAGTGGGAGAGTCAAACAACTGTCAAACAAGAGGCTAAGCTTGCTCAGCCACCCCCAGCCAGTTCCAAGGCCACACACAATGCTGTACACTGATCATCTGCTCAGACTGGGATACAGAAACCAGCACTGGTTTCTTTCTCATCAATTTTCAATGTTCCAATAGATGCCCAGATAATATGAATAAATAATTTCCAAATAAGGAAATAAAATGAAATAACAAATGTAAACAGGAAAATTACCTCATAACAAACTGAGGAATTTCCCATTATGCTTTTGTTTGCAAACAAGTCACATTGTAAAGGAATTATATTTTCCTTGAAGTTTAGTAGAAATTTTCTGAGATTCTCTGGTGCCTATACTATAAAAATAGTTTAAGAAATACTTATTGTCATAATTAAAATAATAATAAAAAAATAAATGTTTGCTTTTCCCAGAGAGAAATATACCTATTTAGACTGTTTTCTATAGATTCACAAATATATGTATTTGTACCCCAAAAATGGTGTAATACCTTTTTTTAACTTAAAGTATTTTACACACAATAACATAAGAATATATTTTAATGTCAAGTCCTAAAGCACTGCCTCATTCTTCTTAACAACAATATGTAATTTATTTAGCTATTCCCTTTTGATAGACTTTTAGATTGTCTAAAAATTTTAAGTACTTGGAAGAGGTAATTTCAAAGTTTAGTCCTGGCTTTTGTATAGCTAAAGAAGATAATAATATATTTATTTGTTATAATAACATGATTTATTTTCTACCTTGATTAGTTCAGTCTGGAACAAACATACTGCTGGATAATATAGCAGCCTATAGACTGCCTTGTGGAGAAAAAGAGAACACCCATTCTTATGAAAGAGGGCTAAGATTTTCTTAAAAAGAAATGGAGATATATGTCAGGATTAGGAGAAGAAAATGCTCCCATTGTGAGTTTGCAAGCCCGAAGACAGAGAAGCAGATGTCTTTAAAAAGAGAGGGTTGAGGAGCACAGTGATGTAAAATCCTTATTTCATTCTAAACTTTTCGTGGAGCTGGTGAGATGCACAAGGGCCTTATGTGAATGATGTTTCCACAGTAATCTCAGAAAGAGAGGGCTGTGTTCCCATGTGGAATAGGAACAGTTTACATGTGACAAAACTAATTTTGTAGATGCTGGATCTTGAAGGAAATTAGGAAACATCTATGCTTCCCTCTCATCCCATCAGAGTTCCCAGAGGTACTAGAAAAAGTTTGGAACATACTTCTAATATGATTAAAATCTCAAAGGATAGGGTGCTTTGCATGATATCTGTGTTATGTTTTCACTTTGTATATTTGTGAAACTACTTTTTCAAGAGAGTTCCCTAGAAATGAGATTGCTGGGGCAAATCTTACAAACTATGGCAGTGGTCGCATGGGTCTAAATTTGGTGTTTGATTCAGGTGCTTGCTTTGAGCACTGTGTGAGAAGCTAACCAACAAAGCCTGTGCCTTCTATATGAGCATGTTCCTTTACAAATGTCCTCGTTTTCAGAAGATTTCCATTTTCCTTTCCTGTGACATGCCAGCATTTCATAATCAATGTGTCTAAAATAAATGGAAAGATAGTCCATGTTCATGGACTGGAATTAATATTGTTAAAATGTCCATTCTTTCCAAAGCAGTGCAGATATTCATTGTAAGCCCTATCAAAATTTCAATGGCACTTTTCACAGAAATACAAAAAAAAATTTCCTTGGTTTTGCATGAAACCACAAGATGTCTGTCACAAAAGATGCTGAATAGCTAAATCAACCTTGAACAAGTAGAATAAAGCTGAAGGCATTATAATTTATGATCTCAATCTATATTACCAAGCTATAGTTGTAAAAATCGTATGGTAGTGGTATAAAAACAGACACATGGATCAATGGAACGGAATAGAGAGCCCAGAAATAAATCTACACATATACAGCCAGCTAATTTTTGACAAAGTCTCCAAGAATACACAACAGGGAAAGAATGGTCTCTTCAGGGGTGCCTGGGTGGCTCAGTGGGTTAAAGCCTCTGCCTTCGGTTTAGGTCATGATCCCAGGATCCTGGGATCGAGCCCCGCATCGGGCTCTCTGCTCAGCAGGGAGCCTGCTTCCCTTCATCTCTCTTTTCCTGCCTCTCTGCCTACTTGTGATCTCTGTCTGTCAAATAAATAAATAAAATCTTAAAAAAAAAAAAGAATGGTCTCTTCAATATACAGTGGTGGGAAAACTGGATATCTACACGCAAATGAATGAAGTTGGACCTACCTTACACCATACATAAATATCAACGCAAAATGGGTTGAAGACTTAAAAGTAGGACTTGAAACTGCATCCTAGAAAAAAAAATAGGGTTCAAAATCTCCTGAACATTGGTCTTGGTAATGATTTCTTGCAATTGACACCTAAAGCACAGGCAACAAAACAAAAATGAATGAGTGGGACTACATCAAAATAGAAAGTTTCTGCACAACAAAGGAAACAATCAACAGAATGAAAAGATGACCTATGAAATGGAAGAAAATATTTATATATGAAATATCCGATAAGAAGTTAATACCCAAAATATATAAGGAACTCCTACAACTCAACAGCAAAAGTAAACAAATAAACAACCCAATTATAAAATGATGAAGGACCTAAATAGACATTTTTCCAAGGAAGACACTCAATGGCTGATAGATATATGAAAAGATGCTCAATATCACTGATCATCAGGGAAACACAAATCAAAATCACAATAAGATATCACCTCACACCTTTTAAGATGGCTATTATCAAAAAGTCAAAAGAAAACAAGTATTGATGAGGATATGAATCAAAGGGAACCCTGATGCATTGTTGGTCAGAATGTAAACTGATATAGCCATTATGGAAAATGATATGGAAGTTTCTCAAAAATTAAAAATAGAACTAGTATATGATCCAGCAATCCCAGTCCTGGGTATATATCCAAAGGAAATAAAATCACTATCTCAAACAGATAGCTGCACTCCCGTAGTCATAGCATTATTCAGTGTAGCTAAGATACAGAAATAACCTAAGTGTCCGTTGATATATGAATGGTAAGAAAATGTAGTATATATAAACAGTGGCATATTGTTCATTTTTAAAAAGAAGGAATTCTTGCCATTGGAGACAGCACAGATGAACTTAGGGGTGATTATGCTAAGTGAAATAAGCCAGACACAGAAGGATGGATATCACATGATTTCACTTCCATGTCAAAGCTAAAAAAAAAAAAGAGAGGGGCGGGTGGTCAAAGTCATAGCAGCAGAAAGTAGAATAGTAGTTACCAAAGCTGCTGGGTGGTAGAAAAGCTACTGAATCAGTGGATGCAAATTTTCAGTTATAAGATGAGTAAATTCTGAAGACCTAATTTATAGCACAGTGACTATAGTTAGTAATAATGTATTATATAGCTGAAATTTGCTAAGAGAGTAGAGCTCAAATAGAAATTTGCTAAGAGAGTAGAGTTTGACCACAACACACATACACACAAACACATACACAAAGGTAACTATGGGAGGTGATAGATATGTTTTTTAATTTGATTATGGTAATCATTTCACAATGTATACATATATCAAAACATTACAACCTACACCTTAAATATATACAACTTTTACTTGTCAGAAATCTAAAAAAAAAAACAAAACCATAATCAACAGGTCTAACACCAAAGTCCTCAACTTCCCCACCTCCAACCGCTTTAAGCAAAGGTGGCAAACAAAATAAACATCATGATCAAAGACGATCTCGGAATTGGCCAACTTATTGCATGATTTATATGTTTGTTCTCAAGTTAATGGATTTCCTGATCTTCTAAACTAGTAACTGCTAACTTAAAAGTTTCTAATTTTACTTTTTTTTTTTTTTAAGATTTGATTTATTTATTTGACAGAGAGAGAGGTCACAAGTTGGGCAAAGGCAGGCAGAGAGAGCAGGGGAAGCAGGCTCGCTGCTGAGCAGAGAGCCCGATGAGGGGCTTGATCCCAGGGGCTCGATCATGACCTGAGCCGATGGCAGAGGCTTAACCCACTGAGCCACCAAGGCGCCCCTAATTTTACTTTAAAACAATGTTCATTAAGCCTAGTTAAGTGATGATAAAACTGTGTTGTTATTTTATTTTCCCTCTCTAGAAATCACTTGGTGATTTACACATTTAGCTATTCAACATCTACCCCCTCAGGAGGGGTAGAAATCAAAAACATAAAGCATGGACTGTCTTTTGGATTGTTGTCCTTGTTGCAGATGGGAGCTGTTGCCGTTGGCTCTTGTCTGTTTGTTTACACAAATGAAGATTATTTTTTAGGTATTTCAGCTGGCCTTCTTATATCTCAGTGATTAGATTTTTTTTTTTTTAATTTGCTTTACTTTTAACTTAGGTATCCCCTGCAGAAAGTACAGGAAAGAGAGAACACTCTGAACTCTAAAGGGAAGTAGAAAAACCAGTTCTATAAGAAACTTGTTCCAAACTTATAGACTAAGGACATAGATTTTTGCTTCATCACTTGGGATAACACTGTGCTATAATTGGAATATCTCATGAATATTAAAAATTCTCACTAAATAGTTTTCAGGATATATTATGTGAAAGGCAACCAGAAGAAGCTAAATAGAAATCTAAAAAAGCTCTGGATACATGCCAAATGGATGGTACAGAAAATAGAAGATTAAACAAAAGAAGGAGCTTTGGAGAGGCTGGTTACAACAGAGAAGGAGGAAATTAAATAGCCTCATAGGAAAGATATGGTTTAGATATGTGGAGAGGAAGCTGGGGTTGGGTGGTGGAGGTTGTGTATATTTGGGATTCATAGAAGTTCAAGGAGATATGGATAGGCTGGAGGTCCACATAAAGGGAAGCAGCCATAAATCAGGTTCTCAAAAGCCCTAAATGATTTCATTTCTTGACTCTTAATCTCACAAAACAAACTGAGGGTTGCTAGGGGGAGGTGGGTTGGGAGAGGGGGGTGGGGTTATGGACATTGGGGAGGGTATGTGCTATGGTGAGTGCTGTGAAATGTGTAAACCTGGTGATTCACAGACCTGTACCCCTGGGGATAAAAATACATTATATGTTTATTAAAAAAAATAAATTAAAATGTGCAAAAAAATTTTTTTAAATAAAAAAGCCCTAAATGAAGGTCTAAGAAGAGTGACTTTGTTCGTTTGGCAAATGAAAATATTCTGGCATGAGAAAACACTTCTGTTATTCCCTAAGAATAATGTATTAATAAAGAGGTCACATCTTGAGTTATATTTTAGTGTGATTGATATACATACAATTTGTAGAAGTAAATTTTTATCAACCCTTTCATTTATTTGTATTTGGGTTTCTAATTACTTTGTGTCTTACAAATCATGTCAAATGTTACACTTCTTTTCCTTCTTCAAGAAAGTTACCTACATATTCTCTTATTTAACAGCTCTATGTTATTCCTGCATGTAGGAAGACAATTACTCTCCTAAAATTGCTGAAACCAGCCATTTTATTTCCCAAAGAAATAGTGTATCATCTTTTATCTCTTTCAAACATTGTTTTAGAAGCCCAAACCGACACCAACATTAACTAGAAATTTATCAAATTTCTCTTATCTGCTACCCCACTAGTGGTGGTGACAATAAATATATAAATAAATATAAATATAAACACACACACACACATATACACACGAATCGGAAGTAAGTCAATCTGCAGAAAAAAAAGAAAGGAACCGAAACCAGAAAATCAGTGCTTGGATCAAGAAAACTGCATTGCATTTGTAGAGGTGCTAGTACACGGTGTAAGGATTTATAGTTATTTTATATGTCCTAGTTGTTACATTTTCCAATAACATGGTAATATAATTGAAAAAATACCCCATGAATATGAATATGCTAATTTTTGCAGTATACCTTATCAAACAAAGTATTAAGACCCAAGTTTTATTGAGACATTTGGCACATTGTCCCAACTTTAAAATTTGCTTGTTCCTTGCAAAAATACAACTAGATGAAGGGTACCAGTATAAACAAAATGCTAATAAACTGCTCACAATTTCTTTGAAAGACTCCAGGTGTATTGAACATTCTGCTTCCTCCTTTAACCCCGTAGCACCACGTCTTCCCCAATTCATATTCCTGTTTGTGCTTCAAAGACTTGTTTAGGTCATTCTTGTCACTATGTTTGTATTGTAGACTTGCTTATTCTATGACAGCATTATGAGTAGTTATCACATTCTAAAATGCCAGATACTGTTTAATTGTAATGGTGCCTACTTTTTTATCGAAACTATTCATACTTTATTACTGTAAACAACTTTGATCATAATGATGCCATTCAAAAGAGCTGATCAAGCTGAGAAAAATGACACTACAGTCATAAAGTCACTCTATATGTAGCTATTAACATTTTATAGTGCATCTAAGGAAAAGTGTTTTAAGTTGCAACCATAGACAAATAAGAAAATTAATTTTAAACACAGAACTATCCCTTTGAAGATTAGAAAAACACTACTTAAATAATTATTGCCAACAGATACTTTTAGATTCTAGTGGATGACCTTCAATACTAACGAACCGCATGTACAGGGTTTTGCATTAGACAGATTCAAATCACCTTACTTTTCCAGGGTAGAAAACAAGAGCTCTTGTTTCTAGGAACAAGTAGGAAAGAAACACTGTAACCTCACTTCAAAGCTATTCTCTGGTTACATACCAGGAGGGACAAGGTTATAGATGAGGGGTTTTAAGAGACACATTCTTGTGGCGCTTCTAGGATCTAACACTCTCTTCAAATGAAATCAAAGACACTTACTGGGCTTCTACTATGTGTAGCGTGTTGCGAAGTATGGTTGAGAACGTGGCCTCTGACATAAGGAAGCCCATAATCCAGTTGAGAGATGAGATAAACACACGAACAATTAAAGACTTAGAATCTGAATTCCACAAATATTTAAATAATAGTGTGACAATAGAAGGAATACGAGGTCATGTGTACACATAATGACCAAGAAAACTAGGGAGAAATAACCACTACTGAAATTCAGCAGAGTTAGGTTAGAATGTCAGAGAAGGTTTTGTGAAAGAATTCTTTAGCCTAGTCTTAAAAGACTGATAATAATAACATCTCACATTTGTTTAGTGTTTTGTGGGGTGTCAGGAAGTATCTGAAGCTGGAAGACAAACATAATTCACTTCCTGTGGTATCAATTTTACTTAATAGAAAGTAAAATATTTTTATATAAAAATAAAGAGATTTACTATTGCTATCATTTAAAGCATTAATAATCATACTAAAATTGTGAACCACTTTTGTCTTAGTAATGTCTAAGTGCTTCACACATATTATTGTTTATAATGAAATTTATTGCTCATTATGGAATTCAAGCTTTGATTTTCACAAATAGATCAGGGCATGGGAAAGGTTTTGCCTTTTTGCAGACTTCTTTGAGATATATGCTCTCCTGCTTTGTGCACCTCCTACTTAGAAAAGAATGACTCTCCATGGACCTCTAATGATGTCATTTGCATTAATTTTCACAGCAATCTTGTCATGTTGGGAGTGGGGGTTATAGAAATGAGCCAAACACAGCCCAATGTGCTTAGTGGTCGGCTGTGGGCTCAGAGAAAGGTGATCATCTGACTCCAAGCGTAGTGCTTTTTCTCCCAGATCCAGTGACTTCAGGGGCCAGGTAGGTAGGAACATGATGGTAGTGGGTTTGGGTGTGAAACAGTAGATGGAGATTATGCTGAATTGGAGAGTATCCCTCCAAGGGCATTCAAACAAATAAACATGGTGTCAAACATCCAACAGTGGATTGGGTGAAGGTCAAGAGGAAACTTGAGTTTTATTTGAATTTGATAAGGCCCCCGGGTGGCTCGGTCGGTTAAGCATCTGCCTTCAGCTCAGGTCATTATCCCTGGGTCCTGGGTTGGAGCCCCACATCTGGCTCCCTGTTCAGTGGGGAATCTGCTTCTCGCTCTTCCTCTGCTCCTCCCCCCACTCATGCTGTCTCCTTCTCTCACTCACTCTCTCTCAAATAAATAAATAAAATCTTTTTTTTTTTAAAGTTCACTGATATATAATATGTTGCTTCAATTACTTAAAAGAGTTGAAAAGGAAACAGAGCTCCCCAAAATAAACAGACAAACAAAATCCTAGAGTGGAAGACAAAAAATAAAGCCTACTTTCAGGTGGCTTTCAGGCCACCAGTTGGTAATCTCTGCCACTTGCCACTGTCTGTCGGTGATAGGACATGGGTAGGATCAGAGGAGGGGCGTAGAACCTGTAGGTAGAACTGCATGAATAAAACTGTGAAGCACTGACCCTCAGGGTGACCCACTTTGGTTCTCTGTCTGGTCTGTCAGATGCCCCTGGACTGCTCTGCTCTCAGAGACATCTACTCTGATCATTTAAGATCATTTACAACCTGCCCTTCTTTTCAAAGCCTTCCTGGACGTGGCTCTCACTGGCTATGTTAAATAAAGTGGTTATTATATTGTCTTGCAAGGTTTGCTCTTATTTCACATAATAGTCCTGTTTCCCCCAATCGTTCATTCTTCTATTAATCCGTTCATTCAATGAGCTCTTCTTGGGAGTCTCGTGTGTCAGGCAGTGTAGTAGGTACCGAAATTCTGAAGATGGAAGAAGACAAGTCTACACTATAGCTCAGGGGGTGCATACACAGAAGGAACTCGCTAAATATTTGATTGAAAAATACAGGGTTTTTGAACTTGACATTTTGACATTTGGGACTGGATACTTCTTTGCTGGGAGGGCTGTTTTGTGTCTTGGAGGAGATTTAGCATCATCTCTCACCTCTCTACTCCCCAGATGCCAGTAGCAGACAACCTCACCCCACCCCCACCCAACTGTGACACATAAAAATGTCCCCAGACATGGCCAACTATCCCCTGGGGCGGTGTTGGTATAGAACCACTGCATTAATAACTTTTTAAAAACTAAGTTAAAAATAGTGTAGTGTCAAACACTTCTTAATGATAAGCTACAACAAAATTCAGATGTGGGAAATTCAACCACAAAAGAGGTCTTTGTATAACAAATACATTTTTATCTGAAAAGAAAGATTGTTTCAAATAAGTTTGGGGGAAATAATTTTGGAGATTTAGAATGTTTTTTGAGCATACTTTAAAAAAATGAAAATTTCTCTTCTTCTATTAAACTTATTACCCTAAATTTGTTTGTCTAAGAAATTAAAAAAAAGTAGTACTTATCGATAGCCTATAAATTAATGACCCATTAAACACACTTTGAGAAAGTCCATGTTCCATTTTAGTACTTAATTATTACCGGTTGATGTAATATAGGCATTGTTATCCTATTATCTAACCTGGTTAAGACATTGCCTTAAGAATATCACTGATGCTAGTCAGGGCTCCTAGAAACTAGGAAAGAAAAACAAGGGCATTGTTTAAGGTCAGTGGTCTCAAAATGTAGCATGTATCAGAATCATCTAGAGGGGCTTGTGAAAATACAGATTTCTAATTTCGTAGGGCAGGGGGTGCTGAGGATTCAGTTTTGGGGTAATGCTGATGTTGTTCTTCCCGAGATTTCCCTTTGAGAAGCACTGTAAAGTACAATGAGAGCATCAGACCAAGTTGCAGTTTCTATTTGGAGAAAAAACCTTTCTGGATCTTTTGATGTGGCTAAACCCGATGACTGCTGTCTGTTTCAGAAAGCCAGAGAGTGGGGACTCCAGAGAGAGCACAAGCCTTTACATCAGGAATGACATTAAGTAGTCCATGGACAAATGTCGGTGACACTTTTCTATTCCATGGCCGTTGCACACTGAATATCTCTCAGTAATTGGAGGTCCATCGCATTTAGATGTGCAGAGTGTTGTATAAGGGGCTAAACAAATTTTACGTGTCTCAGACAGCTCCACTGCCCTCAATGAATCTCTAAGACGGTTGAAAGCCACTTAATAGTACAAAGCAACATATTGAAGAGGGAAAATAGTAGAACAAAAACTTAAGAAAACAGGGGCAAATGAAAGAACATCATTAATACTTTATATAAATTGTTTCATTTGATTGATAAACACAACAAAAAGCAACCCACGAAACAGGTGTGCATATTCCTGTTTTCCTGATAAGAAGATAGAGACTGAGAGGCTTAGTGATATGCTCCAGGCAGCTGGCTGTGTAGGCAGCAGAGCAGGGACTCAAACCCAGGTGTATTTAACCAACAGCACAATGCTGTTTCCAACTTTTTTAAATGAAGGCTTCCTGCATTCATTTTTCTGGGTCATTTCCCCTCCTCCCCCACCCTATATTTTTTACCTGTATTATCAACCAGACTTCTTTGTTTCCATTTAGTAAATAAAAATGTGTGAAAACCAGTAGGCTAGCATATTGAAACTAAATATATCTATACAAGAACTTGACCATACTGACTTCAAGATTGAAATAATAAAGCTTACAAATATAGAGTTAACATAAAGGAATAAGAAGATAACTCTGATTTATTCTTTAAAAATGTTTTTTAGTTTAATATACTCTTTCTCTGATATGGTGAATCCAAATAATTTTAGCATACCATATGTTGTCATCCTAAATCATATGGATGCATGGAAACAATAGGAAGAAAAAACACAAATCATTATAGATAAGCCACCAAATGACAAAGTGAGAAATAATTCTAAAAAGAATAAGAATTTTAGAGTTTAAAAAGAAATGAGAGAGAACTAAATTAATATTTTACCCATGTGGAGAGTTTGTGAAGAGTATGGAGATTTCTCAAAAAATTAAGAATAGAATAAGCATATGACCAGATATCCCACTTCTGGGTATTTATCCAAAGAATAGGAAAATACTAAATCAAAAACACATATGCACCTCTGTGTTCACCTCGACATTATTTACACTAGCCAAGATATGGAAGCAACCCAAGTGTCCATTGATAGATGAATGGATAAAGAAGATGTGGTATATTTATATAATGGAGTACTATTCAGCCACAAAAAAGTACAAAACCTTGCCCTTTGTAACAACATGGATAAAACCTGTGGGTATTACACTAAGTGAAATAAATCAGATGGAGAAAGACAAATACTATACGATTTCACTCATTTGTGGAATCTAAAATAAAAGCATAACAAATGACTAAACAGAACAAAAACAGACTCATAGATACAGAAAACAGAATAGTGGTTACCAGAGGGGAGGGAAGGGAGTTGGAGATGTGCAAAATGGGTGAAGGAGCTTAACTGTATGGTGATGGATGGTACCTCCACAGGTGATGTTCACTTGGTAGGGTATAAAGATGTCAAATTATAAAGCTGTACACCTGAAACTTACATTGTAAGAAAAGTTTGTGGCTGTTTTATTAGAAATAATCAGATAATTTTTCACAGTTAGAAGAGATCAGGCAGAGTAAAGACATGTCTGATAAAAAGAAGGCTTTTTTCCTAGTCAGAAGATTCTTGTATCCTGAGAACTGGGTCAAAAGGAGTTTCACAAAGACCTCTCAAGCACATCAGTTTTCACACATTAAAGTGCATCCCAATTACCAGATAGACTTGTTAAAAGTCTTGGTAGAGTTCACCCCTTGAATTTTTGCATCAGTAACCAGGCTGGGTCAAGGATTTACATTTTAAACAGGTTCTCAGGTCTTGCTGGTGCCGGTGGTCTGGTGATCACAGGTTGAGAATGCAACACTAGCAATGCCGCCTTCTTATGTCCTCTTCTCCTGCAGCACTCTCTGATCTCTCCACTTTCCAGATCAGATATCCTGTCAGAGGCTGCTCTTCATGTAACCCGTCCCTCCTAATTTTGCATTCTGCTCTTTCTCTTCACGAAAGTCAGGCCACCACTTATATTTTCTAGTCTTCGCAGAAGCATGATAAAGTGAAAAGAGAAGTAGATTGGGAATTGGGTGACTAGTTTTTGCCCTGGATCTGCCACTACTTATCTTGGACAGCAGTTACATCACACTGAAATTGAGAGATGAAGACTAGTTGATCGCTCAGGTATATTTCAGCTTTAACATTCTATATTGGACTTTCTCTATTGCCCCGGTAGAATACATTCCTTAGTGGGTATGAGAAAATTCTTCAGTATTTTCAACAGCATGTGAAGATGGTTGCCGGCGTTTGCGTCGTGTCCCACATCTGAGGAGAACCCCAGCTCACCAAGTGGCTCCAGCATTGCTCTGGGGGTCAGAGCCCTTACTTCTGTCTCCAATCAACCTTCTCTGAATGTTAGCTTCCTCATCTAAAAATGTATGGGTGTGCACTTGATTACTTTGCAGCCCCCTTTATCTCTACTGCATAGATAAAAGTTTATATGACTTTAATACTATCCTCTGCTTCCCCTGCAAATTAACACTTGCCTGTTATATACCCAAGTGGTAAATGATTTACATCAATGTGTAAGAAATGGCAAAGCTAAATGTGATCTCCTACTAAGGGTACTTCATCAGTGAACAATATCTTAACCGAGAGAATAAATGTGTCATCTTTCCATTTTCATATATTAATGGCTGCTTGAGCTGTGTTGGTACTATTTTTGGATAATTCTTTCTCCTATACCTCTTAAGCAACAGAACATACCATGTGGAAAATACCAAGTCCTACTATCTACGTAATGGAGCCCGGATGAAGACCACCTTGGACTTTTATTCTCCAAACTACTTCTTCTGATCATGGTGGGAAAGGAGTTAAAATAAACCCATTCAGCTCCTGGTAGGAACTGTGGGGAAATACCACTTTTCTTCCCTTAGTAAGTTAGAGACCTCAGAATGGACTGAACAAAAAAGGAAATCTAAAAAATAAAATGTCATTTTTAATATTGACTATTTTTAATATTGGTCCATGGCCTCTTGTGAAATGTGGTGCCTCTTGTCTGGAAAACAAGCCAAAAGTTCCCTACTCTTAGTGGATCACCCTCAACACAATGACGTGAATGCATTTCTGTTACTATGTACTTGTCTTATTGAGTGCAAATTAAGGATCAAAACTTCATCTTTCAGGGTAGCAGGAGATGCAGCAGAAGTCCATGGAAAGAGTACTGGCTTAGATGTGAGGAA
The DNA here is from genome assembly GCF_010015895.1 of Lontra canadensis. Taxonomy (NCBI): domain Eukaryota; kingdom Metazoa; phylum Chordata; class Mammalia; order Carnivora; family Mustelidae; genus Lontra; species Lontra canadensis. The sequence goes on along the minus strand of NW_022631044.1, from coordinate 13,194,558 downwards.
AACTAGGAACCCAGGTTTAGACTGGTGTTTAGATAAGATGTCTTTTTAAAAAATTATGTTGAGATTGTATTTTATCCTTCAGTTAAATAGGAACTGATAAATTGGAAGTTGAGCTCAGACAAGAACACGGCCCTTTGAGCCCATGGAAGTAACTTTAGAGATTTCCACAGAATTTAATGGAAATCTCCAAGAGAGTAGTGAGATTAAAAAAACATTCAAGCTGGATATGTTGGCACTTGTCTGGGTGAGGGGGAGAAATCAGTGAGGCTCATTGACACTGAAAACACAGAAGGTAAAAAGTGCCATAAAAGAGAGTCAAAGACAAGATCTTGAAGTGGTTAAAGAAACCGTTCCACTGACCATGGGAGACAGATGGAAGTAGAGGCAGAAGAGCTGAAAACATCCATCACTAGATTGGAAAGCTAGTTCCCAGCAGACACTCACTCCTTTCTTCAAAACGCCTTTCATAGTTGCATTTACAAGCAATCTTTTGCTCTTACAATCATACTGGGTCCCAGAGAACGTACACCTTTCTTGGAACAGAGCAAGAGAAGGGAGAGTGGGAGAAACTTGAATGGACTGAGTCTGAATCTTGAATTTGACTAGGAACATACATTTTTAAATTAGAAAAGTAGGATGACCATCAAATGAAAAGATTCTTAATTTTCCATCAGTAGAAATGATGAGAGTGAGTATGTGTGCATGCACGCATGTGTGCTTATCTAGTGGAAGAGTTCCAGAGCTAAACTGATTTTAGATCTGGAAAAAAGGGTGAAGAGGGTTTGCACATTTCCATTGTGACTTTTCTTTTTTAAATTTCTTTTTTTTAAATATTTATTTATTTTTTTTTATAAACATATGATATATTTTTATCCCCAGGGGTACAGGTCTCTGAATCGCCAGGTTTACACACTTCACAGCACTCACCATAGCACATACCCTCCCCAATGTCCATAACCCCACTCCCCGTCTCTCAACCCCCCCAGCAACCCTCAGTTTGTTTTGTGAGATTAAGAGTCACTTATGGTTTGTCTCCCTCCCAATCCCATCTTGTTTCGTTTATTCTTCTCCTACCCCCTTAACCACCCCCATGTTGCATCTCCACTTCCTCATATCAGGGAGATCATATGATAGTTGTCTTTCTCTGATTGACTTATTTTGCTAAACATGATACCCTCTAGTTCTATCCACATCGTTGCAAATGGCAAGATTTCATTTCTTTTGATGGCTGCATAGTATTCCATTGTGTATATATACCACCTCATCTTTATCCATTCATCTGTTGGTGGACATCTAGGTTCTTTCCATAGTTTGGCTATTGTAGACATTGCTGCTATAAATATTCAGGTGCACGTGCCCCTTCGGATCACTATGTTTGTATCTTTAGGGTAAATACCCAGCAGTGCAATTGCTGGGTCATAGGATAGTTCTATTTTCAACATTTTGAGGAACCTCCATGCTGTTTTCCAGAGTGGTTGCACCAGCTTGCATTCCCACCAACAGTGTAGGAGGGTTCCCCTTTCTCCGCATCCTCGCCAGCATCTGTCATTTCCTGACTTGTTAATTTTAGCCATTCTGGCTGGTGTGAGGTGGTATCTCATTGTGGTTTTGATTTGTATTTCCCTGATGCTGAGCAATATGGAGCACTTTTTCATGTGTCTGTTGGCCATCTGGATGTCTTCTTTGCAGAAATGTTTGTTCATGTCTTCTGCCCATTTCTTGATTGGATTATTTGTTCTTTGGGTGTTGAGTTTGCTAAGTTCTTTATAGATTTTGGAAAGGGCTAGTGTCCATTGTGACTTTTTAAAAAAGATTTTACTTATTTTTTTTTAACAGAAACACAGTGAGAGAGGAAACACAAGCAGAGGGAGTGGGAGAAGGAGAACAGGCTTCCCGCCGAGCAGGTAACCTAATGAGGGGCTTGATCCCAAGACCCCAGGATCAGGACCTCAGCCAAAGGCAGACGTTTAACAACTGAGCCACCCAGGCGCCCCTTAATTGTAATTTTTTATGATCTGACCTAGCGGTACAAATAACTGAGTGCCCTGATCACATACCCTTTATTTATATATATATATATATATATATATATATATATATATATATATGATTTTATTTATTTAATTGACAGGGAGAGAGATCACAAGTAGGCAGAGAGGCAGGCCGAGAGAGAGGGGAAGAAAGCTCCCCACCCAGCAGAGAGCCCAATGCGGAACTCGATCCCAGGACCCTGAGATCATGACCTGAGCCGAAGGCAGAGGCTTTAACCCACTGAGCCACCCAGGTGCCGCCCCCCTTTTTCTTTTTTTAAGTTATTTATTTTTCCTTTTATCCATGTCACTTTATTATTTTTTTTAACTTTGAGTATAGTTGACACATAATGTTACATTAGTCTCAGGTGTACAGCATAGTGATTCAGCCTCTCTATATGTTATGCTATGACACCTGTCATCATCCTCATGCAACACTATTATAATACCATTGCCTATATTCCCTAGGTTTGTGCCTTTTATTCACATGACTTATTCATTCCATAGCTGAAAGCCTGTATGGCCCACTCCTCTTCATCTACTTTGCCCACCCCCCACCTTCTTCCCACTGGCAGACCTCAAGTTTTTGGTATTTTCATAGGTCTGACTCGCTTTTTGTTTGTTTATTCATTTGTGTTTTTTTTTTTTTTATTCCACATATGAGTGAAATCATATGGTATTTGTCTTTCTCAGTCCAATTTATTTTACTTAGGATAATACCCTCTAGGTCTGCCCATCTTGTTACCAGTGACTAGATCTCATCCTTTTTTATGGCTGCATAATATTCCTCCGTGTGTGTGTGTGTGTGTGTGTGTGTGTGTGTGTGTGTGTGTGTGTTCATCCATTTTTCTATTGATGGACCATTGGGTTGCTTCCATATCTATATTACATACACCTTTTCTTTTTTTTTTTTTTTTTAATCAATGAATCCTGGCAAGTATTCTCCCTCAAAGTCCCAAAATAGTAGACTGAAGTTTTAAAAATGATTTCATTAATGAATAAGCATGAGGGACATTACATATTATTTTTCTTTCTCTGTATTTTTTTTTAACTCATCCGAGTCCAAAATACTCACATGAAATATACTGCAACCAACATCCCACTATTTTTTCTCACAGTTTGGGTTACATCTTTCTGGAAGGGAGTCCCTTGTGCAATCCTTGAACAAATAAGAATGGCTGCTGCTAATCCTTTTATTCAATTCCCAGACAAGACTTAGGACAGTAAGTTCTAAGCTCAATTTGGCTGATCCATAATAGTCTGTTTGGGAGAAAAAGTTCTGCAAGATAATTTGCCAAGAAAATATTCTTGAGACATCCTTTTTCTTCCAAATACCTAGGAATTTGGGTTGATTTTTATACTTGAATACAGGGTTTCTCAACAGCAGCATTACTGATGTTAGGGGTTGAATAAATCTTTATTTAGTTGGATGTGCCTTATAGGATGTATCACACTTATAGGATGTATCACACTTCCTACCCCAGATCAGAAGTGACTCTAGACATTGGCAAATATCTCCTAGGGGGGTCAAACCATTCCATTTGAGAACCACTGATTTAACGCCTTCAAAATAATTTCTTTAGGCAAGATGGCGAATTTGATTGACAACACTATTACCAATAGATAGGTATCTGTATGCAATATTATATTTTATAACTTTAAGGAAACATTATGTCTATGTATAATATAAGCATGATGAATATTTTTTTTCACATCACTTCTGCCATCCAACCAACAAAATGTAATATTGTTTCTATTGTGGATTATTGAGCAATTGAGAGCAAAACAACGATAAAGATAAAAATTATTAGATGACCCATAAACCAATATTAGAATAAATAAGAATTGAAATAACCAGTAATTCTGTTTCTACAGCCAGACCATTTTTGTATTTTATCTCCCTTTTAAGGAGCTATTTTTCATTCACAGCACTGTTGTAAATTATGCACAGCAGACTTCTTCATTTAATAGGTTCAGGTCAGAGAGTGATTGTATTTCAGCAGTTGGTATTCAGGGATTTTGTAATTTATGAGGTTTATTAATTTAGCAGATTATTTGCTTAAGGTGCCACTATCCCTTCATAAAGCATTCACTGTGAGAATTTCTGGTCAGCTTAGTATTTTCAAGAGAAGCTTCAGTATTGAGAACATTCTCATATTCCTGAAAATTATATACATTCTATAAAATTTAGCCCACAGTACATGATTAGAAAGGATGTAAATGAACTGTTTGCTCCTTTTGTGATCGTAAAAGAGAGAAGGTAGGAGACTGGAAGTTAAGGACTGAGAGGCAGGGCCTTGTTCCCATGGAAGATTCAGTAGAAAATGAAAATATATTAACAGCTAAATACCCTCATAGGAAGTGCTGACAGAATTAGGGCCCCTGAAGAGGGCACTCCTTGGCATTTCTGGAAGGATTGAGAATCGGTCTATTTCTTCCTTGATCACATTACAAAACAGGCAAGAACAGGAAGAGCAGGGAGGTCCTCTTGCTGATGCCCAGTGGGAGAAAAAGTACTCATTAATGGCTGACTGAGACAGGCAGAGTCCTGTTTTTTCTCTGTATTTAGAAATATGAACTGTTGCTACCAGGGTAGATTTTTGGAAAGACATTGGTTATGAGAAACTAAACAAAATGGTATTGTTGGCAGGGGCCTACTTGCCCTCCAGATTCCAAATCTGATCCTGGGCTCCTCTCAGTGTCCAGATGGATCGTTGGGCAGGGGATGTCTTAGGTGAAATCATCTTCGGGGTGGGGGAGGGGGTACTTCTCAGAGGACAGACATGTTAGACAATGTCCTTCTATGGAGGAGGGGCCTTGCCTAGGTAATTAGAAGTCAATCAATCAGCCTAAAAGGAATCAGAGATTTTTCCTTTAAAATGGGCTCCCCATATTCTACATGGAACCAAGCCCATTCCTTTATCATTTCAGTCTTTTCCTCACTCACAAAATTCTTTTCAAGACTCTTCCTCCTGGTGTCCGTGGTGCTATCCTCGCAGTGCCAGCTCGCAGCCAGCATGTCCTCACCTCCCCATGGTGCTCACATCTTTCCCCTCACATAGAATTTCTTCACATTCATCTTGATCTGCATGTTACCATCCTTGAAGCTCTTCTTCAAGACTCAGCTAATACTGAATCCTTATATGAACTCCACCCTCCATACCTACCTTGAAATAGCGTCATTCGTCTTCAAACATTTATGGTTCTTAGTGCCAAAACCAGTCATTTGGCATTGCCATTCATTGTTTGTACAGTTTAATATTTTGATGTGTATATATTCCCTTCTTAATCATAGAGTAGCCACCTTAACTATAGAGACCTTTAACATCTTGGTGTATCCTTTACAATCGGTTGGTATTTTGAAAATATTTCACAATGTTTTCATATATTTCATAATATTCATAATATTTCCCAATATTCGTTGGGGAAAAAAGGTGGTTCTTTTTTGTTGCTTATATAATTTGACGTTCATGCATTCCTCTCCTTTCTTTGTGAATGCCCCTCCCCCACTACCAGTTCCTAGCATCTTGCTACCTATACCTAGCTGGCTCTGTATTTCCAATTTCCCCACAATGTCAAAAATTGAATTGTTCCCTGATAGTTTAATGGGTTAATTGGAGAGATTAATTCCTGTCATAAGTGAGCCAGAGTATTAAAGCCAAGTTAACATGGATTTTTTTGTGCAGAGCAAGTATAAGGGTGTGTGTGTGTGTGTGTGTGTGTGTGTGTATTGGGGGAAGGGATAAAGGGTCTCTTTCAACATTCTCAGATGATACCCCTGGTTGCTGCCTATTGTACAGGGATGAGCTGCTTACAGCTACAGTCCTCAGGTAAATGAGAAGATGATACAAGCTAATAAGCAGAATGCAAATGATTAAATCCACATTTATTGAGCATTTAGAAGAGTATATGATGTGTGATTATTCTGAATGAGACTTCTTAAAACATTCAGTTTGAAAGTTCACTTTGTTATCCCAGCCTCTGCATGCCAATGCACTGTTTCTCTTCTATGTGCATTGAATTGGAGTCAAAATCCCTTGCAGACGAGACCTGGAAATCTACAAGGGGATTCTTTGTTCTTACAAAAATTAACCTAAATTCACTACTTCAATGTGATAACATTGAAATTTAATATTAATTCCATACCATGTAGGGCTTTCATTTCCAACTTTCCATAACAGAGAATGATTATAAGTACCTTCCCCTATTCTCTTTTTTCTCTTTCTGTATAGTTATTTTAAATGTTCACTGGTTTTCTCGAAACTTAGCAATCAGATAAAACTGTCTTGATTGATGTTACAGAATCATGGATTTCCCACCAAACCAAAGGAAGCCTTCCTCATTATCTCTGTTCTCTTCAGCTAGGCCATGCTCATCTTCAGGTAAATGTACTTATTCCCTTATCTTCTCAAATCAGCTATCCACTTTTCTCCAGCCAAGCTTGGCTGTAAATTGACAAGATCTCCAGTTGTCTTTGTGATTTCCCTGCAGAGTGCAGCTGGGTCCCTTTCAGTTTAAAAGAAACAGGTATGGGGGTAACTCTGCTCAACCTTTAAAAAATTGCTGTCATAAAAGACAGAGATGGAGTGGTGACTTAAATATTTTTTTTTTGAATGGCAGAAGCATCGTATTTTTATGGAATAAAAAACATATGGCACATAAATAGGTTAATAACAAAGCATCAGATTTACTGGCTGCTTCCATTTACCCCTTCATTTTTGGGGCAAGAAGAAACTTTGATATGCAAGCTTATATCTTTCAAAAGCCCCAAATATGATTAGAAAAATTAGAAATAGTGAGATCAGAAGGGAGTATTTGCTTTGACTCCTTCCAAGTTCGGTAAACACCAGAAGAGATTTAACATAATAGAAGGAGTAATGAAGTAGTCATTAAACAGCTTGGGGTCTAGTCCCCTTGGACATTAACTGGCTGAGTGATCTTTGAGAGGTCATGAAACCTCCCTAGATCTCAGGATTCTCATCTGTAAAAGAGGGAAATTGAACTAGAGAATCTCCAAGTTGCATTCTGCCTCTAAAATGCAAGGGCTCAACCTGATATTTGGGCTTATTTTATTTTTATTGGTGCATAACAGATGCAGTTTTTGTTTCTCATTGAAAAAATGAAAAAAAAATGGGGAATAAAATATTAACAATTTTAGACTTAAGTCCAGAGATCTAATGAGAAAGTTGAGTTTGTAGTAATACGATGGGAAAGCATCTACTTATCAATGTTCTATTCTTTGACCTGAGCATATGTAAAGTTAACTCTTTTTTTTTTAAGATTTTTAAATTTATTTATTTGACAGAGAGAGAGAGAGATCTCAAGTAGGCAGAGAGGCAGGCAGAGAGAGAGGGGGAAGCAGGCTCACTGCTGAGCAGAGAGCCCAATGTGGGGCTCAATGCCAGGACCCAGGACACTTCGGCTCAGATTATGACCTGAGCCAAAGGCAGAGACTTAACCCACTGATCCACCCAGGCGCCCCAAGTTAACTCTGTCTTAAACATCCTCTTATCCTCTTGTTATTACTACTTAACAAATCAATCTTTTTATTATTGCCCATCTATTGGCAGGTTTACTGAATTTGGCTGATCTAGGATGGGCTCTGCTGGTGGCTCTGCTTTAGGTCACTGATGTTTGGGTGAGTTAGGGTGACCTTGCTACATATGTCTCTTGCACTTCTTATGCAAAGAATTCAGCCAAAACATGTTCTTTTCATGGTGATGGTAGAAGTTCAAGGGTAATCCCTTTAATTTATAGATGAGAATATTGAAAGTCAGGGAGACTAAGTAATAATAAAACCCACCTCAAAGTAGGTAAAGGGAAAAAAGAAGGGGGGATAATTCATTAGTTTACATAAGTGGAAAACCCAAGTGGACAGTAGGGCTTCAAGGCACAGCTGCATCTATTTGTTCAACTGATATTCCCGTGTCTCTGTTTCCCTCCATCTCTTGGGCCTGCTTTCCTCCATATTGGTTTGTTCTTAAGCAAACTTGTTCTATGTGGTAGCAAGACAGCTGCCAGCACTGGTCTTGAGTGTTCATGGTACAGAAGATAAACATGTTACCTCGTTGTCCATATGACATTTGTAAACCATTTAGATTGGCTTATCTAGAAACAGGAACTTTAAATGGCCCCCCAAGTATTCCTGAGGTAAGGGGAGTGAGCCATTTGGTGTCAACATGAGGGAGGGGGATACAATTCCTAAAGAGAAAATATGCTAACTGGACAAAAGTTTACAGATGTCCACTCAAGCATTTACCTGAAAACCTAGAAAGAGGCAGAGCCAGGACTGAAACATATATTTTCTAAGTCCTTTACCAGTGTTCTTCAGTATATCTCATATGAATTAGTGGTGTCTTTTCTGTATTGTCTCAACAGTATAGGAAGAAGAAATCCTAATGAATCAATGCCAATTACAAGACTTGTTTAGGCAGAAATGACACCAGGACATATTCACCTCACGTCTCTGAGTTTTGGGAAGACTTTTGGGTCACTTGTTTAATCTCTGATAATTCATCACATCCAGGCTGATCAAACTGCCCATCCAGCTGACTCTATGGCCTAATGTCTGAAATAAATGGCTTCTGGTGCTGGTAAGACTGACCTTACTTACCCACATACAATCGGTCTGTGCAACTGAGGGGAAAAAGTCACAACATTTATTATTTTTGTATGATTGTTGTGTAGTATTTTTGTATGTACCCCACTACTATGTTTGTTTTATTCGTCTGCTTTAGAACAGAAATCATGTGTCTGTTAAAGACTTTCTAACAGAAAGTGATTAGTCAGATATGAGTTTCCTAGGGCTACTCTAACGAAGTACCAAAAGCTGGGAGATTTTAAAACAACACACACTTGTCTCAAAGTTCTGGAAGCCGGAAGTCTGAAATTGAGGTGTGGGCAAAGCCATACTCCCTCTGAAGCCCGTTTGGGGGAATCCTTCCTCACCTCTCCCTAACTTCTGGGGGTTTATTTGTAATATTTCCCCTTTCTTGGCTTGCAGGCACATCATTCCTATTTCCATCTGACATGGCTTTATCCCCTAACTCTCTGTGTCTTCACAAGGCTGTCTTCTCATAAGGACATCAGTCAGAGCCTTCCCACATGAACTCATCTTAACTAATCATATCTGCAACAAGTCTATTTCTAAATAAGGTCACATTGTGAGAACTTGGGGTTAGGACTCCATATATACTCTTTGGGGAGACACAATTCAACCTATAATGGCCCTTGACAGGATAAAGGGTTAGTACTAAAGAAGCTGCCAGCTGTTTGCCACTCCAGTTCTTGGGCCCTTTCTCTTCAAGGCCTGCTCTGCTCCCTCTCTTACATCTTCATTCTCTTTATCCCCTTCCTTCCCTGTTAGAATTTCCAAAGAATTTCCAACCTAAGGAGACAAGTGATGTCTTTAACCCACTGAGCCACCCAGTCGCCCCCCCCTTTTTAAAAAAGATTTCATTTATTTATCGGACAGACAGAGATCACAAGTAGGCAGAGAGGCAGGCAGAGAGAGAGGAGGAAGCAGAGAGCCCGATGTGGGGGCTCGATCCCAGGACTCTGGGATCATAACCTGAGCCGAAGGCAGAGGCTGACAAGTGATGTCTTATATTCAACTTCTGAGAATATTTTTCACACCTATTAATTGATCACACATTACACCAATCCATGAGGTAAATTGGGCAAAATTCATTATCCCTTTTCAATGAGTGACAAGAGAGGGAGAGAAACTTGCCTATGGTCACTCAGCTGGTGAAGGTGGGATTAGAATTACAATTCCAAGTTCTAATACCTGAAATTCTTTCATTCCTTTACTGCTTCCAAATGCCAGAAAGACCCATGGATTTGGTGGTTTTGAAACTGATCTTCTCTTTCCCTACCCAGCCATGCCTCTGTTTTTCCCTACATGGGCCATCCACTCAGCTTCACCCTAGTCCTGAGAGCTCCTCTCAGGTACGTGCCCCCATTTCAACTGCAAAGTGGATTCTTCACTTGGAGGTCCCTTTAGTATGGTGAGTCACTCTTTCCCACCTCCCCAAATCTCTGCCTCATCTCAAATTTTCCCATCTCTGTTAATGGCCACACTGGTACCGCAAGCCAGAAACCCAGGGTTTCTTTCCACTCCTCCTTCTCTGCACACATCTATCTTATTGCTAGGTCGCATTGAATTTGCCCCCCACACTCTCTCCAGTCTGTCACTTCCTTTCCAGCCCAGTTTTACTTCAATTGCTTTACTTCAATTCAATTGCTTTTCTTCAATTCCTTGTCAGTTGAGTGCAGACTATGGTTTTCTTTCTAGACTCTCCCTGGTCCAATACAACCTCTACACTCACTGCTGCTAGGGGCGTTTATCAAAATGACCAATCCAAAGCTCTTCAGTAGCTGACAGAGCTGAACTATGTAATAAATACTGGTGGACAAGATACGGGAGACATTAGGGGAAATACGGGAGTAAATATGGTAAGAAAGTAGTCACTTCACCAAAACTATACAAAGGTAGTCTCAAATTTCTGCCTGCGAATCTTAAATACTCAAAGGAGGGTTTGGGTAGATAAAAATGGTTGGTGAATGGAGGAGAGGGGATATATGGGAAAATAGTACAGATTTTTCTTAATTTTTCTCTAGGCCTAGAACTTCTCTAAAAAATAAAATCTATTGCTAAAAAAACAAAATGTATTGGGAATGGATTGTCATTGTTACCAATATTTATGAAAATAATATAAATAAAATTAGACATAATTACTTTTAAGTATTACAGCTGCTCTGCATCCATGTTTAGGGTTAAGAGGACTAAAAGGAAATCTATTTGCTCAATCATATTAAAAACTAACTTGCTGATATGCTGCCTTGTTCTAAATTGCGAGTTTCATAAGCACTAAAAATTGGCTGACCTACTTCACCATAGTAATTGAAAGGGATTATTACTGACAATTAGCAAGCAAGCAATAGTAATAGATAATTTACTTTCCAAATATTTTGCAAGCAAGCACATTTTTTCTAAAAAAAGGGGGGGGACACATTAGACAGTTGTTTCTTGGCAAATTACAATGCATCTTTTATTTCTTGACAAATAATTCATACTGCAATATTTTTTACAGCCCGTAATTCTAATGTGGCTGTTACATTCATTATGTCTACAGACACTTTGTCAGGATAAGTATTCAGTACAATGGATGGGGACTTGGCCACATAGCACTCATTATAGCTGATAGTCTCATGATCATGGCCTGGGCAAAATTCAGGGAAAAGGCCTTTTTATAACTACATTTTGCCCTTGGAGGAAAATGGGGTCGTTTAAAATGTAAATGTTAAAATTCTTTCAGCCTCAGATATTCTGTCATATCCCTTCCAAGAGGTAAGGATGTTTGTCTGTTTCACCTAGTGAGAAATACAGTAAAGTCCTGGCAAATCTGGCTGCATCTCTCTTCCACATAATGCAACAAAAATCACTCTATCTTTGGCAAAGCCTAAATAAAATAAGGAGGAGAAGACTCTAATGATTCGGGATGTTTTACTGAACAATATCTCAATTTATTTTTAGGAAAATATATTTTAAACTTTAACTAAGCCATGCTCATTATATGTCTCATTATATGCCATTGTTTAGCACTAGATTATTCTCTAAGAGTAAACTTATAATAACTGTTTCCATGACTTCTTTTGTACCACTTTGAAATTAAGTTTAATGGTAGGTACATATTAGGTACTCAAAAAGTGCTTGATTGAACTTAGTCCTCTCTGAGTTGTCCTGCAAATGTACTGCATTAGTGAGTTCCACAATGTCCATCAATCACTTTCTTTCCTATCCTCAGGAAAATACACTGTTTTCTGTACAGACAAGATAAAGGGAATTATAATACTTGCAAATTGAAAACTCTGGAAGCAGTATTTTGTCCTTCATTCTAATAAAAAGAAACGCCTGAACTCTTCTAAGCTTATGGATCTGCGTTAATATGAATCTTTTTTTCCTGGAATAGTACTCAAGAAATATTTGTCTCATGACTGGATGAACGAATCTCTTTCTGTCTACATTCTCCTCCCAGGATCCAATGTGTTCTTTAGAGTTCACCTTTACTGCAATGACTTAGGTCATAAACCACTGCGTACAGTACTGTAGTTACAATTTGTGCATGTGCCCCACCCATAGGTACGACTTTCTATTTAGGAAGTGTTCAATAGATATCTAATGAATTAATGACCTAGCTGACAGTAATTTACTTGCTCTCTCAATAGCATTTAGCACTATTGACATTCTACCCTTCTTCAATTCAAACTATTGTCTTGGCTGATTTTTCTCCTGCTCTCTAGCATTCCTTCATAGACTCCTTTAGGAAATTGCTCTGGATTCTCTTCTCTTTCTATCTCCTTGGTTAATATCATCCACTGTTTTAGGTTTAAACAACAACCAAATGTTGAAAACTCCCCAAATTCTTTCTTTCCCACACCAACATTTAATCTTCTGAGCTCTGGGATTCATTCATTAAAGAATTTTTTTTTCAACATCTCCATTTCAGGGGTATTAGTCAGCTCAGGCTGGCATAAGAAAGTATCACAGATTGGGTGGCTTAAGCAACAGGAATTTCTATCTCGCAGTTCTGGAGGCCAAGGTGGGAAGTCCAAGATCAAGGTGGTGGCTGATTCACTTCCCTGATGAGGGTTCTCTTTCTGACATGCAGATGGCTACCTTCTGGTGTCTCTGCTTATAAAGCATTAATCTTAACATGAGGGCCCTACCCTCATGAACTTACCTAATTACTTCCCCAAAGCCTCATCTCCAAATACCATCACACTGAGAATTAAGACTTCAAAATATATTTTTGGAGGTAAACAGTTCATTCAGTCCGTAGGAGCAGTACCAAATTAACACCCTACACATATAGTAGTAAACAAAACTGATAAGGAATTCTTTCGTATGCAATTTACATTCTAGTTGTGGAAAGCAAACAGTAAGTCAGTGAAAAAAAAAAAGTAATAATAGTAATTTCAAATTGTAATAAATGCTATGAGGAAAAGAAACAGATAATGTGACAAAGTAAAACTAGATGGGGTCAGGGGTTTGAAGGGAATGAGAAGCAGGATTCAGATATCATCTTTCCAGGGAGGTAAATATTTGAACCCTAGATATGAATAATGAGAAGGAACAAGCTAAAGTCTAGGGCAAGAGTTTTCTAAGTATAATAATCCTAATCTTGGCTTGGCTAATTTAAGAAACAGAAATAATTTTATAACCAGGGCTATAATTGGTATCTCTAGTTGGGCACCTCAAACACACCTCATGATTATAATCTTAAAAGCAGATTCTAGATCACCCCCCAGAAATGTGCCTCTTTTCTAATCTTCCCTATTTCAGTAAATGGTTCTTCATGCACCTAGTTGATTGAGCAAGGCACACAGAATTTATTTCTGTTGTCTCTCTCTCTTATTCCCAAAATGCAATCCTTCTCCAAGACCTATCTCTAAAATACATCTGTCTTTTTTTACTCACCCTGTAATGACACCAGTACATATCGTCATGAATTCTCCACAGGAACTGTTGCAATGACCTACTAACTATTCTCATTGTTTCCATTCTTGGCACTCTTCAAGTCCATTTCACACAACACTGAGGGGTTGATCATATAAAGTATAAAATGTTGAGTGATGCTGTAGTAATCAAGACAGACATTGGCATACGATAGATATATAGATAAATGGAGTTAAATTGAAAGTCCAGAAATAAACCCATAAATTTATGCTCAATTGACATTTGACAACAGTTCCAAGAAAATTCAATGGGGAAAGAAAAATATTTTCAACAAATGATGCTGGGACAGATGAATATTCATATACAAAGAATTAAAGTCTGGACCAATTCCTTATACCAAACACAAAATTTTATTTATTTATTTATTTTTTTTATTAAAATATAATGTATTATTAGCTCCAGGGGTACAGGTCTGTGAATCGTCAGGTGTACACTTCACAGCACTCACCATAGTACATACCTTCCCCAATGTCCATAACCCAACCACCCTCTCCCTACTCCCCTCCCCAGGGCAACCCTCAGTTTGTTTTGTAAGATTAAGAGTCTCTTATGGTTTGTCTCCCTCCCGATCCCATCTTGTTTCATTTATTCCTTTCCTACTCCCCAAACCCCCCATGTTGCCTCTCAACTTCCTCATATCAGGGAGATCATATGATAATTGTCTTTCTCCAATTGACTTATTTCGCTTAGCATAATACCCTCTAGTTCCATCCATGTCGTCACAAATGGCAAGATTTCATTTCTTTTGATGGCTGCATAGTATTCCATGGTATATATGTACCACATCTTTTTTATCCATTCATCTGTTGATGGACATCTAGGTTCTTTCCATAGTTTGGCTATTGTGGACATTGCTGCTATAAACATTCAGGTGCACGTGCCCCTTCAGACCACTACATTTGTATCTTTAGGGCAAATACCCAGTAGTGCGATTTCTGGGTCATAGGGTACCTCTATTTTCAACTTTTTGAGGAACTTCTATGCTGACCAAACACAAAATTTAACTTAAAATAGACTTTGTAATGTACGAGCTTAATGTAAGAGCTAAAATTACAGAACTCTTGGAAGAAAACATAGGAAAAAATCTTCATGATCTTAGGTTAGGCAATGGTTTCTTAGGACAACAATAAGCATAAATGACAAAAGATAAAACAGATAAATTGAACTTCATGAAAATTAAAAATTTTCATGTTGCAAACAATATCATCAAGAAAGTGAAAAGACAACCACAACTGGGAGAAAATATTTGTAGATTATATACTTGATGACTGACTTGTATCTAGAATATATAAAGATCTTTCATACATGATTATAAAAAGATAACCATATATTAACATGGGCAAAGGTTTTGAACTGGCTATTATCTAAACAAGATGTACAAATGGATGATAAGTGCATGAAAAGATGTCAACATACTTAGTTATTAGAAAAATGCAAATCAAAACCACATGAGAGACCATTTCATAACCACTAGGATGGCTACAATAGGAAGATAATAATATATTGGCAAGGATGTGAAGAAACTGGTACCCTCATACATGGCTGGTAGAAATGTAAAATTGGTTAGCCACCTTATAGAACAGTTTGGCTGTTCCTCAAATTGTTAAACAGAGAGTTACTATATGACACAGCAATTTCATTCCTAGGTATGTAACCAGTAGAAATAAAAAAATATGCCTACATAAAAACTTGCACTTGAGGGGTCTCTGGGTGGCTCAGTCAGTTAAGTATCTACCTTCTGCTCAGGTCATGATCCCAGGGTCTTGGGGTAGAGTCCTGTGTTGGGCTCCCTGCTCAGTGGGAAGTCAGCTTCTGCCCCCCCTCTAGCTGCTCATACTCTCTCTCTCAAATAAATAAAATCTTAAAAAACAACAACAACAAAACTTGGACTTAAATGTTCATAACAGCATTATTTATGGTGTCTAAGAAGTAAACACAAGTCAAAAGTCCCTTATTTTTTCTTTCTTTTTTTTTTCTTTAAGAGAGGGAGAGAGAGAGAGGAGGAGGAGAGGGGCAGAGGGAGGTAGAGCATCTTAAGAAGTTGCCATGCCCAGTGTAGAGCCCGATGGGGGATTCAATCTCACAACCCCAAGCTGAAATCAAGAGTCAGAAACTTAACCAACTGAGTCACTCAGCCACTCTGAAAGTCCATTAGTTTTTGAACAGGTTAATAAAATGTACATTCATACAATGGATTAATATATGTCAATTTGTCAATAAAGAGAATGGAAGTACAGATACCTGAGTACAAATGAACCTTGAGAACATTATGCTAAGTGAAAGAAACCAGTCGCAAAAGACCACATACTGTGTGATTCCACTTAGAGAAGATACGTAGAGCAGGAAAACTTACAGAAACAGGAAGTAAGTTAGTGGTTGCCTACTCCTGGGGGTGAATTTGGGGACAATGGGAGTAACTACTAATGAATATACGGATTCTTTTTGGGGAGACGAACATATTCTCAAAATAGATAGTGATGGTGATTGTGTGATTTTGTGAATTTACCAAAAACTACTGAATTGTACACTTAAGTGGGTAAATTGTATGTTTTGTGAATTCTATCTCAATAAGGCTGTTTACAACTTATTAATATAAAATTTGGGGGAGTGATAGACACCTTACGTCTTGATAGAAATCTAGGCTTCATGGGTGAACCCATTTGTCAAAATTGTATAGTTAAGATTTGTGCATTTCAAAATATATAAATTTTACCTAAAAAATAAATAAAGTGATAATGAAGTGGGGATAGGGAAGGGATGAAAGTACAGGTAAAACAAAAATGACAAAATGTTTAAATTACTGAAGACAGATAATTATGCTGTTCTGTTTTCTTGGTATATGTTAAACACTTACCATAAAAAAGCACTTAAAAGTATATGTCTATATATGTAAATATATATTTAACCCAACACTCTTTAAAGCATTTCCTACCTTAGCCTGCAGGAACCTGCATAAATTACCCCCCACCTATCTCTCCGATGGTATTCCTGCCCCTCTCTCATAGCTTTGTTCTGCCCCCAACACTCTGGCCTTCTTTACTACCTTTCTGCTGACCTGGGAATACTCTTCTTTGTTTCTTTTCCTGGTTCTCTCTTCATATTTTGGGCCTCAGCCTAAAAATCACTTCCTTGGAAGTGTTCTATTACATCAAACCCTCTCTTACGGCTCCCCCGGCCCCTGCTTTTTTTTCATAGAACATATCATAATATGCAATTGTATATTTGTTTATGCTTTGTTTTCTCTCACTAGGCTTTAAACTCCATGGGGGCAGGGGGGTTTTTCTATTTTGATCTATACTGAATATGTTCTGCTGAGATTTCTGCCAACCACATATTAGGAAGCAATAAATATTTGTACATAGACATAAAGAAAGAATAAATGAATACATTTGCAGACTGTTCACATCATGTAGATTTTCTAGAACCAGATTAGATGATGGATGAACTAAAATTTCAGAGTGTATTTCCTTGTAGTTTAATGCTTCAGTAAAACTTTCTCCATCAGCAACTTTCTACATAAAGACTCATTTCTCAGTTGCTGTTGTTTTTTTTAATAGTAATTTGAAACATTTTAGAAAGAAGTTGAAATTTCATGAAAATCTTCAGCTGTATTAACCAAGAAAAATTTTTTTCTGATGTTAGAGGGAAGTCATAAAAAATATAACATGGCTATTGTTTTGTAGCTTAAGTAACTCAAGTGAAAATATGAACACAGCTGCTGGCATTTAAGATCTATCAATAGGTATATAAGGCAAGAAAATAAGTAATGAAACTTGCTTTCATTTTTGATTGCCAAAAGTAAAATTTGGACTGTTAAGAAAAAGACTGAAAAAAATACTGGAGTTTTGCTAATAAAAAACCAATGTAGCATATAGATTTAAAATATGATTAAAACAATGAATACAGTAAAAGATGTCTGTTAAAGGCCTAACTGCTACATTTTTCAACAGCCAGTGAAAATTCTGAACATTTGTCTTAGAGGCAGTCAATTTTTAGAAGCACGGAAATTAAATGGTTTACACTTTGATAAACTATAATCTTTAATTTTCTTAACTAACACATATGCACATATATATCATTATATATAAAACATTTCAATATTTTAAAATATATACATTGAATATAGTGAGATGTTTTTATATTATATATTATATATATATTTTATATATAAAACAAAACATTTCCATATTTTTAACTATACATATACATATATATATAGTATTTTAAAGTGTGTGTGTGTGTGTGTATATATATATATATATCAATCACATATCACACACATACTTTATATGAAGTGGCTACACTATTCCAGGTCTTAAACTTTAATGTGGACATGACTTACTTGGGGAATCTTATAAATGTCGATTTATTTATTTATTTATTTTTAGTTTCAGGAGTAGAATTTAGTGATTCATCATTTACATATAATCCCCAGTGCTCATCACAAGTGCCTTCCTTAATCCCCATTACCCATTTAGCCCATTCCCTACCCACCTCCCTTCCAGCAACCCTCACTGTGTTCTCTATAGTTAAGAGTCCCTTTTATGGTTTGCCTCCTTCTCTTTTTCTTTCTTTCCCCTATGTTCATCTGTTTTGTTTCTAAAATTTCACATATGAGTGAAATCATATGGTATTTGTCTTTCTCTGACTGAGTTATTTTGCTTAGCATAATACACTCTTGCTCCAAAAGCCAACTGCCATCCTTGGATCTTGATTAAAATATACCCTTTATGTAATTTTTTAAACTTGATTTTAGCTATTCTGTTCATATTATTATATATAGTCATATGCTACATCAAATAATATTTTGTGTTATAAAAAATATGAATTAAGAAATGCTTCATGAATGTTTTACATAGAGAGTCTGATAGAGAATCAGAGAAAGGGAAAAGCCTAGCAATCACTGGACATTGTCCTTTCAGGCAGTGGTTTTAAGCTAGGTTCGGCAGTGGGGAGCCTTAAAGACTAAGAGTCATGGATTTTCCTATTCTTCCAAAAGCAGTGAGAGTCACTGAAGGTGTTTCGTAAGTGAGTGACAAGGTAAAAGAACAGCTGGGTGGGCTGGTAGAAGGAAGAGGGAGCTGGAGACGGAGAGCCCATCAGCCTCACTCTACCAGCTGAGAGGGTGCTGGCATAGACATGAAAGCACAGGGAGGAAAGGTGGATTTGGAAGAGGCGCATTTAGACAAAAAAAATTTAAAATTAGTCCAATATACATATTTCCAGCATCAAGTTCAATTAATTACTTTTGTTTGATGTCTGTAAAAATGGGAGATAGTTACACTGGATAAACCCAAATCTCAAAAACTTTACATGCTAGAAAATAATGGGTATATTACTCTTCAGTAGCTTTTTTTTTTTTTTACCTTTCTAAACGTTTAATGTTCTTTGTTAACCTAAAACACACAAACACAAACATACATATACAAATGCACAGACAACATGTACACACTATCTTCTCTCAACTTGTTCTTCCACTTTAACTTTCCTCTTTAACTGTTCTGGGTATAGAAGAATCTAAACTTATTGCCCACGCTTCTTCATTGCCAATGTGCTCCTTAAATATATTTCAGGCCAGTTTCTGCACTGCCCCTCCAACTGGAATTTCTCTGAAGAATCACCTCTTAATTTTCAGATGCGATTAGCCTAAGAATTTTTTTTATTATGGAAAATTTCAAATGTACAGGCAACTAAGAATATGATGAACTCTCGCTCTGTTACTTATATTCAATAATTATCAGGATTTTGCCACATTTGCTTCATTTATCCTTTTTTCTTTTTTCTTTGCTGAGTTATTTAAAAACAAATCCCAAACATCATGTCATTTCACCACTACACATTTTGGTACATTTTTCTAAATAAATATGGACATTTTTTTTTCTATCATTAGAATGTCATTATCACACCTAACAAAATTAATAATTACTCCTTAATGTAACCTAATAACCAATATGATAATCAAATTTCCCCCAGTTATCTCAAAAATGTCTTTTTATAATTGTTTTGTTTGAATTGGGATCCAAACAAGGGTCACATATGAAATTTTCTTGATATGTTCCTGAAGACTCTGATGGTCAAAAACATTTCCCCCTCTCTTCTGTTCTTTCTTTCCCCCCTCCCTTCCCTGCCTGTGATTTGTTAAAGAAACTTGGTCAATTGATTTGAAGAACATCTCAGGCTGAGTCATCTGTTTGTTTTCTTGTGTTGTCATTTAGTTTGTTCTGTTTCCCTTTGTATTTGCTGAGCATAGAGCTTTCCCCTAAATGCTTATTTAGATTCAAGTTCTGCATTTTACAGTAAAGATAATTTATAGACGGTGCTGTGTGGTTCATATCAGGTGGCACATAGAGTCTTAAGTCCCACTTTCAGTGCTGCTAAGATTGACCAATGAGTTCAAGTGTTGATCTCCTGATTTCTACACAAACTTTATACCTAATGGTTCAGGCATTGATGGGATTTGCCCAAATCACATACTTTATATTGAAAATAGTGACTTTTTTCCAATCCTATCATCCATCGCAAATTTATGGAATTTGCTTATAAAAAGAAACTCTTCTCCCCTCATCAGTAGGACCATCCGACTAGCCTGCAAAGCAGTTTATACAAGAAAAGCAGAATAAATGCTTCTTTCTTCTCAGTTGTCAGTCTTCAGAGTAAGGTGTTGGTGCTTATTTACTTTCAGTGGTGTTCAATAATATGTTGCCCCATCCCTTACGCAGAGTTCTTTCTTTCCCCACCTCTTTCTCTTTTAAAAGATCATTTTGAATTCATAAGACAACATTAAAGCTTTCAACTAATTACATTAAGTATTTTTTTGATCCTCAAATGGTCTCATCATTGGCCAGTTGGAGGTCCTTGTTGACAATTGGGTCCATTTGACACATCATGGGATTTGATGGAGACCTTGGTTTCCAATCCACCAAGATATCCCAGCACTTATTGTATAATTTCTGCCCCTGACCTGGAATTAGGTTTTTTTCAGTGAGGTCCTGGTCCCTTTTAGTGGAGACTGGATTCAAATGCCACAAACTAGCTCTAGGTATGCTTCTTTTTCTTAGTTTGTCATTGCTACTAGGACTTTTCAGTGGACAAAGCTAAGACAAACTTATTTTGGGGGAAAAAAACCCAATTAGGTTAAATGAATTAATGTTACTCTTCTAATTCAAATATAAATACAAATAAGAAAATAAAATGAAAGTGATAGCATTTTAACTTAACTCCTTTGATTTTATATTTATTTCTTTTCTTTTATACTGAAAATCTTGGGTCCTAACAATAGTAAAAATTACTTATTTGCCTTAGCCTATCACATACATAAAATAATTTCAAACTAACAATACTAATATTGCCACTACTAGATGACTAAATAAAGATTAGCATTTCTTTGCAGCTCTAATTGTCGTAGGATATATTTCACGAAGAACATACACTCTTCTAAAGTGATTTGAAGTAACTATTTTGTGTATGTGATTTTGCTATCAATTGATATGCATTTAGTATAAATAATTTTGTTTGTTTTCTCTTATTTCAGGATTCATTTCTTAATTAATTTTTTTAAGATGGCAAAATATTTGTTTCCCAAATCAAAATAATATAAAATACTTAGAAAGTCTTACCTTCATTCCTGCTTCTTCCACCATAGTTTCCCCTCCTTTCTAGATAAACACTTTTTTTTAAATTAACATTTTATTTTTCTTTCCTGGATTTATTTTTGCTAGAGCAGCAGGATAGTTTTAAAGATGACAATCTCAACATTATTTTTTTTATGTTTTGTTTGTAGGCATTATACTTCTATACCTTTTTAAATTTTATCTTTATGTTCTGTACATTCTTACTGAAAATTGTCTTGGTTTTGTGTTGAAATTTTTTCTTATTCCAGGTCATTTTTTAAAAGTTTTATTTATTCTATTTTAAAGAGGGAGAGTCAGAGAGTGAGCAGAGAGAGAAGGAGAAAGAATCCCAAGTAGACCCCACACTGAGCCTGATGTGGGGCTCCATCTCACAACTCTTGAGATAACAACCTGAGCCGAAGCCAAGTCAGGCGCTTAACTGACTACGCCACCTAGGTGCCCTCCCCAGGTCATTTTTTTAAAAGATTTTATTTATTTATTTGACAGAGAGAGAGTGAGAGCATAAGCCAGGAGACAGAGTGAGAGGGAGAAGCAGACTCTCTGCTGGGCAGGGAGCCCGATGCAGAGCTCAATTCCAGGACCCTGGGATCATGACCTGAACCAAAGGCAGATGCCCAACTAACTGAGCCACCCAGGTACATCACCAGGTCTTTTTTTTTTTTTTAAGATTTTATTTATTTATTTGAGAGAGAGAATGAGTGAGAGAGAGCATGAGAGGGGAGAAGGTCAGAGGGAGAAGCAGATTCCCTGAGGAGCTGAGAGCCTAATGCCGGACTTGACCTGAGCCGAAGACAATCACTTTAACCAACTGAACCACCGAGGCGCCCTGCACCAGATCATTTTTAATATTCTTTTTCTTCCAAAGTGCAAGCAACCTTTAAAAATATAGCAAATGTAAAAGGTACTGTTGCTTACTGAATAGAATGGAATCTAATACCTATTCTTTGAGGTTGTACTAATTATAATAGACCAATCACTCTTTTTTATTTTATTTTATTATTATTATTTTTAAAAAATTTTACTTATTTATTTGTCAGAGAAAGAGAGAGCACACAAACAGGAGGAGTGGCAGGGAGAGGGAGAAGCAGGCTCCCTACTGAACAGGGAGCCCAATGCGGGACTGTCCGAGGACCCTGGGATCATGACCTGAACCAAAGGGAGATGCTAACAACTGAGCCATCGAGGTACCCCACAATCACTCTTTTGAATAAGGCAATGAAGCAATGAAAAACCTCAGCAAAATCCTTGTCTTCGGGGAGCTCACATTTTAACTAGGTAGGAAATGACCAAGTGCCTAAATAAATAAATAAAATAAATACATAATATGACAGGTGTAGCAGTTTCCTAGAGCTGTCATAACAAAGTACTACAAATTAAGTGACTTAAAACAGCAGACATATATTCTCTCACAGTTCTAAAGACCAAAAGTCCAAAATCAAGGTCTTAACTAGGCTATGCTTTCTCTAACCCTTTCTAGGGAAGGGTCCTTCCTTGACTCTTCTAGCTTCCGGCAGCCCCAGATATTCCTGGGCTGGTAACAACATAACTCTATGTTCTGCCTCTATCCTCACATGGCTTGCTCCCTGTGTGTCTCTCTATGTCTTCATATGACCTTCTTCTTCTTCTTCTTCTTCTTTTTTTTTTTTTTTAGATTATTTATTTATTTATTTATTTGACACAGAGAGAGAGAGAGAGAGAGATCACAAGTAGGCAGAGAGGCAGGCAGAGAAGGGAAACAGGTTCCCTGCTGAGCAGAGAGTCTGATGTGGGGCTCCATCCCAGGACCCTGAGATCATGACCTGAGTTGAAAGCGGAGGCTTAACCCACTGAGCCACCCAGGCATCCCATGACCATCTTCATATAAGTCACAGTGGATTAGGAGCCCACTATACTCCAGGATGACCTCCTCTTAACTAATTACTTCAGCAATAACAGTATTTCCAATTAAGTTCACATTCTGAGGTACTGGGAATTAGGACTTCAAAATGTCTTCTTGGGGAGCAATTAAACCTGTAACATCAGGTTGGTAAGTATTCCAAAAAAAAAAATAAAGCAGATCAAGAGAGAAAGAGTTAATGGTGTCTCATACTATGATAGCTATATTGGAGGAAGATGAGATATGATTAGGTACATTTTTCATAGATAGGATGTGTTATCAAGATTATTCCAAGTTTCTTGGTCTCAGCAAGTAGAAGGAATAGAGGTACAATCCACTGTAGCAAGAGTAAAGAAGCAGCAGTTTTAAGAGTAATAAAAATTTCGTTTTTGATTAATCTGGAGGTGGCTGTTGGACACACAAATGGGGATGATGAATAAGCGGCCCAATAATACAAATCTGCAGCCCAGGGAAGAGGCCAGGACTGGACATACAAATTCGGAAGTTATCGGTGATAGATGATACAAAAAGCCATGGGACAGGATCACATAGAGAATGAGAATAGATTGTGACTTGGCTCTGAGTAATCCCCAAATTTCAATATTGGCACAATAAAGAGGCCCAACAAAGGAAACCTAGTTGTGGCTCATGAAATAGGAAAAGTGCCAAAGCACTATTCTCCTGAGTCTCAAGTAACTAAGTATTTCAAGAAAAATTCTCTATGTCTGTGATGCTGGTAGATCAAATAAAAATGAGGTTAGGAACAAACAAACCATTGGATACAACAATGTGAAATTCATTTATGACCTATGCAAGACAGTAGGACAAAAACCTGACTATGGTAGGTTTGCAAGGGAATGGGGAAAAAAAATTTGGACAGAGGATAGATGAGTCTCATGAGGAGAAATTTCGCTAGGAAAGGAGGCAGTGAAAGACAGAAGTAGATGGAATGAAAGTTGGATTCAAAGAATCACTATTTTGATGACCAGTAATAGAGGGAAAAATTGATGACACAGGAAGCAGAGGGAACAATTGCAGGTACAAGCGAGGAGGTCTGAGGGGAAAGGTCTATTGAAGTCCTGGCCTTAGTTGGGTAGGAGCTATGACTCATATTACAGTTCATCTCTAGTCACAGCAGGGAAACCAGAATATAAATGTGGATTTAGATGTAGGTAAGTTTGCTATTTTGGTGGTGGACGCGTACAGATTGCTTCTATTTTCTCAGAGAAATAAGAAGCAGAGTCATCAACTGAAAGTGAGTCTAACAAATTAAGGCCAAGATGAAGACTTCAAGATACACAATTACTCATTTTATAATAGCACAATGAAGATTTATTTTCATCACTTATCACTTATTTTCTATACTCATTATACACAAATCTATATTACAATATTTTTAAAGACTCTGAGATTTTTCACTATGAAAGTTTATTTCTAAATTTCTTTAAGGAAACAAGGAAGGCATTGTAATGAGGGTGATTTACTTTATCATATAAAATTTAAATGTTGCTTTTTGGGATTTAAAAAGGAAAATGCTCATTATAGATATGATGGGCTATAAGCCAAACTTTTATAAAACTTTGATAATGCCTGCAACCATAAAAGTGATATATTTCAAAATAAAAGAGCCTCACTCATTTCTACTCTGGGTAGAAATTACTAAAGTAACTGAATAAAGCAGGGAGAAAAAAAGGGAGAAACAATGGAAGAAACTTAGGAAATTTCTTCCTGGAAGAAACAAAGGAGGGAACAAAGGAAGAAACTTACTATATTAGTTACTAGAAATAATCAATGAAAATTATTTCTTTAAAATCTCTTTTCAGGTAACACCTGTAAGAGATCCTGTTGGTGGATTAAGAGAGCAACTCACATTACAGCCAAAAGAGAGAGTATTGGTTTTATTATCTTCTGTGATAAGAATACAATCTAAAACTTATCAAAACAAAACTCTGGGAAGAAGCATATAAGCTTCAGTGCTCTTATAGAAAGCATTTGTTAAAAAATTTTTCAAAGGACAGTCTGTGTTTAAAATTAATTTTTAAAAATTTGCACCCCAATCTTTATCAACATTTGTAGGTCACATCATTGTTGATGACTTCACGTGTTCATACTAAGTGTGTGTGTGTGTGTGTGTGTGTGTGTTGTGTGTGTGTGTGTGTGTGTGTATTCAAAATGAAATAGGAAAATAGAAAGTAGGAAGTTTATTATTTGGGGAAAAATATGGTTTTAGCTTTGTTTGTTTGAAGAGATCATACACAGAGAAAAATGATGCACAGAAGTTTTATGAGTGAACATGACTTACAACATATGTAAGAGCAGGTCAGCCTAGAAAAGTGAGCTCAGAAGTTCCCGTCATGGGGGTAAGGACTGCTGAATGCCGATAGAGGAGGGTATGGTAGAAGTTAGTTGTAATAAAATCTTGGGTGTGCCCTTCTCAGCAACATTTAAAATGTCTGACCATTCACTCTTTAGTATTTTCTTTTACTTAGATTTTGTAGTGCCCTTGTTTCCTAAATGTCATTCTCCCTTTCTTTCCACCCTTTCTTTGGTTTCTTTCACCTGTTCTCCTCCCTCTTAGGAAACAACCAAACTGTTTTTGATTCTCTTCTTTGGCAACAACAACTGATAACTGCAACTGCTATATCAGTCATGGTTCTGAATAAACATTGTTGAATCCTCACAATACCTCATAAGGTAGGGACTATTATTACTGTCATCTCACAATGAGGAAACTAAAATCAAATTACTTGCCCAAATAATTTGGCCAATGCTATTTCAATGTTTCTCTATTTTTTTTTTAATTTTTAAATTTTTTTTCAAAGATATTATTTATTTGAGAGAGAGAGAGAGAGAGGTTGAGCACACAAGCAGAGCAGAGGGGCAGAGGGAGAGGGAGACACAGATTCCTTGCTGAGCAGAGAGCCCAATGTGACTCAATCCCAGGACCCTGGGATCATGACCTGAGCTGAAGGCAGATGCTTAACTGACTGAGCCACCCAAGTGTTCATTGTTTCTCTATTTTTTTATTTTTTAAAATATAACAGTTTTTAAATACAGAAGTAATTCATGAGTGTCTATATTAGTTAAGGTGTTAAGATTCTCCAGAGAAACAGAACCAATAAAACACGCACACGCATGCACACATACACACGTATACATATATATGCACACATGTGTATATAAAATGGGTATTATATGTTTTATATATACACATATATGTGTATGTATATATGTATGTTTATTATTAAAAAATTGGCTTATGCAGTTGTAGAGGCTAAGCCCCCAAATCTGCAGTCAACAAGCTAGAGACCCAGGAGGGCTGATGGTATAGATCCAGTACAAGGCTGAAGGCCTAAGAAACGGGGGAGCCCATGGTGTACGTTCAAGTCTGAGTCTGACTTTGAAGGAAGAAGACTGATGTCCCAGCTCTAAGACAGGCAGAAAGAGCATATTCTCTTTTATTCAGCATTTTTGTTCTATTCAGGCCTTCAGTGGTTTGGACGAGGCCCACCCACTTTACAGAGGGCAATCTGCTTTACTTAGTCTTACTGATTCAAATGTTAACGACATCCAGAAACACCCTCACAATATAACCAGAGTACTTTTTAACCAAATATCTAGGTACCCCTTGGCTCAGTCAAGTTTACACATAAAATGAACCATCACATGTTATAAAATATTTTAAAACAATTAAAAATATGAATTGGTAATTCTTTTTCTATCATTTTTGCCATCATTCACTTGCTCCTATTCCATTGATCTGCATTCTGCATTTCAAATAGGCCAAAGATTGACCCAAATTGGGATCTTTGCCCAGGCTGTTTTCTCTGCCCAGAGCAATTACTCATCCTTTGCATCACTTAAATTTTAACTCAAAAATCTCCTCCCACAAGTGACAAGCCTTGTTAACTTTATCTAAAGTAACACTCAACCTGACCTCCTGATCTGAATCTGAGAAACTCCCAGTACTCTTTAATTTGCTATCCTGGTCTAGTTTTTAAATAGAACTTATTATCTGAAATTAACTTATTTATCATCTTAGTTTTTAAATTTATTTTTCTCTTCAACTAGGATGTAAATACCACAAAAGTAAGGACTGAGTCTATCTTGTTCATTACTCTAACTCCAAACCTGGACAAATCTTGGGACAGAGTAAACGTTTTCTTCATATTGAGTGAATGAATGAATAAATGAATGAATGAATTGTAACTCCCAGCATCTTCAGGCTCATACCCTTCAATTTCACATCCCAAGGAAAGAGAGATTCTTTCTTCTGAACAATTCTAGAATCAAACAATGAATAATAAGTCTAGTGGCTGCATTTGGGTCATTCAACCATCCTAAACCAATTGTGGTGACCAGCAGGAGGATCGTTTTCCTAAAACAGCACTAATCACATCATTTCCCATTCAACAACCTGTAATATTTTCCCTTTGCTTTCTGAATAGTTTACAGATTTCGTCTGGTATTATCAGCAGTTGATATCTTATCATCTCTAACCATGTACCCCACATATTCTAACCTTCAGCCAACTACATCAGTCACAAAGCTCTAAACTTCCTAGTATCTTTTCTTTTACATTTGTTATTTCTGCTTCTTCTTCTTTTTTTTTTTTAAGATTTTATTTATTTATTTGACAGACAGAGATCACAAGTAGGCAGAGAGGCAGGCAGAGAGAGATAGAGGAGGAAGCAGGCTCCCTGCTGAGCAGAGAGCCTGATGTGGGGCTTGATCCCAGGACCCTGGGATCGTGACTGGAGCCGAAGGCAGAGGCTTTAACCCACTGAGCCACCCAGGCACCCCTGCTTCTTCTTCTTCTTGTTATTATTTTTTAATTTGACAGAGAGAGACACAGCGAGAAAGGGAACACAAGCAGGGGGAGTGGGAGAGAGAGAAGCAGTTTCTCCGCTGAGCAGGGAGCCTGACGTGAAGCTCGATCCCAGGACCCTGGGACCATGACCTGAACCAAAGGCCCATGCTTAATGACTGAGCCACCCAAGCACCCCTATTTCTGCTTCTTAAAATAAGAACACTCTATTTCCATTTATGTTTCATTGTAGAATCAGTCCCAGTATTACTTCTTCCACTAAGGCTTCCCTGAACAACCTGAGCCAATAGAGTTTATGTTTCTCATGTGGATTCTGATGGTCCTTGCTTTATGTTCCTGTATTAGAATTTGGACACATGCACTTTTATGTTAAAGGTATTTTAACATGTGCATTCCTTTTCATTTTAAGAGTGTAAGCAAACTGAGAGAATGAGGCAGACTGGTGTAGCTGAAATAACACAGACTTTGACATGGCAGAAACAGTTTAGTCATTCAAAAAAAAATCCAAAGCATCCTAAAAATTGGGAGTAACAAAACATAATGTATCCCATCAGTTGCCTGTCTGTGTTAGGTTAGGATGCCTGATAAATGTTAGTTTTCTTCCTTCACTCTGTTTTTATCTTCATACTTCTATGATGTTTATTGTCACATATGTGTGGCAAATATTTGCAGAATAAATCACATGAAAAAACTCCTTGTAATTCAGTCTCTCGCATAGGTTTCATTCCTACTTTATAATTTCAATGTGGGTGACCTCTCATTATCACAGACTCACCACATCCCACCCAACGACTCCATGTTGTCCTTGTTTCCCCTTTCCATCTTCCTACCTCCATCATTGCCAAAACTATTCTCCTTTTCTCAATACATGTGAGTCACTTAATCTTCATCATCTCTATCTTCTTTATCTGCTAAATCTTCTTTCCCTTTTATCTTTTAAAATATCTCTAGCTTCTGTCTCTTTCTTCTTACTCCAGTAACACCATTCTAGTCCAGCCCCTTAGCAGAACTGTGTGGAATCACTATGGGAACCCCATGAAATATTAGTATAGGCCCACGTATTTGTACTACTTGAAGGTTGGATGTATAGATGCTGGATGGATGGTTGAAAAACAATAGAATGACTCCCTGGTCTTGTGCATTAATTTCCAAAACCAAATCTGATATAGGGTGTTTCTAGCTTTTTCAAAAAAAGAAAGGACTCTTCTCAAACAAAATTAATTCACTTGAATTTGGAACTATGTACCATTAAGCCTTTTTAAGATTAAGTTTGCTGGTGAGTATGGTTTGAAATATGAATAGTTTAAAGTAAACCAATGATGTTAGAATATTTTCATTCCAACTAAGTTAGGGATTCCCTCTTGAAGAAACTCATCATCAGGGGATGGTAATCTGTTAAGGGATATGAAGATGGACATCAACAGTGAATCCAAGCTTTCAAGAGGGATGAGAACATAAACTTCTATTAAGAAATCAGTATGGGGTACACCTGAGTCAGTACTCAGCACCTGCATCCAAATTTTTTAAAAAATCATTTATTCCAAATGGCTTAACTCCAAATTATTCCCATAACTTCTTCATTTTGAAACGTACTCAGCTACAGTTTGGAGACTGCTCAAATCTGATATTCCAATAAATGACTCTAGACCACATTCCCTAAATTTGTTCTCTTTTTGTTTGGTAGCCAACCTCCAAGATGGTCCTCGATGATCTCTGCCTGCCAGTATTCACACTCTTGAGTAGTCCTCTCCCATATTAATTCAGGTTTGTGTGACTGATAGACTTCCCCAGAATTGTTACTTCCAAGATTATGTTATAAGAGGCTATAGCTTTTTTCTTGGACTCTCTTTCTTTCTCATTCCATACCTATGACCTCATAAAGAGTTCTCCATAGCCTGCTGACTAAGGAAGAAAAAACTTGTGCTTGTTCTACATCTCACTGATTCTGCATGATATGCAGATAATACATAGAAGGGAATGGCTGCAGTACCCTTGCTTCACTCTGGGATGGCCCTCAAGTACAGTGGTAAAGGGAAATCCTTTAAGTGGCAGAGAAGTATACCTGGTTGTACATTTTGCCTGGGAAGATATTGCCAGAGGTATGGATATACACTGATTCATGAGCTGTGGCTAATGATTTGGCTGGATGTCCAAGGACTTGGAATGAACATGATTAGAAAATTGGTGAGGGTAGATCTGGGATAGAGGTATGTGAATAGAGTGTGAAGATATTTACATTTCAAGTGGATGCTCACCAAAAGGTGACTTCAGTAGAGAGTATTCTAATAATCAGGGGGATAAGATGCCCATAAAATGTGGACATCAATTAGCCTCCTTCCCCAGCCATCCTGCCCTTGCCCAGTGGATTCATGAACAAATCAGCTAGGATGAGGGATTTATATGAGCTCAACAAGGCCTTTCACTCATCAAGGCCAACTTGGCTACAAGTTTTCCTCAGCATCTGGCCAACCAAGAGCAAGGACCAACAAGAAACCCTGATAGAGCACCTCCTGTGGGGATTAGTCAGCTACCTGGCACAAAGTGGATCATATTAAACTGCTTCCATAATGGAAGTGGCAGCACTTATTCCTAACAGCAGAACAGACAGTTACTCTGGATGTGGACTTACATCCCCTCCCAGCACATCTTTAGGAAAAACGACCAGAATGCCTTACTACAATCATGGGATTTCACACAGCATCTCTTCTGACCAAAGAAGTGATTTCACAGCAAAGGAAATGTGGGAATGAAGCCACACTGAAGGAATTCATTGGTCTTACCATATTCCCATCATCCTAATGCACCTAGCTTGACAGAATGGTGGAATAGCCTTTCAGAACTCAGTTATGTTGTCAGTTGGGTAGTAATATCTTGTGGTTTTGAAAGAATATCCTCCAGGATGTGGTAAAATATCCAAGATATGATCCTATTTCTCTCGTAGTCAGAATTCACAGATCTAGGGATGCCTGGCTGGCTCAGTCTTTAAGCATCTGCCTTCGGCTCGGGTCATGATTCCAGGGTCCTGGGATCAAGCTTTGCATTGGGCTCCCTGCTCAGTGGGAAGCCTGCTCCTCCCTCTCCCACTCCCCCTGCTTGTGTTCCTTCTCTGGCTATGTATTTCACTGTTAAATAAATAAATAAAATCTTTAAAAATAATAATTCACAGGTCTAGGAATCAAGTGGTGAAAATGAGAGTAGCCTCTCCCACTCTTACCCCTAGTGATACTGCAGCAAGTTTTGCTTCCTGTTTCTATGGGTTTAGGTCTTGTTGCTCTAGAAGTCTTATTTTCAGAGAGAGGATAGCTTCAACTGGGGACACAATAATGATCCCACTGAATGGGAAGTTGAGATTGCCACTTAATCACTTTGAGTTTACATGCTTGTGAATCAACAGGCAAAAAAGCGACACGTTGGGGTAATAGATCCTATCAGTGCAAATTGGGATGCCACTACACAATGGAAATAGGGAGGAATATGTCAGTAATGCAGATCTTCTGCAGGAATTCCTGTGTCCTGTGATTAAAATAAATGGAAAAATACCATGATCCAATTCAGGCAGGACTCTTTTAACAGCCCACATCCTATAATAGAGGCTTGGCTTCTCCCTCCCCCCGCCCCTCCCACTAGATAGGGAACTATGTTCAGCTGAACTGTGTGCTGAGAGAAAAGGATTATGGACTAGTTTGAGAAAGAAGATGGTTATAAATACTATGACCAAGTGACTGGTGGTGGAAATGAGAATTGTAACAGTTATGAGTATTTCTTGCATATTTTGATATGAATATGTATATATATATATATATATATATATATATATATACATACACACACACATATATATATATACACAGAGAGAGAGAGAGAGACTAAATTTATTTTTTACTTTCCCTCTTTTATCCCTTTACCATCTACAGAAGATGTGTTAGTGGTAGTTAACTTGATAGCTCAATATTTAAGTTACAGCATAACAAAGGATGAGTACAAATTAGCTAGAAGAGCTAATTCTTTTTAGTAAAGGATCAGACACTAAATAATTTGGATTCTTCTGGACTTTGTAGGCCATATACAGTCACTGCTGCATCTTTTTAAAAATAATTCTTCATTTAAAATATTATAAAATGTATAAATGATGCTATTTAGTATTTTATATAAATGTATTATAAAATTATTATAACAATATTTTTAAGAAGTTCTTAGCTCTCAGGCTATACAAAATCAGACTGAGGGATCAATTTAGCCTATATACCATAGTTTTCTGACTAGACTAGAAAAGGAATGAACATTTTCCACAGACAAAAATAGGAATTTTGTATTGTCTTCTGGGCAAAGGGTGACCATGTTTCCATTGTGTGCAGAATAGGTGTATAGGCATAATTTTATTATTATCTTTATTTGAAAATTAAGTATAGTTTGAGTGCCAAGGTGACAAGTAATATACTGTGGTGATTTTGTAATGTGTCAAGTTGGCTGGAGTGAACTACATCTCCCAGAATTCCTCACCCATCGTGTTGCCAGTTGGATTTGGCTACATGTTCTTGTGCAAGATTTGGAGGGCAGAAGCCAAGCCACAGCCATTGTTGTAGAAGTTCACATATGTTGTTGCTAGTCTCTGGGCTTACAATGGCATGGAGCAGTAGCCAGGCCTGCAACTGTTCTACCTTTTCTTGGATTCTTCTCTAGCTTCTCCCACTCTTGATCCAGGTGAGGAAGAATGCCAGCTTCTCCTACAGACACTCATATCATCAATATCAGAGCAACAGGGAATGTCAGCTTGTGCTTGTGGGTTCCAGCTTATTCTTGTCCTCTTATGCTTTACATCCTCTCTTCCTGACTCTGCCTTCCCAGGAGAATTCAAATTCCAGCATCAGATGCAAAGGCAACAGCCTCATGGACTACCCAATTAGCTTCCACAGTCGTTGCATAAAGTCAAATTCCTTTAAAAATTACAGATATACATAAGCATATATACGTATGCATTTATGTCATGTATATGTATGCATATATGTAAATATATAATCTCCAAATGACTTTGCTTCTCAGACTGGTACACCCTATTATCTGACCTTAGTACTTAGTGGTATCCTATCTTCAAGAGCTATTACACCATTCCCATCTCCGCCTAAAAGAACTAACAAGTAGTAAGACTTGGTAGCTCAGAATCCTGAGTTTGGTATGTTTTCCTTATCTTGAGTGCTTAGTGAAAATTTGCATCTACTGTTAAGGAAATTCCATTGTTTAGAACTTAACAAAGACTTTTGAGGAAACAAATTTTGCATAGTGATGGTTTATTATGCCAAATTACCTCCTTATTATCTTTCTCACATTCAAAGAGATCCCAATTATAGAATGCATAGATTTCTATATACTACTTTATTAACATAACCATAACACAAATTTATTTTAATATGAACAATTATATATAATCTGTAATCTTATTTGGCTCTGTTCTTTTATTTTTTTTTTCCTATCTTATAATCCCATATTTTTACTAAATGGTTCCTATCAAGCTTACTTTGTGTCCCGCAATCTGTTTATTACAGTGCAAAGTCAATTACTTTCAGAATATAGACTTACAGTCTTTTTTGTAGTCCTGCCTCTTCCTATGGAACATACTGGATGATATCTCCGCCACATCCAAATTTCTTTGCCTTGGAATTCCTGGGCAGTTACCAGTTCCCAGTTCCCACCAGAAGAGTATGTGAATAAACTACCAAGTGGTGGCAGGAATGAAAGAGAACACAGCCAAGGGAAAGAAGATGAATCAGAGGCAAAAATGAAGACTTGAGGAAGACACAATAGCAACAAAAATAATTTCCTAACACAGTTCGCATTTATTCCATGCTGGGTGGTGGCCTATGCTTTTTAAAAAATTTTTTTCAGTTTATCAGAAAATATTTACTAAGTTGTTCTTTTTTTCATCTTTTATTATAAAAGATTTTATACGAGTATAATATAATTAAGAGATTTTAAAGAAAAGTAGTAAAATGAACACTCATGTTTTCACCACACAGCTTAAGAAACAGAACATTTTCAGTAGCTTTAAATTCAGCTCTTTCTCCTTCTCCATCCTGGTTTCCATCATGACCACAGGTAGCTATAGAGCTGCATTTTGCTTTGCTCATTTCCTTGCTCTTCCTCCTAGTCTGGCCTCATCTATCCTGAAACAATATACTTAGTTTTGCTGGGGTTTGTACATCATATAGGTAAAATCAAATTGTATATATGCTATGATTTCTTTTTTACAGTCAACCTTATGTTTGCGAAATAAATCCATGTTCTGTACGTGTGTGTGTGTGTGTGTGTGTGTAATTGTGGTTAATTCATTTTCACTGTTATGGGTTCTATTGCCATACCACACCTTATCCATTCACCTCTAAATAGACAGGTGCATTATTTACTATTCTGCTTTTTCCACTATAGTAACTAATTCTATTTTGAACATGGTTGAACATATCCTGACCAACACATGAGTGATTTTCTTGTGCGTATTATTGCTGGCTTTGGTTCTACATTACAAGTTAGTTCTATATTGTTTCCCAAAGCAGTTGCATCGGCATCATTTAAAAAGTTCCCTTTTCTCCACATCCTTGCCAGTTGTTAGCATTGGCAGACTTTTCAAATTTTGCCTGTCTGGTGAATGTGAAATTAAAGCCACATTGAGCTTTAGTTTGCATTTTCCTTGTAATTAAAAGGGTTGAACATTTTTCATATATTTGTTTTTCATCTTAAATCATATTTTTGTTGTTCTTTTCTGCTACTGTATTTTTTCCTTTCCTATTTTAAGGAATTTTTAGTATTTGTTTATATATTCTGGAAACAAAGCTATTGTCTATTATGTGCAGCAAATACTTCTTCCGTTTTTTGGCTAATCATTTAGGTTTCCTTATGCTAAGTAATGAAAGTTCTTAATTTTAGTATGCTTAAAATGTATCAATCTTTCCTTTGTGACTTGTACTTACCTGTCTTATTTAAGGTAATATTACCTACTTTGAGCTCTTAAAAAAAATCTATATTTTCCAGTAAGTTTTAGCATTACCTTTCACATTGAATTATTTAATTTGCTTATGTAGTAGACACACATTTCATTTTTCCATTTGGCATTAGAAAAAGACTGCATTTCCAGCCAGGCTTTTAATTTGGTGGAGCCATGAGATATAATTTTGAGCCCTAAAATTTCCTATATAATCCTCAGGGCTCACTTTCATTCCCTATCTGCCAGCAGATATAGAAGAATCAGAAAACTAAACCAGCAAGAGGGCAGAGCCACTAGTTGGAAGGACACTGGGTCTGTGAATGATAATGAACCTCAGGCCATCAATACATCTCTCCCCACATATAGGCATCGGAATGGGACACAAGTAAGAAGTAAACCTCTTTAGGGTTAATCCATTGTAATCTGGGAAATTAAGGAAGAAAGCACACCCAACTAATAAAAACTGGGAATCTTTTTTTTTGGTATGGTAAAAGGGAAAGGTGTGATTCATTGCCTCCATTTGAATAAACAATAGTCTAAGCTCCATGTAATTGAATAAGTCCACCATTTCCTCATTCACCTGCATTGCCACATCTGTCATCTGTCAAATTTCCAAATATGTGTGGAATTGTGCCTGAGGGATTCTATTTTATTCTGGGCATCTATCTCCACATTAGTATTGCATGGCTTTAATCTCTATAGTATTAGGATAAATCTCATGATGTGGTAGGATGAGAATTCCCACTTTATTCTACTTTGTGGAGAATTTCTCTTCTTTTCTTGGACTTTCACTATTTCATATATAGTTCAGAATTAACCTCATACATTTATGAAAAACTTTGTTCGATTTTGGTTGTAATTTCTTTGAAACAATAGATAAATTAGGGAGAACCTAGATCCTCAGAATATTTAGGCTTCTTATCCATTTGTTTAGTACTTGATATTTTTCAAGATAGTTTTATAATTCTATCCAGAAAAGCATGAATTCCAAATATTAGATAGTATTTATGGTAAGCAGAATAATACCCCCTTTCTCAAAGGTCAATGCTTAATTCCCCAGATCTACAAATATTATAATTTACAAAATAAAGTGGACTTTGTAGGTGTGATTAGGGTTAAGAATTTTGAAATGGAGAGATTAACCTGGAGATTATTCTGGGTCCAATCTAATCACATAAATCCTTAAAAGCAGAGAACCCTTCTCCTGGGTGTGGCCAGAAGGAGGTGTGACTATTGACAGAGTATGCTCAGAAAGATGCTTTGAAAGCGAAAGGGACAAGAACCAAGGAATATGGATGGCCTCTAAAGATGGCAATGGCAAGGAAACAAATTCTCCCCTTAGAGCCTCTGGGAAGGAAACCTCCTCTGCTAACATCAAGATTTTAGCCGAGGGAGACCTGTGTCAGACTTCTAATTTACAGAACTCTGAGATAGCAAATGTGTGTGTGTGTGTGTGTGTGTGTGTGTGTGTGTGTGTGTGTGGTGTGTATGTATGTGTTTAAAGATTTTATTTATTTGACAGAGATCACAAGCAGGCAGAGAGGCAGGCAGGGGTGGGGGTAGTAGGCTCCCTGCTGAGCAGAGAGCCCGATGCTATGCAGAGCTAGATCCCAGGACCCTGGGATCATGACCTGAGCCAAAGGCAGAGGCTTTAACTCACTGAGCCACCCAGGCACCCCCAAATGTGTGTTTTTAAAGCCATTATATTTATGGAAATTATCTATGGTGGAAATAGAAAACGAATACAGTTTTATTTTTGTCCTATATAATTAGAGTTTGTTCAGCTTTACCTGCATATTATTATTTTATAGTATATAAATATATATAGTATATATATGGTATATAAATATATATAGTAGTATATTATTATATTAGTATATTATTAATATACTAATGATTCTTTCTGAATGTCAGACCATCTTCCTGGGATTGTTTCCTCTTTCTGAAGGTAGTTCACCAAGGTCTATTTATGGAATATCCAGTTTTTTGTTTGCTTTCATTTTGTCTTTGTTTTTAAAAAAGTTCCACTGAGTATATAATTCAAGGTCGATATGTATTTTCTCTCAGCACTTTGATATTCTACTTATTTAAAAAAAATCAGGTATCTGACTATTTGATTCTCTTTCATTAGATATTCTGTCTTTTCTCTCTGGCTGCATTTAAACTTTCTGTCTATGGTTTTCTTCAGTTTCACTGTAATACATCTAAATTTTTTTTTTAATTTAACTTTTTTGGGTGTTTCGTTTGTTTCTTGAGTATGAGTATCCCCATCTTTGACATTCTTTATCTCTTCCAGTATTCCTTATCTCTTCCAATGTTTTGTCTCCTCAACCGTCTCTATTATCTTCTTTTGCAACTCTATGTGTTAAACCTTCTCGTTCTATCTCTTGACCTGATTTTGATGCTTTCTGTTTCTATGTCTTTCTGAACTTCATTCTGGATTATTCATTGACTCTGGTGGTTGTCTGAAAGTGGATACAGTTAAACAGAGACAACCACCTGCGTAGTCAGGATTTGAGTTCAGAGGCCATAACATGAAGATTAAGAATTGGAAATTCTAGAACTCTAGATCAGGCAGAAGAGGAGATGCAGTGTAGAAAACATTAAGCATAGAGAACAGGAACGTAAGGTGTGTAGAAGCTTTCAAGACAACATTTAGAAAATTATTTCTAAAAGGAGAATAATGAGACGCCTGTGATAAAGAATTGATTTCAATCTCCCACCCTGGCAGGTGAGTAGAGAGAATGTACTTTGTATGTATTTTTCTCTGCTTGAAACCAGAGAATAGATGGCACGGAAAAATAAAAAGAAAGATGGAATGTCCTGACCTATGTATGCACTAGGCCACAAAATTCAAGGGCTGAGTATGTTAAACAGGAAAAGAGTGACAAACTTAAAATATGTAGGATGAAGAAGGGTCACTACAAAGGGCTGAAGTGTAGAGACACTTCTGTGACCGGAAGCACAAGCATTTCCTTTATATTACCAAAGTAGTGAAGGGTATATTTCTTTGTAAAAAAATCAAAATATCACATCTAAAGCTAAACCCTTTGTACTATCCTCCCATTTTCAGAACATTCTTCTCCTAGAGGAAGTACTGTCTAAGCCTTCTATTTATGTAGAAAGCTACCTCAACAAACCATATAGGCCAACTGTATGTGTAGTGAGTGTGTCATTTATGTTTGTGTCTTAAATAAAGGTGGAAAATTTGCAGGTAGATGTGGGATACTGGAGAGCCAGAATGAAACTGACAATATTCTAATCAGGAAGTAGCCAGGCCCTAACAAGGCACTGACAGAGCAAAGGAAGCTGCTAACGTTGATAAATGAGTGTATGTGAAAGAAGAAAGATTTGAAAGTAAAGATAATGCCAGAGATTTGGGCTTAAATACCAGGCTAGCAGCTGGTGAATCCCTTGATGTTTAGGAAGTAGGACAGTTGGGAAATTTTTCAATGAAACAAAGACATATGTCTGAGGTATACTGATTTGAGGTGGAAATGACCTCAAATCTGATTAAAATCTTTAATCAAAGGACAATTTCCTATAACTTGAAAAGCACTTATTTGACTATCTATTTAACAACTGATCTTCCTTATGGAATACTGATGGATATTTATTTATATTTCAGTAATTATTAATTTTCTAAATCCTGAATTCTTTAAAAAGAATTTTTCTTAATTTTTTTTTCTTTTAAAGAACATTCTTTAAAAAATAAATTATTTCTTAGGGCAGAACTGTGTGATCTCAGTCAAGTCATTTACCTTCTTTTGACCTGCAACCTCCCATGTTCAAATAAGGGGATTTCGACTTTCTTTTCTATCATTATTGCAGACTAGGTATTATAACTTACCCCTCTGCTGAAAACAATGTTTTCAACAATGAATGTGGAATATTTTTTTTCTACCTCCTTAAATGCATTAATAGGATGACTACAGGTCAAATAAGAAACTAAGTGAAGTCAGGATCCTAGAAGCATTCTTTTATAAGAGGGTAGTTGTAAGTTAGAAACAAACCCAATTTGTCCTTCCCGAATGCCCTACCTAACACCCATCCCTACACAGAACACAAGGGAAATTGCCTGCCTTAATGAAAAAGTGCTTAATGAAAAAGGAAAAAAAAAATTCTCCCTTGAAAATTATGAAACAAATGCATATCCTTAGGGCTTATACATCAGTTTACATTGGCTAGGTTCTCCAAAAATCCTTAAATGGATAACACTGTGGTTTCAAGTAGTTCTGGCCTGGTTGTGAGCCTCTCCTCCACCCCCACCCTCTCCCCACCCCCCCCCACCCCCAGCAAAGATGTGACAGAAGCAAAGCAGATGCTTTTTGGATGAATTTATCTCCATCACAAGTTTTAAAGAAGTCTGATAGAAAATGTTCTTCATAAGATAAGAAACAGCAGAAAAAGACTATAAAGAATGCAGATGTATGAATAATCAATTATAGATGACACAAGAACCATATTTAATATGTTTCAGAAATAAGAGGAAAATGAGCAGGGAAAAATAAGATAAAAAGGGAATGAGGATTTTTGGTAAAAAAAAATAGAACTTTTAGAAATGAACATTAGAATAATTAAAAATTCTGTGGATTATATAAACTGCA
Organism: Lontra canadensis; assembly: GCF_010015895.1. Classification (NCBI taxonomy): domain Eukaryota; kingdom Metazoa; phylum Chordata; class Mammalia; order Carnivora; family Mustelidae; genus Lontra; species Lontra canadensis. Next base: position 13,155,092 of record NW_022631044.1, on the reverse strand, counting down.
CAGCAGAAAATTAGAGGAATAATAGGTGAACTGGAAGGTGATCTGATAAATTATTCAGATGTATATTGAGAGACAAAGAGATGGAAAAATATATGAAAGTGAGACTAGAGATATGGTGCAAAGAGTGAGACAGTTTCTCTTTTAAAAAGGACATAAGAGGGAGAGGGTAGTAGAGGCAAGATTTGAAAATTTTCTCATGATAAGCACTGGTTGATATAAGGAATTATCGAACTATATGATGTTATACAATTGTACTATATTGTATACCTGATGCCAACATAACATGGTATGCTAACTATAAAAAATAAATATATAAAACCTATGTGTAGAAAAAATAAAAAGTAAAATATAAATTAAAAAATTTTTGGAACATTTCCAGAAAAAGTAACTAACAATGATGCATACCTTCAAGAAGGTCCCAAAATTGCAAATGTCATAAAAAAAAGTCCAGACCTAGACAAATCATATTGAAATTACACATCAGCAAGCTGCAAAGATATCATCTTTAAAGACTGTATTAACAGAAGTAGTAATATACCAGGGATTAGTAAACTCTTTCTATAAAGGAACAGATGGTAATTACTTTAGGGTTTGAGGCCTTTATGGTCTGTGTTGCAAATACTCATTTCTGCCACTGCAGTAAAAGCAGCTACAAAATTTGTAAATGAATAAGAATGGCTGTGTTTCAGTAAAACTTTATTTACAAAGAAACAGGTGGCGATTCAAATTTGGCAGACAGGTCATAGTTAGTTGACCTTGGTTAGACTGACATCTGACTCAAAAGCAAAAACAGAATATGGAAGGCAGGAAAATATCTTAAATAGAGTGAAATAAAACACTTGTCAACCTACACTCCCATAGCCAGCCAAATAACATTAAAGAATGAAGTAAAATGAAGACAATTCCTGGGGAGAGGGGAGGGGGAAACCTTGATATATTCTTACCACCAGTTCATCTTTACTAATATTCTAAAAGATATACCTTTAAGTGAAAAAAAAAAAAAGTGATCTCAGATTAAAAAACCAAAAGCAATGAAAATAATAAATGTGTGAGTAAATCTAAAATTAAAATCAACTACATAAAACAAAATAACAACAATATAAAATATATAAACAGGGGCACCTGGATGGCTCAGTTGGTTAAACATCTGCCTTCAGCTCAGGTCATGATCTCAGGGTCCTGGGATTGAGCCCCACATCAAGCTCCCTGCTCGGTGGGGAGCCTTTTTCTCCCTCTCCTCTACTTATGGCATTCTCTTTCTCAAATAAATAAGTAAATTCTTAAAAAAAAATACATATATATATATATATAATAAAAACAAGGTAGAGTCAAAATTCCCCAAAATAATAGCATTTACTATGGAGCGATGACTGGAACCAAATGCCCTAAGTCCTTGAATTATTCAAGAGGAGAATAGAAATATTGACTAACTTTAGACAATAAAACTTTATGTATATAAATTAAATGTATGTAAATGTATGTAAATTTAACTTTCTAAAGTAAGAACTACAAAGTGGAAATAGAAAATGAAAATCCAAACTAGTAAGGGGGAAATAAAATGAGAGAAAAAAATCTGTCTAAAGAAAGCCAAGAAAGCCATATAAGACATATAAGATAATATAGACAAATTAGATAATATAGACATATAGATATATCTTATAGCTATATAAGAACATATAAATAAGTCTACATATATAAGCAACTGGAACTAATGTAAATATATTGACTGCTTTGACTGCTCCAAATAAAACTTTTACATGTTGATTCTGGTTGAAAAAAAAGTCACCCATCTCCTACTTTAGAAAAGAACAGCAATTTAAGCCTAAACAAGCAGAAGAAATACTAAAAATTAGAAAGAAAATCAATGAGATTAAAAAGAGTAAAACAATAAGTGAAACCAAAAGCTGGTACTTTGAAAAAATCAATAAAATTGATAAACCTCTAAGCCAGCCTAACTGAGGAAAAAGAGAAGATACAAATAATCAATATCAGAATTAAGAAGGGTCATCATACTTATTCCTTGGTCATTAAAAGGATAGTAAAGGAATACTACGAACAACTCCATACCCACAAATTTGATGACTTAAATGAAATAGATCAATTCCTTCAAGGACACAAACTACCAAAATTAACACACACACAAAAACAGATCATCTGAATAGGATTATACCTACTCAAAAAACCTGAATCAATAGTTTATAACCCTCCCCCTCAAAAAGAAACAAAAACAAAAACAAAAACAAAAAAAACAAGAAAAGAACAAACCAAACCAAACCAAACCAAAAATGTATCCGGCCCAGATGGTTGCACTGGTGAATCCTACCAAACATTTAAGGATGAAATTATACCAATTCTCCACAATTTCTCCCAGAAACAGAAGTAGAGAAAACACTTCTAAACTCATTTTTAGAAAACACCTAGTTTAAAAAACACTTATAAACTCTGAGGCCAGATTTAACCTCATACTAAAAACCAGACAAAGATAGTACAAGAAAGGAAGACTATGAACCAAAATCTCTCATGAACATAGATGCAAAAATACTCAATGAAATATTAGCAAATCCATTTCAACTATGTATAAAAAGGAATCATACACCATGACCAAGTGGGATTTTTTCCAGATTCAAAATTGGAAAATCAGGGTCACCTGGGTGGCTCAGCTGGTTAACTGCCTGCTTTCAACTCAGGTCATGATCCCAGGGTCCCAGGGTCCTGGGATCTAGCCCTGCATGGGGCTCCCTGCTCGGGGGGAGTCTGCTTCTCCCTCTCCCTCTGCGTGCTGCTCCCCCTGCTTGTGCACTCTCACTCTCTCTGTCAAAAAGCAAACAAATATAAACAAATATATAGATATACATATATATATATTTTAAATTTTGAAATCAATGTACTTCACCCCATCAACTGGCTAAAGACAAAAAAAATTACATGATAATATCAATTGAATCAGAAAAAGCATTTAAGATAATCAAATACCCATGCATGATAATTCCATTTTCAAAGCCAGGCAAGTTTTTCTCCTATTGTAGCAGTCTTCTCTGACTATGATTCTTTTACCCCTCTTCCACTCATAAGGACCCTCATGATTCCTCTGGGTCCACCTCTATAATCCTAGATGATCTTCCCATGTCAAGACCATCTGAATGGCAATCCTAATTCCATCTGTAACTTTAATTCCCCTTGACAGGTAGCCTAACATAGTCACAGTTTCTGGGGATTAAGACATGAGTGTCTTTGGTGGGGGTGGGAGATTATTCTGCCTATTGCTGCTATTCAGTGGAGAAAGAAGAGTCTTTTCAAGAAATGGTGTTGGAACAATGCATGTCCATATGCAAAACAGGGAATCTAGCACAGATTTTTACAGCCTTCAGAAGAACAAACCTGAATGGGGGCACCTGGGTGGCTCAGTTGGTTGGGTGACTGCCTTCGGCTCAGGTCATGATCCTGAAGACCCTGGATAGAGTCCCGCATCAGGCTGCTGGCTCAATGGGGAGTCCGCTTCTCCCTCTGACCCTCCCCCTTCTCATGCACACGTGCTCTCTCTCTCTCAAATAAATACATAAAATCTTAAAAAATAAAAAAAAAGGGGAACAGTCAACCAAAAAAGAGGCAACCCACGGAATGGGAGAAAATATTCGCAAATGACACTACAGACAAAGGGCTGATGTCCAAGATCTATAAAGAACTCCTCAAACTCAACACACACAAAACAGATAATCATGTCAAAAAATGGGCAGAAGACATGAACAGACACTTCTCCAAAGAAGACATACAAATGGCTAAGACACATGAAAAAATGTTCATCATCATTAGCCATCAGAGAGATTCAAATCAAAATCACATTGAGATACCACCTTATACCAGTTAGAATGGCCAAAGTTAACAAGACAGTAAACATCAAGTGTTGGAGAGGATGTGGAGAAAGGGGAACCCTCTTACACTGTTGGTGGGAATGCAAGTTGGTGCAGCCACTTTGGAAAATAGTGTGGAAATTCCTTAAGAAATCAAAAATAGAGATACCTTATGACCCTGCATTTGCATTACAGGGTATTTACCCCAAAGATATAGATGTAGTGAAAAGAAGGGCCATCTGTATCCCAATGTTCATAACAGCAATGGCCACAGTTGCCAAACTGTGGAAAGAACAAAGATGCCCTTCAACGGACAAATGGATAAAGAAGATATGGTCCATATATACAATGGAGTATTATGCCTCCATCATGTTGTATCAACATGAATGGGAATGGAAGAGATTATGCTGAGTGAAATAAGTCAAGCAGAGAGAGTCAATTATCATATGGTTTCACTTACTTATGGAGCATAAGGAATAACAGAAGACATTGAGAGGTGGAGAGGGGAAGTGAGTTAGGGGAAATTGGAGGGGGAGACAAACTATGAGAGACTGTGGACTCTGAGAAACAAACTGAGGGTTTTGGAGGAGAGGGGGCTGGGGGGTTGGGTGAGCTGGTGGTGGGTATTAAGGAGGGCACCTATTGCATGGAGCACTAGGTGTGGTGCATAAACAATGAATTTTGGAACACTGAAAAAAAAATTTAAAAAAAAGAACGAACCTGAATGGATTATGGGCCTAAATGTGAAATATGAAATTATAAAACTTCTTAAAGAACATGTAAAAGAAAGTCTACACAATCTTGGATTTGGTGATAAATTTTCAGATAAAAGGCCAATAACATGAGTCACAAGAGAAAAGATAGATAACCTGGAATTTATTAAAATGAAAAACTTCTGCACTGCATAAGACACTGTCAAGAAAATAAAAACAAGCCACAAGCTGAGGGAAAATATTTGAAAACATATCTGATAAAGGACTTATACCCAAAATACACAAAGAGCTCTTAAACTCAACAAAAAGAAAATAACCCAATTTAAAAGTAGGCTAAAGGTCTGAACAGACACTTTGCCAAAAAAGATATATAGATAGCAAATAAGCAAATGAAGTATGCTCAACATTATCTATCATTCAAGAATTACAGATTAAAACTGCAGGTAGATATTCCTATACTCTTATTAAAAGAGCAAAACAAATAAACAAAATCACCCAAACCTAACAATATCAATTGCTGTTGAGGATGAGCAACAGGAATTCTCATTTTTTGTCAGTAGGAAACCAAAATAATACACTTTGGAAGCTTCCTTGGCAGTCTTATCTTATATACAGTTCAGTAATTGTGCTTCTATTTATTTACCAATCTGATCCAAAAGCATGCCTACAAAAAAACCTGCTTGTAAATGATTGTAACAGCTTTACTTATAATTGTCAAAACTAGAAGAAAACCAGGGTAAAAACATTTTACCCCCAATAGGAAAAATGATATACAAACTGTGGTATATCCACATATGGATTATTATTCTATGATGAAAAAAATGAGTCATCAACCCATGAAAAGACATGAACAAATCTTAAATGCAAATTGCTCCATGAAAGAAGCCAGTCTGAAAAGGGTACACACTGTGTGATTCCTATTAAATGCATCCTGGAAAAGGAAAAACTAGGGATAGAGTTTAATGATCAGTGGTTGTCAAGAATTTGGGGGAGGGTGTAGGTGAGGTACAGGACAGTGATATTTTAGGCCAGTGCAGCTATTCTGTATAATATTTTAATGGTAAAGCCACGACAATGTGCTTTTGTCAAAACCTGTAGAATTTGAGTATACCAAAATAAAAAGCTTTTGCACAGCCAAGGAAACTATCAACAAAAGAAAAATGCAACTTACAGAATAGGAGAAGATATTTGCAAATCTTATCTAGGATAAGGGATTAATATCCAAAATATAGAAAGAACTTATATAACTCAACACCAAAACACTTAACCTCATCCAATTTAAAAATGGGCAGAGGAACCAAATAGACATTTCTCCAAAGTAGACATATAGATGGCCAACAGACCCATGAAAAGATGCTCAACATCACAAATCATCAGAGAAATACAAATCAAAACCACAATGAGATATTACCTTATACCTGTCAAAAAGCCTAGAATCAAAAAGACAAGAAATCACAAGTGTTGGTGAGGGTGTGGAGAAAAGAAAACATTTGTGAACTGTTGGGTAAGAATATAAGTTTGTGTAGCCACTGTGGAAAACAGTATGGCGATTCCTCAAAAAATTAAAAATAGAAACACCATATAAACCAGTGATTCCACTAATGGGTATTTGCCTAAAGAAAATGAAATCACTAATTCAAAAAGGTAAGTGCACCCCTATGTTTATTGCAATATTATTTACAAAAGCCAAGAATATGAAAACAACCTAAGTATCCATTGATAGACAAATGGAAAGGAAGATGTGGTTATATACACAATAGAATATTACACAGCCATAAAAGAGTTGAGATCGTGACCTTTGCAATAGCCTGGATGGACCTAAAAGATATAATGCTAAGTGAAATAAATCAATCAGAGAAAGACAAATACCATATGATTTCATTCATATGTAGAATTTTTAAAAACAAAACAAAGACAAAAGAGACAAACAAACAAATAAACCCAGACTTTGGGTGGAGGAGTGAAATTGATAAAGAGGATCAAATGTACACTTGTCTTGATGAGCACCTATGAGTGCTTGATGAGTAATGTATAGAATTGTTGAATCATTATATTATACACCTGAAACTAATACAATAATGCATGTTAATTATATTTCAATTTAAGAAGAGGAAAAGAAAAACCTTGTAGAACTTTATTGCACAGAAAAAATTTTAATGTATGCAAATTTTCAAAAAATCTTTTGCAGGTGTGCCTGGGTGACTCAGTTTGTTGAGTACAGGGTTCTTGGTTTCAGCTTGGATCGTGATCTTATGGTCAGTGTTGGGCTCTGCGCTCAGAATGGAATCTGTTACAGATTTTCTCTCCTTCTCCCTCCTTTCTTCTCTACCTCTAAATAAATAAATTAATTAAATCTTTAAAAAAATCTTTTAGGAAGTTATGGGGTCCCAGTATGGAATGCAGAATGTGATAAAACAATATATCTTTATTTCAAATATTTAAAACATCTTCATTGAAGGGATATGGGAAAGAGTTGCTGACCTAAGTAACTTTGGAAATAAATGGGGTCTGTAAGACAAAGGGGAAAAGAATCTGTACCTAAGTGTTATATTCTAGTTGATAAAGTTGTTTCCCATGGGAATGGTGGGTTGAACAATTTTGATACTACTATGCAGAAACACTGGCACCAAACAGTTAAGTAACTGGATGACAGATGGTGGGAGCCAGGTTTCTCATTCTTGGAGGGGGAGGTTACACATTGCAAGAAGAGGTTATAATGATCAATGTGGTAATAGATTATAATTGGAGACATCAATATGAATTTATATAAATATACATAAGTTACATGTATATATATACATATATATTAGCTTACATATATATAAGTTACATGTAAAAATAATATAAACATGTGTTTGTATACTTGGCTTAGTATACACATATATTTCCTTGATGTGTCAGCTGAGAGGGCCTAAAGGCAATGATACTCCAGTAGCAGTGAGCACACTTAGCAACCAGATCTTGGTTACCACTCTCCATATTAAAACACACACACACACACACACACACACACACACACACACAAAACACAAGGCTACTTGGAGAAAAGGCTGATACTAGGACTGGGAAAGGAAATACACAAGATGAATCTGGAGCATCTTGTTTTGCCAGAGAGTAAAGAAATACTAAAAAACAAAAACAAACAACAAAAAACCCACAATGATGGGATATGTCAAATGGGAACAGGAACCAACTGAAAGAGCTCCCAATGGCCAAAACTGGAAAAATTTTAGCAATATAATAAAGTATTGGATTATAACCCAATTATAACCCTTTAGATCCATCCATGTTATTATATATATTTTAACCCAAAGTATGTATGAGTTCATAATGATATAAATGATTGAAGAAATGAGAGGGAATAAACAAATCTCCTGAGCAGAAAAAAATCCAAATCATGTGTGTAGACTCCCTGCCTTCATGGAGATGGAGCATAAACTCTCAACTTCTCTCTTTTTTTTTTTTTTTAAAGATTTTATTCATTTACTTGACAGAGAGATCACAAGTAGGCAGAGAGGCAGGCAGAGAGAGAGGAGGAAGCAGGCTCCCCGCTGAGCAGAGAGCCCGATGCGGGGCTCGATTCCAGGACTCTGGGATCATGACCTGAGCCGAAGGCAGAGGCTTTAACCCACTGAGCCACCCAGGCGCCCCTAAACTCTCAACTTCTTAACAGTGAACTTCATATGTTGACTTTCCTCCAAAGAGTACAGTACGGAAAGGGTTGGGGGTAACTTTATGGTGGAGAAAACTGACAAACACTGCTTCAACCAGGTTACCAAGGTCAACGGCCATAGTGATAAGTCATGTTGACACAATGTATCCTTGATACAAGGTGAGAGAAGGAACAAAATATTTGAAAAAATGAAATGGACAAATAGACAACACAAAAATAATATGATTACATTGTTTATACAGACTAACTGTAGTTAAGAGGCAGAGACTGCCAGACTAGATCAAAGAGCAGGATCCAACTTAGGTTCTCTAAAGTTGATACATTTTAACCATAAAGATACCAGTAGACTGAAAGTAAAAAGATGAAAAAAGCTATACCATGAAACCTGTAAGCACAAAAAAGCTAGAGTGTTTATATTAATATCAAATAAAGCAAGCATCAAAACAAGGAATATCGCCAAAGGGAAAGAACATTTTGGAGAGACAAAGTAGTCTATCTTAAATATATGTTAAATTCTACATTTTTTTTTCTAAAGGGAGGGCTGGGCTACATGGTTTCTAAAATCCTCCTTGCCCTAAGTACTGTGATTCCAGCGCTGGCCAGTGGCAAGTCTGATTTCTAAAAGTGAGCACATCTTGCTCAGCTTCTACAAGTCCATAAAGGGCTATTGGATTCACATGGATAAATTCTGATGGGCTCTTTCTGAACAGATTTGCCTGTGTAGAAAATAATGCAAAATATTTTGCTTGAATTCAAATGAAATTTGCATTAACCTTTGTAAGTGGGGGTGCATAAAGAAATAGCACAAGAGGTTTGCAGATATACCAGACCATAAGATTGTTTGCTTACAAAAGCTGTTGAACTATTTATTTGATCCACACCACACACATTTTGGAGGCATTGAACTGAAAGCATAATAGACCCTAGGGTGTGTATGTATTCTAGAGAAAGAGAGAGACTTGCATTCAAATGAATGCATTTTGTTTAATGCATGTTTTAGAACCATACTTGAAAAGTACTCTATGAAATTTCAATTTGATTTTGCTGGGTCATTTTCATTTAGAACTTAGTAAAAGCTAAACTGCCTAATGAATATTTAGTATACCTTAGATAGTTCAGCATTTTCAAACCTGCATTAAATAGAAACATCAAAACAAAAATATATTATTTTTCAAATTCTTCTTCATTTCTCCTTTTGTGCCTCCTAAATAAAGACAGTCTGATAGCTGAAAATACTGGTATAAAATGAAGAGGGTAATGAGTAGGAAAAGAGAGGTTAGGAAGCTATAATCAATTGTGAGCTTCAATGCAATCATAAACCATGAGAGCTAAATAACTCCTATCTCTACCTTTGCCCTTTTGTTGTAATACTGCACACAGAGATTTTTAAGTAATATAAGCTTGAGATAAAAACTGAAAAGTTCAATTATCTTAGCAATGAAACATTAGGACAGAAAAATGGATATGTTTGAATAAGTGATAAGAGTGGAAATATAACATAATATTTCAGTAACAAAATTAATTTACCTCACTTATAAGAGGGTACATTTTCCTATGCTGATTACTACTGATATTTTGGCTTAGTTTAGCAAATTGTAAATCTTACCCCTTGATGTCTAGTAATTACATATTCATTTGAATTATGAAAATGATTATCATAATATTTTAGCCTCTGGGGAGCTATAGACCTTTTTCCATCATTTCAACCATTTCTGCATTTTTTTGGAACTCAGAATGACATATTCACTTTTCAATTTTTATAGAAATACATTTGAGTTCAAATTTGATGTGATTCTAATTTGCTGTGTTGAAAAAAAGAACTAATTTCAAAGGGTGTGTATGCATGCCTGTGTGTGTGTGTATGTGTGTGCGCACGCATGTGTAGGTAGTCATGTGCATAAAATCGCTGGGTTACTGCAGTGGAATAAAAAGACACTGAAGAACTGAGTTATTAGGTTAAGAAAGAATAGAAACAGAGCAATGAAAAGACCACAAACTGAGGGCATTTGCTCCATAGGGTCATTCTTAGTTTAAACCTAATGAAGGTGGATGAGATGGTGAGCAGGAAGGGGAAACAAGAGACGGTCTTACTTGGTATGCATATAAAAGAAAAAGTCGGCAAATTATGAAGAACAAAAATGTTACACAGATGGTTTTATAGTGAAAAGCTTAGATTTAAAAGAAAAAACAATTTGAAAGAAAGTGGAATAGTGCTGTTTTTGCTTTTGTTTTCCATTGGTTCCATGATTCTGTACTGAGTCTCTTTGAAGTGCCAGGATGCTGTGCTCACTAAAGATGACAAGATGGCTCCCAACACTTCTCAAGACCTTCCATTCCCCGACTGGAAGACAGTGCAGTGAGGGAGCTTGCCCATTGTTGGATGGTGCTCAGGAAAGCAGGTTTGGATGGAAATGCAGAGAGTGAATACTTGTACAATTTCCCAAGGCCAGTATTTCTGTGACCTTCATTTCCACTTCTCCCAACTTCATCTTATTGGTGGAGTAGGAGGGTGAATTCCATTATGCAAACTTAAGATTATTTCCAGTCATGAGTTGTTTGAGCCGCATCCTTCTTCCTACCAGCTTCTCTCTTAGTGTCCAATATTAGGACAAGATCAAGTTTCTAAATATACTTCCTAAAAGACTCCACAGTTTCAATGAAAGTTACATCATTCACAGTTCTAAAATGTACAGAGAATTTGGGGTAAGGGGATGTGAGCAGTTCAACGGTTGCTACCCTTCTCCCTCTCTCTTATCATGCTTTCCCTGATAATATTTACCTTTATAGATTTCTGCTTTTTTCTGACTTCCATCTTGAAGTGACCCTCCTTGCAGACTAGAGTCCCTCAAATCTGAGAAGATATTCTAACCCTCATTAACATTATCCTGTTGTCTCCCCACCACCCTGGCCCCTCGCCAGAGTTCAACAGGCTATGGAAATAGATTATATTAGAACGTATACTCACATTTTGCTATATGGACATTGGACACCCCCTTCCTGCCTCCCTAAAAAATAACAGCAAACCTGGTCACACAGGACCCAGCACCTGGCAAGGATCCTCTGTGAAGTATTTCTGGAAGTCCTCTGGGGGCATCTCCTGGGTATGCAAACAAGTCTGTGCCTGTTGGCTGCTGCACAGCCCCACCTCGGTTACCGTTGGCTGGCGGCCAACAGTGACGCAGGTGTTCTGCCACCGCGTTTCCAGAAGGTCCCCTCGGTGCTTGTGGTAGAAATTTAGGTTCCGCAAATGTTATTATTTGGCTTACAGTTGTGTAATTTACAACTGTGGACAATGGCACGTGTATTTTTGAGGTGCTAAGTTAGTTTTGTCTATCTTGAATATGAACTACTAGATTTAGGGTAATCTTAGCCCATGCTGTTGAAGGATATAAATAATTCTATATAACATCTTTAACTTCAGCATTGTCAAGTGATTTTTCCCGATGCAAATGCAAAAAAAGAATAAAAACTACAAAAATCAAAACCAGCACCACCCACGCTGTATTAATTATAACTCATGGAAAAAAGATAAAATCTGTAATATTTATTTATATTTTACTTCCTAATTACTGAAATAGCCTTGAACATCAAGATTTTTACCTGAAATATCCATACATCATTTCTTGAAATATAATGTGGAATCTGTTTTACATCTTCTTTTTGAGGGTATAAGACAGGGCTTAGTTTCTCTTTAGAAAAAGAAGGTCAAAGTTGTTTTGTTTGTTAACTCCTATTGACTGCCAGTGGCCATAGCTAGGTAGGGCCCAATGTTTCCAAACAGAATAATGCAGAATTATTCTAATGGAGCTTTAATTTGGCAAAAGTAAAGAAAGTTGTGCATTATAAGCAACTGCCAAACACAAATTTCTTGCCTGTGCCTTTTTTTAGCTCAATGATAGGTTCTACTTAAAACAGAGTAGCTGGGTCTGAGTTTATAGTTATCGAAGTTCTAAGAGGCAACATGAAAAAAAAAAAAAGAGCAGTGTTGTCATTTTTGTAAGAGGGTCAAACATTTTCTGTTGCTTATATCCTAATGCTTTTTGCCTCCAGTTAATGGAGAATCTTTGATCTTTTGTAGATGGTCTCAAGACAAGAGTCCAATCTAATGTCCATTTCATTATTTCCAAAATTGTTAGAGTTGGCCATCTTATTTCTTTTCTGTAAAGAACACAGAGAAATGTGCATAATTCAGGGAACCCGTAGAATTGTAAAAAGAGCAATTCTTGGCTGCAACATAAACACATTGTCGGCAACTTTTTCCAAGAGGAGTGATTGAATGAGATGTCCCTGTCTGGTGGCTGGAACCTAATGAACAGAGCCACACTGAAACTCCCATCATTTCATTATGATGATGACCAATGCCTACACTGGTTTTTAAAAGCTAGATACTTCCTGTTTTAAAAAGTTGTATATGGGTGGGACTGGAGGGGATTATGTTATGTGAAGTAAGCTGAAAACCCTATGGTTTCACTCATATGTGGAACATAAGCAATAGCACAGAAGACTATAGGGGAAGGGGGCGAAATCTAAAAGGGGAGAAATCAGAGAGGGAGATGAACTATGAGAGACCGTGGACCCCGAGAAACAATCTGGGGGTTTCAGAAGGGAGGAGAGTGGGGGAGGGGGTACAGGGTGATGGGTATTGAGGAGGGCATGTGCTAAGGAGCACTAGGTTTTATATTTAACTAATGAATCATTGAACACTGCATCAAGGACCGATTATGTACTGTACAGTGGCTAACTGAACATAAAAAGAATTAAAAATTTTTAAAAAGTTGTATATTTATCTGAAAGAAAGAATAAGCATCCCACTATTACAGTGTTACTACTATTCTACTTTTTTATTGAGCTAAATTACATGTTGATCATGTGACAAGCTGACTCACATTATCGTGGTTGCTCTTCCTGGCCTGGGCGTCCTTGGTCACTCATTGGTGCCCGCCCCAGAGTTAGCTTTTAACATCTGCTCTCCAGGCTCAGTGCAGCCCTTGTTTGCTTTTTGAAGCCTGTCTTACATCAAGTTGTAGAACAACAGAGCTGGGAGATCTCCTTAGCTCCTACTGTCGGTGAAGAAACTGGGACACACAGCAGTGAAGCAGCTTGCGCAAGGGTTTACAGCTGGTTAGGGTTCAAGATTTCACAGCAAAGGGCACTATATTTTCCTGACCACTCTGGCTTTGCCTTTCTCTGGATGCCTGCAGTCTACTACATCATTTAACACTGAAATATGTGTTGCCTGGTGACACTTCTTAAGTCCTTTTTGTGTCTGAGCCTTGTGCCAAATGCTGACGGCAGGGTAAGTGTTCTAGAAAGATGTGTTAATTGATTGGCATCGGTGTGCACTGATGTGGGTCATGCTTCCTGACCGAACCTTCTCCTAAGACCAGAATGCAGAATCTTAAGAAGATTTTCTATTCTGATCATCGGATTCTTGAAAATATCCCACACACCAGTTGCAAGCGTGCCTATTTTTTTAAAATCAATTTCTTTAATATCAGAATTGCCAACTTTTAACATGCAAAATCATTAAAAAAAAAAAAGGAGTGGAACCATACGATGTTCTACTGGCACAAAGATATCATCTTTTCCCACTGGAAAAGGTAGAGAATGAGACACTAGCTTACTGTGTCCTCCCAAACTCAATAAGAAGCAGTTGACATGGAAACTGAAAAATTCAGCCAATTATCTGGATATTTTAGTTTGTCTTCTTAAAAAATAGTGTATAGAGGTGTCCAGAATTCTATCATTGCTTAGTTGTCAGTCAAAAAGTCATTGTTATACATAAATATGATGTCATATCAATGCATAATAAACCTTCCTGTCAATCAAAAGTATTGTTATGTATAGACTTTGTGTCAGACATTTTAGGCTTTGCATTAAGATATGAAGTTCATGCAAATTAAGGAAAATGTAAAGATGGCATGGCCACAGGCAAATATATTTTAATAGAGTTAGACTTTATAGGGAAATTGACACTTGAGCAAAAACACAAAATGCAAGTGAGCAAAAACACAAAATGTAAGGGAGTAAATACAGTTTTCTTGACAAAGAAGTCAGCTTTTGAAGGTGGAAAGAGAAATATAATTTTATGATTATACAGGCATATTTTCCATTTGGACAAATATACTCATCAGGATTCTATAATCGGGAAAGGGAAAAATAATAAAAGTTACAAGATGCTGAGACAAACTTCTCATTTTTCACATTTTCTAATAATTTAAAAGAAGCTTAAATTTAACACAGCTAATTTTCAAAGGAATTATCTGCCAAGTTAATTTAAAAATATTCCCAACTGAAAGCTAAAAATTTGGGGTTCAATTTTCCTTTCTCATCACTAGCAAAATTTCTTTTACTGTGAAAGTCTGCCAGATGGAACAAGACCCCTAAACAATAGGGGTTATGTACCTGGTTATCTCTTGTCTTTCCCTCAGCAGCTCTGTCATGGTGTGCTACTATCCCTGCTGTGACTACAACCAAAATCAAAAAAGAATCAAGGCAGGGGTGCCTGGGTCACTCTGGTTGGTTAAACGCCTGCCTTCAGCTCAGGTCATGATCCCAGGACCCTCGGATTCCAGACCCTAGGACCCAGCCCCAGCCCAATGTCAAGCTGTCTGCTCGGTGAGGAGCCTGCTTCTCCCTCTCCCCTTCCCTCTGCCTGCTGCTCCCCCTGCTTGTGTTCTCTCTCTCAATTTCTCTCTCTGATGAATAAATACAGTCTTAACCAAAAAAAGAATCAAGAAAGAGTGAACCCTAATGCAAACTATGGATTTTGGGTGATAATGATGTGTCAATGCAGCTTCATCAATTTTAACAAAGTGTACCACTCTGGTTGTTGATAACTGGGGAGGTTATTTGGGTGTTGGTGATGGGGGGGGGTCTATGGAAATTTCTGTGTCTTCCTCTTTTTCTGCAAACCTAAAACTTTTCTAAAAAATAGTGGGTATTTTAATTTTGTTTTTTAATGAATCAAGGTAGAAGGCATTGGATGAATGGTAAAGCGGTGTTCAGTCTAACCCAGGTAGCTCTGAAAATTTCTGTCTAGGTGCTGGCCTAAATCTGGTGCTTAGGAGATTCAATATGTAACTTTAGGCAAGTTATTTAACCTCTCTGACCCAAGTTCTTCATCACTATTCACACCATAAATATATATTGAATACTTTCTCTGTTCTGAATACTAAGATAGAGCAATAAGCTAGATTATGGTTCAGTCTTGAAGGAAAAGCAGACTGTAATAAATTTCCTGGTTCATTATTTAATTAGACATGGGTGTAAATGCTTGGGAGAAATGCATTTGAGAATGTACAGAAGGGGAATCCAGTAATCAAAGTGGGTGTTAGAGGTGGGTAGGTGGATAAAATCTAGCAATCACAAGTGGTTCTAGAGAGGCTCACACGTGATAAGAAAGTGCAGTGCAAAGTATAAAGAACTGCATATGATCTAGTATTATTAATTTGGGGATATTTGATTATGATTCTAGTGTATCAGCACCTAGCTGATACATTTTTTAAAAAATATGTGTTAGGAGCGCCTGGATAGCTCAGTTTGCCTTTGGCTGAGGTTGTGATCCCAGGGTCCTGGGATTGAGCCATGCATTGGGCTTCCTGCTCGGTGAGAAGCCTGCTTCTCCCTCTCCAACCCCTCCTGCTTATGTTCCCTCTCTCACTCTCTCTCTCTCCCTCTCTCTCTCTGTCAAAGAAATAAATAAAATCTTTAAAAAAAATGTGTTAAATTGACTCCTTTTATAGACCCTTTCCCAGCCTGAAATTTTTCCAAAAATGAAGTCATATGATGTTAAATATAAGTTGCAAAGTCCCAAGAAGGCAGGAGCCCTGCCCGTCCTGTTCACCTCTGGTGCAGGGCCTGGCATACAGCAGATACTTAATGAATAGGAAGTAAAGGGCTGAAAAAACAAATAGATGGTAATTGTTTCATTTCACAGACGAGAAAAACTAAAGACTAGAAAAATCACGGTGTCTAAATTATTAAGTCATAGGCTACAAGGGAGCACAATTAAAATTTGACCTCAGGATTCCCAGCTCTTAAAAAAAATTGTTTTTAAAATTTGAGTATAGTTGACACCCAGTGTTAGATTAGTTTCAGGCATATAATATGTTGATTTAAGTGTAGCTACTGCCTATCACGGTACAACATTATTACCATACCACTGACTGTATCACTACACTGTGCCTTTTATTCCCATGACTTACTCATTCTAGAACTGGAAGCCTGTATTTCCCACTCCACTTCACCCATTTTGCCCAATCCCCTCACCCTCTTCCCTCTGGCAATCCTGTTTGTTCTCTGTATTTATAGATCTGATTCTGTGTTTTGTTTATTCATTTGTTTTGTATTTAGATTCCACATATGAGTGAAATTAATAAAGTATTTGTGTCTCTCAGTCTGACCTATTTCACCTAGTATAATACCCTCTAGGTCCACCTATGTTGTTGCAAATGTCAAGATCTCACCCCTTGGTGGGTGTGTAATATTCCACTGTGTATATGTATACCACATCTTCCTTATCCACGTGTCTATCAATGGATTCTTAGGTTGCTTTCATATTCTTGGCTGTTGTAAATAATACTGCAATAAACATATGGGCACAGGTCTTTTTGAATTAGCGTTTTCATTTTCCTTAGGTAAATATCCAGTAACGAAATTACTGGATCATATCGTGTTTCTATTTTTAATCTTTTGAGGAATCTCCATACTGTTTTCCACAGTGGCTACACCAACTTATATTCTCACCAACAGTGCACCAATGTTCTCTTTTCTCCACATCCTCACCAATACTTCTGATTTCTTGTCTTTTTGATTCTAGGCTTTTTGGCAGGCATAAGGTAATATCTCCTTGTGGTTTTGATTTGCATTTCCCAGATGATTTGTGATGTTGAGCATCTTTTCTTGGGTCTGTTGGCCGTCTATATGTCTTCTTTGGAAAATATGTCTATTTAGTTCCTCTGCCCATCTTTTCATTAGATTGGGGATTTTTTGGTATTGAGATGTTCAAGTTCTTTATATATTTTGGATATTAACCCCTTATCAGTGATATCATTTGCAGATATATTTTCCTATTCATATGCAACAACATATACTAATACAGAGGGTTTCTATTCTTTGCTACAACTGTTTTACCTTGCAAGTATCTACATTAAAACAAAAACAAAACAAACAAAAAACTACCTCTCTACTATGTGAATGAACTTTCTGTCCAAACGCTTTCTGCTTTACATGAGAAAATTATATTCTTCCTATTACCATGCTTCTGACTATTACAAAACATTTAACATTCACTGACAGTAATTGGTACCCACGCCCCACATTTTTTTTAGTTACTAAGTTTTACTCTAACCTCCATGAAGGGTGAGGAGGTAATTGATGTGGAAGAAATTTCATCTCAGCCTTCTCCAAAGGAAAAGTAATACACACAATATATTACTGCAAAGTTGCTTTTTTTCCTCCTGAGAAGAAAATAATAATCTCATGAGATTATATTTGGTCTTATCCACAAGGTCATTGATTAATGGAACTCACATATCTTACATTATCTATACAAATTTTGCTATCATTAATAGATTAAAAGCTAGGAATCCTGTGCCTTAGGAGTAATATCTAGTAAAGTGTTGTTATGGTTGATGTCAAAGAAATTACTGCCTTGTGTTCTCTTCTGGGATTTTTATGGCTTCAGGTCTTATATTTTGGTCTTTAATCCATTTTAAACTTATTTTTATGTATGGCATAAAAAAGTGGTCCAGTTTTGTTCTTTTGCATGTACCTGTCCAGTTTTCCCAACACCATTTGTTGAAGAGACTGTCTCTTCCCCTTCATATGTTCTTGCCTCTTTTGTCATTGATTAATCGGCCATGTAAGTGTGGGTTTCTTTCTGGGCTCTCTATTCTGCTCCATTGATCTATGTGTCTATTTTTGTGCCAGGACCATACTGTTTTCATTACTACAGCTTTGTAGTATATCTTGAAGTCTGGAATTGTAATACCTCCAGCTTTGTTCTTTCTCAGGATTGGTTTGGCTATCCAGGATATTTTGTGGTTGCATAAATATTTTAGTATTATTTGTTCTTAGATGTTATTCTACGAGGAAAGAATTATGCAAAAGTATAAATACCAGGAGACAAGACTCACTGGGAGCCATGTTGGAACCTTGCCACAAAATTACCCTGAATCACAGGCTGTTTCAGCAAAGCAAGTAGATATTAAGATCAGAGTGCAGGAAAAGTGCCTATATTACACAACTTATAAATTGCAACCTAATTTATACCAGCTTTCCATATGAATAAAACCCTGGTTTGTTTAAACTTTTATAAAGCAAAAATCTATTAAAATTTCTCAACTTAGGTTGAACAAACAAGCATAATAAGAAAACAAAAAATGCAGAAAAACATTCTCTTCCTAGTATTAGGGGACTTATATTATGTGTGAGGTTTGAAGTAATTGGTACCCAAAAGGGACTATATATACGCTGGCTGAATTGTTCTGAAAATATCTCCATCCTGCTGACCAATTCACAGAGAGATGCATATAACACAGTCAGGGGAGGTCACAAAGTTTCTCTGCTAGATAGAGAAAAGAAGTTCCATGAAGGAGGCAGAAGGACAGAGAGATGTAGGAATTTTGTCAAAGGGCAGAAAGGTATTTGGGACCAAAAGGTAGACTATAACTCACCCAGTGATCCCTGAAGCTACTTACCACCAGACCAAACAATAAGAACCACCTATCACAGAAGGCGAGGGATTTAGGCTATTTGAGACCAATTCACCATTGAGTGCCTCTGTGGGAAATTTGATTTAATCCCAAAGATGGGCATTTCTTACTGTCCTGAGGAAGTGTACATTCTCACAGCTCCCAGCCAAAAATGAAATGTGCTTCAAAGTAGGTCAGAGCCAAATGACAGCTCTCAGGGGCTTTGCAGTGCACCATGCATGTAAAAGAGGAAAAACAAAGCTGCTTACAGAAGAGTTTCAATTCTCAGATTTTAGAATAATTCTCTAGCTGTAATGAAATACAGAATAATCCTTTTGCATTTATTGAATTACTGAGTTAAAAACTTTGGCCACACATTTTATCCCCTGGCTTGATTGTCCTTCTTCATCCATCCATTTTTGAGAACTTGGGTGCATGATACCACCCCGGACATTGTTATTAATAACTATTTTATATTTTGTTACAATAATCTCCCTGAAGATTAATCTGAACACGCTCAATTCATTTTTCCAATTGTTACCCATTACTTGACATAACAACTCTTAACTATAGAATAATTCGGGCCTCTGTATGTTTGATGCTGATAACAGTTAAGGCATAAATAAATAGACAGATGAGCTCTCTTGAAGAGCAAAAAAAAAAAAAAAAGAAGCTGTACTTAATCTTGAGCAACTCAGCTGAGTGATACAGGTCTAATTTTTATCTAGTAAGGGTATCGTGTTGAAATAGAGATTAAGAGTCCTTGACCTACAGTATAAAGTGGATCTTTCCACATGCCTTCCACAGTTGGGGTCCTACCCACCTTTTTGAAACATGTCTACTCAAACTTTTTCACTCATTCCTCCTGGATGTGCCCCATGCTTTCCCTCTTCCAGGTCTTTGTTTATATTTTCCCTCAGCTTTTCTGATTAGCTGACTATGTCTGATACTAGCCAATTTTTTAAAAAGCTTAGATGCCACCTCATTTATGAATGTCAAGTCAAGTCCAGTAGACTAATCCCTATTTTCTCTGCACTCTTAAAAATATCTTTTCTTTGGCACTCATCATTGCATTTCATGATTCGTGACACAGGGGAGGTGTAGATAAAGTGATTAATTAATTAACCAAACACTTATTGAGCATCTATTATGTTCTTTGTGTTGGGAATACAAAGATTATTAATCATGAACTCCCTAGCAAGAGCTCATACTCTACCAGAAGTGACAGATGCGCAGCATACAGCTCAATGTAATGAATTTCTATAATGAATATGGATGGAGGGCTGTGGAAGCACAGAAAAAAGAATGACTTGGTATTCACATATTTAGCTTTATAGACACAGATAAAGAAATTGCTATTTGCCAGGAACTATTCCAAATGAAATAAAATATTAGTTTATCCATCTAGCAATCTTACGGTGAAAGTACTACAAGGTACCTATTATTATCATTCCCAGTTTACAGATGAAGAAACTGAGGCACGTTCACACAGCTAGTAGGTGGCAGAGCAAGGATTTGACCCAGGGAGACTGGGTCCTGAATCCTTGCTCAGAACTACCAGACTATGCTTACTTAGTATATATTTAATGATCAGAAAAGTTTAAGAAATAGACTTATTTCCAAGAGAAATTGATTTTCTGATGAACCAGCACTCAGTATGTTGCATATGACAGGAATTCCATGGATGTTTGTGAAATAAATGTCTTGGTTCATGAGGGACGTATAGGTGTTTGATAGGCAAAGAAAAGAAAGAAGGGCATTCCTGCGAAGATGGATGGAGATGTGCCAAGATGTGGAGTTAGGAAAAGACAGGGACTATTTAGAGGACGGTGGGAAGTTCTTTGGCAGGTGCTGGGCCTGTTTGCCTCATTTCCATTCTCCCCTTGTGCCCTGCTCTACTCTGTATTATCCCTAGTGCTGCTTCTGCGGGCTGTGTTGCCCAGATCTGCACGAGGCCAGGTTTGCCCATGAAAGACCTGGCCAGACACTGCAGACCAGAAGGCAGGCAGAGCACAGAGCATTTGTCCCAGACTTTCTTGCCTGTGGTACTGCCCCTGGAAGTGGCTATGTCTTCTGGTCAACTTCTGCCAGGCAACTCTGGTCCCTGGTCCCCATCATTTCCCACCGATCCCCTAACCCAGGTGTGTTGGTGTCCTGCACTTGCTAACCTCTGAGCTCTTCATCATCCCTTGCTCAGTTCCTCAACTCTATTATTTCCTATATAAGCAACCCCTAAAACTAAATTCCCTTCCGCCCCCCCCCTCAAAAAATGCCTTAGCTAGGCTTCCATTTTCATGCTTAGACGCTGACAGATATACTCAGAGTATTAGGGAAATGGTAGAGTATATTAATCATATGAGAGAGGAAAAGGTTGAACTTATCATTGATGAATAAAGCAAAGTAAAACATTTTAACATTATTTCCTCTTTATTAAAAAATTATTGTATGTTTTGCAGATGCATACTGTATTAGTACAGTGGCATATAAGTTAATATAGTGTATTTACATAATATATCATTTCAATCTTCTTAATGTATTTGTATTTATATATCATTTGTAAATATATAAGATATATATTTATGTATTCTATATACATATATACAAATAATGTATAAATATATAGATACAAATTATATAAAATATATATTCATATCTTTAAATATATATTTTGAGGCATTCATCCTCAAAGACTCTACTGATGGGGCATTCATTTGAAAAGTTTGGAGTCTCTATAAAAATACATTGAAGTGGTGTCATAATACCAACAAAATTCACCATCCATTAGCATCTTTGTGATAGGCCATGTTGAGTGAGAACTTGTGATAGAAGCATGTTAACACAGTGCCACGTGTAACTTGTGTGACTTCTGTAGGAAGGTTTCATTTTTCCTTAGACATAGAGCTTAAATAAATTAAGCTCTCTAACACTGGAGGGGAAAACAGATGAAAGGAATGAAGGAGTGAGGAAGAGAGAGAGAAAAGGAAGTAAAGAAGGATGGAAATCTATTCAAATGGTACATGAACAGAAATGAAAAGCTAATATGGCCCCACAGGTCCAGCTTCCCATCCTCTCATCACTGTCCCCAGGCTAGCCCTTCAGAGGTCCAAAAGTTCTTCCTTTTGGATGGTCGGTACCTTCAGAGGACATGTGGCTGCTCTGGAAGGTAACTTAGCATCTGTATTCCCATCTTATCCTAGTCCAAATCAATGAAATAATAGGGCTGAAACCAAGGTATCAGGTAGTCAGAAGAGTTGCAATGTCCGTAGAAACAATGTCTGTGTAAATGTTTCTTCTATCAGGATTTATAAGCCCCAGTCTGGATAGGTGGCTATTGGCCATGCAGATCATTGAGAGCACTAGTGTCCATGCATTTCTTAGAGGTCAAGCATTATTTATTTTTAATTTTAGGTGAAAATAATGAAAACATAATGATGAAGTAATAAGATGTGCCTATAG
This sequence comes from Lontra canadensis, assembly GCF_010015895.1. Classification (NCBI taxonomy): domain Eukaryota; kingdom Metazoa; phylum Chordata; class Mammalia; order Carnivora; family Mustelidae; genus Lontra; species Lontra canadensis. The sequence continues at coordinate 13,132,705 of NW_022631044.1, read as the reverse complement.
GTAGAAGTTCCTATGATTGTCTCTTGCACTTTACTTTGGAGACTACTGTTTGTGTTGTGAAGCTGAAGCTGGTGTGTTAAATTCAGATTCAGTGGACTTGGACCTGCTAAATGAGAAGGCATCAGCCACCCACAGGGGATTGGCAGGTAGCTCCCTCATGTTCAAGTTCCCCACCCTGGGGAAGTGATTGAAGGCACTTCAATATATTGTGATTGAAGGCACATTTTAATACACCCACACCAAAGAATAAAGTCACAGGATTGTCATAGATCCCTGCAAAAGGCAGGGGGACATGGAATGAGCCAGGAAGGACAGTTCTCTGTTCCAGGAGATGGAGAGCAGGGCAGCAAGCACCTCTTACTTAAAAAGTGATCGGGGCTGAGGTCACTAACTTCTTAACCAACACATCAAAGGCTTATTTTAAATGGTAGCCCATGAAAAGCAACGTGGGAACTCAGGGGAATGCAGGGTGTGGGAAATCCTAAGCTCAGGTCTTTATCCAAATGCCCAGACTCTGGGCGTGAGCAAGGTTGTCATACTGCAAAATGCCTAAGAAACAACTCAAAATAGTTGTTTTTTTCTCAACACGCTGGTTTATATAATTTTCTACTTTATTTGTCATTTTAAAATGCTAGTCATTTTTATTTGTGTTTTCAAGTGACCCTAGGGGAAGAACGGAAGGAGGGGAAGAGAAAAACAGCTAAAATAGCTGAACACCTGAGCTTGCTCACACTGCTCTTTTTCAAGTTCATGCTTCTGCACCAGTTGGTTCGATCTGGACAGAACCCTGGGAAATGAGCAACCCTATAGAATAATTTTTTTGTGTTGTGCTTCAGGTTCCAGAGTAGCTATTTTCAACTAGTATCACAGAGAGCTGCTACTAGCAACTGTTAAATTACATAGGAATTTGACTTCACACTGTTTATTGAAGAAATGCTAGAGCATATTAAGTGAAGTTTTACTGTGCTTGTATATTTCTCAGATGCTAACTTCCTTTATTACAGTGAGAAAGTTGATATAGCATTTATAATATATAAACATTTAAATTATATTTTATGTTTTCAAATAATCTATGAAAACAAGATAAAGTAACAGTTTACTTTGATGTTTGGGAAAAGAAACTAGAAATAAAATTTAAAGTCTTGCTATAGAAAATGCTATCATCTACATTGCAGTTTTGGGAAGATGACAAGAATATACATATGTCATAAAGTATATGCTTTTCAGGGTAATTTTAAGAAATAAGAAAATCTAATCTCCGTGTTTGAGAAAACCAGCTCTTAATTTCCTTTGGGTTCTTCCTTTTCTATCCTGGAGAATTACAAATCTCTAAGCATTATCCATTGTATGTCTTCCCTAGTGCTTAGTTCCTGGATTTATGTTCTATTCAAGTACTGATTGCATTAAATAATAATGTTAATTCTCAGTAGTTATGAGTCAAAATTAGCTAGATTATTTGAAATCTCCCTATCATAATAAAAATACAATTTAAAATACCTTTGTTACTTTTTTTGTCAAGGGAGCATCATTATTATAATTACCATCTCCTCAAGATAGTATTTATTACTTCTGTATAAAACAGAGCATTACTAGATCCATCTTTAAAGAGCATCCAATATGAGGATGGAAAGGTGGTGATTATTTTACCTCTCCCCCACAGGTTCCTACTAAGACAAGTGATAAGATTTGCTTTACAGTGGAATGTATGCATCAATGAACACACATCAGCTCGCTAGGTATATTACGAGAATCTTTTAAAAAATGTGAAAGAGTAAACTGTGGATTTCTCCCTTTTTCCTACTAGCTTTGTGCTACAGTAAAGTATGTTTTCTGATCATATTTTTAATATACATATGTGTGTGTGTGTATTCCAGATATTGGTTTATTTAAAGGAAAAATAACAGTTTTCCACAGCATGGATTCCAAAGGGCATAATTAAATTTTAAAAACACTTTGGGCTAATTTTAATATTTCAAGCTAAAAAAAAAAAAGTGAATGAGGTGGTAGTGGTTGGGAAGATACTCATTTGGCTGCTCAAAGAGCTGTGTCTGGGTTCTGGGACCCCTCAAGTATAGCAGCAGCTGTGCCCATAGATGATCTTGCACCCATTCCAAGAAGCGCCTGGCTAGAAGAGGGAAATTCATGTTTCCCGACTACCTGCGCCAAGAGCAGGGAGAAGCATTGTCAAGACTCTGCAATTCTTCTCTTTGGGTTTGCCATGAATGCTGTGGTTATAGTTTTCCAAAAAACAAAGGATAATGAAACTATTAGGAGAATTTGATCCTTTCACAACTCTGTTGCATATTAGAACCTTACACTCATTCCAAAAACTACAGAATGTGTGAGTTTTCCAACTTTTATTCTCCTTGGATTTGAAAAAAATAATCTTCTTTAGCCAAAACTTCTTCTGAGACTGGGAAAAGAAAATAAATTTCCTAAAAACCTAATGATCATTTAGGAGCCATAAGAGGAGCAGTGTTTTATCTCTAATGGACATATTTTGGAAGTAAACAGTAGAATTTAAGGAAACCATGAAAATTATATAACTAAATGCCTACATTTTTTAAGAGAAATGACTTGATAGAATTAAAATTAGGGGATGGGAAAATCAAACCAAAGACAGAGAGATGAGGATCAGGAGGAATCAGGAGGTAGACATTGCAGGAGAGACATTGCAAAGCCATCCTACCACAAAAAGTACCCTCTCTCTGCCACATTGCTGCAATTCTAACATAAAAATCCCTGAGTTTATGATTTCTCCCAAAAATCCCTTTGTATTTCAGATATTGGAAGGCTCTTCTCTCTTCTAAATTGAAATGTCTAAGAGTCCTAGTCAAGTTACATTGCAGTTAGTGTCAAAGACACATTTTGAACCCAAGATCTCCATTGTGCCATCTCCAAGTTACATTGCAGTTAGTGTCAAAGACACATTTTGAACCCAAGATCTCCATTGTGCCACCTCCAGTGCTATTTACCTCACTGTCATCTTTTTCAAATGGGACTTTTAATTCCACGTGAAAAGACTTAAAAATGAGTATATTCTTTTTTTTTTTTTTTTAAGATCTTATTTATTTGACAGAGAGAGAAATCACAAGTAGGAGGCAGGCAGAGAGAGTGCGGGGTAAGTAGGCTCCCCGCTGAGCAGAGAGCCTGATGCGGGGCTCAATCCCAGGACTCTGAGATCATGACCTGAGCCAAAGGCAGAGAGAGGCTCAATCCACTGAGCCACCCAGGCACCCCCAAAATAAGTATGTTCTTGAGCATTTTACTGCCCATATTTATTTTTGTGTCTAGGGCTGATGCTGAGAAGTTCAACTTTAATTATCTTGCAGTGAAACAGATAAGAACTTAATGCATCCCAAGTAATGGTCGAATGAATGAGGGAGAACTGTGCAAAGGAAAGTGTCACAGATCTCTGAATTTCCAAAATGGTGGGCTCATTGCTCAACCACTTGACACATCGTAGAACAGGAAAACCAATAATCACCAGCCCATATTTATAAGGCTAGAGGTAAGTTAGTTCAGGCAAAATATTATCACATAAAATTAATTGGGCAAGTTAAATCCTATTGGCATTATAGATTTGATTAATGTATAAATGTACATTATTTCATGGTGACATGGTGTCATTTGCCATGCTGAGACATCGTTATTCTCTTGCTCAACCCCCACCTGCATTTGTAATCTGGCTGGCAGGTGGGTGTGTGTTTTTACATCAGCAGCAAACACAGAGAGCCAACTCAGAGGTTACAGGACCCAGATCCCTTGGGGCCTAATTCACCACCAAGGACTCTCATATAGAGAGTGATAATTTGACTTATAGGTAGTCAGACAACCACTTGTGTGTATTACTCATTATTTCTTCTCATTCCTGGTCTCACTTGAATAACTTCCTGGGGGGAAAAATTGTGTATTTATTTATATTTATTTATTTATTTGTTTAAAAAATTTCTTTAAGATTTTATTTATTTATTTGACAGAATGAGAGATATCGTAAGTAGGCAGAGAGGCAGAGAGAGAAGGGAAGCAGGCTCCCTGCTGAGCAGAGAGCCTGATGCGGGACTCAGTCCCAGGACGCTGAGATCAGACCTGAGCTGAAGGCAGAGGCTTAACCCATTGAGCCACCCAGACGCCCTGTATTTTTATTTTTTCATTCACCCTCTTTGGTTACTTGGGCAGAGTTGGGATATGAATGCAGGATAGCTGGACTCAAAAGCCTGTGTCTTCTGACCTCTTTGTTTCAGTGCCTCGAGGATCTTAATTCTAAAGTGAGAACATAAAGACAGTCACCAGAATGGCTATTACATGATTGCAGTCACTGTGTCATAGTTCCAAGAGGTGAAGAATGAAGTTCTAGTTCTGTAAAACTCCACCCATTGTTCAAAGCCTCTGTCCCTCCACCCCACATTCTTCTGATAAATCCTTGTCTCCAGCAGTAGCATGACCAAGACTCTAGTCTTTGAAGCTGGTAAGAGCTGAATCAGTTATCTGATCCACTCCAAGACCTTGTCACTTGAAATGACAATTATTTATTGTCATAATTCTGTGAATTGACTGGGCAGTTATTCTACTCCATGTAGTGTTGGCTGCTATCACTCATGTAGCTGAATTTGGCTAGCAGCTAGGCTAGGGCGCTTCGGATCTCCTCCATGTGGCCTCTCTCTCTTTAGCAGAATAGTCCATGCTTCTTTCAAGGTGTAAAAGATTCTAGAAGGGAACAACCCCAAAGGATAAGCCCCGACATATAAGGGCTGATTGAGCTTCTACTTGTGTCACACTTTCTAGTGACCAAAGCAATTCACATAGCTGAAGCCAATAGCCAGGGATGGTACTCTACAAGGGCATCAATACAGAAAGGTGTGATTAATTGCAGGCCATCGATGTAACAGACTACCATAAAAACCTAAAAAATCTGACTCTATCAGTTTTCAATTATTTCAACATTCTCAAGTGTCTGGTATACCATTAGTATGTTGTTAGGCATGAAGACTTAAAGAATGCTGTTAACTAATAAGGGAGGGAAGATACACATATATAGATCTATAATGTGATCTTGCCTGGGGTGAAATACTAAGAAATATATATATTGGTCTCTGACTCTTGTTCCTGACCCAGGGCTCCTAAATTTAAAAGCTAAGAACACTAGGAGAATCTTTTTTTTTAATATTTGGTCTTTGACCAGTCCCTGACCTGTATATTTCCTAAGTGATAAGAACATTAGGAGCACCTACCGAGGTGACCCTGGATGGGCTCCTGGATAGGGGCTACTCACTGAAAGGATGAAGCCATGATTAGATACTTGAAATGTTCAGTGCTGCCCCCATTCTCTTGAGAATGGAGAAGGGCTGAAAATGGAGCTTGTGATCGGCCACGCCTACATTAAAATCTCAAAAGTACAGGGTTCAGAGAACTTCTAGGTTCACAAACACATCTACACTGGGAGAATGGGACACCCTAACTCCATAGGGACAGAAACTCCTACGGACTTTGCCCTATATATCTCTTCATCTGGCTATTCATCGGTATCCTTTAATAAACTGCTAAATGTAAGGGAGTGTTTTTCTGAGTTCTGTGAGGTGCTCTAGCAAACTAATTGAATCCAAAGGGGAAGAAGGTCATGGGAACCTCCGATTTGTAGAAAGAGTAACCAGGGGGCCTACTTCTTGTGATGGGCATGTGAAACGTGGTAGAGGCAGTCTCATGGGATGGAGCCTTTGACCTGTGGGATCTGATGGTATCTCCTGGTAGAAAGTGTCAGAATTAAGTTAAAATTTTAGAATACCCAGCTGGTATCATGGAAGAATTGCTTGGTATGGGAAAACCCCATACATATCTGGTGACCAGAAGTGTCAGAAATAAAGTGCTGTGACTGTGGCAGCCTTGTGAGAGGGAAGGAGACACCCAGGTAGAAGAACAAGTTTTTCTAATACACTTGGTTAAGGAGAAAGGTGAAAATTTGGAACGGACTCAAGAGGTGCTCCACTTGACAATCTCCTTCCAACTTCCAAAGCATACCTCAGTTGATAGCAGGCAGCCCATGAAATGAATCAGAGGACAGACAGGAAAATGGTGCAAAAACACAAAACTCAACTGTATTAGAAAAATAATGTCAGTATGGATCAGCAATTCTACATAAGCAGGCCAGGTCTTCAAATAAATGAATGGAAAACAGGGCACCTGTGTGGCTTAGTCAGTTAAGCAACCAACTCTTGATTTCAGCTCAGGTCATGATCTCAGGTTCATGAGATGCAGCCCTATTTTGGGCTCTGTGCTCAGCAGGGAGTCTGCCTGAGATTCTCTGCCTCCCTCTCTCTCTGTCCCTCCTCCTGCTGGCACATTTACATGCTCACTCTAACAGATAAATAATTTTTTAAAAATTAATTAATTAATGCAAAACGTGTTTTTTTTTTTTTATCTGACTTTTAAAAGTGAGACTATGGCTCCTTAAGTATAATTTTTGTGCAACAATTAAAAAGGATTCTTCCATGTACTTAGTACCTGAGTCCCCTATTCAAAGGCCTATATGACACTTCTGCGGTGCAGAACTTTATCACACAGTTCTGCACCGAAGTGTCATATTTGATGCCAGAAGTTTCCATCACTGGGAGAAGGTAAACATCAAGGTGGGTTTCATAAGATCAAGTTTGATTTAGAATTGGGAAAATGTGTAAAATTTGGCATGGGAGAGAGAGGAATAACACATGTATGAAAAAAATATGGTCATAACTTCTGTTGAACTTTTCTGAGGGAACAGACTAAAGCCATGTGTAAATAGGGGGTTTGATGGAGGTCGTTTCCATTGCTTGGCAATACAATTCCTTTCTCTTTCCTCCTTATATATAATCAGAATGCTTGAACTCCTATTTATTCATTGACCTAGTGGTTAAAAACACTAGTGACTGGCACATAGTGCAAATACACATTAGTTTAGTTCTCTTAGATTGGTATCAGATGGTCCTTTCACCCATATAATCAGTATATTATGTGACCTGCAAACAATTGTCCAAATTCCTAAGGGTGACCTTACTTTATCCAATAGTGCTCTCCTCAGACAGAATAAGCACAGGTAAGGCATTAACTTCTTTTAATGAGATTAATTCTAATGATAACTTAAGAGACATTTTCACTGCAAGATGTAGATGCCTTTCAATCGTCTCTATGAATTAAAATATTGAATTATTTTTGGTGCCACGGATATGGTGGTTATAAACAGAAGTGAAAATGAAGGAGTTGTTTTTTAAATAAATGAAGCCATAACCCTAGACTTTTTCTGTCCTGGATTACATGGAGTCTCATCATAAATTCACCTAGGACAGAACTTAAATGATGCCTGCATTAACTACAGTGAGAACTAGTGATAGAATGCATTTCTACCCACAGAAACCCATAAGAAAGGGGTGCTGAGCCTTCCTTCCTGCCAGGACCTAAATATTCCCTCGAAGTTTTAAACCACATACATACATGATCAGAGTCTACACCACCACCCCTCCCAAATATTTGTCCAACAGTAAGCACCACTAATTTACACAAAGGAAAGGCTGAAATGCCCTACTCTTCTGGAAGCTTTCCACTGTGCTAGTTTGGAGTGTGTGTGTGTGTGTGTGTGTGAAAGAGAGTGAGTGTGTGTGTGTGTATTACCCGTGTTTTCTTAAAGGAGTTGAATCGACGCCAATAGGTCATCCTCCCCCGATGAGCACTCTGTATTATGATTATTCCTCCCCTGGGGTGGTGGAGACTATTCTGTACGCCTTTAGGCAGTCAGACATCACTTACACTTGAGGTTTTCAAAGTAAACGAAGAACCTAGCGCTTCTGCAGAGTCCAAAATCCGCCTGCGATCTTGGGTACGAGAGAGTTTGGCGGGAAGGAAAGGTGACTGAGAAGTTGCGCCACGTTTGTCTGGCACTTTCCACCGAGGAGAGTCTAATAAGTGGGGGGGCTACCGGAAAGGAGAGGGAGGGAAAGAGAGAAACACCCTCCTCCTCTTTCAGAAATTGCACCTCAGCCCGAGATTTGGGTTATTATTTTACCTGTATTTATAAAAACCACCACCGCACTCCCTGCACCAACTACCCAACTGCCTCGACTTCCATTAAAAGCAGCTACTAAGACCAAAGAAAGAGGGAAAGACTGAGGAGCTGGGGGAAGACAAATAAATAAATAAAAGAGAGCGCAAGCGGGGGGTGGGGGGGAAGGGGAGAGAAGGGAGAGAGGGAGCGCCTGGGACTCCAGACGGCGGCAGGTTCAATTAGCTAAACAAAGAAATCATGGCGGATTGTTTACATTTGGCAGCGCCCGGGCTGCGCGGACCGCCGGCCCCGAGCCGCCCCGGCCCCCGAGGAGTCGGCCGAGCTGCCCCCGCGCCCTGGCCGGGTAAGTGACGCCGGCCGCGGGCCCGGGGCGCGGCCGCCACGCGCGCCGCCCCCGCCGCCACCCCGCCCCCGCCGGCCCCCGGCGCCCCCCCCGCCCCCGCCACTCCCCCTGCAGTCGCCCCAGCCCCCTCCCCCTGCCCCCGGCGCAGCTGGGCTCTGTGTGGATTTCGGTGACGCTGTGGCTCTGTTCTTTTGCTGCTGCTGCTGCTGCTGCTGCAGCCATGGGGAAGGGGTGGGGGCGGCGGAGCGGCGAGGAGAGTGGGACCTCCTCCGTGCGGTTGTCGCCTCTCGGGGTCAGCCCAGTGGGCGACCCCGGTGCGTGCTCTCTGGCGCCTCCGCTTCCAGGACCCGGGCTGAGCGCGCCGCAGCCCCGCAGGTGGGGCGGGGCAGTGACCCGGCGGGCTGCGCCAGTGCGGAGGGCGGGGATGGTTACTGAGAGACGAAGTCCGGGGAAGGGCCACCGCCTTCGGTCCTCGGGGTCTAGCGGCCTCCTTCGCAGCCTCCTACTTGTGTGCCCTCTCTTTCCTGCCCTCCATCACCACGACCTTTCTCTCTCCTTTCTGTCCACCCCCTTCCTTGCTTCTCCCTGGCCATCCTTAAGGTTGAGAACACGAGCAAGAGGTCACCTCTAAAGGCTGAACCTGAACTTGCCAAAGCCACCCACGTCTGTGAGAGCTTTTCCAAAGGCTCAATCTTTCCTCATCTTTTTGGCCCCAGGGTTCACTTCTTTTTCCCACGTAGGATGGAACTCTCTCGCTCCTACAGAGGCTTTTAGAGTGTCTTTGTGCTAAGGTTGGCACAGTGGTACTGGGAGGTTGGCTAATGACGGGGAGGAAAACAAAGGCGACAAATGGGGGGGGGGAGAAGGGGGGCAATGTCACCAACAACAGAGGAGTCTCTCTCTTCTCCGAGGAAAGATGGTTTCCTTTGCGGGAATCCTTCAAGCATCATCGGCATGCAATTGACACATTTCCTTTGTAGAGCAAAAAACAAATCTTTAGGTCTTCAAGTTAATCTCGGTTTTTCTTACAATAAAACTTTTTTTTTTTAATGTTTAGTGCATTTAGTAGTTTTCTTTCTTTCTTTTTTTTTTTTTTCCTTGCTTCCCCTTTCCAGAATCTCAGTTAATACCTCATATTTTGTTTGTGTCCTAGTGGGGGGAAATCCACAGCCAGAGACTGTGAGAGCAGGACTGGAGTTGGTAGCATTTAAACAGCCGCTGCACAAGCTTTGCTGGGGACCAGGGCACCAGGACCAAGCCCAGCTGCATCTCTTGCACACATCCTTTTGAGTCTCTGACATATACCTGACAGGTTGCTAGTGGACATTGTAATTAGTGGTAAAATAAATCACTTTACCCCCTGAGAAGGAGAATTCTGATGTTTAACCCCCCACACCCCAAAACCTCTTGTATTATCATAGCAATTATTCTATCTTGTCCATACAGGTATGATTCAAGTGAATGAGCTTTCTATTCATAATTTTTGTTACACTCTCTCAAAGGCCCAACTAGAGGAAGGTGTTCTCCTACTTTTTCTCTCCTTCCCCTTGCAAGTAGCACCCTGGTTAATTGATTCTCATGTATCAGATCAGACAGATTATATCTACTTTTTACTTGTTGATCACTAAAGCAAATTTGTATCCAACCCACTACATCTTTAATAAAGCAATACTTATTTTGCAATTATTTGGGGGCGGGCATAGCCCTATAGGTTGTGATCTTGCTACTTAGTTCTTTTTAACCTGTTGACATTTCAAAAAAAATGAAATTCACTCACAGAGCAATAGAGGAAAGAGAGTGGGTGGAAACACAGCTAACTCAAGAACCTAGAACTTACTGGAGTCAGAAGTTCTCACTTAAGATTGCACATGTTTATTTTCACACTTGTGTGGACATAAGAAAAACAAAGTTGGTGTTTCCACAAAGAGCTTCCACCCGGACACTTAACCCACTAGTTAGCTTGAGATTCCATTACTCAGTAACCCTAAGCACATTCTCATAAATGGATTTGACGTTGACTTCCTGTGCATACCAGGTCAGAGATCATAATCATGGAAAGAAGTGAATTGGCCTCCAAAGTGACTTTAACAGAAGCAGAAAGATCAGTCCTAGGGTTATAGATCTTGCTGACCCATTAAGGGTCAGTAAATTAGTAGACTGCACTTGAGTTGACACTTCTGATCTCAACTTAATGGGTTGATTAACTGATGGCTGCTATCTTCATTATGGGCTATTAGCACATTGTTAAACCTGAACTTAGAGTACGGAACTGTTTTTATGTTTACTCTTTGGTTCCCAAGGTTAATCAATATTCATCATGGCCTTAAATTATTTTTAACTAAAGAGGTTAAATAAACCCTTTTGTAGAGAAAAGAAAATCCAATACTATAACTGTATATGATTTTGGGATGCAAAATGTTATTTGATTAGATTTTGCAACATACACAAAAATACCCAGTTAGAAACTCTATTGCTAAATGGAAAAGTACATATAAACATACACATTACAGATGTAAAATCAACATCCTTCTCATTAGTAGCTAGTGCCCTGACCCTGTTATTCTTCTGTGTGCATTTGAGTGATGGTCAAATTTAACACATGGTATTTAGACATCCAGTGATGATTTTCATAACTTAGAGGCTAGGAATAGCTCTTTGTAGGCAGTCTAAGCCTAGACTTTGCCTACAGGAAAATGTGAATATTAGGCCCCAATGAGGCACACATCTGTGATCAGTATAGGTTAGAAATCAGTCTAAAATTTGCATTACTAAATCCCTAGTGTATATCTTCTTCCTTGACCTTCCTGAAACTTCTAGAACATTCCAAGGTAGATGGAATCCTGATAGAATGGGGTCATCAGTGATTACTCTTTAATTTCACTATTTTGTAATCAGTATGTCGAGAATGCTGGGAAAACTATATAAAATGCTTGCAAAGTTTATACTCTCAATCCTATGTGAGATTAGGAATTGTATAGATTGTTTCTTTCCTGAGGGACTTCATTCAAAACTCAGCATTCTTCTGTCAGCTATGTCACAAAAGGAGCAGTACTTTCTGGTAGAGGTTTCTGAATTGAATAATTGGTAAACATTTATTAAAATGAAATAAAAAACAAAAATGTACTTAAACTCAAGAATTATTCTACAGATAAAAATAGGAGAATGAGGGTTTTTTTTTTTTTTTAATATCTCTAAAATCAAGGTTAAGAAGGGTTCAAGGAAGCCTGATAGTTTCAAAATCAAAGGATTGTTCCCTTGAATGGAAAGGACACTAAATTTGGAAAAGATGAGCTCATTGATGACCTTAGGGTGGGTAGCATTTGTCAGGGGTTAGGAACCAGGGGCAAGATTGTGTTAGGGGAAGGAAGAGGGTGGAAAATACCGTCACAGATAATTTTCAACAAGAATGGCTCAGAATGACATTCCTGAAAGGTACTGTGGTTGGCAAACTCTGGGTTTGCAAGACCAAGTCTCTGAGAAAATAGGGTCCTCGTAGAAATGGAATTAAAATAGCATTAACTACATTAAAAACTCCATTGCAAATAAAAGCCGTGGAGGGCACCTGCCTATAAAACTAGCCACATTTGTCAGCTTCAAAGCTTGCACCAGTAGGTAATCCTCTTGAATCATCTTTTTTAGTTGTTTGGGGACACATGGCTATAGGACTGTGATCTGCCGAGGCAGACGGTCGGTCCCCAAGCTCCAGGGTACACAGATTATTTTTGGCTTTAGAGTGTTTGCACCCATTCTTACTTGAAATTCAATGTCTTTTGCACTTGCTTTCACCCTGATTTCATTTTCTTAAGCCCTGCCAAAATGCTTTTGTAACCATATAGCTCTTCTACAAATTATCTTGATATTTAGAAAAATTTGTTTTCTTTTTCTTTCTTTCTTTCTTTTTTTTTTTTTTTGGAGGGGGGCTGTGCATCTGGTATCATATCTGCAGTTAGAGGATGTGCTCTAAGCAGATTCTTCTCTGAGACACTGGATGACATTGCCCACCAGAGAATGCAGTGACAGTTATTGTCCTATCCTGTCCCTGAAGTGATTGAACTGCATCTATAACAGGTTAAATGATGATTGGCTTTACCCTTGTAATGTATACATATAAAGTGAGTTATTTAACGTTTGTTTGGCAAGAGCTTATTTTTATTATGAATGGTATATTGTGAGCAAGGGAGAAGTAAGAGCAAAACATGAGGCACTGACAATCTGCAGATAGATAAGGCTTTAAAAAAAACAACTAAGAATTTAATTTAATGAAGGTAGCTTGGAGGAACGCTCTGTGTTTACAGCGGGAGTGTGGGGGTGGGGGTTGCTGTCATGAGTCAGAGGCTGTGGAAAACAAAGTGGGGCAGCAGAAAGGATTCTTTCCCCATTTTTGCACCTACTCACCTCAGAGGAAGCAGCAGTGGAAACAACCAAGGCCACAAAGCAAGTCTAACTCAAATCAGTGGAATGCATCCAGGAAAGGCAAAGTATCTCCATGCAGCACTCAAAGGTGCTCATCATCGTGGGGCTGCCAGACACACATACCAGAAATCTCTGTGCCAGTTAGCGGAAGGGCCACTGGAAGCAGAATCTTATCAGGGTAAGAGGCTGGAGGAACTCTGCTGAGCCACCCAGGCCTGGCCCTGGGTCACCAGTACCAGCTCCTGAGTACCAGCATAGAAGCCAGAACCAGGCAGAAGATGAATCAGAAAGTAGGTAGGCTTTATGTGAAGAAGGTTAGGTGGAGGTGTGGGTATCACCCCAGAACTCTGTATAGAAGCAACAGACCCAACTCCGTTGCCAAACACAGCTCACCAGTGGCTTAGAGCTTTTACTATTCGATCGTGTCCCTATTGTACATGTTTTGTGGGGAGGGGAGAGGATTGGATGTGGCTGCAGAGATTGGATGGACAGAGTGGGGAAAAGGCAGGAACTGCTAAAAATGGAGCAACCCAATGAAACCACAGGGTTAGAATATAATAAAGTGTCCATAATATTCCGAAGGTGTGGCATTTGAAAGCAAGAACTACACACACAAATAAAACTGTGTGTCCGGGATACGTATGTTGAACGATGCACTGAAAGCTACTTTAAGTTGCTCCGAATTAATGTGTCAGAATTCATATTTCAAGCCCTTGTGTGTGCCACCACAACTCAATGAAATTTTTAAATTCAAAGAATAGACTCATATAACACATTTGTCATGGAAAGCATCCTTTCCAAATGAAAACTTCTAAATATAGCCCAGGTGAAACTGAGCCCCAGAAAGAGTGTGTTTGGCAATGGTATTTTATTATCAATTGCCAGCATTTCCCCTATTACCAACACATTTTGAAAATTATATTTTCTCAAGGGCATCACGTATGATTTAATAGAACTGATTAAATGACAATAACTTCCTGGTTAAAACAAAACACAACAAATAATCCAACATCTTTCCCCTCTCATAATTAGTTGAAGAATGATACTACATATATACAAGAGATTCTGTGATTATCTAAGAATATCATACTCTCAAGAACACACACAGAACTCAACATAGTGAACATTCAAAACAGCATCTCTTTAAAAAAATCAATGTCTTCTGTTTTATTCCACTTTTTAGGACTCCCTCAAAATTTCGGTAGCCTGTAACTTAAAAATAATGTATAAATTTTCTATTCCTGTTACTAAAACTTACTACAAACTTCATTGCTTAGGACGACCCTAATTTATTATCTTTCAGTTCTATAGGTCAAAACTCTGACCTGGGTCTCACTGGGCTACCATCAAGATGTCCATAGGGTTGCATTTCTTTCTAAGGGCTCTGGGGGAAAATTCATTTCCTTGCCTTTTCCACGTTCTACAGGCCACCCATATTCCTTGGCTTCTGGCTCCCTTTCTCCATCTTCAAAGCCAGCAATGTTGCATCTTTCTGACTTTCTTCCATGGTCACATCTTCCTCTAACTACCATTGGAAACAGTTCTCTGCTTGTAAGGATCCATGTGGTTGGACTGGGCACATCTGGCTAGTCCCCATTCCGTGGACATTTGCAAAGTCCTCTTTGCCACAGAAGGTATCACACTCACACTTTCTTGGGATTAGGACTTGAACATCTTTGGGAGGGGGGCGATATTCTGCCTAACTTTAAGGCTACTTTATTCTTAACTGTTAATTTAGGTCTTCCACAAGCAGACACCAAGGTACGGATGCCTGTGCTTCAAGTTTACTTGACAGTGATACCAAGAAATGCTGTTGAGGGAGTGGGGAAAGGAGATTAGGCATAAAAGAAAGACAAGAAATGGTGCATCACCAAGGAAGTTGCTACTGGGGAATTGAAGTTTAATCCCACTGAGGCACTCTGAGGGCTAGTGTAGAATGAATAATTATTCCAGTGGAGTGGTGAGGAGTCTGTAGCATTTATCCACCACATCCCATTCTGATTGTCTCAGGCTATATCTAGAACTAGTCTCTCTCTGCTTTCTGGCTCTTCTGACTGATCCTGCAACGGGACCACGCCTCTTCTCCTAGCCACGCTGCAGACCACAAACAGAGATCACAGGTGGTCACAGCAAGCAGGCTTCAGAGTGGAGTGAGTATTAGGAGTTTATGTATGGAACCCCAGGTACCTCCCAGATTTGTCTGCAAGTCCTACTTCTTATCATAATTTCTCTGATACCTCCCTCTTTCTATTGCTATAGTTCAGATCAACTTCTCTGCATTGCTCTACTAATCCATTCTTCCAGCTCAAGTTCTGTTCCACTCCAAGTTGTGCTATATATGGCTTCAAAGTTTGTCCTCCTTAAAACATGACTTTTATTATGTTACTTAAAACAGACAAGTAAGTAAACAGAAGTCTTTGTCAATTTCCCATTACCTAGAAGAAAATGTAAAAATAAAAATTCCTAGTCTGGCCCCTTATCACCCTTTGTCAACTTTTTAAAAAATGTATTTATTAATTGTTTTTATTAACACATAATGCATTATTTGCCCCAGGGGTACATTTCTGTGAATCATCAGGCTTACACATTTCACAGCACTCACCATTTCACATACCCTCTCCGATGTCCATAATCCAACCACCCTCTCCATACCCCTCCTCCCCCCAGCAACCCTCAGTCTGTTTTGTGACATTAAGATTCTCTTATGGTGGGGTGCCTGGGTGGCTCAGTTGGGTTAAGCCTCTGCCTTTGGCTCGGGTCATGATCCCAGAGTACTGGGATGGAGCCCCACGTCAGGCTCTCTGCTCAACTGGGAGCCTGCTTCCCCCTCTCTCTCTCTGCCTGCCTCTCTGCCTACTTGTGATCTCTGTCAAATAAATAAGTAAAATCTTAAAAAAAAATTAAAAAAAAAGAGTCTCTTATGGTTTGTCTCCCTCCTGATCCCATTTTGTTTCATTTTTTCCTTCCCTAGCTCCCAAACCCCCCACTTGCCTCTCAACTTCCTCATATCAGGGAGATCATATGATAATTGTCTTTCTCTGATTGACCTTTGTCAACTCTTATACCAATTTACCTTTATCAGCTTTACCCTGTCCCTGGAGAACAGAAGAACTAATCCAATTTGCCTAACTATGTTTTTGCTTAGTTCATAGCCCTTAACCCTTGCAGTCTAAGCCTAGGTGATGTGGAACTTTTCACCTGATCTAGGTCAAATACTCTTATCTCATTAGTCTCTTTACTTGTCTCATTACTATTTTTAAGCCCATCTTAGGCTTCCTTTTTTCATGCTCTTGGTCATAGATTTTCTTTTTCTAGACTAATGATCTAATCTCTGCTCATCCTTCAAGGTTCAGGTAAAATCTTTCCCTTCTCCATGTAGCCTTGCATTAGCCCATCCCAGCTGGAAGTGAGGGATCTCTCTTCTCTGAACACTTTAAAGCTACTATTTTAGCTTTTTTTTTTTTCTCATAATTTTAGCTATCTTTTTCATAAAATGTAAGTTTATTCTCCTCAGACAGGTTCTCAGGCCTTTGAAGATAACAGGACATCATATATTTTTGCCTCTCAAATCAGAGAATGTTTTGGTTGTAGTCGTACTCTTTAGCTGTTTGTTGGTAAATTTGTTAAACAAATAATCTTTTTTTTTTTTTTAAATTATGAGCAACATATTTTGACCAAAGCAAAAACTAATTAAAGGGGGGAAAAATCAGTATTTCAGTGACAATTGCTACTGCTGTGCTACAAAGAAACTCATTACTTGAGCTGAATAAAAGAATCTAATTCCTTTTTTCTTTCTTACTTCAACCAGTTAAAAAAAAAAAAAATTAAAGACACCAACAGGTTTGAAACCAAGAGATCTTAAAAGTATAGACTAGAAGTTTGGATGTTTCTCTCTTAACCTATCCCAAAGAGATGTGGTGAGAATTATAAAGGACTTTTTTTTTTTTTTAACTGACAAAGTATGGTTTTAAAGTGTTTTTCATTTAAAATTTTCGAATTTAAAAACTAATTTAAAAAGAACCTAGGATAGGACTGCACTAGCAAGGTGAAAATATCCAGTGGCTTCTAGGAGACTGGTTTTACTCTTTGCCATTGGAAAAAAACATCCCTTTTTCATTTTGATCTCAAGAGTCAAGGAAGCTGGAAAGTTTGGCTGATGATTCTTTTTTTTAAAGATTTTATTTATCTATTTGACAGAGATCACAAGCAGGAAGAGAGGCAGGCAGAGAGAGAGGAGAGGGGAGGAAGCAGGCTCCCCGCCGAGCAGAGAGCCCCATGCGGGGCTCCATCCCAGGACCCCGGGATCATGGCCCGGCCGAAGACAGAGGCTTAACCCACTGAGCCACCCAGGCACCCCTGGCTGATGATTCTTTATGGTATCTGTACAGTTCTTCTTCTGTGCATAACCACACATATCAAGGCCCGTGTTGGGGTTGCCTTTTTAGCATTGGAAATAGTATTTGTACCAACGATAGCGTGGAAGTACCGCCAACAGAATAGAATAAAGTTATCTGGTAGGGGAGTCTTGTCTTCTTATCTCTGACCTCATTAACATCAATCAATTGAGTTAATAATCAACACAGACTGCCAGTTACACTTTAGCAGTTTCCAACACTGGGAGTTTAAAAATACTGACGCTTGGTGGCTGCCTACACCACTTTTTTTTTTTTTTTAAGATTTTATTTATTTATTTGACAGAGAGAGATCACAGGTAGGCAGAGAGGCAGGTGGGGGGGGCGGTGATGGTTCGGGGGACGGGAAGCAGGCTCCCTGCTGAGTAGAGAGCCTGATGCTGGACTTGATCCAGGACCCTGAGATCATGACCTGAGCTGAAGGCAGAGGCTTAACCCGCTGAGCCACCCAGGCACCCCTGCTTACACTACTTCCAAGGTGATAGGTTTGGGTGGTGTTCTGGGCGTCAACATTCTGAAATTAGCTCCAGGTAATTCTCATGAGCAGCGCAAACTGAGAGTCACTGCTCCACTCCCGATCATCTTCTGCAGACTGACCCGACTAAGGCTATTGTGGATTGCAGAGTTTATTGATAACAGAAATCATCTACTTTCTTCTCCCAGTCAAGCAAGCAAATCTGGCAGTATTGAGAGTAATGACTCCTCTATCCACATTATAGGAGTCAGAGTTAAATTTCAGGTCTCCAGATTTCTAGTCTTTTCCTACTTAAAGTGGGATCCTTGGACCAGAAGTAGCAAGAGCTTGTTAGGAATGCAGAATCTGAGGCCATATCCCTGACCACCAAAATCAGAGTCTGCTTTTTTTTTTCTTTTTTTTTTTTAAGATTTTATTTATTTATTTTATTTATTTATTTCAGAGAGAGAGAGAGAGAGAACATGAGCAGGAGAGAGGGGTAGAGGGAAAGCAGACTCCCTGCTGAGTGGGGAGCCCAATGCAGTACTCAGTCAGGACCCTGAGATCATGACCTGAGCCAAAGGCAGACGCTTAACCAACTGAGCCACCCAGGAGCCCCCAGAGTCTGCTTTTATACTAACTTCCCCAGCTACTTGGTATTGACCCCAGGTGAGAGCTTTGAGAGGCCTTCATCTTCACCATCACTTCACTGCCATCTCTGAGAGCCCTCAGGATCATCTCTACAGCCTCAACATCTAATGCAATGCTTGGAACATAAAAGCAACTGTTGCATTTTACGTTCATTTTTGCTATAAAATATGTCAGACATATAGTCCTTTTAAATAAATTATCCTTCAAAATAAATGAACTTGATTATATTTTCTATATACTGTTTGAGATTTCATCTTTAATTGAGTACCTGTGCTGTACTGGATACTGTAACTACAAAGGCAAAAGAGATCCTTTTTTCACTGTCTAGTTGGGGGAAAGAGAGGGACAATAAGCAGATAGGGTAACACTGTGGGGTAAGAGCCACGGTGGAAATACTGTGGCATAAGAGCTCACAATGTTTGCTATGGAAACATGGCGAGAGAGCATTGGGTCTGTGTCTTTGAGGTAGCATGGGATGGTCTTTGGGATGGCATTGGGGTCTTAAGGGCAAGTGAAAGCAAAGTTGGCCCCACACAGCAATCAGGAGTCAGCCAAGTAGTGGAGGTGTGGGGATGCAGGCAGTGCTATGCACAGGGTCTTAGGAAGAGAGCGTCATCGGCAGAGGTTCGGAGTCCACACACTTCTCTACCCTGTGTGTCAAAACATAAGACAAATAACCACACTCAGGAATGATGGTTCTTGACCATCCAGTAGATGGATAGTAAAGTACTAAAGATGACTGGACTTGGTATACGGGGTGGAGAGGAGGGTTCCTTTATTTCTTATCTACTTGGCTTTAGATAAAAGGGAAAATATTTAGAAAACCAGGGGACGGGGTGCCTGGGTGGCTGAGTGGGTTAAGCCTCTGTCTTCTGCTCAGGTCATGATCTCAGGGTCCTGGGATTGAGCCCCACATGAGGCTCTCTTCTCAGTAGGGAGCCTGCTTCCCCCTCTCTCTCTGCCTGCCTCTCTGCCTAATTGAGATCTCTGTCAAATAAATAAATAAAAGCTTTAAGAAAGAAAGAAAGAAAACCAGGGGACAGCCCAAAACATTTTACAACTTGGCAATACGAATTGCCTGTTAATGGGGGTATACCTTATAGCCCAGAGTTCAGAGGTCTTGTAATTGTGCTCTTTTGGTCCCTAGCCTTCAGTAGCCTAACATTCAGAGTCAACAGTAAACAAACCATAGTCCAATCCAGACAGAATCAGCCAATTCCAGTATCTTCAAAGCACCATTTCCAAAGGAGACTGTGGATTTAGACCCATGCCGTCCAGTACAATAACTACGAGGCATATGGGGCTATAGAGTGCTTAAAATGTAGTTAGTCTAAACTGAGTTGTGCTGTAAGTGTAAAATACACACCAGATTTTTGAAGACTTACTACAAATCATGTAGAAAGCTCATTAATGTTTTATATTATTATAAGGTTAAAATGCTTATATTTTGGTTACTTTGGGGATTAAAGGAGATATAAATTAAAAGTAATTTAACCTGTTCTGTACTTTTTAAAATGTAGCTAAAAAATTCAAAGAATATATATGTGGCTCACATTATATTTCTGTGAATAGAACTGACCTAGACCCTTTCAACCTGAAAATACTACAAATAATAATTTTTCTCTTCCCCCCCAACCCTGGAAACACACTCCCAATTTCACCTCTGACTCCAGAGGACTCGGAAGTGGTTTTAGCTCTGCAGTTGTAGAGACATACTTTTTCAATGGTTGTGACAAATCGGGGTGAAGTCAAATGGGTAACAGGCAAAATATTGCATTTATCAAGTATTCACTTTAATGTGTCTTTTAAACATCACTACTATTATTTTTATTGCATAGTTATGTAGGCTTATGACTTGTCCAACTCTTTCCCTCTCAAGCCTGAATAAAATGCCATTGTCAAGCACACCTTCTCTAATCTGTGCTATTTGACATACACGAGGTAGGACGAAGCTTTCGGTTCTGTTTTCACTTCAGTGCAGATGTGAAAGTTCCAGTTAATGAGAGAGTTGTGTAGTGTTTGTGTTTCAGGAAGAAAAGGCTCCCTGAATCTGCCTTAAAGCTTTAGATATTCTGTACAGGGAATAAAGTGACATGCTCAAATTAACTGTGGCCAGACAGATTCACATGATATGAATATAAATGTTTGAGTCTTGCTCAAATTAAGGTTCTTGGTATCAGGGAAAGCACTTTCTCACTAGGCAGTCAAAATCACTATATTGCACTCTACTACTGGGACCTATAGTACAGGATTTGCATTGAACTCAACTATGCGATTTGATTTAATATACTTTTTATAATACTTTTCAAGGGAACTTCTTCAGGGGTCTAAAATTTTCAGTCCATATTTCTTTTCTTTGGTTTTAAGGAACTTCAGTAATCTTTCCACTTTATACCCAATTATGTGGTTAATTGGAAAGGCTATGGAGGTTAGAATGGTAGTTTTGGAGTCAGCAGACAGGTTTCCATGCCTTACCATCCAGTGATCAGAAGGCTATCAGTGTGCCAAAAAAACCCAACCTTTTGAAAGACTAATTCCTTGAATTGCTATTTCTCCAAAAACCATCTCTTCACCAAAATCCAGTTCCCCTGTCAGATAGTTCCTGGAATGATCAATTAACCAAATCATGGATTTGCCAACACTTTCCTTGGATGAAGCTTCTCTAAAGTTTATCACAGATCCCACTGAGTGAGGCAACCATGGCAGCTTGAGAGGCCAATTCAAAGTTTTGGTTTGAACTCCTAATTTTTATTTTTTGCCACAGCCATTTTACCGTCATTGGTAGGCTCTGAAAGTTCAGTGTACTCCACGTTTTCTTAAATATTGGTCCCTGACTTTGGGGAATTAAAGTCATTTTCACTTCATAATGTTGTGCTTGTTCTAAATTCAAGAACTTCTATGAGGCATGAGGATAAAATGAGTTTCTCTCATCCAACTCATTTAATTGGACCCATTGCCTTTCACCCCTGTTTGATTCACAGATTTGCTACTTGGATAAATTAAATGGATTACTTGCCATGTCATAAACATTTTTAAAGTGCTAAAGATGTGAAACAAACAGGAACAGACATTTGGCTAGTCTGGCTGACGAATGAGCTGTGGGACTGCAGGGCATGAATGGCTGTGGTAAACTAATAATCCTAAACTAAAACTAAGACTAAACAAAATGAAATCTTAGAAATGTCATCATGGGCTGTTGAACCATCCCATGCAACTCAGTTTGCTAGAAATGTCATCAAATGCACAAAGTTTGTCCCTTCGCTATGTTGACTCAGTCCTAGTTTTCGGGAAGATGCAAGGTGAAAGCAGATATCATTATAAGCAGTAGAAAGGAAGGGCAAATTCCCAGAAGGGATTTTATAACAGACCATGGAGGTAGGACCTCACATCTGATCTATATCAGTAACTAATACAAATTTAAATTCCAAACAAATGTTGCCATGAAGACAAAGTAAAAGCCAACCATTGACTAAACCTTCAACCACTAAGGATAATTGTAATTACTGTAAAAATAATAGTTTAAAGAAATAAGTTCTTGCTAAATTCAACAATTTGACCATTCTTCGAATTCATTGGGTAAACTGGCCATTTCGGTGAATGGATTTTTCAGCAAACTGTCCTAAAGATACAGGATTTGGGACTAGTCAGTCAACTATTGTATATCTCACTCACTTTACTCTAAATGGGGATGATAAGGATAAGCACCTCTTATATGTTCCTTTAAACCCAGAAAATCCATTTTTTTTGCAAGGATGAAATGAGGTAACACGTGTATGGCACCTAGCATTTAGCTTAATTGTGTTGTTTCCTTCCTCTTGGAATGAAGGTCTGCCAACGGCTGGGCCACCCACCAACAGTCTGCCAAATCAGGTCAGTTTTCTGGGCCCTAGCTTTCTCAACCTTAAAGTGAAGGGATTTGACTTATCTCTAAGATCTCCTTCTATGAATTCCATGGTGTTAAAAACAAAAATGAACTCTGGTCTACTGAATCAAGAGCTGCTTAATTCCAACGTTTCAGAGTCTCGATCCCCCATAAGGACAGAAATCAGTGAGCTAACTGGATCACTGGTACAAATGATGAAGAGCCTCTGAGTTGTTTGCTAGGACCCTGGATATTCTATGGTCGCAGGAATCTCAAGGTGATTTGTTTTTCCGTAATACTGAGGAAAAACAAGCTTGGTCCTGTCTAAGCCGTGGGCTGGGAAGGGGTGAAGGATGGGAAGACCCTGACTACATGCATGCCTGTGGGTGGCCTTGGGCTTCAGGCAGATGTCCACACATAGTTTAGCTCCAGTGAGACCCTCCTTATTGACAGACCTGTGGCACACGGGCTGTGCCAGGATCGCCTGAAGGCTGACTGGGCACCTCGTGGTGTGTACACCCAATATGCCTCACCTGTTGGTCTCTGTTCCTTTCCACTCTACCCTGGGCTTTTTGTGATGATCCATATTGTGCATTTGCTATCCTCAAGTAGTCTCTCTTTTATCAAAAGAAGATAAGCTTATGCTTGACTGTATTACAGCATCTGAACATTTCTGTGCAAAGCAAGTCTTTATTCTGGCTATAGCACACCACACTTGTGAATTCAAATTAGTTAGAATAATAAATAAAAACTTTTTTAGAGCAGACCAACAAGCTTCTGTTGAAAATAGCTATGCCTAATTTAAAATGCTATAGAAAAACTCAACTCTTTCTTCTCAATATTTTATAATGTTAGAGGTTTTCCACAAACACAGCAAAGTTTACAAATCCACTGATTGTGCATCCAGTCAATATTATATCCTTAGACCAACTGCATTTCCCTACATGATTTTAAGTCTATCTTCAGGACTTCTAAACAAAGTAAAAAAGCACACACTTTCTTTACATTTCCATCCATAAAATGCAGCACAAATCTCACTCCGTTTACTCAGGGGAAAAAGAAAGAGACATCTCCATGCTCTAGGAACCATTGACAGAACATATTGCAATCTTTTCATTAAGTTCACACAAAATGAGGATTTAACGCATGGGCAAAACAGCCCATCCCTAGAGGTTCCATTGCCCATAATCCCACCTTGAAAATAGCTCCATATTAATTGTTGCAGCCAAGTGGACACGGAGTTTTACTGCGCGGCACTCCCACTTCACAGATAACTAACTGCAATTCTGGAAACCTTTGTTTTTCATTTTCTAACACAGCCTTATTCAAGCAAATATTTTATATGTTCCTTTAAACCCAGAAAATCCATATGGATCAAGCTAAACATTCATGTCTTTGCTGTATTTCGATTTTAACTGTGTGACTTTTAGAATATTTATAAGGACATATCGTTGTAAGTATATATACCCACATATAAATATATGTATGTATGTACTCCGCTTTAAAATGTGACATCTGAAAATTCATATTTCATAAACTGATAAATTGCAAATCGGTCATCCACATTACTAAGGAACGAGCCGAAACCTCCTTTAAGTAGCCATATCCCTGGTTAATTTAAAATATGATTCAATTTACAAGTATTTTATTTTCACTTCACTCTCAGGATGCATTTGTTGTTTAAAGTGAGGAGCACCTGGATGAAATGGACATGTATAAAGTCTGGCTCACCTTTCCTATTTCTGTGCCTCACACTGGTACTCTTGCAAGTCTACACTTTATACAAAATTATGTAGTTCAGCCTTTTAATAGACCCAGAATAAGGGATTTCCCGAAATAGCCATTGGGACACGTATTATACTTCCTTCCTTAAAACAAAGAAAACAGAATTTTCTAGATAGTAAATCCCTCACTACCCATAATGCCACCTTCCACAGAAGAAGCGCTTGGTTGTTTCAGGGTACCATACATAGTTTGCGGCTTTAGCCTGGTTAAAAAAAAAAAAAAAAAATCCTGGCACAAAAACAGCCAGTGGGACTAACGTGCCAATTTTGAATTGTTCACTGTTTTTATTATAGGTTCTAGGTTTCAGATGAACGGGAGCCTCCTATTGCTTTTATAGCAGGATATTAAATTTCAGCCTCTGGCAAGCAGCACCTGCCCTCTTCCGGGCATGCTCCAGTCAGTCGTCGGCCATGTGATACTTTAATGTAATGTATATTTTGTGTTTTGTGCTACATGGGGATTTAAACATTTGGGAACATGATCTCTCCCTGAAGGTATGTAACCCGTGGCGTTAGGTCTTGATAAGGGCTCCACACAACTAAAATTTAGTGTGTATGGAAAGTCCTGCCTTCCGCAGGGTGTTTTGAGTGGTGAAACGACACAAAATCTTACGAGCGTCTTCGGCAAGTGAGTAGAAGAGCTCATTCCCTTTGGATGGAATTACTTGAAATCTCTCTCTCTGGCAGTCTATTAAACTGACCACACAGTATAGATTACCTATTGTGTAGAGAATTTATCATGTATATGGGTACCGATCTGAGCTCTATAAAGGGATTTGTATATTCTCCCCTAAATTTGAAATTAGGGATATTTAAAATAATTAGTAACCACTGGATAAACTGCTCATCTTTAAGATTTCTCTATAGGTATTCAATTAGATTAAAAAAAAAAAACTAGAACAAGTAAGGCAAATTTAAATTTAAATTTAAATTCAGGGGGTCCAAGGGTGGCTCAGTTGGTTAAGACGCCAACTCTTGGTTTCTGCTCAGGTCATGATCTAAGGTCCTGGGATCGAACCCCGCTCCTGGCTCTCTGCTGGGTGCAGAGTCTGCTTGAGGATTCTTTTTTGTGCTCTCCCTCTGCCCCTCCCCCCAATTGTGTGCCTGGGTACACGCTCTCTCAAATGAATAAATCTTTTAAAAAATTAATAAATTTCAATGCAGACAATGATTAAGTCTGTTACTAAAATAAAAGACAACTCAAAAGTAAAAGACATTCTGTAACATCCTTAGTTTTGGTATTTTCAGCATCTGAAGTCCATTTTCACAGCATTCCTCTCAAGGTTTGATCTTCCAGAGTTGCCCAGCTGAGCTTACAACTTGTTACTCAGTTAAAAATGGCATTTAATCTGCTAGTACACAACTGTGGAACTATGAATGGCTTCTTGAAATGGGATATATTTAACCTTTACTTATATATTAAATCACAAAACATAGCATCATAGGATTAGAATAGATCTTAAAGTTCTTCAGCCCAATCACCCATCTGATACTTTAATTCCTTCTAGAACATTCTTGCCAAACTGATTTTTCATAAGTGCACTTCTACTTTAATGAGTCACCCCAATATTGGTTTCCTACTCAACATCCCAAACAATGCCCTCCCATCCTCAAAATGCTGAGTAACACACTCAGGATTGTAGCATTTTCTGAACCAGGGAATAGGTCACAGCAGAGTCTCTTATTGACTTATTGTTTTTAAATACTTGATGTGTGCCTTTAGCATTGGGCTTTTGTGTCTGACTTGTTCAGCAGCTACTACAGATAAGGTTCGGATACCACAAGTCAATAATTGAAATTTGAAATGGCCTAAAAGGCTGAAATAGGTTCCTATCTGCCATTATGATTTGGTAATGAAGTGAGAGTCCAAGTTAAGTGATATCTCTCTGGTGGCTTGAAATCAGTGTTGGTGGGAGTATTTACACCACAGAAATTGGCAAGTAGTTTAAATTGTCATCTAAGGAGTTGTGCATAATTTAATATGAAGGAGGACAACAGCATAAAATGCACGCCAGATATGCTGCTTTAAAGAAACCAAATATATTACAAAGTTCTGGATTTTTATATTAAATATTATGGTAATGTCAATAACTATGGAAAAATGAAATCTAGAACCTTAAGCTAGAGACTATCATAAAAGCGTCCTTTCTCTTTAAGTGACTTGTTTCTTTTGAGGTCAGTTCTTTAACTTCTTTGGGAATCTTGAAAATTTACTTAGGTGACTTGCAGAAAACCACTATTCTTTGCAAACATCGAATACGATGGAATCACTGCATGGTTTTCGATAACTGATCCACAAACCGAAAATCTCCGAGTTGACTTGTGGAAGCATTATACAAAGTAATAATAACCATTTAAAAAAAATCCGTGATTACGTATGGATGTGATAATCTGTAGCAGCACTATCAGATAAATAATACATATTTAAAAATTTTCTGTAATTACATGTTTACCCGATAGGCCAGAACGACTCTGTCCCAAGGAGCTGTTACAGACTGAGTAAATAATACATGTTTTAAAGTCCATAATTACATATGTAAACGATAGACTATCGAGTAAATAATGCACATTTTAAAAAGTCCATAATTACATATTTACATGATAGTCTGTAAATTCTGTAATTACTTATTTACACAATAGACCATAACAGCTGTTACAGTCTATTATGTTAACTCTCATAGAATTATATTATGGATTTTTTAAAACACCATAAAGAACCTAAGGAATGAAATGATAGAAATGAAATAAAATATAAACTCACACTTACTATAGCTCTCTCAAAAGAGGACTATTTCAAGTTCAGGTAAAACTCATGACTGGTACTTTCAGTGATAACTACGGACTTAAAATTTATTTGCCAAAATAGAAGTTAGGCATCCCAGAACGAGAAATAACTAGGTAGTGTGATATTAGGTCAAACTTTTCCACTATTTCCATGGATAGAACTTAATCCTGGTTGCAAAAATAAATTAACATAAAATTGAGTTTTATTTATTTAATTAACCAATTATGTTTAGTAAGTTAGGCTTCTCATAAAATTACAGTGAAGCACAACCATTAGATTAGTATTTATGGTCTTCATTTATTCTTTAGATATAGAATATCCTTTAGTTTGTACATACTAATACGATATTGGGGAGTGTGTACATAGGTTATACATAATGACAACATATGCATTTGTAGGTTTTCAATTGCTTTCTTATCTTTTAAGTACTTTCACGGATTAAGGACTCATACAGTGCATTTTAAATCTCAACTTCTGAAATTATTCTTAAGTTA
Source organism: Lontra canadensis (assembly GCF_010015895.1). Classification (NCBI taxonomy): domain Eukaryota; kingdom Metazoa; phylum Chordata; class Mammalia; order Carnivora; family Mustelidae; genus Lontra; species Lontra canadensis. Next base: position 13,105,478 of record NW_022631044.1, on the reverse strand, counting down.
AATACAAGATCAATGCAACTAAATGAGACTTCTGTCCATAATTACTACTAAATAGCAAGGCTAAATCAATCCAGTGAGAATCTGTCATTTAGTGCTGTTGGACTATATATTCTTAGTAATAAAACACAGTATGGGAGAAACCTTTGATTCTATTTGTTAGGTATTATTCTGTAAGATATTTGACGGCTTGAAATAAATGAGTGCTTGGATTTTCAGAGAGCTGTTGTACAAAAATAAGTCTTTGCATTTCATAAAATTTATTTTCACTTCATATTTGAGCTACAAACTCCTGACATTTCTCAGCAACATCCATCGATGATGTTATTTAAGCCAGTGGCTTTCAAATTTCTTTGAATGCGACTCTTGGTAAGAAATAATTTACATTAGGGCCTAGTTCGTACATACAAAACCTTCACAAAACCATACACACCCTTAACAAATGTAATGCACTCTCATATTATCTACTCCACTGTTTTCTATATTATTTTGTAAAAATGCTAATTGTGACTCACCAAATTGATTTCATGATCCACAGATGGGTCATGACCTGCAATTTGAAAGACACAGATTCAGGCAATGCTTTTTTATTGCTAGGGCACACATGGCTTCCTTACCTTATAATAGGTAGGTAAAATCTGGTTATATTTGGACTGGAAACATTCTATTTGTGGATTACAGCATAGTCTAATGGAAGTTAACTCATTATTCATGAATGTAGAAATATATAATAAAGACATGAAGTTTTCTCATCTATGTCTCTAAGGTTAAAGGTCTGGAAATAGAGCATCCTAGAGTACATTATTCAAGAGTTATTACCGAAACTATAGAAATTATTTAATGGGAGCTCTGCAGAGAGACACAACAGATTTCTGACTCAGAATGTCCTGCTTGAGAAGGGATTCATTTTGTGGGCATTGTTTTTTGTTTTTCTTTCAAGATTTTATTCATTTCTTTTAAAGTGAGGACGAGAGAGAGAGAGAGAGAGAGAGAGAAAGAGTGCACACACACACACACACACACACGCATGCACAAGTGGGGGGAGGGGCAGGAGGAGAGGGAGAAAATCTCAAGCCATTTTCTCACTGAGCGTGGAACCCAGTGCAGGGCTTGATCTCACAACCTCAAGATCATGACCTGACCAAGAGTCAGAAGTTCAAATAACTGAGCCACTCAAGTGCACCTTGGGGGGCATTGTTGATGGTCCCAGTGAAGATTTGGAAGCACAGAAGGAAATACTCCTGCAACTGTGACAAAGGATCAGAGAGATTTTCACCTTTTCATGGTAAGGAAGTCTTTCACTAATGAAATTTCCTGGGGAGCCTGGGTGGCTCAGTCATGGGATCCAGCCCTGCATAAGGCTCCCTGCTTAGCCGGAAGCCTGCTTCTCCCTCCCCACTCCCCCTGTTTGTGTTCCCTCCCTAGGTATCTCTTTCTCTGTCAAGTAAATAAAATCTGCAAAAAATTAAAAAATGACATTTCCTAGTGTATTTAAATATATCAGAATTCTAATTAGTGAATTTGAAATTAGGATCCTGAATAAAAAACTCACCACCATTAATTGGTAAAAAAAGTTAAGTATTTAGCAAATTATTATTTTATTCTCCTTTTAGGTCAATAATCGCTAAAATACAGTATGCTCAGATTATATTGTGGAATATAGAGAAGAAAAAAGTGTTCAAGAAGAAGCCTGGGGAAATTTACACCAGACACAAATATCTAAAATTGATACTAGGGGTGCCTGGGTGGCTCAGTGTGTTAAGCATCTGCCTTTGGCTCAGGTCGCGATCTCAGGGTCCTGGGATCAAGCCCCACATCAGGCTCTCTGTTCATCAGGGAGCCTGCTTCTCCCTCTCCCTCTGCCTGCCTCTCTGCCTACTTGTGATCTCTGTCTGTCAAATAAAATCTTTAAAAAAATAGAATAAAATAAAAAGAAAAGAAAATTGATACCATCTACTGGTCTCTACCGTGTAGATAATTTACATTAGAGAAAGGAGAAGGAAGGAAATTTGTGTTCGTATTCCTCAATGATCTAATTTTCATGATTTTGGATAAGCTCAATAGGTGAAGATCTTCAGATCACAAAAATATATTTGCAAATTCCGTCACAACCTCAAATATGCATCATGTCAGATGGCTTATTCTAATTTTTTCAAACAAATCTCCATGCCTTATTTTCTCCTGCATTCTTTAGAGTACAGCCCTCCATCCCCCCTACCCTCTCAGACTGGAGAAATTGCAGTTGTCCTTAGCCTCTCACTCTCCTTCCTTCTTCTTCCTGATCAGTCAAGACCATGTCTTTTATGGTCTATTTCCTAAAGAGATTTCGAACATTCCCTTCCTTTCCATCCCCATGGCCATTTTCTATGTTCAGACCCTCATTATTTGCTATCGCAGTTCCTTTAAGCCTCTGGAAGGATCTTCTGGCCTCCAGACCACCTCTATCGCTTCATCTTTGACACAGCTGCCAGGACAGTCATTCTAAAAATCAGACCCTAATCATGCGTGGCCTTTGCTGATGGTTCCCCTTCCCTTTGCTTTCTCTGGCTGGCTTTGTCCATCCTTCCAAACACAGTAGCAGAGCTGCCCCAGCGCCGCGGCTGTGGTCAGAGCTTCTCCAGCCGGGGACGGCTGTTGTACCTTGGGCCTGGCTCCATCTTTGCGCGATCAAACTGTTCTACTGCATGTTTGTCTCTCTTCCTTATAAAATTTTAATTTCTCAGAACACAAGGACTATTCTCTTTTTACCAAGAAATATGACGTGCTCAAGAAATACCCATGAAATGATTCGTTGGAAGAACCACAGTCTCAGATAGGAATGCCCAATGCAGGCTAGTATTTTTCAATTGGATTTATAGGTGGAGTTTCATCTTCCAATGGCAACTAAAGAAATCAGAAATATGAGACGCAGGAAATAGGAGTCACATCTTAGCGATGGAATTTTCCCTCCAGATTACAGATTCATTTAGGAACTGCATCAGCCTAGAACCCAGACTCTGACATGTTCTTTTGAGTGATTGAAATCTGCTCCCATCCTGGATTTTTTATATGTACACCAGAAATTATTTCCACATGACAGGGAGCAGCTTTCTTGAACTCTGTACCCAAATCAGATGCTGCATTTTAAAACCCCGAATCGCTTTATTTAAAAAGACAATTTCTTTAGCTGTATTCTATAGTTAGAAGTGGATATCATGATGGGGACTTTTTTTCCTGGAGGAATTTCCCTCTTGCTAAATTGAAGTTTCGGAAATCTGTGACTTAGTAGCAAATGATTGCATTACTCAGATATTGTAATGCCAAATATGTATGTATCGGAGAAGTTATTTTATTTATATGCATTTGTTTTCTTTTTATTATAGTGGAATTGAAGACAGAGATAGATTTCTTCCCTGCAGTGTTAACTACAGTAAGGGTTAGCATTATAGAATGTCATTCAACTGGCTCTTATGATAATAAATATTTCTGTGACAAAACCTACTCTGAACCTGAATTCTCCAAAAATCTCTTTCCTTTAGCTACCATTATACTTCAAGGAGAAAGCAGAGAAAATGGAGAAGCAGTAGACTACTTCTACAAACCTGTAAGCAATTAAATAAAACTCATACATATGAAGGACCTCTTTTCTTTACGTTATTCTGCCTGTCAGTTGAGCAGTATGTAGATTTTTTCCCTCTTCTTATTCAAAGTTGATGCTCTTGGTGGTGCTATTGTCCGTTCATGAACATGCCTTGAAATACAGGGTCTGTGCCAGAGATATTGATAAGCTAGATTCTTTGTCTAGTAACCATTTATTTAGTCATTAAAAATATCACTGAGCACCCCTTGTGGGAAATGGAAGCACGAACGCAAACCCTGGCTTCAAGGAGCGTGTAGTCTAGAAATGGTGATAAGATGTATACATAAATATAACTGAATTTAAAAGTTGCTGTGTTAAAGGGATCCGACTACTTCTTACACTGTCGGCCGGGAGTCTGAGTCACCATCTCCTGGTTAGGTAGCTGCCAGAGTCTGCTAATTGCTTTCCCTACTCCTGTCTGACCCCTTCAAACTATTCTCAGCAGCAAGAGGATCCTTTTGAACAGGAAGTCAGATCGTGTCACTCCTCAGCTCAAAACTCTGCAATGGCCCCCATTTCAGGGTCATAATCTGCCTCCTCAGGCTCCATACCATCAGCTTCTGACCCCATCTCCTACTACTCTTCCCCGCCTTCACATCCCTCAAGCCTCTCTGGTCTCTCTAGTCCTGAAAAAGTTCAGGTGTGTATCTTCTAATTCTTTCTATTGGCTCCTCCTGCTGCTTGGAATGCTCTCCCCCGCGCCCCATCACAACCGGCATCGCTAATTCCTCCCCTCCAAGTCCTCAAGTTTGCCCGGATTTCGCCTTCTTAGTAAGCCCCACCTTAACCTCTACTTTAATCATTGGAATCCTTTACACCCTCTCCCTCTGCTGTACATTTCGTTTTACCAAGGAATCGATCCCCTTCTAAATACTGGGTATTTGTTCATGATGTTTAGGGGTTGGGGGTCTGTCCCTTATTAGAATCTCAGCTCCAGAAAACAGGGATCTTTACTTTGTTCACTAATGCCTCTGAAGCACCTACGAATAAGCATTCAATGACTGTTAGTTGAATAAATGAAAAAAAATGAATAGGATTTACAGATAGTGTATTATTTATAGGTGAAAGAGATTCATTCTAAGAGGAAGGGATCAGAAAGGTTTCATTGAAGGTTTACTGGAGCAGAATCTTGATAGAGGAGTAAAATTTGGAAGCATATAAATACATTTAAGTAAAATGCTCTTACTCATTGTTTTAATATTGTCTGGTAATTCTTATCATAATACTGCTGTTAAAGTCAGTAAGAGTCACATTGAAGAAAGAATAAAGTACATGTAGAAATATGGAAACTACTGTAAGGTTCTTTTCACCTGGGTTCTTTTCACCTGGGTCATGGCTCATTTCACCTTGAGATCTAATCTCTCCAGACCAAAAGGAAAAATAAAGGAAAAAATCATTGCAACAATCACATTAAGTCTATCATTTTCCTCTTTCCATTTCAAAATGATCTCAGAGACCTGATGTCCTCAAAGCTTACTTCTTAACTAAACATTCATTAAATACAACATATGCTTTAAAAATATTTTGTCATTTGGATGTTTTGCTGTTTAACTTTTTCTCTTTGACAGATTTAGAGGGAAAAAAGCTACATAGATATTAACATCAGATGATTAACTAGTGTAATATAATGCTAACAACATAGTTTAGTTTAGAGAAGACTCCTAAATTGAAACGTCGGCATGGTTTCTGCCTTCTTTTATTTCTTACTTAAACTGCTCAAAATGAAGCTTTTACTGCAACACTAAACACTGAACTCACAAGTTCAATACTAAAATGACTGGAGGCCATGCTGAAAATTAAGTCACAAAGAGCTAAAGAAGAACGTGAACTACAAGTCCAAGCACTGCTTTGCTCCTCTGGCAAGAGACTGTTGCTATGGTGCTGGTTCTCTTTGGACACTCACCTCTTGGTCTTTCTTGACCGCACTCCAGCCAAGCTTTTAGAGTTTGTCACTAAAATTGCCAGTGCTCATCTTTGATATCTCAGCAGCGTCTGATACACTTGAAACACTTTCTTGGCTAGTACTCCTGGGCATCCCACCTCCAGTACCCTCCTACTTCATTGCATCTCCAAGCTTTCTTTGCCGGATCCCTCTTTCTTGTTGGCTCCTCAAAGTATCGGTGTGTTCTGGGGCTCAGTCTTCATTCATCCGTTGTCTGGATCATCACTTACTCATGAAGCAATTGCCTTGGCACCCGCAGCTCTGATCCCATTTACATGCCAACGACCCTGAATGTTTATCTCTAGCACGCCTCGCTTCTCAGCTCTAAGTGTGCACCGTCACCTAATAGGCAACTCAAAATTAACATGCTTAACACAGAACACTTGGTTTCCTTTGAGCCTCACCTCTGCAAACCTCCCCCTGTGTTCTTCGTCTCAGTCAATGCCAACACCTCATCACTTGTGGGTTGCTCAGTTCCCCAAATCTTTCCTTCCTCCTCGACTCCTGCCTTTTTTTCAGACTGCACATCCAACTTTAGTGACAATTTCTGCAGACTCCTACTGCCAAGCAGCTCCCCTAAGCTGCCCCTTTTGCCTGCTCTCTGCCTTCCACTCTGGTCCTAGTCACCACCATCTCCTGGCTCTCCGCCTACATTAGCCTACCTGGTTTTCCTGCTTCCAACACATCCTCTTACAGGCTATAGTAACTTAACTTGTTTATTTCTCTGTTCCCAGCACATGGTAGGTACTCAGTAATTTTTTGAGCAAATGAATAGTAGTTGAGTAAATATAAATTATTTGTTAAGACTGATCTTATTTATTTTTAAAGATTTATTTATTTATTTATTAGAGAGGGGTAGGGAGGAGCAGAGGGAGAGGGAGAGAGAGAATCTCAAGCAGACTCCAGCCTGAGCATGGAGCCTGATGTGCGGCTTGATCCCCTAACCCTGAGATCACAAACCCAACTGAAACCAAGAGTGGACCACTTAATTGACTCAGCCACCTAGGCACCCCAAGCCTGATCTGATTCATTTTCTTACCTCCCTTGTTTTCTCTTTTTCCACTTTCCGCATATTGTTATATTTCAACCACACTACATGCCCTATTGAAGGTGACTTTTTTAAAAGTTATATTAACCAGAAAACAGTATAGATGATCCAGAGACACTTTGAAAATATTCACTGGAAATTATAAATCTCATCCCATTCATACCCTCTGCCTGGCATATAATCATTAGTTCAAGATAATTCAGATACTGGCTGCAGTTTAAGAAAAAAGTTTCCTTAGAGACACAAATTCCCATCAAACCAAATACAAAAAGACCACAAAGGAGAGAAATACAGACAGAAAGACAGAATATGAATATTTATTTCCTCTAGTGCCTTCTGAATAATTTCCATTCAGTCCATGTGGAAACTAGATCAGTTATTTCATATTTTCCATCACCCAATTCAACCTATTGCCCTTAGGCTGGTCAGAACTGGAGCTAGGTTTCTGATGGATGTTAACAGGAACTTAACAGAGAATCATAGAGATTAAAAAAAAAAAAAGTGAGAAATGAAAACAAGATGGCAGGACAGGGGTGAGCTGCCCAAGCATCTGTGTTCCAACAACCACAGAAGAGGTTTCTGGACCCCCAGCTGGTCTCCCCCATATTCCCACTTCACTTGCAGTCTTCTCACCTTCTTCCTGGTCTGGGTTCTGAGCTGATGGACAAGTACTTTGGTTTTGCACCCCCCACTCAGGGTACAAGTAAATTAGAACAACTGGAACAGTCATACATTTAGGGTCAGTCTTTCCCTAATGTTTTGCTTATTCTTTGTGTTTATTTGCTATTAGGAAATCCTCAAAGGAGAATTGTAAATATTATCAAGTGGACCTTGATAAGTTCTAGAAAAACTGTTCCTTCCTTGGGGAGTCCTTTACCTGTGCAAAAGTAGATGAATCTATGGTCATTGGATCTGACTGTGAGTTTATCAGTGAACATGATTTCAAGCAGCCTGCTCAGGTATTTATTTGATTAAGTAACTGTCTACATTTTTAAAACCAATCTTTATTTAATTTAAACTAATGTGAGGGATTGGTGGAGGGGCCAGTCTGAGTTAGTGAAAATGAACTGTGAATTTTTTTTACAAAATGGAACTCATTTTCACTCACAAAAACTTGCAGCTAATAATAGTTTTCAAGGAGAGATCTTGCCAGATTAAAGAGATAAGAATTTGTTGTTATTAGTATATTGTTTTTATATGAATGATGATGCCAAAGGACTAAAAAAAACTGTGTTGAATTAAGGAGATCAATGTATATGTTTTCCCTATAATCTTATTTTAAGGGTTGATGTGTGTTAATCCAAGGCATTTCTTAATTTTTATAAGTTTAGAATTACAGGAGACAAAGAGAATTTTTAAACTAATTATTTGAACAACACATTGGTTCATACAAAAAGTGGGGAGAAAATATTCGAAATTGAAACTATTTTAGAAAATCTGGGCCATGCCAGTACAAAGACTATAAAGCTTATTGTCGGTTATAGCCTGGGCATAACTTCATGTCTGCGGGCATAGAAACTGCAGCCAAGGATGGGCTACAGTTCAACTACAATCAAATTTCTGATATATATATAGACAAAAGTAAGCTTGAATATGATTCACTCCAAAGAGCAGTTAAAAATGTTTTATTTAATCTCCCTATTTTGTAGCATTATGTTTCACTTTGATCTATTTGTAAACTTTTTCAGTCTTTCTTAGTTATATCTATGGGTTTATATGATACTTACATAAGAGTTTTATAAGGTTCTGAAATGTTATTCCATCTAGTTATTCATTTAGTTAATACTAATCGATCATGATGTATTCACAATACTCTTAATTTTTATTCTTTTGTGTTGGGGACTTCTATGTTCCCTTTCAAATTCAGTCCTTTAGCCTCATTACATTTGTGATCATTCTTTGTTGTTGTTTAAATGAACATATGACATTTTAAATTAATTAAGCCCTCTTTTTAAAGACATTTTCTTCCATTGTAATCAGATTAAATTGAAGAGGATAAAATGAGATTCACTTTGAAACAACTGTAACCTATGACTACAATAAGGTCTAAATTCGTGTTTGAATGAGTATATTTCATCACTATTTTCATAAGTTCCATACATGATTCCTTTACTTAACATATTTTCAATGAATTAGGCCTAACAAGCATGTGTTCAAAACCTAACTGAAATTAATGCAGAGATGTTTGGGGACCTCACATCCATCTTCTAATATTTAGTTCTTTATTTAGTTCTGTATTTAGTTCTAATATTTAGGGTACTTCCTAAACTTGGAAGAATTTTGCATTGTACAGGCCGTGAAGAAATTTGAATGTTAAAAGAATTGTTCTTTTTCTTTTATTTCCCTTACTTCTGTGGAAATTAAACAACCAAAAAAACTTTAATTCAATACTGTATTATGCCTGAGGTTTTAAATACACAAAAGTCAGTAAAATAAAAGTGATGGTTCCTAGAGCAAGTATAATTCAGACATATTGCACATATATATTAAAGCATAAAAGTTAACACCATATGTACAAAATACTACACGGGCTCATTTGTGTCACCACTGATAAATGCACAACTCCTATAGGAGCTCTGAGCTCTTATAAGAGCCAGGATTTGAGTCCCAGATATGAGAGAGGTTTAGGTACAGTTGTGGGAATACTGCTACATTTCTTCTGTAAATTTTAAATTTTAACCAGGAAACTGTGGAAGTGAAAATTTCATTAGGGAAACAATTCTAAAACTTCAAATTTTTATAACCACAGATTCACTCCTCTGTTATAAATTCATTAAGGTCTCTGCCATTTATGGTCTCTGTTGGTTGTTTATTAATTTTTTCAACCAGTATGTGTTAGGAGTTTACCAGGAGCCAGACTACCTGAAATACTGGGTCATGAGCAAGCCAGATGATAATCCTTGCCATCGTGATGTTTACATTCTGTGAGGAAAGGCAGACAGCAAATATAACACATAAGTAAATTGTAAAGTAAATTGACAGGTGAAAAGTACAATAAAAAAATGGAAAAAGAAGAACAGGGTAAGGAGTGTAAGAGGTTGGTAGATATGTTGTAATATATTAAGTAGGGGAAGATGGGAGAAAAGCCTGGGAAGGTAGTAAGGGGGTCAGCTGGATTTGTAGATAGAAGAAGATGGTTCCAGGCAAACAGTTGGAGCTTGGGCCCAAAGGCAGAAGCAGGTCTAGCATATTCAAGATGCAGCCGCGGTGTGGCTGGAAGAGAATGAGTGAGAGGGAGAGTCCTAGGAGATGGGGTCAGAAAGTTAACAGGAGGCTGGTTCATGAAGGGCCTGTAGGTCATTATCTGAAGTTTGACTATTACTCTGAGCAAACTAGGATTCATTTCTACTGTTTTGAGCAGAGAAGTGCTATGATCTGACTTTACTTTTCAAAGGGTCATTCTGGCTTTTGTGTTGAGAAAAAACAATATGGCGAAGACTATGATAATAGTACAGTACAGGGCCTTATTAGAGTCTCTTAGAATAATCCAGACTATAGATTTGAACCAGGCTAGTAACACTGAAATATAGTGAGAAACATCATGCTTTGGAACTACTTTGAAGGTAGAACCAACAGGCTTTCCTAATGGGTTGGGTGTGAAGTGTGAGAGTGAAAAGGTAATCAAAGGTGGCTGCAAGGATTTTTGCTTGAGCAACTTAAAATATGTTGTTGCCATTGTCTTAGATATATGATTGCTGGTAAACAGGTTTGGAAAGAAAGATGGGAAGTTTGGTTTTGAGCTTGTTGAATTTGAGATATCTTTTAGATAGCCAAGTGGAGATGTAATCAGCTGGACCTAAGACTGGAATTCAGGAGACAAGTCTGGGCTGGCAACATAGAGGTTCTCAGTGGTTTTGAAGCCATGTCTGAATGTAGTCATCAAGGGAATGAGTGTAGATGGAGAAAAGAACAGGGCCAATGACTGAGCTCTGGAGTACTCCAACATTAGGAGGTCTGAGGGAAGAGCATGAACCAGAGAAAGAGACTGAGAAGAAATGACTAGTGAGGGGAGAGAAGAATGGTCAGCTGGGAGAAACATTGCTGGTAGATGAAGTAATATGATGACTGGGCATTGACCACTAGATTTAGCAATGTGGTTGTCACTGGAGACCTTGAGAAGAGTTTCGGTGGGGGGGTGGTACAGAAATTTGACTATAATGGGGTCAAGTGAAAAAAAAATGAAGAAAATATGCATTACTCCTTTTACATATTTTGGTGGAAAAGGTAGCAAAAAAATGGGATGAAAATTGGTGAAGATAGTGAGGTCAAAAAAGTGATAGGCTGCTAAGTATTTAACCACTGGTTCCCTGGAGCAAAAAAAAAAAAAAAAGCAGTTCTGATTTGTAGCTTTTGCCAATTTCAATAGTGTAAATACCCCCATCTTGACTAATTTCATTGAGTTGAAAAGAGATGACTCTTGAAAGCTGGCATAAGCCAACCCTAGCACACCACTGGGTCAACAGAAATTTTGCTTTGTTTTAGGATGAAAAATAATAGGTACTTTGTATATTCTGAAGGGGCTAATCCAGTGGATAGCTAGAAATTGCTCATGTAGTCAAGAGAGGAGTGAACTGCTGGATCAAATTTTCCAGAGTAAGTGAGAAGGAATGCGATCTGGTGCACAAGTAGAGGGATTGGCTTTAGATGTAAGTATATATATAGTTCATCTATATTAATAGTGGAAAAGCCAGGGCATATAGTGAAGATTCTGTAGATTGTTGTGATGCTTGTCTGTGTGTCTCTGTGCTTGTTTGCATGGAACAGAAACCCACTTAAAATACAGTAAAAAAATAGAAAAATTTTGGAAGACTATAGTGGTAGCTCAGAAAACCCAATGGGACTAATTGCACTTGAGCCTCATGACAGGAATCATTTCTCCTTTCTTGAGTTTTGGAAATATTCTTTTCTACCTTTCGGGACTGACTTTCTTCTATTTTCACTTGGCTCAAATTCAGCTTCCCTGTTCAAGTGTCCAACAGAGAGAAGCTAATTACAAATAAGGGACTCTATTAACTTAATTTATGGCACTCTCCACTGCTGGTCCAATCAACTTAGACCAGAGGAAGGAGCCACAAGTCAGTTAGCTAGGAAGATTTACTCTAAGGAGTTAGGGCAGGATCTCTAAGCAGGGTGGAGCTGAGGATGAAAAGGTGGGCATCTTCAACACAGTCACTAACAGTTTGGGGCAAGTACTGAGCGGATGTACTTCTGTGTCATCCATTCATTAATTTTCATTTTTCTCATTTGTGCATTTATTCAACAATTGATTATTGAAGATCTGTCATGTACTGGGCATTGTGGTATGCAAGGGAGATAAGAAGATGAATAAGAATGATTCTGTTCCCTACCCTAAAAGTGTTTACATTTTGTCTCAGATGTTTACAGTCTTCATCATGATGGTAGTGATAGTGTTAGCTGTTTATATCTTAAGGACCAAATGTCGAGAACATTTTGTTCTATTTACTACACAAATGTTAGTAATTAGCCCAAAGGTATCATATATTACAAAGCATTGTTTAAAAAAATCATTTATTTCCATCTTAGTCCCCTATTAAATTATTTTTGGTAATTTTTTTATACTTTATGTTTCATGGATCATTTAGTCTTTGTGAGAAAAGGAGCATGGATTAATTACTTTCATATACTGAAAAAGATATATGACCTCATGCTAATGTTTGAGATAATTCGTTTGTCTTCCAAACTATTTTTTGAATCATATAATATATATGACATTGTTTAAGACTTAAACATTACAGAAGAGAATAAAATGAAAGTTAAAATTTCCCTGCCTGAGCTCTTCCCCCTCTTAAAACTCCCAGTCTCACTTCCCAGGAAGAAATACGACCAATCATTTCATATGTAGACTTTGGGAAATTTTTAATGTATATTTAACATATTCATACACACATAGACATGGTCTTATCTTATGCACCAAAAGTACTCGATACTTGTTCTTTGAAATTCCCTGCATATATTTCTCCTTTAAGAATATTTATGGCATTGGGCTAAGAAGTAACTTGAATCCCAAGGACTAACTTTCTCCCCTGAACGGATCTGAGATGGAAACTCTCAGTAACTATATCTTTGCATGTAAAATTAATCCATTTTACTGAATTGTGTTTCAGAAAAATTGTGTAACTTGGCCATGATCACATAATTAGAAAATGGCACAGGTGAGACTCAAACCCATATCCTTATTGTACTGGACTCCACCATCCCCTAAATGATCTTGACTCTTAAATCATATATAATTATGTTCCTTTTTCATGACTTTCAAAAACGATTTCTTTTTCCATGCTTTTAACAAACCTTTCTGTGGTACCTGTTGGTAATGGAGGTGCCACGTCTGAAATGGTATGCTCTCCATGGTAATGAAATAACCACAAGTTTACTTCTTTGAGTTGAAAAATTTTCATGTTTCCCTGAACTCAGAACATTTTGCAGTTCAGACTCTTGCAGTTGATTAGCTTTTTTAAAAAATTTAATTTAATTTTTTTCAGTGTTCCAAGATTCCTTGTTTATGCACCACATCCAGTGCTCCATGCAATACGTGCCCTCCTTAATACCCACCACCAGACTCACTCAATCCCCCACTTTTCTCCCCTCCAAAACCCTCAGTTTGTTTCTCAGAGTCCACAGTCTCTCATGGTTTGTCTCCCCCTCCGATTTCCCTCAACTCACTTCTCTCCATCTCCCAATGCCCTCCGTGTTATTCCTTATGCTCCATTAGTAAGCGAAACCATATGATAACTGACTCTCTGCTTGACTTATTTCACTCAGCATCATCTCCTCCAGTCCCATCCGTGTTGATTCAAAAGTTGTGTATTCATCCTTTCTGGTGGAGGCATAATACTCCTTTGTATATATGGACCATATCTTCTTTATCCATTTGTCCGTTGAAGGGCATCTTGGTTCTTTCCACAGTTTGGCAACTGTGGCCATTGCTGCTATGATTAACTTTTTAAAAATGTATTGGGGCTATCTTCCTGAAGGATAATTTTTCTTATGGTCTTTGGTTGCCAAACAGTTGACAGATTCTCTCTCCTACCTTCCTTTAAGAATAACAAGTAACCACCTTGGAAAGAAGGAATGCATATTTTTAAGCATCTCTCAGGCCAAATATTCTGGTGAATAATTTCTTTCTTGGCTGAATACTTGAGCCTCAGCTTTGATATGTGTGTTCCCTTTAAGAAAACAGTATCCCCCTATTTTTAAGGCTAGAAAAAATATCATTAATTTTTTCAGTGAGAATTCTACAATTCTAATTGCAGATAGAAAAAAGAATGAGGGCAGAGCTCTTTTTAGTATTTTGAGAATTGGACCTTTTCTGTTTCAGTCTGTAGACTATAGGAATCTTTAAAGCCCATGATCAGTAAATGAGCATTTGTTTTTAAGGCCATTAATCACCTATATAACATTCTAGTACTATCACTTTGTATTATAGTTTTGTTTGTTTATTTATTTGTTTGTTTGTTTTTGGATAGGATCCTGAGAAAGTTTTCTTTCGGAAACTTCAGTCACCTACATGCTAAAGAAAATGCACCTCTCTTAATCATTGAGATATTAATTTGGAGCTATAAAAAAGTGAAACCAATGCCATCAATGATACAGGAAGTGAAAAATATCCATTAGGTAATACAGAGAATGAGCAGTGTCAACTTTGCAAATTGCCCACACATTCATTTCCTCTCTCCTTAGCCAATATGCTTACTGCTCTATCTTTCCAACAAGTCAGTGACATTTAGTAAGAGCCCACCATATGTTAAACAGCAATGTAAGTGTTGAGGGTAGATACAAAAGGACTAGAAAATAAGGATAATTCTCTGGAGGAATGTATAATCTAGTTACCTTTCTTCCCTTTGCTTTTCCCACTCAATCTCTTTATTTTATTCCACTTAATTTTCATTCTATGGGGTCCTCAAACATCTATCCTATGGCTACTATGTTCTTTTTTTCTTTTGTGTACTCTCTATTCCACTTGGAAATACAATTCAGGGCTTTTAAACTCTTTCTTTCTTTCTTTCTTTCTTTTTTTTATTTAACATAGGCCACATGATATATGGTTATGAAAAGTAAGATAATACATACTGTAAAGACAATTTTGTAGGTGCTCACAATACTCCAGATATACATATATATGTGTGTTTGTGTGTGTGTAAAATCCTATAAGCCTAGGATAGCTATGTGCTTCAACAACTATTTTCAACATGTGTATTCAATAATATACATTTATATATAATCTATTAAAATGATCAGATTGAATGGTATTACTGACTAAACACACATAGTTGTTGATATACATTTATTCTTGGTCATTTTAATTATAGTTAATTTTAGGGACTATTTATAGTAACATTTGACAACTTTAATTAGACTTCTCCCAAAAGTGCTGGGTCAACACAGGTAAATAACCATGAAAACACCCTATATGCATTCACAGACTTAGAAGAATCACTGCTAAGACTTTGTCTATACTTACTATTTCCAGTATCCTATCTCTATTTTTTACCATTGAAATTCCATAAATCTGTTTTCAGTGATGGAGGGAAAGGCTAATGTTAAATAAAATAATATATATCTTTTGCAAATATTCTGAGCAGATTAATAAATGTCCTAGATGAAGAGAATATATACCCAAAGCAAAGAATATAAAAATGTCTCTCTCTCTTTCTCATTTTCTCAGTAGGGAAGAAGCAGAAAGGATTGAAGGGGTGGATGATAACTATACAAACTGAAAGATTTGTGACACCACATTAAATGCCTCCCCTTGTGTGTTTGTATATCTGCGTATTTGATTTAGTTATATGACACTATACTAGCTAGTGGTGCAAGAGAGGTAGTCGTCAGAAAATAAATATAATTAATTATAATTTAATCAATTTGCAAATATACTGTGGTTAAAAGAGAAATAGAACTACTATAAATCTACTCAAAACAAACACCCTAGATATCAGAAGACATCTACTCTTTGGAAATATGTATTAATAAATGCCATGCAGTGTTTCCTGCTACATGCAAAAAATCTATGCTACCTACCCATCAGAGGAGTAGCCATGTACTTGACATGTTGTGAACCTAATGTAAGAAGGAAAATGCTTAACATTCAAGAAAAAAATCTTGAAATTGTTGAACAGTTAGAAAAAGAAGAACTGTTCAACTTGCATTATAGTTTAAATGGAGGAAGAAATTTTCTCTTTTAATTTAAAAAATAAAACTATAAATTTTCTGAGTGTTGGTTAAGTTCTTCAAGTAGATTGAAAAACAAAGAGATAACGCCCTAATGATTTCAGAATGGAAGGTAACTTTGATAAAGGTTCTAGTTGGCTAGCCTGATCCAAACACCACCATGGGATTCATGTTTAACAACTTGATAAGAATAAGTTGACGTGTTGGAGCTAGAGCTCGTGACACTGAAATAAGACTATTTTGAGAGGAAGAAATAAGAGCCATGATCTGCAGGAGGGACTGGCTAGTAAAAACAAGAACAAATTAGATTATCCTCATATCGGACATATTTTGGGGGGCAATCACTCTATTTTGGTGTACAGCATTTCAGATGTTAAAATACATCCATAAAGTCAAAATTTTATGCACATACATACTCCCTCTTTTCACATGAATAACAATGTATTTCATTTCTGCATTTCAGTATAGTATCTGTTTATATATTCATATATAAACATAGTAATATATCAACCTTATCTTTTTTTAAAAAAGTAGTTGCATGTATTCCATTGTCTAAATGCATCATAATTAAATTAGCCAACTGGATGTAATTTTAACTCAGTTAACATTGACTCCATTTAAGACATTTTTTTATTAGCTTTGTCTTAATCATGATTTTGGTGATCTATGACCTCCGTCTCTCCATTATCCTGATTAGCTGGAACCTACTATATATTATTAGGAAACTTCATGGAAAAGCAGCATTTAAAATTAACTTCAAAGGTAAACCAAAAATCAAAAGACCTGGATTCCATTTTAGCTTCAGGACTTGGACACCATGTGAATTAATAAAAACAATTTTATATCAACAGTAGTAAATATCTGATGATATGCGGTTATAGATTTATTCTGTAGGTTTGTTACAAGTTTTTAAAGGAATACAGAGACATGTTGGTTGATAGCCATTCTAACAAAACATTTCTAGGAAATAGAATCAGGACTGATTCTAGAATCACGTAGAACTAATCATTGGTTTAAGCCTGGGAAACATTTTTAGTGGCTATATACTTTTGTATTAGTGGAAAGAAGGAAGTTATCTTATGAGATGGTTAGCAATTTTCATTTTTGTCCTCCTCTCTGACATTTTTTTCTTGTTGGGCCATGCACTAGACTGTGATTTAGCTGCCTTATGAGTTCCTTCATATAGCCTATATCTTTACAGCAATTTCTAAAACTTACTTCCCTTTTAAAGTTCCTTCACTATCTTTGATTCCTTTAGATCTCTTCTCCTGTGATTGTATTTTTTGTTAGTGTTGAGATTTCTTATATTAATTTCCTTTCCACAGTTTAATGAATTCTGAAACATCGATTACTTCTAGATACTCTGTCCACTGTTTACAGTTTTGCGTGCAATTTTTTTTTCCTCTAGATGACATTGAAGGATAGGAGACCCAGCAAGGTTTTCCCATTCTGTCATTATTTTTACTCAAGAGACTGCATTTAGTTAAATTTAGTTCATTTGAAAATTTGTAATAGTCCTTATCACCTGATATCTCCTTCCTTAGCTTTTGTTTTATAGTACGAAATTCTTCAAATGTATGTCTATCTGATCATCTGTCTTCATGCACACACACGTATATATTCTGTCTGCATACATATATGCATAGATAGATATAATTCGGTTTCTCTTTCTTTGCTTTGGATGACATCTGTTGTGTGCTCTCCTATGGCAATATTCAAGTTCTACTTTCATTTAGAGGATTAAGGTTTATTTTTTCTCCCCAGTGTATGTTTATTTAGGCCCTTTCCCCATTAGCAAATTACATAAAAATCCAACTTCTGTAAGCAAACCAGTTTCGAGAAAACTGGGATTTAAAAAAAAATTATTAAATTACATGTTTGGAGCTTTGAAACTGAGACATAATATTTTTCAAAGCATTCCATTTTGGTGTGCTCTAGTAAGTATCACAATATAGTTGTGGATTTTATATACATTTTAAAGCTCCGATTCATAATGTAGATTGTAATTTCATAGGAAATTTAATTGTGTTAGATGAGATACTAAATATTTGATAGGTGTTCTGAAGACAAATGTTGTGTGCTTCAAAGAGAGTCATAGTTTAGTAAAGATGAAGACAGAGCTGAATCCCCTGCCTGTTAGTTGTGAGCTGAGCGGATTACAGAGGTGTATGCATTTCTTCAGGGAAGTCTAACTGGTACTATGTAATTTACTTTGGATTTTCAATATCTTTTGGTTACTTCATCTCCTAAAAGGATAACTTCAAAAGTAAATTGCAAAAGCAACCATATTAGACCCTTCTGATGAAGAATTAGAAAAACAGATCAATATAAACTGAAGTGTGTATTTTTCTAAATCAGTATTAGCATGGCAACCAAGAAGTGATTTATATGCTTAAAATACAAATTAATCATCAACAGAGTTTTTACATCATACTTTGCAGTGAAAATATTCAGGGGTTGTAATTCAGAGAAAGGTAGTCTCAGCTCCCTGTGATCTAATGGTCACACATAGTATTTGGCTACCAGCACTGTTCCTATCTGTAAAAACCTATGCACAGGCAAACATTCAGATTTTACCAACTATAATCAATCCAGTAATTATGAGGAATACTTAATCAACCCCTGCAAACTGAAAGGCATTTTCTACACTAGATGTCCCAGCGTATGTAGGTGAGATCTCCCCCATAATCTTTCAGCTCTTGTCCTTTCTCCTGGGTGACAATTCTATAATGTAAGCATCTATCTACTAAGAACTGAACTGAAACCTCCTATCCATTTTGCATAGAATGCTGGACAGCCATTAAAATGGAAACAATATTTCCTCCTTCCTGATGTGCATGGGATTTAAATTGGTACCCTGAAGGTAAAAGGGCATAACTCATCACCCAGGACCCAAGCTGTAGGAGATTTTTTTTTTTTAAACAGGTACAAGAACATGATTTTTCTTTCCCAATTTTTGAGAATACAGTCATTTAAAAAATATGTTGTTAGTATAATTGCTTATATAAATCACGATCTTTAAAACATTCTAATTTTCATGGATCCATTTAAAATATTGATTCTTTAAGTTCAGAGCAAAATGTTTATAGGTGAGTGTGTATATGTGTGCAGGTGTGTATTTCTGGATTTATTGTTACATCATAGTGACTATTCCTATAAGGAAAGGGAAATAAAGAATTAAGAGCATTTGAGCCAAAATCTTTATCATTTAGGTAAAAAGGCACTTACTGTGCATGTATTTTTCGGGTTAATATATTGTGTTTATGGCTACAAGTGTCTATTTCACTTTTCTGTAGCCTCCGTTTTCATTACAGCATTTTTCATCTCGTGAATAAAAACATTCAGCTTTCCTCCAGTGTATGCACACTTGGCAGATTATTTTACAGAATCAGTTCTGTAGCTTCAGTTTCTGTATCTATAGATGGGCAGATTGAACCAGACAGTCACTGAATTCCATACTCTCTTTCAAGTTCCAGGGTTCTATGAAATTTGAGACTAAAACTTCTGCTTTCTTAATGATCTGAGATGAGGCTGCTTTAAAATAATATTTTCGAAGTTAGTATTGCACCTTCAAAAACATTTCAAAATCTGATAACACCAAATCCTCTGCTTTACAATCTCCAGACAGGCAAGAACACTACTACCAGCTGGAGATGTGGTCCTTCTGAACTTGGCCACACAGGCCTAAGACCAGCACTTAAATACTTTACAAATTGAATTGCACTTGTGTTAGAAACTGAATGATAAAATAAATTACTGTATCTTGTAGGTTAGGATTTGAGTTCTGCAATTGTAGCTGTTACAAATTACCTGAAAACCTTTTTATATTACATTTCTTACGGCTGTATTTTACAATTGCTCTAATAAAAAATTCTATACAAAAATTGTTTGATATTAATAGCAATCATTAACAACTTGATAGATTCTTGTTAAGTATATTTGCAATACATTTAATCCTATTAAACTCAGCCTTGAGTTGTTTCTTCCAAATATTATAGGTCTTTATGAAGCTAGCAATATAAAGAAGAGATTTCAACCATTTTTGGCCAAAAATTAGGTTTAGCTTAATGGATCAATTTTTTTCTTATTAAACTGCGTCTGACCAGTGCCAAGTAATACATTCAGCATTGATCTTTGTCTCACCCTGCTGTAGCTTGCGTTCTCTTTATGTACATGAAAAATAAGGTGCCAGGAATGAAAACAATGCCTGTATAATACAAATATAGAATTTTTCTCAGACTTCCATTCGGTTTATCATTTCACTTTGTTATTAATGCTTTGCCTGCTGCTTTTCAGAAATGTGTTTTTAAAAAGCACATTTATTTCCATAAAGAATGCTTTCTTCTGGTGTAATTATAAAAAACATACACCATATACTGGAGTACATCAATTGTTTCAGGGGCATGGACAAAACGTATGAGCCCTGAACCTGTGCAAACAGCCTATTCTAAATGTGGAGCCCTCCAGGGGCTTGACCCATTAACACCAGCGATCTGAAATGTACTGGTTAGAACCAGGGCTCAATTTGAACATATGTTTTTCTTTTAGTAAAAATAGAAAGATAAACGAAAATGAAACTAGAGTTCTAATACAGGCAGAGCATGCATGTGCCAAATTTAAAGGGATGTCAGCGCTTCTTGGAAGGGCTCAGTCTCTGAGACGGAGTCATACCCGGAGCCCCCAGATGTCCTCCTACCACGGCTGCTCCGTCTTTTTCCCTCCCCAACACAATCTGCGTACCTCTCGAGATGTTATCGCCACCGCTCGGGGCTTCCCCTCTGCTTCAGGGTTCTCCCCGGTTCTTCACTGCGCTCCAGGGCAGAACTGAAACTCTACTCCTGGACATTTAGAACTAGGACATCCGTCTTCACCCTGGCTTTTCTCGCTTGTCTTACACTTCCCCAGGACACACCTTCGACGTCGAGCGTTTCCAAACACGCCTTGTACGCTTTGCTCACACTCTTCCCCGGGTTAGGATTCCCTTCCACCCTCCCTTTCTCCTTTCCACCTGCCCCGTTTCTACAAATCCTTACAGCCCCGATCTCACACGTCATCCTCGCTTCGAAAGGTGACCTGCTCACCCCGCACAGAATGTGCTTTCGTGGAAAGACGACTTTGGAGTCAAGCAGATGTTGTTGGACAGACTCGTCCCACAGACTAGTTGCATGACTCAGGATGATTGAGTGAACCTTTATTTAGTAATGTTGCCCCAACTTTAAAGCGAAGATGATAATACTTCGTTTCCTGTTGTTTGCCAAGCAGTATCTTCTCTCCATTAACTCATCTGTTCCACAAGTTCTTCTCGGTCCCGTTTGCGTTTGTACTGTTGCCGTCCCTAAAATAAGGTGATTGTCCACACGCGTTTGCTCCGCAGCGTGGAGATTTCCGACAGACACCCCCCCCCTTCGGATGGGAGCACCGTGTGTTGGTCAGGTTTGTCTGGAGGAGGTGTGGGTGCAGAGGAGGCGCGCCCTCCGAGGACTCCCACAGCTGGCAGAGAAGGAGGCTTTATTGTGGCCTTGGAGCACTCTGATCTCTATTTTGTCCTTCATTACTGGCGAGAAGGTGTAATAGTACATCCAGCTCCCTCACTGGGCTTACTTACCAGTCGATCACCCGCTTTGTTTAGAAAGGCAGTCTTGGGTTTTTTCTTGGGGAAAAACTCTGGTTTGCTAATGTTCATTTTATACCCTGGAGAGGGAGAGAGGGGAGAAAGTTCCCTGAGGTGCATCTGTGCAGAATGGAGTTTTTCAAGTCCCTTCTTGCCAGCAGCCGTTTCAACTCTTTGAACTTGTTGACTCAACTTGGGCTGATCTTTTCTGGGATGGGTTGGGCTGCAGTTCTCCTTCTGGCCTTTCTGGCCTTCCATCTACTTCCATTTGCTTTGGATTCGTTTCCTCCAACCTTATCCGGTTGCTTGTGGCTTGCTTTCTTATTTACCAGAACTCTTAGGGTTTTATTCTCTGGGAAACAAAACCAAATCTCTTATGCCCTTTCAGCAGGACTTGGAAAGGAAGGGGAGGTAGCCATGAATGCTTGGTTTGCAAGCTGGAATCAAGGTCAAGGGCTGACCTGAGAGAACTGGGCTTTAGAAAGATGACTGTGCCCATAGATAGCGGGTAGAAAGGGGAGGAGCAGAAGCTGGGGGGCTATTTAGGAAGTTGGCACATGGGCTTGGGTACAAGATGGTGAGGGTTCCAATGACGGCAGCTGCAGCAATAGGAAAAGATGAAAGCCTATTGGATATTTTCAAAATTCTTCTTGAATTTTAGGAGACTTAAGAAAATAATGTTGTGTGCTAAAACGAGGAGTTCCAGGGATAGATACCCTGGGAATGGTAGTCACCTTAAACTTTCATGTGTACAGTCCTGGACACTGAGAAATAATGTTTAAAGTGGTGATCTGGAGGTAGTGCAAAATCCTTAATTATGAAAGTAAGAATTCATTATGCACAGCGGACTGCATTTTCTAGGACAGATCTAAAAAACACTTTCAACTAGGGCTAAAAGAATAAGGCTTTAAAAGAATACTGTTTTCTAGTTGTGCAGAAACTTCCATTAACCAGGCTTCAAGAATCCAGAGGCCCTCACATCTGTTGTTTGTTTGTTTGTTTGTTTCTTTTCAGTCAGGAAGAAGGTATGATGGAAATTCTACCTTTATGCAATTATGTGACTAAGACTTACATTGGAGGGACTTAAGAATTGTCTCGCTTTTAAGGCCAGGCAAGCAAAGCTAGATTTGCCAGACTGCAAGGTGACTAAATATATTTCAGATTTTCAGTAGTGATGTGAATTTCTGCTTGTCTTGGGATTTAAAAGAATCCAAACAAATGCTTACAACTATTTCTCTAGTTTCTTTGATGGGTTAGCGCCTGCTTCATATTTTAATGTGTTACATAAACTTCAAGCATTAGAGGAGCAGGGAGGAGAGATGGAATTTAGATCACATTTAGCATGATGATCATTGCACTCATCCAGTAAGAAGAAAAATAGAGCAACACTACATATTATGGGTCTATTAAAAATGCAACTTTGTCAAGGAAATTTTTCGTTTCCATAATAGTTTGGTAGTTACTCCATTACAATGTAAAATGGAATGGGCACAGTTATTAACTGTATTCCCAGTGAAGTACACATCTATTTCCTTTGCAGATGTGCACTTTATAATTTGTTCTGTTCATAATTTACGTATTGCCACACAATTCCCTCTTCTCCTAATAACAAAATAAGTGCAAAATGATTTATGAAACTTTTGAGTCTTTTCCCTTTTTTATTAGATCATTAAGAATATTCTAATAGATTCTTTTCTTCAGAGAAAATCTATTTCCATAGATTTCTGCATGTTGTCGGAGAATGTTTTCTTTCATTTACTCATCTCTTTCTGTTTTTCCTGCCTCTTTGTGTTTATTTTAGTCAATAAATAGATGAAAAGAAAATGCCTGCCTAACAAAATGCAAAGTGTATTTTTGTTTGCTAGTTGATAAATTATTCAGAAAAGATGTGGGGAATGATAAAAATATAACCTGCATTTGCAAGGCACTTTTTAAAACTTTCTAAAGCAGCATGTGTATATTGTGTCCCACTCTGGTTTCTTAATGGTCCTGTAAGTTAGTAGGGCCAGGCGTTAGTTTTCTAAGATGGAGACTGAAATGACCATTTGCAGAGAATTTGGGTGTTTCATCCAAAGCCCCATTGCTTATGGGTTTGATGTACATATGTGGTTGATGGTACAGACAAGTCTTGATTCACTTCTCCTGGCTCTCATTTTGGGAACTACCTTCTACTTAAGTAAAGCACAAAAGCAGAGTCTAGAGTTGGCAATAAATGAACAAAGAAAGAAAGAAACAAAGTATTTATTATTTCTGGCAATCTTCCTAATTGACGTTAAGCCCCAATATCCTTATATTGATTATGCAGATCTGTTGGTTGGCAGTCTGTACTGATTATTAAAATAGCCCACGTAAACAGATTAGTTATGTGCTGTCCTTTGTGACACGGGCAAACACATGGCCAACATTACAGAATCTAGAAACCAGAGGGAGGCCTCCACAAGGCCAGCATCCCGATTTTAAACATGAAGAGACAGAGGCTTGGAAAGACCCAATGACTCGTCCAGGATCACACAGTTGGTTATTCGTCTTAGCTCCACCGGTGAAAATTCGGTCTTTCTTACTTCCAGCCTAGGCATCAATCCGATCTTCTCCTTAGCCCTCTCTTCCTATCCACATACTAGTTATTTTTCAAACCGTTGAAAACTCGAGCTCTTTACAAGGAAATTTCTAGCTCTTCTAAGTCACTAATGAGGCGGGAATGTCATAGGTTTTCAGACTATGTTTCAAAAATAAATAAATAAATAGTAAGTTGGAGAGGGTGGAAGAAGGAGTAAAGATTTCTACTAGACCCTTGCTGAGCAGCGTAGTCCAGGGGCCCCGAGCTTGAGGATCACTAGGCAGCATGTGAGGAAGGCGGACTCTAGCTCCAGCCTGAGTCTGCATGATCCCTGTCTGCTCAGTACCTGCATCATGCTCAAGAAGCTCGGGATCAAAAGTAAGGGCAGTGAGATTTTGTTTGCTCTTCTTCCATCCATGCTTTCATCTTTTTTCTCCTTCTTTCTTTCTTTCTTTGTTTCGAGAGAAAGAGCAAGAGAGCGTGAATGGGGCAGTGGCCCTGGGCCAGGGCGGGGGCAGGAGTGGTGGCGTGTGGAGAGGAGAGGGAGAAAGAATCTTAAGCAGAGCTTGACATGGGTCTCAGTCTCACAACCCTGAGATCATGACCTGAGCCCAAATTAAGAGTTGGACCCTTAACTGGCTGAGCCACCCAGGTGCCCCCATCAATTTTTTTTTTTCTAATGCAAAAATGTCTTTAAGTAGCAAACTGTCAAGATTTGGCTTTCTGAAAAAGTGGAGGTGGCTTTTAGCTTCTACAAGTTATTTCTCAGACACATGAGATAACTTTATAATAAAGAAATATCTCCCCCAGGGTTGTAAAATGCTGTACCTTAAAAAATTGTTCTCTATATGCCAGATATTAGAAGTATATAAAGTGCTGTTTTACTAAAAAAAATGAAGTAATATATTGTATCATAGACACATTATTCATGATGTTAAGAATTCTCCTTTGTTGGGGCACCTGGGTGGTTCAGTGGGTTAAGCCTCTGCCTTTAGGCTCAGGTCATGATTTCAGGGTCCTGGGATCGAGCCCCGCATCAGGCTCTCTGCTCAGCAGGGAGTCTGCTCCCCTCTCTCTCTCTGCCTGCCTCTCTGCCTACTTGTGATCTCTGTCTGTCAAATAAATAAATAAAATCTTAAAAAAAAAAAAAAAAGAATCCTCCTTTGTTTGGAAGGCAAAGGTTTTCAGAATTTGTCTTCATTTTGTAAAAGGCTTAGTCTTACAGGTTTCAGCTAACTTTTCGAGATTATAGTGTTGAAAAGCTCTAAAGGGAATTAATTTTCTATTTAAAATTTTAGCGATAAATGAAAGCAATCTGAAATCAGTAAGGTATTTGTATGTAAGCAAATGACCTCTGTTGAAAAAACATTTACCTCCGTGAAACACAGACCCGTGATACTAGACTTTAAAGTAAACATTAACTTTGCCCTGTGTTTCTATAATATTCTAAAAAAAAATGCATATGGAAATGGTTCTCATTATTGACATGTCTTATATTTTTCAGAGGAGACCAAGGTTAATAAAAGAACAGTCTGATGTTTTTGCAGTCCAGGCTTGTTTTCCCATTTTTCCTTACTTTGTAACAAGGCTTTCAGATACTAACAAGGTCAGCGAGGTAAGGAAAAAAGGTCCTGACCAGTGTTTTAGGAGACGAACAGGGACGTGAATAAGTGGAGAGAGGATAAGACAGGACTGGGAAAGGTCCAGGTTTATGAAACCTGAAGTGTGTACACTGTTGAGTCCCTTTTTAAGATAAATAGTGCAAATTACAAATACAAAATCGGGTAAAGAATTTTGTAAGTGGCCCATGCGAACGTTTCCTGCTTCTGTGCCTCTGGAAGCTCTTCTGAGTGGATGGAACAATATAAACAAAGGAGCAGGGCTTGAAATGTATGCATGGATTCAGAGTTATCCATACATAGACCAAAGAAGACAGTTGAATCCACTGTCTCTGTTACAGGCAGAGGAATTACACAGAGGTGAAGAGGATATAAAATACGGAGACCATCCCACCACCATCACTACAATGAGAAGCAAAACCCATGCCCATACGCTTCACCCTACCCCTGCAGCTTTTCCCTACCATATGGACCTTTCTTAGGATTTAGGAACCGATGAGTTGTCTGGGTTTTTCCAAATGTTAACTAACTTTTAGGTGGAAAAAGCAGCTTAAAAATAAACCCTGGCTCTGAAAGTGAGGTAACAGATTTCCCGTGAGCATGGCGGAGCCTGTGTTTATTTTACCTAAGTTGTAAAAGTATTGGAAATAAGAGAAATATTTTCAGTGGCAATAGAGGACAAATCTACATGTTCAAAGGGGTCCGAGCCTCTTTCATAAACTTTTTATGGGCACGGATTGGTTTTTCCCTGGTGTGCACACAGCAACATCATTGTAGGTTACTGGTTTCTAATGTAGTGAAAGGAATTCCAATTGCCTTCCTCCCCACCCCACCCCTGCCAACACTTCATAGTATTCCCCAATCAATGTGAATTCTCAAAAATTATTTTTATTCACTTAAAAGTTATATAGCACTTAGAAGAATTGCCAAGTAATTAAGCTTAAGAAAAAACAGTGATCCTGGAAATGTTTGGGGATCTGTAGGCTAAAGAAATAAATTAATGAATGTGTTTAGGATGTGCCAGAATAATAAGGTTCCCAGCCATTCCTGGCTGAGAGAATTCTGTACTTCCGAATCCCATGTCGCCTTCATTCATCACAGTCTTGGGAGCTCCTAATTTTAAACTAGTGTGTAGGTGTCTCTCTGTTCACAATAGAACAAGTGAATCAATAAGAGATGAATAGTTTGGGAAGATTTCAACGGCCTCTGCGCCTACTTTCATTGCACGCAGGGCACAGATGCATCAAGGTCAAGAGTTGCTTATAGACACTGTGATTTGGGTCCAAGAGAAGCATTCTCTTGAGTGGCATTCTCTTGAAACGTATTTGCAAACACATGGCAATTTAGACTAACAAAGGCAATCCACGTTGCTAATATATTTGCAGTAGCAGAAGAGATGCTCAAATTCAGGATTCAAATGCAAAGCCAAAAGGAGAGACTTGAATTTAAAAAATCAAAACAAAACAAAACCTCACTCGCCAACTTGTATGGTTTCCCCCAGTCTTTGCTCTCCTTGGATTTTCCTCATTCTAATACATTTACTTCTCTATCTGGTGAAATCCCAAATTGCCACTTCAATTTATCAGCCTGGCACGGTCTCATAGAACAGATCCTAATCCCAGTGTCAGCGCCACTCTACAAGGGCTCCTCCTGCTTTAACTTGGTGCTGAGTTGCCCTGGATACAGCTCCCTGCCTAACTCGGTGGCCCTCACAGGGGGCGTTTCCAGCCCGCAGGCAATGCAAATGAGTACAGGAAATATTACATTAATTTCTAGGCACTTCAAATAAGAGTTAGAACGAATCCCTAACTAAATTGGTAGGGAGCAGTTAGGTGACTGCCTTTCCACTCCTGGGTAAGGTGTCTCGGTGCTGATTGACAGGTTGTCCGCTTTTGAGCAGGGGAAAGGGCTGAGAGTTTAAACTTGGCTCCCACCAACATGGCTTTGACTTTAGCAGGGGAAGACATCACCATAGTCGCTCAGGTCTATTTTCTCTTAGAATCCTGCTCTATTTTACACACCTATATAAAAATAGAAGTACTTACGTGAATGTGTGTGTGTGTGTGTGTGTACACGCAGGCATGTGTGTATGGTCTATAGTATATACATCCATAGGCATTTTAATATGCTGGCGTTTGGGAAGGGCTTGGTGGACAGCTTGTTAGGAATGTCCTCAGCCTGTCCAAATCCTATCATCCCACAGTCGCATCCCTCTGCCTCCATGAAACAGGTGTTTGTATTCACTGGAACCCCTATGATGCTTATTGAGAAGCAGGAGAGTATGGTTTATAGAAGCATGTCCTCCAGGCTAAGACTTTCTAGGTTAAAAATCTACCACTTACTGTCTGTGTGTTCCTGAACAAGTTTCTGAACCCATCTGTGCCTTGGTATCTTCATCTGGAAAAGGTGGATAAAAGTAGTAACAAACTGAATAGGATAGATGTGATAATTAAATCAGATAGAACAGTCATGTTATATTGCATGTAATAAATACACAATAAATGAGGGCTATTATTTCCTTATGATATTAGCAGGAAACAATAGAATATTATCTATCATTAATGATAAACTGAAGCTTACAGTAGCTATAGTGGTTACCTCACTTGCGTCCAGGTTAAGAAGGGTGGGGCAGGGAACTCCATCTCTGGTCAGTGTGACCCAGAAGCTCTTGTTCTTATCCATGTGTTTGCGGACCCCATGTGTTTGCTTTAGCCTGTGTGTCAGTATTGCCTGTCTCCTTATCCAAGATCCTACGTGACACCCAGGGCAGCAGCCACCGTGCCTCTGGCAATGTGAGCCTAGAAGGTGCATAATAAAGATGCATTGGTGGATTTATTTGTTAGTACATCTCTGCCTGAGATGCTAGGGACCACTTCTTAAGCCCCTATCAGACAACACACTTCTTAAATACCTGTTATACAATGTCTATCTTTCAGAACTTAGGTTTACTTCTCTCTCTTTCTCCATAGCACAATTTCCCACAGCTCTATTACATATTCAGCTCGTTTGTTGACGTTGTTTTCTAATTGTCTATAGCGTGGCAAATACATCGGAAGAGGCATTTTGTTCGCATTCCTCCTAAATTTCTCTTGCACATCAAGAAGCCGTAAATAATTATGTACACTGCCGAGATTCCACATAGAAACCAATAGAATAATCAAGGGAGCCATTTGCTTTTTTACTGGATGGTGTTTGGCTCTCAAATGGCTTGAAGAAATGTGAGGGCGAGTATGAAGTCAAGAAGTATCTCCAGATTGCTATGGTCTTGTTTTTTCTTTTTGTAGCGATTGTTACTATGGACCAATTCTCTCTCCTCAAAGCTCCTTCTCCCTCAGACTTCAGAGACACCAGGATTTCCTGGATCTCTTCCTCCCTCTCAAGCAGCCTCTTGGGTGCCCTTCTTCTACTAGCTCCATACATGACCATTTCTTGGGGCTCCCTCTTGGGTCTGCTTCTTCTCTGACTCTAAAACTGTGGCCCAGCTGCTCTCATATGTATCCATGACCCTCCTCACCACATACCGGCTTGAACCCCATGGCTCCTTTGAGCACCAAACCTATGTACTGGACTGTCAGATAATTCTCTGGTCCCTCTTACCAAAACTACCACAAAATCATCATGTCCAAAGCTGAACTAATTTCCACACAGTTCCCCAAATCCACACCCCCTTCTGGATTTGATATCCAAGTGGATAACACTGCCATTCACCTTTCACAAAATAATGTGGATTGGGATTCTTGAATTGAGATTTTCTCTCCCTCTCCCTCCACCCCTCCCCCTGCTTGCAAGTGCATGGGTGTGCGTTCTTGAATGTGGATTGGGATTCTTCCTTCAAACGCCACATCTTGTATATATATTATATCCTCAATATCCGTGAAATCTACCTTCTCTTCTCCATGTTCGATACCATCCCTTATGATTTCTTGTCTGTGTTATTATAAGAGACCTCAAGTGGTCTCCTTGTCTCCATTTCCACCTTTGTGTTTCTCCAGGAGGATCCTTCTAATCATAGATCGGATTATGCCTCCTCCGTGGTAAATATTTTCTAGTGGCCTGCTTTCTATCACTGTCAGGGCAGAGCCGAATACCAAGCATCAAGCACCGTATCCTGGCGAGAATACAGATTCAGATCTGATTCCTGTCCACTCCGCTAGCCTTTATGGGTTACCACTCTTCATGCACATTTGGTGTGTGGAGGTTATTAAGCATCCTGAGCCTAAGTTGAAATTAAGGCTGTGCAACATTGGGTGAATCGCTTCACCTTTCTGGTCCTTACTTTACTCAACTACAAGGGGAAATAGAATAGTATCTGCTGTCTATGATAGTGGAGATCAGTGAGGCACAGAGAACAGCAAGTGCTCAATATAAAGTGGCTCTTACTCTGCCCACACATTCTTTCGTCCCATTCTCCTACAGCCTGGTCCCATTAATATTTTCTCTTTCTTTCAAACTTAGCTCATATTGCATATTCCAAAAAAGTTCTGTGGCTCTCTTCTCTGGGCTTTTGCTGCATCCCATGCACACCTCTGTCACTGCACCTGCCTTAATTTTGTGTTGTGGTTTTACCTGACTTGAGCTCTTTTATCTCTGTCCTTCCTACACGGAGTCCTTCCTACTGCCCTGGTGATCGCTGAGTGGTTTGCTTAAGAATGTAAGTCAGTGTTTAAAAGAAGACTTGTGCTTGAGCCTGGGAGTTAACTACTTACTTGCTCTGTGACTTTGGGCAAGAGAAAGTAAGTTTTCTCATAGGGTTGTTGGAATTATTAAATGTATGTGATTATGCTTTAAGCACTCTGGAAATATTAATTATCTGCACAGCTGAAGATGGAAGTGGTATTTCAACCAGATTTCGCCTTGATGTATAAAAGCCATTTACCTTTGTTGTTCAGCTGTGTGCCTAGTTATTCATTAATTACTTTTCCTCTGAGATACCACAGCATAGACGCTTTGGCTGAGAGATGTCACGAGATAGAAGAAAGAAAGAATGCTGGCCCAGAGGCATGAAACCCGGTCCTATTCTATATTTATTCCTGACTGCTTTGGGTAAGAGTGGCTTGTCTGAAACTCTGTCCTTATCTCTAACAGAGGGCTTGTCTAATTCCCTCAGTTCCTCCTAGCAATGGTGTGATTTGTGTCCTCTGAACCAACACTGTAGT
Source organism: Lontra canadensis (assembly GCF_010015895.1). NCBI lineage: Eukaryota > Metazoa > Chordata > Mammalia > Carnivora > Mustelidae > Lontra > Lontra canadensis. Next base: position 13,074,743 of record NW_022631044.1, on the reverse strand, counting down.
GATGATTAAATTCTTGGGTACTTTAAGATACTTAATCACCTCACCTTTCTCCCCTTTGTCCATTTCTACCCAAAAACGTACACATCACCTGCTAATGTTCTCTGTATGGTTTAAAAAGCACTTATCTATGTGTCGTGAGCTTTATTTCTTTTTAAAGATTTATTAATTTATTTTAACGAGAGGAAGGGAGAGAACGCACACCCATGCACTTGCAAGCAGGGGGAGGGGTGGAGGGAGAGGGAGAGAAAATCTCAAACAGACTCCTTGCTGAGCACAGAGCCTGATGCAGGGCTCAGTCTCACGACCCTGAGATCAGGGACCTGAGATCATGACCTGAGCCAAAATCCAGACTCTGATGTTGAACCCACTGAGCCACCCAGGCACCCCAGTGAAAGAGAACCTTAGAACTTAATGGGGGATCATGCTGCCAGAGAAGGAGGGGTGGTGGGAACGGGATGATGATTGAGAAGCCTCTGTTCTTTCAAAGTCAGATAATAAATGATATTTTAATGACCAGCCACCAAAAAGTGTTTTAGGTTTTATATCATGGAAGGAAAATACATTGTAAGGCCTGCTTTAGATAGCGAGTGACCAGACAAAATGCAACAAAAGAAATAATACTTAGTATCTAGTCCTAAGTAGGCAAATGGCTCAGAGAAGGGGATGAGAAACTTGATTAAATAAGAAGAAATTCAGAAGAGCAAAGCCAGACCTAAAAAGAAGATTTCATTTCTGGTGTACTGATTAAGCACTTACTATGTGTGAGGCACTGTCATGGATGCTTTGCGTGTATTAAATCACAACATACCCATGACATAGGTACTACTACTATACCCATTTATCAGATGCAGAAACTGAGGCACAGTTGTACAAATTCATGTAACTAATAAAAAAGGCACATGAGATTTGAATGCAGACCAGAATCTAAATCATACCTATTACATTATAAACCGGAAAGTATAGTTTTAACATTTGTATTAAAAGGTTCTCCTGGGATGGGAGTGGAAGCAGAAAGAAGATAGCGTGTTCTAAAGGAAAAAAAGGTAAAAGTAGAATGTCCAGAATTCTAGGGTGTGGCCAAATATTTACTGATCTTCCCGCATCATCAAAATATGTGGGGCTTAATGATCCCATATCCTGTATGTTCCATCATTCAGGGTCAGCTCTGAGGAATGGGTTAGTGCAAGATGATGTGTGCAATTATGGATCACCACTTACTGTGCATCATGATGACGCTGACATGCAGGGCCATGTTTTTCTCATTCGTAGGTCCTTCAAGATATGGGAGCATTCAGTGTAAATGATTTTTTTTTTTTGCCATTAAAGTAAGTGAAAAAGTATAAAAGACTGCTGAACTCCTATTTTCCATGGAGCACTATAAATTTGGAACATCGTCAAAATTGCCAGTTACATTTTTCTTTTTCAATTTTTAAAATGCTTAAATTTCACATTAGATCACAAAAGCACAGCTTTAATAACTATTTCCAAGTGAAATTCACGCAGTTCTCATTCTGGCCAAGAAAGGCCCATTCCCAACACCCTAGAAATGCCCTTTCCCTACCTAGCACCCGTCACAGTTCATACTTTTCCCCTAAGGGAGCCACTATCCTTATGCCAGTTTTATTTTTAACTCTCTTTTTTAAGTCATCAAATATCCATCAGACCACAAATCCTAACACTTATCTTACTCTCTACCGTTAATCCATTGACTTATTAATTTAACAATCACATAGTCCTACTATGCAATGCTGAGTTTATAAATGTAATCATGAAAAGTCACCAGTGTTTGAGGGAGAGGATTATACTGTTTGTTTCTAAAGAATCATTGCTGTTTGCTAAGGAAAAATGTCCTATATTTCATGTAACAGGAGCTAGGACAGTACCTATTAAACAGGTTTCTATAGAGTCAGTTTGATGATGACTATATTCTGTTTGTATTTCACAAAGAACTTTTGAAATAGTTTTCTCAAGTCTTGTGATGAAATGGAGGTAAACATTATGCTTACCACATCTTATAGGTAAGAGATGAGCTAATACCATTATTATTCCTCTTGCAAAGAGGTTGGGTGAAGTACCCAGGAGCACACAACCAGGAAGTAGCACTGTGGAGACTCAAAGCCAGGTCTCTGTGCCTCACCCTTTCCACTTGATCCTTCTGCTGCTTTTAAAATGAAATGTTTAATAGCCATCTTTTAACTTTTCAAAGTAACAAATAGTTCACTAGGTTCTTTTAATTCAGAAGACTTCTTAGGAGCCCGGTAAGGTAGGTAGAACAGGAGTTTTGAGTCTCATTTGGTGAAAAAGCTGAAGTTCAAAGATGCAAGGTGATGACATTCAGTCACATATCCCGCGGGTAGTAGAGTCTGGTTTGAAGTCCTTTATGTGGATTCCAGAGTGAGGTGGAGGATGAGAGAAAAGAGGGACCCCCGTGGGGTCCCGTCGTTTCTTCCATCCTTCGTCTCTGACCACTGTGGCCACAGATGCTGTCCTTGACCGCCAGGGAAGACCCGGGAAGAGGTTGAGACCGAGGTCTGGGGAAGTGCCCCCCGCTCCCTCGCCCCCCCCGCAATTGTGGAAAGGCTGTGGTAGGAGGAGAGAAGAAGATGGAAGAGAAATTAAAAGAATAGAAAGGAATACGAAAGTGCTCCTGAACTTTCAAGTAAGAGATTTATTATGAAACAGGCTAATACCCCAGCCAGGGACTATCTTAGTGTCTTTGACAGAGCAATGATGACTGAAGACAATGACATGTCAAGAAAATGAATCATTGTATTGGTTTCAAGGTCATTTGGATAAAAATATAGTTTCATTCCTCTTAATAAATGTTCACATTTTTTCTCTAGCCCCATTGTTCCCAATTTGAGGATACTTAGAGATAACACTCAGCCCTATTTCATCTACCAATAACGTATGAAGAGGAAAAGTATCTATACCTAATCTGTTCTTCAAACATCCTTCCTTGGTTTTTCTGCCTGGTATGTCTCAAGGAAGCATGTAAAATTCTTTCCAGAGGTGCCTGGGTGGTTCATTTGGTTAGGCCTCTGACTCTTGATTTCAGCTCAGGTCATGATCTCAGAGTCAGTCCTGGGATTGAGCTCTGCGTTGGGCTCCTCACTCAGCATGGAGTTTGCTTGTCCTTCTCCCCCTGCTCCTCTCCCCAGCTCGTGCTCTCTCTTTCTCTCTCTCTCTCAAAATAATAAATAAAAACTAAAAAAGAACAATTAAATTCTTTCCACAAGCATTTAAGACATATCCCAATTTAATAAAATAATAAGCACATACTTATACCACTTTTAGGAGGGAAAGGAAGGTAAAACCCAAACCAAACCATTAAAAGGCATTGCAGCCCTATAAAGGTAAAGAGATTTCATCAAACAAAGTCGATCCAGGAGGACCAAGTCTTATTTACTACAAAGTTGGAACTGGTAGCTAATTTTAAAGTCATTTCCTGACCACAGACATCAATGTGATGATGATATCAGTGCATTGCCTTTCCTCTCTCAAATATTTACTCCCACGTAAAGCCAACAATTAGAGAGACGCAGCACCAAGCAGGGGTTTCACAGTCCGACCTTTATCTCAGAAAGAATCTGGTTTGGTTTATTTTATTTTATTTTATTTTATTTTATTGCTATCCATTCAAACTATTTTGAGATTTTATATGCTTAGACTCAATCATAAAATTGAATTCAGATATAACCTTTTGCAGTATGTGGAGCTAATGAAATCACCCCAAAGGTCATTTACTTAAGCAATAAGCACTTCAAATTGATCATGATCAGTTAAACTATCAACTCCAGGTAACGATTTTTTTCTCTCCTTCTTGTTTCTTTTAGTACTTACTCAAGTAACAGAATTAGAAGATCAGTTTGTCCCTAGTGTTTAACATCCAATTTTCTACCAATCAGAACACCAGACATGCTCTGTTAGATTTATGATGCTCTTAAAATGAGTTTTATTTTACAAGTCAAGGTACAATCACCAATTTTGTTGACATATTATTACAAGCTATGTAAAACCTTAGATAAAAGCTCAAAAGGAAATAAATCTGTGTATCACACATCTGATAATTAGATATTATGGGAAATTTTGAAATATGTGAGAATGTGGTTGTAGGCATATATATGAAAATAAAGAATACTAATTCAAATTCAATATATTAAGCTCAGTTTTCAAGATCAATTTTTATTTCTTTCTCTTTAATAGCAGTTTGGTAAGTCAGACTGTATATAATAATGTTACATATCAACTTTACATCAACCAAATAAAAATAATTGTGTCAGTAAATGAAAAAATAAAACAAATTTACATTCTGTTATCATGGGTTATGTATCAAAATTCCTTTAAAGATTTCTAGGAATATGTGACAAAACTTTGGCATTATAATTAGAAGACTGACTTTGATTGTTCTAAAAAATATATAATTATTTATCACATGAATATGTGCCGACAGCTCATCTTTGTTTTTTATTGGGTGCTTGATATTGGGCCAATTCATAATACATAACTCTTTCTCTGGAAAATGAGCAGGGGAAAGACGAGTGGCATTTTAAATCATCAATTGCGTGACCTAGTCAACTACCCCAGCAAGGCAGCTGATGGTTCCTGAGGTTGAAAAGAAATTGAAATGAGGTTTGGGGACTGTGGATTTAATTTTTTCTTTCTAGTATGAATTCCATCCTAAAGCATCAAGTAGCCTCTACTATTGGAGACAAAGATCAGAAGAGGGGACAAGTTAAATGGATAATGGTAGCTACCAAAGAACCATAAAGTCATTGTCTACCTACCTCTCAGAGTCTGAATACCTGATTTATAGAATAATCCACCACTGTTCTTTCACCAGTGAAAGAACCATTTCTTCTATTCCTCAAAAAGCCTTTCTTTGTTTTGTATTCTATCCAAGATTTTCATTTTGGCTAAAATATTGCGAATGCGATGGTACTATTTTGGTTATTTTTTTCTTGCACCACTCAGTTCATTTGTTTTGGATCCTGCATACAATATATAAGCAAATCCTGTTGGCTCTGCCTTCAAGATGTGTCCTGAATCCAGCCATTTATCTTTTATCTCCAAGTCACCACACCTCTCACCTAGACTCCAGCAAGTGCTCCTGACCGGTCTCTCCTTGCTTTTACTCTGGCCTCTGATAGTCTACTTCTCACAAAACAGTAATTCTTTCCAAATTCAAATGAGATCACATCATACCCCTGCTCCATTACATTTAGAACAAAATGCTAAGTTCTCACCATGACCTACAGGGCCCTGAATGATCTGGCTCCGTGCTTCCCCATTTCCCTCCCCTCTTCTGTCTTCCAACTACACCGGCCCCATTGCAGCTGTTGGACACACAAGCAAGCTCTCTCCTCAGGGCCTTTGCTCTTGCAGTCGCCTCTACCTGGCAGGTTTTAGGTCTTCACATAAAAATCAGTTCCTCAGAAAAGCCTCCTCTGATCATCCCATCTCAAGTGGGTCTAATTCTCTCTGTTACTCTATGTTAGTTTTCCTCAAAGCACCTACTGCAATCTAAAATAATCTTGGTTAATTGTCTGGCTTGTCCAAAATGTCTGCCCCAGAGTATGAACTCACATAAGTCAAAGACTTTCCCTCCTCCCTCTTTCTGTTCCTCCCTTCTTTCCCCCTCCACTCCTCTTCCTCCTTCCTCTTTTTCTTTTTCTTCTTCTTCAACTAGTCTATACCTGGGAAGTGGAACTAGTGCCTAGAATATAGGAGTACTTTAAGAAAAATTTGTTGAAAAGTCATTTGAGGAATGAATTTTTTAAAAAACATATTATCTACTTATTTGACAGAGGGCGAGCACAAGCAGGGAGAGCAGCAGGCAGAGAGAGAGGAAGAAGCAGGGAGCTGAGCAGGGAGCCCCACGTGAGGCTCCATCCCAGGACTCTGGAATCATGACCTGAGCTGAAGGCAGACAGTTAACTGACTGAAGCACCCAGGTGCCCCATGAATTTTCTTTTTAACATAATGTGACATAAATATCCCACATATTTTTCCCCAAATGATTTACCAGTGATTCCAGGACCTTGCTCCTCTCCCTGCTTAAACATTGAATACACATCTGCTTGTGTTTGTGGGAATTATTCCTCCATCTCTCTCTTTTGTAGCCAGTATCATACCGCTTTAACCATTGTAGTTTTGTGATGTGTTTTGATAACTGACAGTATCCATTCCTTTTCCAACCCTCTTTCCAAATTCTTATTCTTGCCCATTCTTCTTAGTTAGTTTTGACAGATGATCATTAGAATGACCCATTCAAGGAAGTTGGATTTTAAATGGAATTCTGTATGGCTCTGAATTATGCATGGCTGTGAATTCGTTAACTACGCATATTTTGCATTTTTTACAGTGATGGGTCTTCCAATTCTAGAGAAATATGTCTCTCCATTTATTCAAGACTTTTTTTTTAATGGCTCAATAAAACCTCGTTGTTTTCTTCATTTCTGCACATTTCTCATTAGGGTTATTCTCAAGTATTTTGTATTTCACATATTATGTGGAAATGCTTTCCAATTGAGATTTAGCTTTATTTTAAGTGATACTTTCCTGGTGAGTCCTACCTGGTAGTTAGCTTTCTCTTTGTGCCGTACAACTGAAGATTTGAGTCAAGTATTTTCCAACAGAGAATTCATTTTTTTCATAACTCATGGTTTTGTTGTTTATGAATTTAATAAATATGAAATCATAAGTTTCTAAAATTTTCACATTATGGTATTTGTCCCTATCTCTGCCACTGCCTATTCCCTTTATCAAAATAACTAAGAGAATTTGTCATTTGCGTTTATACAAAAGTTGCTTGTCAATCGAACATTTTATCAATCATCCACCCAGAAATACACCATGAAGATTAGTTTCACACCATTTGAATAGTTACAAGTCACTTGAAATTAACTTATGAAGAAAAAAAAGAACTATTTTCTTTTTCAAGCATGTAGATGGAATTTTCTATATTGTTTGTGGCAAGGAAACAACTCGTTCCTTTTTAAAAGAATAGTCTAAACAATGAAATGAAAGGTAAAGCCAAAAGAAAATCACAAGGTCTTGAAATAGAAAATATAATAATTGGAAGTAGAAAATATCATAGGAACAAAAATAATCCAGATCCACACAAAATAACCCTTCTTGTATCATATGTATATTTTATCATCTTAGTTTATATAATTGGCAGAAATATGTTACATAAGTCAGAAATAACATTGCAAATTCTGTTTATTTGCAAAATTTCAGGACTTAACAAATGTTTCTTTTACTTTGTGTATTGCCGTTGCTTGTCATGTGCATTTACTAAAATCTTCTCTGCTCCAGTGGCAGACACCCATATCAGATACTGTCTTGAGGAAGGTCCAGGGCTCAGAAATATAATTTACCCTCATTAATCACTGTACATAGGGAGTTCCGGGATGAAAACGTTTGGCGTGTAATATATGTGATAATATGAATAACTGAAAATGGCCGCTTGTGACTTCCATTGGTAAAATGTAACATCTTCTTAGTGAAGATTTTGGCCCCTAAATAAGAATTATCAGTAAAGAAAGTTATGTCACATTAGCTGATGTAGAGCTTCAATAATCCCATGGCGTTTTCTAAAAGAAGGTGGTCAGAGTTCCTGGAAACCGGTGTGCTTTTTTTATATTTCACACGGCAAAAAATAAAATCCCTCTCTTACTTGACTTCTTTAGTGCATATCCTACTTCCCTTGATGATGTTAAGGAGTAACAGGAACTGTGTGCTGACAGCTGGTTTCAGGAGACTCATTTATAAAGATGTCCACTTCTGAAGTGCGATGCTGATATTTTCTCCCCTCTTCTCTACTACAGGAAAACAAGCTAATAATAAATCCAGAGAAAAAAACACTCCTCATATTTTTATTATTATTAGGGAGTTGGTGATAATTCCATGCTGAAGTGGGCTGGGGGATGGGGGAGAGGTTGAGGAGCCCTGTAGCTCCAGCCAACGCAAAGGAGACTTCCGTGGAGTCAACGACACACTTATCTTTGAGAACTTGAGGGTAGGTGGCTTTAAATTAAATATTAACATTCAAAAAAATGAGGTCTGGGCTCGTTGTCACTACACAGAGGAGGCCTAAATTGGGCTGTGGCCCTGAGGTCCCAGCTCCGCTGGCAGACACTGCACTGAGAGAGGGCGAGGCGGTCTGCCTGTAGAGGGAGGTGGGCTTGCAACTTCATTTTCCTCTGACATATTTTGTTGGCTGATTAATAGGCTGACACTAATTTAGGTCTCAGAAGACTAGAATGTTCTGTAACAGGATAGAGAAGGAGGGGGCTCGGTGGGGCGTTTAGTTAGGAGGGGGAATAACAGAATGTGGGATATCTCAGATTTGGGCCCAGGGAAACCCAGGGCATATTTTAAAGACCTTACCCGCTGGCAAATTGAGAATGAAAAAGCCAGTGCCTTAAACAATTAATTTTGCTAATCATGCAATCTAAATTGTCACACTTAAGTATCTCAGTGTTGACCTGTTTAGACAATACGCCTTAATCCACAGGGGAGTAGTTTCAGTAGATCATGTTTAAGTTAGCTAATTAATATCAAAAGCAGTGTGGAATTGACTAACAGGTAATTTAATCAAAAGATAATTAAAACTATTGAAATTTATAAATTATTATTTAATTAATATTAGTTAATATTATAATTTTCAAAGTCTGAATTATGCTGATTAAAGGGTTCTCTCATAAATACCACTGAAAATTAATTACAAATTAATATAATCTGCTGAACATCCTCTTAATGGACTTCCAGCTATTCTTGACTTTTGCAATAAATAAACATTAGACCCCATACTGCATCCCATCTTCCTGAATGTATTAAGTATTCTGGAAACACTAAGGCCATTAACTCCTTGGATTTCTAAGGGAATTCACACAAACAGTAGCACCTTTAATAGCAGAGAGACTGATTTCTTTTGTTGGGATGTGAGGTTCCAGGGCACTAGGGCTAGACGACTGTTCAGTGAGCAGAGCTCAGCTAGCCAGTGTCTCTTTGTTGCCTCTGTCTGTGTGGCTCAATCTAATGTCTTCTTAATCCGCTTTAGAGAAGTTTCCAGAAGATAGCTGGGCAGGTGCGAGCTACGGACAGTTCTGATGTGGAATGGTGCCCTGGGGCTTTTGTTTCTCTCTGTACTTTGCTACAGTCCCTGCCCATGGGTGACTTCATTAAGAATGATATGAATCCAGGTACCCGCGGTCAGAGAATTGTGAAAATCAGATCGTGTCAAAGAAACCCAACAGGCTATGATTGGGTTGTGTTTTATTTGCCAAGAATACTGAGAAATAAAGGGGAGGAAGAGGGTGAAGGGGGGTGGTAGGAGGGACTAGATATTTTCTCCCCTCTTACCTACCCATAGGAAAATAAGCTAACAACAAAAGAGAAAACGTTCTTCCTATTATATTAGGGAGTTGGCAATATTTCCATGCCGAAGTGGGCAAATGCCCTTGAGAGCCCTGGAACACTGTGGAGACAACCTTTTATTGCTGTTTCTCCCAGTATTTAATTTTTCGACTGCTAAGGGATCTAGAAAAAGGAAATGGAAACCAGAAAGCTGAGCCAAAGGGAACTCTCTTTGGTCATTGAGGATTTGTGCTATTAACCTTTCCTAATAAACTGGAAATGGAGAGTCCTCTCCCTCCTCCCACCTCCAGTGTATAGTATCTAGCACTTTGGGGGGGGGGGTCCCTGTAAATGTAAAATGACCTCTCTGCCTATATTTATGAGGTAGTTAGATGCTGAATGGGATGTCGCATAACCTAAGACTACATCTAGAAGCCCCTGGCTGAAATGTATATGCAGTAAAGACAGATTTACAGCTGGCTTGAGTTTCCCTTTGAATTTCCTAGATTTATCTGAGCTTCAGGTCTCAACGTTCGTTTACGCTGCTAGAGCATTCTTCAGAATTCACGCTAGAGCAGGATCTCGGGACTAGTGCTGAATTTCCTTTGATGAACATATGCTTTTGGTCTTTCGTTTTCTCTGGAGACTGTGATTGAAATTGAGGGTTATGGTCCTCATTTTGTTTTAGTCATTGACTTTGGACCACTATCAAAAATGCTCTTTCTTAATTGGAGCATTTGGGGGAAGCTAATGAAGGAAAAATCTTGTCCCTGAAAAATTGAATCACAGCTGCAGAGAAGACTGACATATTCAGTTCTTAGAAAGAGGCAATCAATGTTGCATGCGTCAGGTGAGTTCATTTCTCGAGCTCAGCTTTAATAGCTTATAAAGAAGATTGATTAAGTTCTTGTCTGATAGATCAATAGTAGAATGAAACTGAGCTTCCCTCCTTCCCTTCTAAAATGTAGATTCCCGATATGCTTAAAGGCAGAGAAAAGACAAACATTTGTGCATTGCTTTTATCCTCCAACTTACTATTGATGGCAGCTATGATAAACAGGCAGAGTATTTGTAAGTTACCTAGATTGCTTTATTGTATCTTCAACATTTGAGAAAGCTCATTAATTTACTCAACAAATAGTCTGTTTCTTTGCGATTCTATAAACGGCTCTGGTCTAGATAAAGATGAAAGTGGTTAATATTGAGAACTTAAGGAAACTTCATGCGTTTAAACCTTGAGATTCCAAATTTGCTCTCTGTTCTGGGTAGTGAGCATTAGCAAATAAATGTATGAAATTTTGAGTTTTATACATTTCCGTTGTATTTTTAACATGGAATTATAAGTTTTTTGTTAAAGTTAATAATTTTCTTTAATTATATGATTAATATAAAATGCGTGTGCATAATGTACTTATGTGCGTACTCCTCAATTCAGTTCATGCAATTTACATACCTATTTTCAGATTTTCTTGTTCTTTTTTTTTTCTCTCCTTAGCCTATAGAATCGTGGAAGTTGACATTCAACTATAAAGCATGATGATTAGGCAGATAATTATCAAATGTTTTCCTACAAAGATTAACTTGCATCTGTCTATAGAATATTTTTAAATGCCATAATTTCTAATTACTTTAATATACTGGGCAGATTTTTTTCACGTCTTAAAGTAAAAATTACATGTGAGGAAGAAGATATTAAATGAACAGATACACATTACTGGGCAGTACTGCAACCCTGGTTTATTCTGAGGTTAAAAGTGGTTTGTTATGAATATAAGAAACTTTCCAGGGGGATGAAATTATTCTTTTTCTACTAATTTTGCACCATTTTTTATATAGTTTTTCATCTCCCATTAACATTTCTTTCTTTTTGAATTTCACGTAAAAATGCTAATATTCTTTAGGTACAGTATTTCTCATTTTCAGGAGTTATAATGAGAACAAGTCAACTAAGTTCGGTGTACAGGCCCCATATGGTCTCTGTTTCTACCTTTTGTTTTTGTTCTTGTTTGGCTTTGTTTTGAAGGACCAGGCAGCCTACTTGGCATTATTCATAAACTTGCAATAAAAACTTTGAAGGATTTTAAAAAAAGGAAATATTTTAAACTCTCAAAAATAATTACTTTAAATAACAGTGTAACTATTGTTTAAAATTATGTTTAAATGATCATTATATTTTACTGAAATTGATAGCATAGAAAAAAATGTTTTATTTTACAACAAAGGCCTTTTTATGGTACAGTAAGAGCAAGCATGCAACTTTTTAAAAAAAGATTTATTTATTTAGGGCGCCTGGGTGGCTCAGTCAGTTAAGCATCTGCCTTCAGTTCAGGTCATGATCCCAGGGTCCTGAGATTGAGCCCAGCATCTGGCTCCCTGATCAGCAGGGAGCCTGCTTCTCTCTCTCCATCTGCCTACTACTCCCCCTGCTTGTGCGTGCTCTCTCTCTCTCTCTCTCTCTGTCAAATAAATAAGTAAAATCTTAGAGAAAGTGGGTGGAGGAGCAGAGGTCGAGGGAGAGAGAGAGAATCTCAAGCGGCCTCCCTGTTGAGTGTGGAGACCGACACACCAACCGAGTGTGGGTAGCTCATCCCAGGACCCTGAGAACCGGAACCGAAATAAACAGTCAGATGCTTAACGGACTTAAGCCACCCAAATGCCACAAGCATGCAACTTTTAATTATATATCATTCTTAGTGACTTTTTATTAATAGCATAAATATAGTAATATGGTAGGGAAATATTTAGGATTCAGCTCCTTTCAAGGTCTTAGTAACTATACGTGGTATTTACATTTCCTTTTGGTACTTTGTCTTATCAAATACTTTTCAGATAAAAGTCATTAGTCTGATGGCACAGCATAAGTCTTATGTTACTAATGACTTCTAATAAACATTTTATATATTATGAATTTCTATTTAAAAAGGCTTGGGGCACCTGGCTGGCTCAGTCGTTAGAGCATGTGACTCTTGATCTTGGGGTCATGAGTTTGAGCCCCATGTTAGGTGTAGAGATTACTTATAGAATAATGCAAATAAGGGTTGCCTGGGTGGCTCTGTTGTTAGGCATCTGTCTTCGGCTCAGGTCATGATCCCGGGTTCCTGGGTTTAAGCCCCTCATCCGGCTCCCTGCTCAGCAGAAAGTTTGCTTCTCCCTCTCCTTGCTTCTCCCCCTCCCATTCCCCCTGCTTGTGTTTCCTCTCTCGCTGTGTCCCTCTCTGTCAAATAAATAAAATCTTTTAAAAAAATAAGTAAATAAAATAAAACAATGCAAATAAAAAAGGCTCAAGAAATAAAACATTGATTCTATGGGGAAATAGTTTTGCCTCCTCCCTTAAGATACGTGGACAAAAGAGAAATATGACAAAGAAAACTATTTTATAATTTTTAGATCCTTTTATTTTTGTTTGACTTGAGCAGCTTATTGTCATGTTTTAATTAACATGAATTAGAATACGAATGGTGATTGTGGGTATATTTTAAGGCCAGTTATTTCATGATTACAGCTTTATGTTTTCTCTGCTTATAAAGTTTTATTAAAACGATGCTAAGAGGGTAGATCTTTTGTTAAGTGTTTTTATCACTAAAAAAAATAATAAAGAGTGCGTGCAGTGGGAAACTTTTGGAGGTGATGCCTATGTTTACAGCATAGATTGTGGTGATGTATACTTATCTCTAAACTCATCAAATTGTATACATTAAATATATATAGCTTTTGTATGTTGAAAAAAAAAAAGAGATAAATTCACTCCTTTGGCAACTGACAAAATAGCCTGCATGGATGTTTCTCAACCTTATCTGAGTCATTAGTCTTTCTACTATAAATATGTTGTAGCTCCCCTTACTATTTTGAGATGAAATTCGTGTTTAATATAACTTGTTGTACACATAAATTGTTTTAAAAATCAACATATTCACTAATTGTGAATAAAGGGAAGGGAGTATGGATTTATAAAATAAAGTAATATGTATCTCAGGACGTGAATGATTGGGAGAACTACACCAGGAGATGGAACAAAGTTGGCCAAGACTGCTGGTAGAGCTATAATGTACTGGCTATTCAGACACAGGAGTGGCATTGCCATCAGTGGCTTTACCAGATGATGAATAACTCTTGGTCAGGTTGTGAACAAAATGGTGTGCAATCTCTCCTCGATGACGTGGTCATTGCATTGCCAGAAAATTCAGTTCACATTAAATTTGTGGCAGAAATGCTTTGCGTTGATGTGTAAAATGGAGTTAGAACCCAGGCTCCGATCATTATAAATGGGGTTTTCAACTACAGGAATGTGTTGCAAGACAATAGAAAAGTATTCAGGATGTAGGTCGGTTTTTTGTTACGTATGAGATTGACTCACTTATTGTAAGATACTTAGCATCCTGGCCTCCATCCACTGAATGCTGAAAGGATCCTCTCCATCACTGTGACTACCAAAAATGTTCGCACGTTTTCCAAAGTGACTCCTAGGGCTTTCCATTGATAAGCACATGATTACCAGGAGTACTACTATTCTATATGAAGGAGAGAGATAAGTGGTCCTACTCCAAACTAAGTATCATTGAGTCTTTTGGGTTCTGTTACAGTAAGTAATAGACTATAATCATACAAATATAAAATATGATCTTTGTCAAAAGCTATATTTTAGACTTTAAGGTACTTGAAATTATAACGGATCTTCTAATGAGAATATGACCATTTCTAGATTTGTAGTTTTTAGGAGAAAAAGTATTGTTGGGAAATTGTACTAAAAAAGTCCCCCCACCAAATTTTGCTAAGAAATTGTCATAACCTCAACCAAAGATGTGCCTTGAAGGCATGTGCCTTCTGAGGTGAACTGAAGTGAAAAGGACAGTAAGACAAAATGTACAGGGTTTGTGCTTTGTGCTGGGAGAGTAACACAGTCATAGTGGGATATAAGTTGGGTTCTCCAGGATGCAGACTCTGAGACAGGGTTTTGTGGATGGTATGTTCAAATGGAATGCCCTGGGGATCAACACCTATGTCATGAGAACTGAGTAGAAGGGGAGTTCCAACTCTGATACAGAATTTCATGTCTACCTAGGATGACCTAATAGAGAGCTCTAAAGGTAGGATGACCTCTCAGTGTTGGACCAGGATGTGTCCCAGTGATCAGTATGTGCACTGCTCCAAGAAAGGCAGTGAACTTAAGGCCACAGTCTGGGAGTTGGGAGATCCCAGAAAGTGTTGACAGGTAAAGACTGCTGACAGCACACCTGGCAGCCAAGACGACTTTTCTTTTATTAAAGGTGGTCTGGAGGGCATATCATGGTATTCACCACACAGGTCAGGTCATCGGTCCAACTGGAATCCAAAAATCTGGGCTAGCAGGATACCCATGGTATCCAATCTATTGGCTGGGAGGCCATGACAGCAAGAATCTCTGGTGCAAGTCATATTAATAGCAACATATGCAATGAACATTATTCCAGAAAGATCTAACTAAGCTGAAGGAGGGACTATCAGTATAGAAAAAGAGTCCAGGCACTGGGAGCAAAATATTGGTTAGAGTACCAAGTCCAGGCCCCAAGCAGATAAGTTGAAGTTTAGGATAAGGCTTCAGCCCCAGTGAAGAAAAGAGTGAATACCAACAAGCTAGAATACCTTCTGGAAACTGAAGCAGAAAGGTAGTCATATAATCTGAACAAAAATCACCCGTTCTGGGAAATAGGCTGTATACCAATAGGGAGCACATTAAGGGCCCCTGATCTCAGAGAGGGATTGAGGCTTCAATGAGCTATGGCTGAGTCAGGATTGGTTCAAATGCAGCAGTCCTGATGGCACGGATGATTTGTATTGCTGTCGATTGTGTGAGGTGGAAAGGGCAGCAGTTAAGAGAATTAAAACATACACAAATATAAACAGTGCTTTGAAGAAACAAGTTTCGGTTGTAGCAAGACACTTAGCAAAATGGCCTCTCTGGGCACTTTTCAGAGGATTTGGAAAAGCCACATAGCTCTCATCTCAAGCTGAAGAAATCCGAGATCCGTGCCTTATGAAGAGAAGTGACTGTGGAGCAGGAAGGCGAAGGGTCACATTCCAACCTTCATGTTTCATGTGGGTGTGCAACCCAAATTCCTCCATCTGGATGATCAGGTCCTGCACAATTTCACTTCATTAACTTGTCCTGCCTTCTTCCCGGCCTGTTGCCCTGTCGGTGGGCTGTGCTCACTGCCCCCTGCGGCGACTCTCCGTGGCTCCCTCAGCCTCTCTGCCACACCCATCTCTGTATGACGTAGTCAGAACCCACCTTCTTGGAGGTGAGGACATGGGCTCTCCTTTAACTATACTGACAAAGCTGAAACATTGCTCTCAGCTTATGTCCTGGATGCCAGGTTGATCTTCCCAGCCCACAGATCGCAAGCTTCCTAAAGGAAGATCGTGTCATGAGTTTCTTTTGTGTCCTTTACAGAGCACAGGAAAGGGCTGGGCACTGGGGGGCTCACTGCGTGAATAGTCAGAAATTAACTGATTGGCTTGGCCTGAGAAAGCATATTTTAATGGATATTTCCTCAATTTCTAGACATAGTCTTGCTTTTAAAAGTGTTCTCAAAAGATCTCTTGTGTTCTTACGTCTGATGGTAATGGAAATGGCTCAATTCAAACCTATGAAAAAATCAATTCCTAACAGTATAAATTTCCTTCCTTTTTTAATGGATATGTTTTTATTGCAGGCAAGATTTTAAGTCTCTTTGGGAATTAACTTCTGTCTTATCCCAGTGTGGCAGTGCCATCTGTGGATCTTGCTATGTCTCCTAGGGTCATGACCCCAAGTTCCCTAAGTGGTAGCTATGGGGCAACATTAGTTATTCTCAGGAAAGTGTTTCTACAGAAAAGTCCGAGGTTCACAATTAAGAAGACATCTTTTGCTCTTTATATCTTGTTTCATTTGTGTTATTTAATTAGAGATAGACTTGATTTATTAAGGACTCCTTCTCTTGGATCAGGTGCTCTTACTTTTCTTAAAGCTCAATCCCCCAAAACACCTAGATTCTACAAATATCTATTCCCTTTTGTGAGACGTCAACAATATGAAGACAATATTTTCAACTCTCCTGGTTGACTCATTAATTTTATGTAAAACAGATATTTAAAATCTTGGATATGTTCACTTCAAGTCTGAAAAGAGGAGCTTGATTTTAATTCAATAAACTTGTATAAAAATTTTTTTAAATATTTTCCTTTTAAAGTTGTCACGTTCTTTACATTTTACATTTGTTATTAATGATTATATTATATGTATATATGTGTTTCTATATACGTATGTATGTTATGTGAATATATGTATGCTTGTAGTATCTATTATCTCAATAAAAATTTAAACAATGTTTCTCATTCATTAAACAAATATTTATGAAGTGCCTACAATGTACCACTTATCTAGGTACTAGACGTACAGAAGAAAAATGAATAGACCAAAATCCCTGACTTATATTGTGGTGGAGAATATGAATAATAACTTCTATTTGAGAGGGGAAGACAGGTAGTAAATAAGATAAATAGGTAAAATAAAGCAAAAAAGGAGGATATGAAATGTCAGAGTTTTTTTAGTTTTGTTTTGTTGAAATTTTAGATAGGAAAGTTAGGGAATAAGAAGGCGACTTTGACACAGAGGCCTGGAAGAAATGGAAGAAAGAGCCACATGAACATTCGGAGAAGAGCATTACAGGCAGAGGCCAAGGCAAGTGCAAATACCGTGGGGCAAATGGTGGAATACGTTTGCCTACCACCTCTGTTTGGTTGATTTTTAATTAGGAAAGTCTCTTCAAATTCCAGTAATGGAAGACCAGAATAGGTAGTAGGGAAAGTATTGGATTGGAATTTTCTATAGTTTTGGGTTCTTGCCTTACTTCTACTAGTTCCCATTTAGTGAAACCTCAGAGTGCCAGCCATTGTGATAAGCCTTTCCTATGCCTTGTCTCACTAGATATTCACCACAGCCCTATGGCTGGTTCAGTGGCTGTTATTCTAAATATATAGAAGTATATGTGACATTTGCGTTCAGTCATTTAAATAGCTTGGCCAAAGTCCTACTGCCAAAATAGATGGAGTCCTTACTCAAGCATATCAGATGTATTGTGGCTTCTGATACCAATCTCACAGTATTTCTTGTAAGATAGGTTAAAACCTTTGAATACTAGGGGCACCTGGGTGGCTCAGTCTGTTAAGCATCCGACTCCTGATTTTGGCTCAGGTCATGATCTCAGGGTTGTGAGATGGAGCCCTACATCGGGCTCTGTGCTGGGTGTGGAGCCTGTGTAGGATTCTCTCACTCCTCCTCCCTCTGCCCACTCCAAACCCCCAACGCTCCCCCTCCCCACACACATTGCTCTTTTTCCAGCAAACCAACCAAACCAAAACACCTTAAATCCTTAATCACTGTGGCCAAGGGAGGAGTTTTGATAAACTGTAGGAGCCTTTCCAGGTGTCCCAGATTGGACTGGTTCCACCCAGATGGGGGTCTCCTTGTTTCAAGGCCTTTATTGCTGAGTTTTTTTTTCCTCCTCGCTTAAAGTAAGACTCTACATATTACAAGTTTTGTTGTTGCTGTTTTCTTTTTTCCTCTCTCTCTTTCTCTCTCTCCCCTTTTTTCCTCCTCAGACCATCTGCATCTCCCTCTCCCCATAGTGTCACTAACACCACTAATAACCTATGTGCATGCTTCTGTGACTTTCTTCATGTTCATATAATCATATATAAACATATCTGTTCCCTTCGCTTTACAAAAAGGGGATTGTAGTATATGGCCTTCTCTGCATGTTATCACATGATATTGGGGAAGAATACCCCTTCTCTTCGGTTGATCTTCAGCATAACCATTGCCCTGTCGAAGGCATTGTTTCCAATTCTTCGTGTTTCAGTAAACATACTTGTTACCTACTGATGCTTTTCTTTTTGAGCTTCATCCCCAGAAATAGGATTACTGGAACTAGAGTATATATAATTTTAATTTTTACAGATCTGCCTGGATTATTTTCAAAAAAGTTCGGGAGCAATCCACATTTACAGCTTTCGTTGTTAAATGAAACCATTTTTTCTGAATCCTTACCAGAAGTAGGTGTTACTTCTATGTATAAATTTTGCAAATCTGATGGACATGAACTATCTCATGGAATTTACATTTTCCTGTCTGCAGGGGGATGACTATATTTTGTAAATTTATGGGTCATTGGGATTTACTCTTCTGCAAAATTTCTGTTCAAGTGCTTTGTACATCAATTGGATGGTATATCTTTTTTTTTTTTAATTGAGGTGAAATTCACATAACCTAGAACTAACCATTTAAAAGTGAACAAGTCAGTGGTATTTAGTATATTCCCAATGTTGTGCAGGCCCACCTCTCTCTAGTTCCAAAACATCTCCATTGCTCCCCCAGGTCCCGTATCTATTAAGCAGTTATTCCTCATTTCTCCTTCTCCCCAGTCTCTGGCAGCCACCAATCTGCTTTCTGTCAGTATGGATTTAACTGTTCTGGATATTTCCTATGAATGGAATCACACAATATGTGACCTCTTGTGTCTGGTTTCTTTCACATGGCATAATGTTTTCAAGGTACATCAGTGTGGGTGTAGATCCTTTTGTTATCAATTTGAAAAGCTATTTGTAGACTCTAGATTTTTAAACTTCCATGTCACCTGGATTGCAAAATCTTAATATATTACCTGCCAATCAATTTTGTTTATAGAATCATTTGTTGTTCAAAATTTTTTACACATTCGGATATATCTAGCTCTTCTTTAATGTCTGGGTTGGAAATTTAGTCTCTAAATTTCTTCTAATATCTTTATTGGTTTAGGTTTACATTTAAATTTTTAAGCAAACTGGAATTTTAGCATATGATTTTTCCTTTCTCAGAGAGATAGCTACTGGCATCCTTGTTATTTTCAAATAAATTCTTCTTTCTTCACGAGATTAAAATTGCATCTTCCTGTATATTCAATTCCTATTATTGGCTTTTTTGTGGTTTCTCTATTGTGTCCAAGAAAAGACAGCTACTTGACTGAGCTTTTTCTTAGGGAAGATACAAAGATAAGCCCCTTCCCATGAGGTCTCATAAATCACAAGTGTTTCGTACTCGGATCTGGGACCACTGCACTCATCTGTGAGTGTGTTTGGAAGCAAGTACAAAGTGATGCACAAGCTTCCCTGGGAAAAGCTATGTGTAGTCTGCTTATTAGCCATTCCTTGCAGAGCCTGCCACTATGCATGGTTTTTTGCTCCTTGATTACTAAAGATCATTGAACTCTTCATTCATAAAGCATTTGTAGGCACCATTGTGTACCCATTACTGGGTAAGACCTAGAAAAGAAGACATTACTTGTTTCAGCTTTGAAAAACAAACAGAATTTTTACTTGCCTAAAAGAAGACACAATCTCTACCCTTGAAAAAAATCACAGCACAGTTGGGAAAATATAAATATTTATAATTATATCTAAATACATCTTCAAATCAACATTTATACACACATATACACACATATCCCAGTAATAACTTACATTTGTATAGCATAGCTCTTTATAGTTTAGCAAGTGTGCTCATCAAAACTGTTTTATTAGAATATCCCTAAGATTATGAACAATGTCCAGTAGCTGTTTGTATCCTGATTTTACTGATGCTTAAAAGAAGGTGTTGAGGATGAACAAGATCAGGTCCCTTTCGGAGAAGATTGTTTTGTGCCTGCTGTTCCTTACCCAGGTTTAGTTTTTGGTGGAGCCATCCTTGGCTCTGAGCACCAAGGCTATGGAATATTTTTTTTTCTCCCAGGAGTGGAGCTATTCACCAGTTTGGTGCATATTTATACTACGTAGTATGAACTGTTCTTGGAGCTGGAGATCCAGCAGAGAACAAGACCTCCGTGGTCCCTGCCTAATAAAGTCTATGTACATAATGTGTTTGGGGAATGAGGAACGTGTCGAGCTGGGGAGGCAGGGTTAATAGGCAGATAAACAAATAATTAGAATTGTGACCATTATAGAGCAGACTGATATATGATGAGACACGTATTTGACCTGACTAGGTGGATAGCAAAGTGAACTTTTGTAAGCAAGTGATTATTAGGCTGAATATGCCATAGTTTGGGGGAAAGCATTGAAAAGGAGGGAAAGCCTGGAGCAGGAAGGAGAATAGAACATTGAAGGATCTGACAAAATGTGGGAAAAGCGGGGATATGAATAGTAACGTTGGATAGAAATAAGGTCAGAGAGTGAGTTGGGGCAAGATTCTGCAAGGCTTGTAGGTCTAAGTAAAGGTTTTGGAAGTTATCCCCACAGCAGTGAGAAGCTCCAGAAAGACATGGTTCTATTGGAACACTCTGATGGCTTCACAGTAGGGCATAAGGAGAGAAAGCAGTTAAAAGCCCACTGATAGAAGTGAGGTGAAAAGTGGGGGTCACTTGGACTGGGATATTGGTAGAGATGAAGAGAAGGGAACTGGAGGAACATTAGGAAAGAGGATTCACACGTCTTGGTAAGTGATTCAACTTGGGCTTTAGGGGAAAGATTATGTGAACTTAAAATAACATTGAATTGAAGGGTCTTGAAAATTGTTTTGGTCCTTTCTTCACTGGTACAAAAGGAAAAAAAAAAATGAACGTGCTTTTGTAGGAATTAGAGCCACAATGACACACCAAACATTTGCTTTAACTACAGAAGGTTACAGTTGTACAGGGCTGAAGTGAGTATGATACACTAGTGATAATAAAACTGAGGTCTTGCCCTCTATAAAAGTTAAACTAATTATTATACACTTGCATGTTCACTCATGTTATTTATTATTTTCTATTTAAAACCATTATTTTTATTGCCAAAGAGGCATAATTTTACTCTCAGCCTATAAACCTTACTATAACTTATCTGTATCTTCTAAGCACAAAGCCATTTTTGTCCCTTTAATAAGTGTAGTAATTTACATTGGCTAATGGTATAACTATGATAATTAGCATAATGTAGTTGTGTTCTTAACCACTGCCTTATTACAACAATTTTAAATCTTGTTATTTTTTCCTGGTGGAGTGGAGTTTATGATTACCCATGATTTTTTTTTTTTTTTAACTGTGTATAGAAAAACTTTTGCTTCCTTTATCTCACTTCTGGCTGAAACCAGTCAGCAGAATTTTACATATGATTTGGAGATTTTAATCACTGCTGAGTGAAATTGGATACCTTATGCTTTTTTGCTTGGTTCTAGATTTATTTGGGTTTTCTTCCTATATCTTTTGATTCCATGCTAGTGTATGCAGTTTTTCATGACCAAAACGAAATTTAGTCATTTTTTTCAAGTACATCATGATAGCTGCAGAGAGGAAATTCAATTCTGAATAAAAATTAAACTGCACTTTGTTATCTGGAATTATTGTAAAATAAAATGCGCTGTTTAATCAAATATTTGCACACATATTCCATATAAAATTTATAGCTGATTAATTTCCTCGTAATCAGAGCCAACTTGCCTAAAACTGAAACCAAGTTTAACTGTATGTTGTCCTTTGAGGAGTCAGAAAATGTCTCGGGATTTTCCAGGGCCTGACTGGCACGTATGCGTGGTGGCTTGCTGTCAGCTCCGTTATGTTTGCTCCAGAAAACTGCAAAAAGTTCTGAGTAATAGAACACTTTGAGTAATCCAAAAGATCTTTAGTATCTATTTTCAAGATATGGGCAACTTCTCAACTTTTTAATCTTTTTAAAGATTTTATTGATTTGAGAGAGAGAGCACAAGCAGGGAGAGGGGGAAGGGAGAAGCAGGCTCCCTGTGAAGCAGGGAGCCCGATGCAATGTGGGGCTCGATCCCAGAACCCTGGGATCATTACCTGAGCTGAAGGCAGATGCTTAACCCACTGAGCCACCCAGGTGACCCATCAAATTTTTAATCAATTACTTTATTTATTTTTAAAGGTTTTATTTATTTATGAGTGAAAGCAGGAGGGGGAGCAAAGGAAGAGGGACAAGCAGACTCTGCGCTCAGTGTGAAGCTAGTATTGGGGCTCGATCTCAGGACCCTGAGATCATGACCTGAGGCGAAACCAAGAGTCAGACATTTAAGCAACTGAGCCACATGCAGGCACCCTTCAACTTTTTTAATAAAGCATATTCTAAAGGCATAAAATAAAGCATTATGGCTAGAGAGGCCACATCTAGGAGGTAAAATGGATAGTTACCTGAAATGCAAAGTTTTACATTTTAATTTTATTTAAGATTCTAATAATCTGGATCGTAACTCACAAGAACCATTAATTAAGTGGATTTGCTTTTCAGCACTGGCCTTTCCTTCCTTAGTGGAAGGTTGTTCAACTCGATCTCATCATCTCCCTGCTACCCCAGGCCACTGATGATCAGAAGACCTTTCAAGATCACTTATTATGAAAAAATATTACATTATGCTCACTATACAATACTCAAGTTAACCCAAAAGCTTATTAATCAAGTATCTTGAATATTTCCAATATTTCTAATCAAATACCTTGAATATTTCCATATGATATCATAATAATATTTTCTTTACTTAATT
The DNA here is from genome assembly GCF_010015895.1 of Lontra canadensis. Classification (NCBI taxonomy): domain Eukaryota; kingdom Metazoa; phylum Chordata; class Mammalia; order Carnivora; family Mustelidae; genus Lontra; species Lontra canadensis. The sequence continues at coordinate 13,051,861 of NW_022631044.1, read as the reverse complement.
TGGAGAATCCAGTAAAAGAAACAAACCAGAGCAAAATGTATTGATGAAATTCAGATAAGGATACCTTTTTTTTTTCCTTTTTAATCACCCAGGGGCAAATTATGTTCCTCTTCTTTTGACTCATGAAACTCAGCCTACCATGCAGATTACAATATCATGGGGGACAACAGCAAGGATACTTGCTGCATTACTCTTTTGGTGCATGGGTCAATCTGTGTCACTTCTTAAAGACTTTTTTTTTTTAATGGAATGAGATTTTACATAGATCAAATAATTGTGTCCATTTTTTTCCTTATCTCCCTGAAGTTGCCTAATGAAAGGTCAATACGAGTGCTATTAACAGCAAGAAATGAGGCCGTGTATATGAAACCCCTTTGTAACCTGTAGACTGCTCACAGATATGGAATGATGAGACAATGGTAATGGTGGGGGTTTGGAACAAGGCTGACAGTTGAATAGTCTCTAAGCAGTGACTGGGAACCAGGGGAGCAGCTTTCCTGGAGGAGACTTTAGTATGTTAGCTTCTGCATTAATTTGAATCTGCTCATCTGCTCTGCTGAGATCTTGCACATTGTTTGGCCCATTTCACTGTCTAATGATGGGTCTGGTGCATTTTGATGGAGAACTTGCCAAACATGTCAGATTTCAGACCAACAGGTAGCCAGCCAACCCTGTCTCTGAGACATCCTTTCTACATGTTGATTACATTTGTTTTGCCTCCTTCTACAAGGGCCAACTCCAGGCTGATTTCTTTCAGAAAGCCTATTCTTTACTATTCTGACATGAAGGGCCATTGCCTTGGGGGTACTTAATATTTGAATTCTTATTTTGACAGCAAATTTATTAGCGATGTTGTGACATCTCTCCTTTTGCCTTCTGGAATCCTTAGTTGAACCCATGTATTTTCAGGTGCATTTCATGTGTGTGTGCTTTATATTCCCTATCATAGTATAAAACTGTAGTGTAGAATATAGTGTGGTTTTGAGATGCGGTTTTGAGTTCCAAAACCACGATTTTTTATCTATCTCTTTAGATGCTTCACAGTGCTCAGGACCCATGAAAATATATGATTAGTTCAGTTTTTGTTGATGTGATTTTCATGTCCAAAGAGATATTTGTAAAACTGCGTGTGCTTAGAAAATATGTTTGTTTTGTTTTTGCAAAAGAGGCTTACTTTTCATAAAAAGGGCTGTGTGTGGTATAGGTGAAGGAAAGATACAAAAGCATTTTTTTCTGCAGTCCTACCTTTGATTGATTTTCAGCTAGACTGACAACACTCACCGTGGATGGGCTTCATAGGGTCCTTAAACTCCCTGAAATTACATGAATAATATTGTGTGTTTGGGGTCTTTTTTCCCCTTGAGGGGGAAAAAGTACAACATTAACGCCTACATAAACTACTCAGTATGTAAAACTGTGAATTTACAAATGAGGTGTTCACTTTATAAAATGATTAGGTAGGGTTTTATTTAATGAGCTCTCTTCCACATTTGAAATTATTCCGTTTACCTGTCACTTGTCAGAAGCATGTGTTCTTTGCTCTAGACAAAGTACACTGAGAATTCTACACTTTGCAGTAGAATAAATAATCCCATAAATGTGCTGCCTCTTTCCCTGAGACAGACATAATTTGGAGATGTGAGTCTTGCAGTAGTGAAGGTGTTTCTTGATTTGTTTGTTTTTGTGTTTTGATTCTGTGTGAGACCTCACATTGGACACAGCACTGGACTCACGATTGGTGGCTGAATAAAATCTGCATGTGGATTGAATAGCTCTGTCCATGTATTAGACACATGAACAATCCTTCTAACACCCCAGCCTCCAAGGTCCTTGAACTCCTCTCCCACAGCAATCTTGTTTTCCACTCCACCTTCCCCACCATTACACTCCAGACTGGTGATTCTCAAACTGTGGTTCCCCAGACCAGGAGACACAGCATCACCTGGGACTTATTAGAAGTGCAAATCTGGGGGCTCAACTCCAAACCTACTGAATCAGAACCTCTGAGTATAAAGTCAACAATTCCTTTACCAAGTCTTCCAGGTGATTCCGAGAGCCTCTGCCCTAGACCTTGCCAGTACCAATAACTCAACCTGTTATATTACCTCAATTTCAAGCTTCCTACTCTCTAGTCACCATTTTTATCTTTCCAGCTCTCCCCTTCTAGTATCTCAACTTACCTCTAGGATCCATCAATCATTTTTACTTTTTCTCATCATCACTCAGTGTCCTTTTACTCCTATCCTAATTAGATCCTAATTAGATCCAATGATTAGAATCATTGTCTCATGTTCCCTCTCTTGTCATCTTAACCTGGACAAATGCAACCATTCACTCTGCACCCTCATGGCTGACTGGAGGAAAGCTTACAATATTGCCGGTAATCTTTACCACTACCTGAACTGGACCTTTATTGCGACCTGGAAATCACAGTACATTTCCCCACTCTAGTCGCTTTCATATTCTCTTAGAAGAGTATTCTCATGTTCTGCCTTTTTTCATGGATCTGACTATGGATAAACTGTGCCTTTCCCAAGGCCAGCTCCTACACTACATTTCATCTCTTCCCATTTGAGGAGATTATTCTAGCAATTCTCTTTTCTCTCTCCTGTATCATCATTTGTTCCTACTGGATCACTCCCGCCGGCAAAATTAACATGCTATCATATCATGTGAATTTAAAAAAACTCTCTTACCTACAAATGCCCTGCTCCCTACCACCCCATTGCTCTATTTTAGTAGGAATACCCCCAAGGAGGGAAATGTTGTCTCTAATCATTTCCTTCCAGCATTCTCTCTTGGACCTATTCCAATCAGGCTTTTGTTTCCATTCTTTCACCAAAATAATTCTTAGGTCAAAGTCATGTAAGCACTCTATGTTGCACTATGCAGGCTGCAGCCATCTTGATCCCTCTCACCCACCCCATACTCTCAGTCTAGATCTAATCTATAAGTAAGACCTGTTCACTCTACCTCCAGTTTACACCCTGAATATGACTGCTTCTCCCCACCTTACTTCTGCCCACCTGGCCCAAGCCACCATCATTTCTTGCCTGGATTGTTATAAGGGCTTCCCAATATGCCTCCTTGCTTCTGCCCCCCCCATCCCCCCCACCGCCCTCTCAGATGCTGTTCCCAACCCAACAACCAGGATAGTTCTATTAAAAAGTTGCATCATGTTACTTCTTCGCTCAAAGCCCTCCAAAAGTCTCCAACTGTGTTAGAGTAAAACAAAATTCCTTTCTGTGGCTACATGGCCCTGCATGACCTTGTTGCCCCCAAGCCTCATCTCTTCCTTGCTGATCTCACTGTCTTCCACTCTTCCCCTTGCCCACTCTGGTCCAGCCACCCTGGTTCCCATACTGGTTATAAGTAAGTAAATCCAATTCTGCTTCATTCATGCTTTGGAGGCTCTTTCCAGAGATAGCTACCTTATCTTGTTCCCTTGCTTGCTTAAGGTCCGTTCCTTTTCCAACTACCCTATTTAAAAGAATAATATCCCGTATAGACTTGGTTTCTCCTTTACCCCTGCTTCATTGTTCTTCATGTGACTTCTCATCATTTGACTTATTACTTGGCCTGAACCAACTGGAATTGAAAATAATAACCACTTGTATCCTACCAATACTGTCAGTGCATAGAGTTCAGGCCAATTCATACTTCTTTTTATTTGTAAGCTCTATGATAGAAGAGACTTTCTCTGTTTTGTTCACTCTTATAGACCAGCTCATAAACCAGTGCTTGGTCCATAATCAATACTCAATAAATACATATAGAATGAAATTAATGAAGGAGTCAGCAATACTTATGAGGAACTGTAGTGTGTTATTCATGTTTTAATTCATGTATCCAGTCTCTTTTCTGTTTTATCTTCCTATATAAAAATGAGTCACCAGTTTTTTCTACCAGTAACCAAATTAATATGCAATTAAGATGATTCAAAAAAACAGAGTAACTATTTGAAAGAGGTATGTAATACAAATTCAAATCTTATCTATTACTTTAATCTATTAATCTAATATAAATATTTGCAAATATGTATTTTATATAAAGCTTATTTCACTAACTATATTTTATTTCTACTAAGACCACTAATATAAATTCTGGTTTTTTATGTCCTAGCAGACTTCAACTGAAAATGGATGAAAGACCTACTGGAAGGACAAAGAAAGCTAGGATAAGATTAAAGTATTGCTTCAAATTGACAAAGTGATATGTCTCTCCGAATAAATACTGACTAAGTTTAAAAGGGAAGGCTTTGGGATCATGACAATTATGAGTACGGGAGGAAATACCTTCTCGTAATTTTGTAGTAAGTGTATGATTTAAAAACTGAGACTGGCTGGAAAGAACCTGAAATCCTTTAGCAATGATGTTCAGCCACAAAACTGAAGTTAGACTATGCACACGGCACGTTCTCACAGGTTATATTTCTAGGAAGGTATATAAAGATGTGATGAAGAACACTCAAATGTAATCTGAGGAAAAATAATCGGGAATCACATTTAAAAAAAAAACCCACAAAAATTGCAACATCTTATAAGGTAGTTAAAATTGCTACATCCATCCTTTGAAAAGTTAACTGAGGCAAAGGAGAAAGCAGTACATTTCCAGAGCACAGCACACATTGGGCGAAAGATCCGGGATGAGCGCCCAAAAGTCCCATCTTCCTGTCTCATACTTTTGTATTCAAAATATTGCAATCTGTTACCTAGAGGATGATTAGTGGGTAAAACTGAGTGCTTTAATTTTACTGCAGGAAAAAGTAATGTAGAAAGAGCATAGGCTGTGATGGAGACAAAATTTGTCTAAACAAAGATATCTTTGGTTAATTAGTAAAATGGCAAAGACGTTTATGAAAAACAAGACAGGCACATAAATCTCTTTCATAAGTGTTAAATATTTCAATATTCGCTCATGAAAATCTTTTAATGTAATTCTCTTATATTTGTAGAAATGATTAACATTACGTTCGAAGCATAATGTTTTTTGCCATTGAGCTAATATTACTTTTTATCATTATATATTCGAATACCGTGTTACTTATCTGACCTAGAACATTTCACAAAAAAGAAAAGCTAAGTTAGCCAAAGAACAGCCCAGTTCATAAAAAGATGTGGTATCTGTGAAAACAGATATGATTAAAACAGTGTGTGCTGTTTAAGTGAGTTAGGAGTCATCATGGACAGCTCTAGGAAGAAGTCTCCCCATCACACATAGGCAGTTAGGAAGGCAAATAGGACTCCAGGGTGCATTAAAAGAGGGAGAAAATAATATAGAAATATTAAGTTGATGTTCTATCAAATAAAGATACACTTTCATCTAGAATACCAAGTCTAATTTCAGTCAATGCACCTTAAGACATGTCAAGCAGAGAATGAAAATATCCACAGGAATGGAGAAAAATGAGCAAGTTGGGGATGATTCATGTAAAGATAATTTATTTCTGAAAAATAAGTTTTGTTATGTGGGAAGTCACTTGTTTTCACAAACAGCACAATAAAGGACATTTTGGTAATTGGGTAATTGATGCTTATGATAAAATAAGAAGCAGCGATAAATAAACCTCAACAGTTAATGAAAATCCAGAGTATTGTCTGAAAGGTGGAAAAGTACTTAGAGCCAGTAGTCTGGGATTAGAGAGGGATTGCTGATTACAAAGAACTAAATAGGAGCATCAGTGGTGGAAACAGAACTTCTATGTTAGGGGCCTTATTCTTTCAGTTGTGTACTTAACCTTTGTCCCTAACCAAGGTACAACATCAGTTGTAAGTTTACACCCTTTTGCAGTGACAAAAAAGTAAAAAATGAGGTCTCTTCTCTTTTTTCATAATTAACAAAATTAGTTGCATGTGTGTTTTCCTAGCATAGAAAAAGAACGTAAAAAAAAAATGAGTAAATTTGGGGAAACTAGAAAGAAGAAAGAAAGTCTTGCTGTGATCAACCAAAACCAATCACAGTTCATAGTTTGATGTATTTTATTCCAACTTCTTATCTATATGTAGTGCTTTATTTCATATAGTTGTAAACATGCCATGGATATGAATGTTTTCATTTATTTTCATTTGGCTAAAACCATCCCTCCATTATTATAAGCTCTCAGTGATAATTTTGATACCAGAATAGTGTATCAATATACCAGGATTTATGCAATCGTTTCTGTAACACCGATCATCCTGATATTGACAATTTTTGTACTCTGAGTACCAATCAAGTGATTAATGAATAGGAAATGTTTAATAAAATGATGAACTTAATGATCACGCAAGTCGTAAGAAATAATAGCTCTCACTAGCTATTTTTTCACCTATGTTTATTTCTAGTTACATGCATTCACATCACTTTCACGTTTGTCCTCTAGAATATAAACATCCATTGGGTCTGTATGATAACTTCATTAGCCCAGTTTCATATGCAACTGGGCACTTTGTCTATCATTTCTGATAGCAGCCAACAGGGCTTATCTTCAAATAGTGGTCATGGCCAACTCTGGAGGCAAATACCGGAAGGACAGAGAAATTATGCCAAAGGATTCTAGGCTTGGAAAATATAGATTAGATGAAAGTCTTTTTCACTACAAAGGATACTTTGTCCTTATATTACCTAGAACTAAAAATAGCTAGAGCTCACTATTGTGAAGCCGGGGGCTTCCTCTAAGAAGAAATGATGTTATTTTATTTTTCCTTTAATATAGTTGGTCATTTTATAACATGTTCGATTTATGTAGTTTAACTTGGTATATAAATTTTATGTCATTTATCCTCATGTGCTTGTTAAGATGATTAACATTATCTTCATTTCACAGTGAAGAAACAGGGTTTATGGTAGGAAGAATAAAAGGGAACTAGGATTAAATCCTAAGCCCTTCACTATGAGCTTCGTTTATAGTCTTTACAATGGTGTTAATTTTTATAATGCCAGTGACAACGATGAGGTAAACCTGATCCCCATGGACCATTGGATGGAATCTGAGATGTCTTTTATTTATTTTCTACTTGTTCAAATAGGAAAAAATTAGACCCATAAATCTATAGCTAATTTTAACTTTGTTCCAAAATATGAAGCATGCACCGTTACTAGAAAATTGGACTTATATATGATCTGGATGTGTATATATCTGGCCAGATTGGTATGCATTGTTTTCTTGAATCTCTAACTGCTTTCAATTAAGTTATTTATTAACACTCTTACCTTTAATCATCCATAGCTCTGGTTTTCCCAAAGTGCAAAGGATCTTCTGCCTTTTCCACAGGTTACTGTCAGGTTCAAAAATTCTTTGTTCTGCTTTTGAGGAACCAAAAGAGGAGAGACCAAAGTTTGGGAAATTTGGAGAAACCAAGGTTATTTCAAAAGTAGAGTTAAGAGGAAGTGCTCTGAAGGTATGCTATTTCAATACCAAACAGGAATATTCAGGGAGAAAGAGAGAAGGATGGAAATAGAATGGAAAGAGAGGAACTAAACAGCAGAATCTAAACAGTTTACAGCTCTCACTTCTCTTTCTTCTCTTATGAAATGTCTTTGAAAAGGATTTGGGGCCTCGATTGCATGTTTAGGACAACAGAGTATGAAGCAGGCGTAGGGAAATTCAGGGCCCTATTCTGCCTTTGCTGAATACTGTAGGTTTTTTCCCTACCCCCCACTGCTACATAATGTTGGGAAAGATGGGGGTGAGAGGAGAGGGTCTTTTTCTTCCTCTCTCTCTCTCCCTCTTTTTGTCTTAGAGAATGCTTTTCTTTCAAAGATACTGAGTTTGGAGAAGATCTTTAAACGAAGGGGTACTAGACATAAGAGTCTTTTTAAGTTCTTCTTATCCAACATTTGAAAAGACATTTTATTCATAAAGCTTACACTTTTTTTTTTTCAAAGGAGCCATTTAATTCATTATGGAGTAGTATGAAGCTGTTGAGAGAGATATAGCAGCTTGATTCATTTGAAATCACAGGACAAATAGACTTTAAAAAGCAAATGCATCCATTTTGACACTAATTACGTGTCTTTTGCACATGTGGTATCTCATGTCACAAATTGCTCTCATTTGCTTCGCACTGCAGAATGTCTCTGAAATGTGATGAGTGGAAATGCCTTAAACAGGTGGAGGTGGAACAGGTTGGGGGACTTTGGTGTGGGAGGGGTGGGTCGAGGAAGAAAAAAGGAAGGTGTCTTAGAAGTCACTAGAATTCATAGGGAATTCATTCAACATGATATTGACCCACATGATAAGGTGGAATATATGGCTTTTCAAGAATTATATGTCTTCCTTATAGTCATAATGACATAACAGAGCCCACTGTATACCAGGCATTCTGCTAAGAGTATTTTACTTATACATATTGTCTTTGAACCTTAAAATTAGGATATGATTATATTCTCAATTTATAGAGGAGGAAACCGAGGAGGTTGAATAATCTATCGAAGGTTATCTCTAACATGTGTGTTTTCACCATACCACTGAGCCATGAACTAATTCTGACACTGGCCAGTGATAACATCCGATCCCACTCCTGAAGGGCTCAGTCCTACAAGACTGCCCTGCCTCCTCACTTCAGACCCCTGTCACCTGTGCTGAAGACCTCCCAGCTATAGATCAGGGGTTCCCACGACCCTCTCCCTGGGTTTGATTCATTTGCTAGAGCAGCTCACAGAACTCAGAGAGACAGTTTGCTTACTAGAGTATCAGTTGAATATAAAAGGATCTATCTCAGGAGCAGCCAGGGGGAACAGGGAAGGTGTGTGAGAAGAGGGCGGAGCTCCCACGCCTCCTCAGGGGAGCTACTCTCTCAGTACCCCCAACCTGTTCACAAACCTGAAAGCGCATCAAATCTTGTTGCTTAAGAGTTTTTATAGTTTATTCTGCAGCCCCTGCTCTTCCCTTCCCCTTCTTGGAGGTCCTTGGATAGGGCTGGAACTTCCAACCCTGTAAGTACTTGGTCTTCCTGGTGACAAGCCCCATCCTGGGGCTTCTCAGGGGCCCACCCTAAAGTTGCCTTGGTAGCACAAGATCAAAAAGAGTTCCTTGTAAACAATAAAACAAACAAACAAATAAACAAAACCACTCCTATTGCTCTGGAAATTCCAAGAGTGTCCAAGAGTTTGAGGAGCTTTGTGCCAAGAGCTTTGTGCCATTTTGTCTCTGTGCCACAGAGACAAAATACATTGCCTGTTGTCCCACAGTATCGTGACTAATACTTAGGGGACTGAATCCAGATAATCTGTTTCCAGAGACCTCAAGAGTTCTCTGGCCATCTTTGTATTCGGACCCTTGTCCTGCATTTTCCCCACTCCCACCCTCCTAGGTAGTTGCCCCTGAATTCTGAAGCATGCTTTATGACAAACAGAAAGTTTACTGAAGTCTACAGAATTAACCTGAGTTTGGCATCTTGCAATCCACTCTTGGATCTATTTAGCACAGGAGGAGAGCTTTATAAATGATGCAAGAGTTTCTTAGAGTTCTTTATAGAACAATTCAAATAGGGCTAAAAACAACCAAGAGGAGAGAGAAGTACACATTCATTTTCCCTGAATATGAACAAAAACAAAAGCATTTGCTCCATGGTGTGAATTGGAGGAATCATATTATTAAGCTGGTGCTTGTTGCCTGATAATGGAAAAGATTAGCGTCACTTTTCTGTAACGAAGCCTGTAATGGTGTCACAGCCTATTTGATGCCAATTGGTATTCCTGGGTCCCTGGTATAAAGCAACCTTTGCAAATGAGTAGTCCAAATGGTTGGAATAAGGAATAAAACCAGAGAGTAAAAAATGAATAGCTAATTCAACACTTAATTTCTTTTAATTTTGAGAATCTTACATATGTGCGGCAACTATTAATGGGTGGGATGCTGATGATAGGGGAAGAGTTTTAAACTGTAAATTTATTTTCACCTGAGCTGCAGAACTCAAACCTGGCATGCCTTACACGTAATGCAGTTTGACAGTTCATTTGAAATAAATGTGCCGATAACCCTTAAAAGTGGTAATAAAATACTCTTTGCTCTACTGTACAGATGATTAATACCACTAAAGTAATTAAATTCCATTAGGCTGAGGTTCACATACCCAAGGAATCGGTGCCAGGATTTAGCCGTTCTCTAGTGAGGACAAAAGACTAATGCCTTTTAAAGCCGTGTTTCACCAGGAAAATCCCAGGGAAGTCTATATTAACTTAGGACATCTGCTTGTTGTGATTGTTTGAGGTATTGATGCATTGGATCATTAGCAGGGTAGCGTGAACTAGTGTTTTCCTGTTGACAAGGATCTCTCACCAGGAGCTGCGAGCTTTCTGCAAGGGGAGAGAGAAAGCAAAGCAGGGCAGCCAAGTTGAGTCCTGTGAATGGCTTTGACTTACAGAATTATTGCTAACTGTATAGCCTCTGATGGTAGGAAACAGCATTTTGCCCCCAGCCATTTTTCCCAAGATCAAAGCCAAAGTAACTCTGTCTCCTGCTGTTTTGTAGCTGTAGATTCTTAAAGACTGGCATTATTGTCATCGATGAACAGTTTGCCCCCTTTCAGATGGCGGCAGTAATGACCCACGGGGGAGGCAGTGGTTAGGCAGTGCTGACAACGTGACCAGGTGCTGCAGCATAAGCGTTTCATTAAATATTGAAGCAATGGTTTTCAGTTACAGTGGCAAAAAGGGAATTTGGTCTATGTCCAAATATGTGGCTATTTTTTTTCCTTCAACCTCTTCTAATCACATTATTTTTTGCATGACCTTTCTGCTGGAAATGAGCTGCCGTCCCGAAAAGCACTGTATGTAATATATCTAAGGTGATTCTGTATTCCACTTTACATGCTTAGTGATCATTCTTAATGTATGAATGATTTATTTACCATTTTTTTCCTTTAAAATATGCAAATCAGAGAAAATAAACCTTATGATTATTTTGGTTTTCAGAGGTACCAAATGAAAGAATCCTGAATCTTCAAGGGAAGGGTAGTCTGCAGACACCAAGAACAGGATTCAAGTGCATTTAAGAGTCAGTTTTTTTATGCGTATCATGTGAGAAACGGTTTTAGAGCCTCAACATTCTGTTTCCATTTGCAGACCACGTTAAACTTGTCTGTATAATTTGTGAAATGAATTCACAAGAGAAGAACTGTGGTCATTTTGAAAGGAATGTAGCTGCTACTTTATTAGAGTGGGGTCTGCTCCTCTACTTACTTCTGTGTGTGTCAGGGTAAATGACCAACTCTAACTAGATGACCATGACCTTGTGTTCTGTGACAACCTGCCCTGTGATTTCCTGGTCTTCTCTTTCCAGAATCCTCTAAGACAGTCCTCCGATTCTTCTCTAAGAGCAACAGGACAGAGCCTTCTAAATTATATTCGAATACCACAGAAAATTCACTTAAAACTTCTTGAGGAAAGCCTGGCTCCTGCCAGAGGCTACGAAAGGTGATTGCAACGGAAATGTGCCATAAAACAAAACAAAACAAAACAAAACAAAACAAACAAAACAGAAGCTCCCTCTAGGAAGAAACGGGGATTTAAATATTTTCTCCCAATTTTATACTATATATTATACTACCATTTATCCCTACCTCGGAAATCCCACTTAGTGATAAGTAGCTATTTTAAACTTTCAAATTTTCTGAAAGATCAGAGTTTCTGCATGTTAATTGCTGTTTGCTAGATTTCCATATTTAAATTAGCTTCCCCTCATCCATCAACAAAACTCTGGCACTTCCCTACCAAATATAAATATGGTTTGGTGTAAGATTACCATTCACCTGAGGAACAAACTTTTTTGTGTGGTTATTCTGTACCAGTGCCCTAGATTTGCCCATGAGATCAGCAACTCTCCGTAGTAATCCTCATAAAACAAGATTTTACTGCTACTTTTCACTCTTTTTTGTTTGGTTCATGTGTACTCAGTAAGAACTGAATTAAAATCCCATTATAACCAATCTTTTTAAAAAAAAAAATTTTTTTTTTTTTAGTTGGTAAAACATTATAACCAATCCCCTAATCTTTCTCTTACTCTCTTGTTTCATCTTTATTCCTTTGCCCTTCTTTCTCGAATTCATAGATGTTAAATGGGTATATTTGTAAGGAAAAAAAAATATATTGAAAAATGACTGCTAACCAAACAGGGTTTTGTCTTATGACCAATATTAGTAAGACAAAAACAACTTTTAAAAGAGATACAAGAAAAATTTCGACCATCTAAAATTATTGTTATCATTTCCTTTTGATTTTACTGTTTGGAACACTTCAGGAAATGAGTGACTTCATTGACAAATTAAAAAAAAGAAAGAAAGAAAGAAAGAAAAGAAAGAAAGAAAGAAAACCAGAGATTTATACAGCATAGAGAAAAATGGAAGCCTCTGTAGATGGAAGCAAATGAGGAAAAGAAAAAAAAAAAGAGAGAGAGACTTGTCTAAAGATGGAAATGATATAACAAGTTTGTTTAAACCTATCTGTGCTTAGTTGATGATATTATCACCCAGCTGGTACTTCCATGGTGAAAATTGTCTGTAGTCCAGAGCCTGTTTTAAAGAATGACAACAGGGCAAAATTCTAGGGTTCTATGGGGAATACAAAAATGAATAACAAATGCCTCTCTTGCCAGAACCATTGCTTATAGTAGCTATAGGCAAAAGTAGTTTCTAAAAAAATGTTCATGATATTCCTCAAAAGAATGTATTTATCTATTTTCAAACACTAAGTAAGATATTTTCTCTGCTTTAAGAGTTTTCACAAGCAGTGGTGACATCTTCAAAGTTCAGTCTGGTGGGATAGAAATATTTTTCAAGAAGTCAGTAGGCATTGAAAACTATTCCTTTCTTTTTTATTATACTGTGAACATTCTGTTTTGACATAATTCCCTCTTCATTTCTTCATGACAATTTGCATGCACCACTTAAATTACTCCCCATTATTCAGCTGTATTCTTTGGACTTCTTTGAAACACATAAATATTAAGGATAGATTAATGTCAGAAAGCACGTCCAAAATATTTCTTGCAAGTTTAATATGTGACCAAAAGAGAACATTTTTGGTGGTAGAAGAAAGACTGAGATTCATTTAGGTGGGAAAGGGTAGGGATTTTTTTCCTTGACTAGCAACTAAATGGTCTTTGTTTAGAATAAGACTTTGTTTTAATAATAATACATTAAAGGGGTTTTTTCTTTTTCTCTTTTAAGCTTTCTTTTCATGATGAAATAAATGTTTAACTTTCACATTCTTTCATGGGGTTCTTAATTTTGTGATATGTAGCCTTAATGTTTCTAAAATTATCTACATTAGGAGAAATTCCTTAATTCCAGAATATTCTGTATGTTGTAAAGTGATTTAATACTGTACATCAACAAATATCTATTAAGTATAGGCATGTAACCCAGGAAATACTTTGTTTAAGGCATCTAAGTTCCGATCTTATACATTCGTTTGTTTTTTTTTAAGATTTTATTTATTCATTTGGCAGACAGGGATCACAAGTAGGCAGAGAGGCAGGCAGAGGGGGGTGGTGAAGCAGGCTCCCTGCTGAGCAGAGAGCCCGATTCGGGACTCAATCCCAGGATGCTGAGATCATGACCTGAGCCTAAGGCAGAGGCTTTAACCCACTGAGCCACCCAGGCGTCCCTACATTCATTTTTTTAAGTTTTGTTTTTTTATAATTTATTTAAGTAGTCTCTACACCCAGCATGGGGCTAGAACTCATGACCCTGAGATTGAGAGTCACATGGTCTTCCAACTGAGTGAGCCAGGTGCCCCTGATATTATGCCTTTAATTTATAGAAATAGACTCTTTGGTGTGCTTTCCTTGAAAACAATGTATGTTCTTTTGAAGGTAAAGTCATGGCTATCCCTCTGTTTGGCAGAATACTGGTATCCTTTGAAAAACAACCAAGGGTTTCTACACTAAAATGGAAAACCAATTCTTTTTCCACTTCATGTATGCTAAATTAATTTGCTAATAAATAATAATAATAAATATTTTCATTTTAACTTTTCTCATAAGACTTAGCCCCTTTTTGAGACACTGACTTACTTTTTAGGCCTTTGAGCTATGTGGCATTGCCAGAGAGAGCTTAGAATTTGACCAGCACAGGAACAGTGTAAGGCATACTCAAGCAAAACTTACAGTACTCAAGTTGGGAACTTCAAAGGGATCCAGAAGAATAGGGGTAGGAGATAGGTATTATGGACTAAATATTTGTGTCCTCCCCAAATTTGTAGGTCAAGACCTAACCCCCTGTGGGATAGTATTAAGAAGTAGGGTCTTTGAGAGGTAATTAAATCATGAAGGTGGAGTGCTTATGGTGGAATAGTGTCCTTATAAGAAGACACAGAAGAGCTTGCCTTCTCCTTCCATCTCTTTCTCTCTCTCCTTTTCCCTCTGCCTCTCTGTCTGTCTGTCTCTGCCATGTGAAGACAAAGTAAGAAGATGACCATCTGTGAATCAGGATGAGGGTTCTCACCAGAACTCAAACTTGCTGGCATTCTGATCTCAGACTTTCCAGCCTCTAGAGCTATGAGAAATAAATTCAGTGGAGACATGAACATTGAAAGTTCTGGTAGTATATGTAATGGAGCCATGTGAGAATATAATGAAGGAAGGGAGGGAGGGAGCGGCGAGAAATGTTTGCTAACGGGAATGATTTTTCCCTCCGGTTTTGGGGGATACGGAGGACCAACCTAGCAAAAGCCAAGGAGAAGCTCAGAAATGAGTTAATAGGGACATGTATAGGCTCTCTGAGGAGGACATATTTGTTTCTCCTTCCTTTGGAGTGGTCATTTAACTGAGTGTTAAGGAGTGATGAACATGCTGGTGTCCTGCAACACGGTGAGTCTAAAGTTGCCATGGGATGCAATCTGGAACTTTCTCTTAATGTTTTGTCTTCTTCTGGGGCATCTTTAATCTTTATACTGTCAGAGGAGTCTCAAAGGGGAGGCGCCTGGTATATTTAAGACCCAAGAATTTTTCCCAGTATGTCACATATACCATCTTATTCAACACTCACAAAAGCATGCCAGGTAGCTCCAGTAAATGGAACTTTGGTTTTGTAAGTGAAACACTCACAGTTCTGACTCTTCATGAGTCACCAAAATGTCTGCTGCATGTAGGATTTTTAAGTATCCTGAGAAAAAAGTCTAAATTGCTCTGTGAGGCTAATATGCAGGGGTAGATCCTAGATAGTGAATGCACCTGACAAATCTTATAACCTCCATGCCTTCACATGTCTTTGTTTTCCCATCGAGGAAAAAATTTTGTAATTTAAATACTTCTGTTTACTTTTGGGTGTGTGGGAAAAAAGATTCCTAGAGAAAGTCAGGGACTAGCGGTAGAATTAAAGAAGTCTAGGAAAATGCTGTCTCTTAGAAGTTCTGGATATATTTAAGAATACAATGCTGCCTTTGGCTGTGGTTCAAAGCTGTAACTGAAGAATCCACTATAGGCGTTAAGAAGGCAGAAGAAAAAGTGACTCATGAAGCTGATTCAAACAGTCAAAAGTTGTTCTTTAAATAAAAGAGGAAACTTGTGAAAATTACAGATGGTAGAATTTATTTTAATAGCTTCATAAATGACTTAAAACCTATACTTATAAGATCATTAGGGGTCCAAGGGAGTTGCCTAATTATTTTTCACTCACATTGTTGCATTTCATGAGGGAAATTACATACTATTGTGGTATTTGGAAATTTAAGGTTTTGAGAAAATTCTGGTTATAGCCCTCATAATTGTCCATACATAATCTATTATTAGCCTCATTTATAAATGGGGTAACTAAGCATAACAAAGTTAAAACAAATAAACCAAGGGCACACAAATAGCACACAAGTAGCAAAGGGCAGCTGGGATAAACCTGGGTTTGTCTGTTTCAAATGCCTTTCCCACATCAAAATTTTTAGATAAAAACCTTAATTCATTTGCACCACACAGGTGGAGTCATGTAACAAGAAGCTGCATAGGGCTTTTCAGAATTTTCGGTACACTCGGTTATTTACTTAGGACAGATCCCACTGGACTGAGGATAGTCTGGGTAAATCTTCACTGATTTACAAATCCCTTGTGATCCTTGACATAATATCAACTTAACTGTCCTACTTGTGATCCTTGGCATAACATCAACTTGACTGTCCTAAGTTAAAAAGAAAAGCACCTAGTGTATACGCTGGAGTCTGGTACTGGCTCCCAAGAGCCAATTTTTAGATTGTCAGGAATTTTTTAAGTCTGTTGTTTAACACAGCCATTATTTAAAATTAAATTATTACACTTAAAATCAAATTAATTATATTTAACATAAAAGTAGTAGGTACTCGAGACTCATCAATTTTTAATTGCTTTATAACTTTTCCTATTGTCTATAGTCTTGAGCCCATTTACATCTGTTGTATCTTTGTGGTGAAATTACTATATATAATGATGTGCTACTGCACATTTTTTCCCAAACTCTCCATTTAGGATTGTCATGTTGGTAACATGAAATCGGCTATGGTGGAACTATTTACACCAGGAAAATTGGCAAATGCTACAGTCAGAACCATTTTTTTCTTCCTGGAGAACTAGCTGTTAAATATTTACTAACATGCCTCTAGATACAGCTTTGTAAGTGTTTATTTAATTCTGATTCTCTTGCTCATTCCTTTGACAAAAGGAACCTCAGCTAAACTTAACCTAAGTAGCTCCAATCACTTGTTCATATTGTTTTCCTTGGTTGAGAGATTAGGATTGAGGGGAGGAATGGAAGAGCCAAAACCTTGCTCAAAACTAGGTCTAGTTAAAGGAAATGAAATGAGGAAATCTTGGCAAACTCTCTTATTTCTAGGACACAGGGTTTCTTGAAATTTTACCTGAATGTCACATAGAAAGAAAGCAAGATTGGATTTTTTCACCTATTGGGGAAATCAACACGTATGTATTAAGACAGAAGGAAAGAGCTCATTTATAGTTAATTTAACCAGTTGTGGTTCTAAGGGTAAAAACTATTCTTCTCTAAGCTACCAATGCTTAAAAACAAAAGTGGGAATGAGAAGAGCACAAAACAGTCATGTTATTCTGGACAACACTTAATAGCATGTCAACAGTTGCTCAAAGGGAAATGCGCGAAGGTCGGATCCTGTTCCTAGGATCCATGCTGCCTTACCCTGGGGTCTTGGACCTTCCCACTACACTCTACTACAATACATTTTAACTTCGATGAGTTATGGGTACAAAGGAGAAAGGATTTTCTTTTTCTCTTCTTTTCTTTTCTTCTTCTTTTTTTTTTTGTCTCAGGGTGCACATTTACAGTTTTGAAATTCTTTTACATTTTCATTCTTCATGCTGATGAGTCAGTGCAGATTTATATTACCAAGTTATTATGGGTGGTAGAGACTGTGTCTCCTTGAGAGTAATGGCATGTGATTGCTTACTCCATTACTTTCAATGGGACTCAGTCATTGCCATCCTTAGGGACTCAATCCCATTGAAAGTAATAGTCTGAGACTTCCCACATTGTTACCGGGCTTTAAATTGGGTTGAATTTATACAGAGCAGTAGGGGCCAACCACACAAGTTGCACTTTTAAAAGATGTGGACTTGATAAAGTTTTTTGGCTCCCAGTTGGAAAGTTTAACTGCCTACATGGAGAACGTATTTTTACTATTTAAAACATTCAATTCTTAATCTGAAGTGTTTTAATATTTAGCCTCTGAACTATTAGAGAAACTCATAACATTTCAGGAAAATTGTTTTCAAACTTTAATTCTTTCCTAACTATGCTATATTCAGGCATTTCAGGAAAGAAGACATTCTTTTGCCTGGGCATTAATTACTTTCTTGTTCTTAGAGTAATTATATTTTTAGAACTGGAAAGAAAGTTCACAAAATCATAATTTGGGTGAGGAAACTGAGGTTCAAGGTAATTTACTATGGTCAAGACCAAGAGCTTTGTCACAAAGTGAAGATAGAACAGTCATGTTTAGAATGACCCAATCCCATTTAAATCTTCAGAATTATACTATTTTTATACTTAGAAACACTGATGGGTTATATTCGGATATAATATGCATTGCTGTTTACACTTAAATAATAACATGTTTTAACTTTTCTTCATGAAACAAACATTTTCAGGGATGCCTGGGTGGCTTAGTAGGTTAAGCAACTGCCTTGGGCTCAGGTCATGATCTTGAAGTTCCGGGATCAAGTCTGGCATTGGGCTTCCTGCTCAGTGGGGAGTCTGTTTTACCCTCTGCCTCTGCCCCTGCCCTGTGCACTCTCTCTCTCTCTCTCACTCTCTCTCAAATAAATCAATATTTGAAAAAAAAGAAAACTGCTCCAGATCTTACCTTTTGTCTAACCTTGCTCCTATATTTGTATCTTAGTTCAGAAATACAACACATAGTTTTTAGATTTCTGCTCCAAGACTGTAACAATGCCCAATTTTGGTATATGGCTATTTAAAAAAGTTTTGTTCTAACTTCAGAAAAATTAGCAAAGTGTTATTTTACATTTAGTGGATATTACAGCTAAAATGTGGACATATCTGATATATATAGCTAAAGAAAATAGTTAATAAAATCATTAAATATTATTTAGTTTCACCTTATCATGAAGGCTAATCATTTGTGAGTTGTAAGGAACTTCATCTTCATTAGCAGTGCCAACAGTTGAAAGTATTGGCTGGTCCTAGATGTTCAGTGTAAAAAAACTCAATGCTTTGTCAATTATGTAATGAAAATGAGGGAGATATTAGCTTTGACAATAATAGTGCAACCAGAAATTTAATTTATTATTTTCCTGTCGATATTATTATTGATGTATAGATTTTGACCACATGCACATGTGCATAATGCTTATCTAACTAATATTTGGATAGACAATTGAATTATAAATATATTAGCTATGTTACTCTGAGAATCTGGTGTAATATGGTGGATGTTCTGTAAAATCTCTCACATTTCTAGAGTCTATGATTATATGGTTTCAAAATTATAAATTTCAGTTGCAGCAGCTAATTGTCTTTTTTATTGTACAACCATACTTTATCCTACAACATTGTTTTAGTTATTTTTGAAAAGTAAACTACCATACCCAAAGCAAAAAAAGAAAAAAAAAGAAAGAAAAAGAAAAAGACCCCACAGCATATTAATCTAAGTGTTTAGAAGCCAGAGTAGTGGCTCCCTTGGAATGGGGTGGTGGTAGTGGTGGCTGAAAGGTGAAGAGCTTGAGGGAAGGTTCTGGATGCTGAGAATGTTCTGTTTCTTGATCTGCATGCTGGTTACACAATGGTGTTTGGTTCGTGAATATTCATCAAGTTGTATACTTTTCTGTATGTATATACTTGGATAAAAAGCTTAAAAATGACATTCAGATATAAGAAATATGGTTAATCTGTTTTTAAAAATCTGATATTCCAAGAGACTCACCTTCTTGAAAAAATTCCTCCTCGAGTTTTTTCTCTATTTGTTTTTCTGTAATAATAGAAGACAGAGGTCAGCAAACTATGGTTCTCTGGGCCAAAGCTGGTTCTCCACCTGTTTTTCTATAGTCTATGAGTTAAAAATGGTTTTTACATTTTTAAGTGGTTGAAACAAAGTCAAAATAAGAATTTTTCATGACACACGGAAATGCTATGAGATTCAAATTTCAGTATCCAAAAATAAAGTTTTATTGGAACACATTCATACTCATTCATTTCTATATTATCTGCTCTTTTTTGTCGTCTGTTTTACTGCATTACAGCTGCTGTGCAACTCAATGGCAGCGGTTAGTAGTTGTGACAGAGATCATACGGTCTGCAAAGCCTAAAATATTTACTATCTCACCTTTTAAGGAAAAGTTTAGGAAAGGGTCAGCCTAGAGATGAAAGGTAGATTAGTACTATTATATTCTAAATGGTGTATGAAATTAGCCACCCATTAGAATCAGTTAGCTCAAATATTATCCACACTCACTCAGTTTGTTATTTTTGCAGTCTGCATTCAGTGTTCACCAGATCCCATACATGAGTGAGAAAAGCAAAAGCAGTACAGCCAGCAACCACATTGGAAAAAAAAAAAAAAATCTCTGGAGTATGGCTGCTTTCCCTCGTTCCTTTATCATACCAGTTTTCACCATCATAATGGAGCTAGTCTATCTCTGCCTTTACAAAATTCCTGTGGATCCAGTTCATGTGCTTAGACTGGTAATCTGGTTGATGTTTTGCAGCTGTAGGGGAGGAAAACTTTTTCCTTCTTACCTTCTAGGTCCTTTGGTTGGCTTAATAATTAAGTTGACATAAAATTGATTAGCCGGAGGAAAAAAAAAATTCTTTCTTATGTATAGGAGCCCCACAAAAACATGAGAGGCTCTCAGACAGTCATTCAATTGAGGCATATATGCTATCTGAGCTAAGGAGAAGAGGATAGGTGTCTGGGATATCAAAGGGGAGGAAGAGAGTTCGTAGGAAGCTGGGAAGAGCAAATGTTGCAGTAAAAAAATGTGTGTTACACCACAGATAAGTCTTTCTGAGGAAAAAAAAAAAAAAACCACTATCTCTGATAACAGCTCTCTTCCTGTTATATGCCCCCTATCTAAATCCTTTTACTCAGTTAAGGAAAGGTAAAAACCTCTTTTTGAATCTGCTGGGCCTTACTTATCCTCAGCCGCTAGTAGTCCATATGCCACAGTAGCACTGTGGGTGCTGGGGTGGCCTGCCCTGAACCCCATTGCAGTCTTCTTGTAGGATCACACCTTTGTCTTTGTCTTCAAAAAGTGAAGTGTTATTTACCACAAACATTTTTGACTCTCAGATATTTGTTAAAAGTTTCTTCCTTGTTTGTGTTTCTTAAGGCCATTTCTTCCACTCGTATTAGCCATGTTGTGAAGGTCACGCAGACACAAACACACACGTGTGCACATGAATATATCCGTGTGGCCCTGTAGGCAGTTGTTCTGTTGTATTTCCTTGATCTAGTGTATACTTAATGTTTCCTTGCATATGGTCAAAGGAAGCAACCTAACCAATATTAGCTGACCTTTTTGCTGCTAAGAATCTTCCAGAGAAATAGAGAGCTGTGAGTGCTCAGGTATAGCCAGGGCCAGAGGAAGTCAGACATCATGAGGAGAGCCAGAAGCTGGACTACATACTACAAACGAAGCAAAATTTTACACAATTGTGGTGAGAGGGTAAGAAGGAGCTGGTAATTCAGATCCATCTGAAAGAAGGTAATTGGTGAACCAATCACCCTAAACTGGAGCTGAGCCATGAGTCTGTAAGTCCTTCTCCTTTTTTAATTTTTTTCTCCCATCCATTCCGTATATGTACGTGGAATGAGGGCCCATGACCATTGGACGATCTCCTGCACAGGATAATACGGGAGATAAGCCCATTGGGATGTTTCCGAGCATGGTCTCTGCAGCTAGAGTGTCAGCATTCAAGCCCCGCTTTGCCACTTCCTGGCTGTATGTCCCTGGGCAGGTAACTCATCTGCCCAGTGCTTCCATTTGGTTATCTTCAAGGCAGGGGAGGAGGTGTTAAATGAATTAATACAAGTGCTTTGAAAGGTACTCAGTTAATATTACCTCTTATTATTTCACAGTTATGTCTTAGAAGCTAAAAAAGAGTCCTCAGTAGGATACTGGATGCCAGTTTAGCAATAAAGTGGCATCATCAAGTATGAAGTAACTCTAAAGTTTTTTTTTATCTAAAACTCAACTATTTTCCAACATCTGAAATAAAACTGTTTGTCTTTATGGATAATAGGCTTAAAACTTGCATCCTAAGATATTTTAGACGTTATTCAATGTCTTACATTTACTCATTAATTGAACAGAGTTACTGGGTATCTACTGAGTACAGGTACTGGGCAGGCCCTGGGGGATACATCAGCGAGGAAATATCACATGGTTCTTGTAGGGAAGAAAATAGGCAAACACAAGCAAATAAAATAACCGTGAAAGGAATAAACATTGTGTTCAAGTGTGAGAGTGAGAAAAGTAAGTATTGATCTAGAGAAGTACAAGGAGAAATACCCTATTGACAGAGTGATCAGAGCAGATGGGGTAACTCTTTGAGGGACAAATGAGCTTAGATTTGAAGATTGAAAAGGAAGCCACTGGGCTGACTCTGGGAAGGAAAGCATTCCAGGCACAGGGCACAGGACTCTTAAACATCCGGATGTGGAAACTGTGGGTCCTGTTGAGAAGATCCCAAGGGGACTGGAAGCTTGGTTCACAGGGTGGAGACTGGGAGGGATAAAGGGAATGGGGACTAGACCAGGGACAGACCTTGAAGGCAGAGGTGGAATCTGATTTCTGGTCTGCTTCAGAAGGGTCCAACTGGCTGTTGTGTGGGGAATAAGTGGGCAAGGGTGGAATTCAGGTTTACAGTTAGAAGGCTGATGAAGTTCTTCCCGTGGTTCCTTTTTACAGCAGGAGCACCTATGACATGGTCGTGCATGTGTGTGTTGGGGTCAGGGGTGGCCAGGAGCACATACATGGCATGATCATTGGTAAATCATGCAGGGAAGTCAAAATCTGTACCACTGTGAATGAAGCGATGAGGTTATATAGAATATACATCTAATATAAATATTACAAACACAAATTCATGACTTTTTATAATGGATAAAATGTTTTAAAATTAAAGTTATATGATCTAATGTAACGTGCCTGCAGTTTAGGATTATGATTTAGTGTGTTAATAATATTTACTTTCATGTTTTTAAAAACCATTTCCAGGAAAAAAAAGTATTTATTTTGTCCCACCAACCCTCTATTTCCATTGAAAACCTTCCTTGTTTTCTTTATGTATGTGAAGATCCACATTAATAAGCATAAAGGTGAGATTTTAAAATGTAACAGGGATAGTTGTTATTGAAATGAATGTTGGGGAGACCTGGGTGAAAATGGCCCAGGTGGAAGCAGCTCAGCTGTATTCTGCTCAGGCAGTATGATTCTATTGAAATTTCAAGTCTCTCTGGGGTTTTTTTCCAATCAGCCGCCTGGCTTAGAAACTCATGATGTGAATTTTTGATGGCAAAATTAGAAAATAAAGTGCCCTTCTCTTTTAAAAATAAATTTTGAATTCAAGAAGTGATCTGGCTAGACACTTGTATAAACTAACTTTACATTCATGATAAATGAATATAACGTGGACAAGAAGTTTCACCTGGTGCCTCATTAATATGATTATATCCTGAGTTGGTGATGAGGTGGGACAGGTTCTGAACTTGCCTATTCTCACTAATTTATTCCAGAATGAGAACCAAGTCAAGTGTATCCACATGAGAACTTGCCATGCCACCTAGGAAAAGTGCATAATTATCCTGAAATAGCACCTTACCTTAGGAATGGGACACATAATCCAATGTGAGTCAAGTTATTCAACCTGGAGTTGGCTTTCCCCCAGCCCCTCCCTCCTTTGTCCTGGGCTAATGCAGACAAATGCTCTAATCCACCCATCCTGAGGCTGGCACTTTGCCAGCTGCAAGGACATTAGCTCCTCATTAGCACCTTGTCATCTGCCCACAAATCCACATCCCACCTAGGACAAAAGTAAAGTGGTCTGTCTGTTGGAAGCTTTGGCCTCTGAAAGAAGGAATGACAGTCTATGGGGTTTCTTATGGTTTTATGAGTTAGGAGTAAAAGAGAAACTCATATGTTATTTAGAATCAAGAGATTAATGGGCATGTTGATCAACAAATTATTTAATCATGTAAAGACATTATCTTGGTACACTTTTTATAAATTCAGATTCCAGCACTAACCTCTTATTTCCAAATCAATTAGATAGTCTTTTCTTTTTCCTCCAGAATATTGTTTTTGCTGTTGTTGTTGAGGAGGAAGAGGAAGAGGAAGACCAAGACTTTTATTTTTTTTAATTTTTTTTTAACACTGTAGTATTACAAAGTTGCAGAGTAACACAATGGAGTGATACACGTTCTGAGAAGTAATTCTGAGATGTTCAGGGCATGCAAGAGTTTAGGTTGTTCAAAAAATTCTCTGCAATAGTCAACAGGTAAAGAGACCATTTCATAAAAAAGCAATTCTCACTATGAGCACCCCCTCCCTCGGTTTTTTTGTTTGTTTTGTTTTTTTTTGTCCATAGATCCTGTCTTAGTCAACCTGTGTTTGCAAAATATGTATACCTGTGAACACGTCTCTCCGTAAAGGCTCTGCAGATAAATATCCCTAAATCTGTCTTTGTGGTCCTTTCAGCCATCTGTGCCATCAATTTTGCACAGCTAACGGAGAAAAACTTGAGAATTCTGAATTGAGGGTCTTGCATTTGATTTTGCCCTTTGATCTAGAAATGGCTGGGAAAAACTTTTTTAGACCTAAGATTTTCACCTTTGCTTCACCCTGCTCAAGGTCTGAGAACTAGGCAATTAAGAAAATAATTGTTAATTGTTATGTTTTGAAATTTCCACCTTACTTTAAATTCTGGCCTGCACACAAGCTTAGTTTCTTTTAGGGCTGATCTGATTTCAGTAGTTTGGATGTAGGTCAATCTGTACCTTCATACCCAATAATATAAAATTGATTTTCTGGGAAATGAGGTTAAGTCAATGGTCCCAAAAAGACAGCCTGCTTTGTTGGGATGGAAATATGAAGGTTTGTTTTATTTTTTTAAGAGGGCCTTATACCTTCCAGATCACCAAAAGATTTTAGGGTACATAATAGATTCATTCGAGATATGGAGTTTTCAAGATGGGAAGATGCCAGATTTTTAGACAAGGCACTACCTCTTAAAATATATTGTTTCCATCTCTGAAAATATTCAGAAGGGAAAACTATAACTGTCAGTTGGGATAGTTTTATTTCCCTCCTAGATACCAAAAGGCTGCCTCTAATCACTACTTCAAATCACTTCCAGCTCCATGTAATCCATAAGGCTCCATGACTCTTATTTAATTTTCAATATTTGCTCTGTGTTTATAAGTGTGTAAAGGTGTGTCCTGTACTGGTGCCTGCCTCCTCCTTCTATTTTGCATAGAGTGTGTTTATGTTGACAGATCAAAAACAAGCCCCTGTCTGAGTATCTAACTGCAGCTGCCATCTGAATTCCTTTTGGACACAGTCCACTAATCTATGGTCCAAATTATGGTCTTATAAAATATATTTTTTCCAAGATGAGTTAAAGAAAAATTAATTTCATGACAGGTATGAGTTTTACTGAAGAAGTGATGGTATGTGATAACCAGCAGCATCCAAACAAAATCTAGTCCTAAGACATTAACTGTACTGTTCAGATCCTTTAGTATCATACTTTAAAAGAATATTATGGTCTGGTTATCTAGTTTCTGTTTAAATATATATATTGACAAGAAAACCAAGATAGATAGTGTTCACAATCCAGGCTTTCAGATTCAGAAATATAGTGATCACAAACATACCTCACAACTCAGCAATACATAAAAAGTGTTTAAATAATAGATCGAGATGATAGATGTCATAAACATATATGGAATGGATATAGTCAAACCTGGCAAATTTTGAGATGTGGTTTCAATCACAGTATTTTTGTTGATTTTTATATATGATCCTAGGCAATTTCGAATTAAGGCAAGTGTCACCTTTAATTTATTGTCAGGTGGAAAGCACACTTATTTTGTACTCTAAGGATTTATTTAACTTAACTCTGTAATTGCTAGCAATATACAAGCTCATTATATCACAATTTAGTATATTTGATGCCAGCTGTTATGGAGTTAATGGCAAAGTCGAGAGAAATGACACAAAACACACTCTCCTATTTAGTGGAACCATCATAATATTACCATTAAAAAATCACCAGTCGGCCTGGGTGTTCACTTTAGTATTGTTTCTCATATTGTCATAGTGAAAAATAAGATTTTTTTCACCAAGCATTGCATTTGATATTTTGCTAAACATTAAACTTTTTCTCTTTAATGTATGAAAAACCTC
The DNA here is from genome assembly GCF_010015895.1 of Lontra canadensis. Classification (NCBI taxonomy): domain Eukaryota; kingdom Metazoa; phylum Chordata; class Mammalia; order Carnivora; family Mustelidae; genus Lontra; species Lontra canadensis. The sequence continues at coordinate 13,026,021 of NW_022631044.1, read as the reverse complement.
CAGTACCTATTTTCTTTTTCTTAAAGTTATTTTTGGCAAAGCCGCAATTTAAAAACCTATTTTCTCTTCATTGGAATGGGGTTTGAGAGGTGTCTGTGTAAAAACTAAGAAGCAAATAGGCTTTTAATTGGGTTATGTGCCACTCAGTATTTTTTTCCTCCTGGATATAAGTTGATTATTTCCTACTTATATTTTAATAGAGTCTGTGTTTCTTAGGGGAACCGTATCAAGATAAAAACAGCATAACAACTCAATATGAATTCAGCAGCAAGATTCTAAAATTAGTGAAAAAGGTTTTCCTGTATTATAAGGAATTTATATATATATATATATATATATTAAGATATTTATACTGTTGTTAGCTACAGTGATTACTATTATTATTTTCACAATCTTGATACAACATATCAGTCATTACAGTCTACAGCATCACATCTTTATATGATATTGATAGATCTATTGATAGATTTGCATTACCTTTGGTACAATTGTAAAATTGATCATTGTTGCAAAATTTTCTTGAGATCAAGTAGCTTTATTTTTCTAAACGTAGTATTTCACTTATGCACAAAAGGCAATATATCATGTAGTTCTTAAAATTGAACAGATGTTAAAATAAGAAATAGGATAACATACTGTATTTTTAATTCTAGGAATACTTAAAAATATTCTTCACCCTCTTGTTAACTTAACTTAATATTTAAGCCAATAATTTTACACATTTTGTGAATTTGTGTATTTAACTTGGGAAAACTCACTCTTCACTGTGTGACACATAAAAAGAGAAAATGCGTTTCCAGGAAACAATCCACTAGTAATTTAGTCCAGCTATTTTCAGTACTTAACTTTTGTGTTTTTTCCTTAAGTTCACCATGATATGACATTTCATTATTAGATTTTTTTTTTTTAAATAGTCACTCACCAGATATTAAAGGATGCAATTGGTTTCAGTTCAGGCAGGTTTTAACTGCGTTTTAATTAGCTTAAAACATATGCTTCCATTTATCGTATTACGTGGAGTACATCCTATTCCATTTAGCTGAGTATTGAGGACTATTGTACAATATTGTGCTCAGGCTAAAACAATGAACTACTAATTGGATCCAGTAAAATAACTGTAACATTTCCGATTCCTATTAGGCAGGTTACGTAAATTAGGCTAATATAAAATGGTGCTTAATAGAATTGCAAATATGGTGTGATGATACATTCAGACAGGAAAGACAGTGAAAGGGGATTTTGGAGGAAATCAAATACATTTGCATTACAATAAAACATTTCCTGCTGTGAGGGCTCTAGCAATGCTGCAAAAAACAACACTCCAGCACCACTCCCTCTTATTTACATAGGAATGCCATCTCTACCTCTTTCAGCTCCTGTGAACAGTTGTCTGTCTGTAACAGAGAATAACGTGCAGTGCAGTTTTCAGTCTGTTGATGAATATAGTCTTTTTATTATTTCATTGGGCATCACATCTGAGATCTTTATATTGCAATGAGGGAGCATTTCTCTTCATGTACAGTATGTCTTTTTATGATGAGAATGTGCTTTTCAGGCTTGAAAAACTGACGACAGTCATAGGATTGGATTGATATTTCCTATTCGAGCTCCTAAGTGACTTGTGTTTATTTCCTTCTCTTCTTTTCAATTATTAGCCACTGGGTTGGATAGTTGTGACATCTGTATACGCTTTAATTATCCTAAAATGGACTAGAAAAGAAGGTCGTCTATTCCTTCCCTTCAGTGTCTTGCCCCCCTTGGACTTTGTTGGAAGCCTGAATAACAGCCCTGTGTACTATTTTAAATGACAAAATTTGAGAAACTGACACCGGGATGGGAGAAAGGCAGAGTGATCCTTTTTCTAAAAATCCTTCTAAAACAACACTAATTTTGTCTTTGTTCATTAGCAGTCCCCATGGTGAGTTTCTTCTGTGTTTTGAGGAATCCAGAGCACTTTCTGGGCTGAAAGGTGTTCCAGGGAGATTTTTGAAGCCGTCCCTCAAAGGAAAAGTTGCCCAATGAAGTGGGGAAAGGACTACATTTTTCCCTTGCAAATACATTGATAAAAGAGCTTTATGCTGAACTCACAAGCACCCTTGAACCTTTCAGTTTGCTCCCAGCGTTCAGATCCCAGTGTTTCTGTGAAATGGCAGAAAGAGAGACCACCATTCTGGGGCCTAGCATGCAAATGAGCAAACCACGTAAAGGAAAAGAAAATTTAAATCTCGTCTATTGTATTCTAAGCAGGTTGCTAGCAAAGCCTTTGTGGAGCTGCTGTAAAAATGAATCTCATCTTCTTCCTGCCATGACAACTAAAAACATACTTTATTTCCTCACTCACATCAGCACTTTTATGCAGGTTTATCTTCAAAAAAGGTTTTGTTTTTCTAGGAGTTTAGTGTGTAACATTTTCATTCATGATACAAATTATTTTGTCTGCATCTGTGCTTTAGACCTTAATCTCCTGGAGATCTTTAGTTGTGGAATTTGTCACTTTATTTATATTCACAGGTAGTTCTCCTCCTCCTTTAAAAAGTGTTGGAATTAACACTATTTGCTCAAAGGAACAGCAATTTTTAAAAGGTACTATATTGAATGGGGCATGCTTTTCTAGTGAAGCAAAGCAAGTTAAAATCCTCTACATTCAAATTCCCTTCTCTTTCAGCTTTCAGCTGTGAAGAAAAGCATTTTCATCTAGATGTAAAAGATGGTAATTGTACAATAAGGGAAAGATTCTGGCCAATAGGAATGTGCCTGAGGGATGTGAAAAGAAGAGCAAAGAAATTGTCACCAGGCCCTTGACAACCCACGTGAAGCAAAATGGTCAGCTAGTCAACTTTGTCCAAATAATCCGCTTGGCTGCTTCCCTGCCCCCTCTCCCACCTCCCAATGTATTTACTAGAGAAAATTAAGCTGATCTATTTGTTTCAGCCTCATTCCATATATATGTGTGTTTGTGTGTGTGTGTATATAAATGGAGAATGTGTTAATCCTTAGATCTATTTGTTTATCTCTATTTATCATTATTTCCCTTTTCCCTGTCAATTTTTTAAAAATCTGGATACACGAAAATTTCATGTCAGGTAGAGGAGCTAATACGTTGCCCAGAGAAGATCTTTGTTCTCAAATAGTTTTCTTTCTTTTTTTTTCAAACCTTAACTGAAATAATTACTGATTCACAGAAGTTGCGAAACTGATACAGAGAGATCCCATGTACCCTTAACCCTGTTCCCCCACACCGGTGGAATCTGATGTAATTATAGTACAGTATCAACACCAGGAAACTGAGATTGATCCCATCCATAGACCTCACTCAGTTTTTACATGTATTCATTTGTGTATTTGTGTGTGTGTGTGTGTGTGTGTGTGTGTGTGTAGTTCTAAGCAATTTTATCAAATGACTTTTTTTAGCTTAGTCATAACTTCGTAAAAAGATAGTTAAGTGACTTAAACAAGTGATGGTATTTTACTAATCTTCTACTATTTTAACATTAAATGGTAGCCAAAAGTAGATCTTTTTCTTGTTGTTGCTTTGGTTGCTTTTTTGTTTGATAAGTGGACTCTTCACAGACATAGGAACATAAAATGTTGAGATTCAAAAGTGAAGTGCTAGATTTTGCAAAATATCATTACAACCAGAAGAAAAGCCGAGATAGATAATTAATATAATTTGATTTTTATCACAACTCAGACATTAATTTTTAATTATACCTAGAATTATAATTTTTAACCTTTCACACACATACACATGTGCACACATACAGATATAAGCTTGCTGTAACCCTACTTTGGTCTTGCTGATCATTAATTTTTGTTTATGTGTGCACACACATATATGTAACTACACACTTCAATTGCCTTATAGAGTACCAATGCCTTAAATCAGGGGTCAACACTCTGTCTGAACACAGCCAGATAGGAAATATTCTAGGCTTTGCAAGCCAAACAGTCTCTGTGAGAACTTCTGAACTCTGTTCTTATAGTAGGAAAGTGGCCATAAAAGATACATAAATGAATGAACTTGGCTGTGTTACCACAACTTTCTTTATGGGCACTGAAATTTGAATTTGACATAATTTCATGTATCACAAAATGTTATTTTTGTCTTGATTTTGATCCCAAAATTTAAAAATGTAAAAATGATCCTCAATTCACAGGACTTACAAAAATGGTCTGTGGGCTAGATTTCGTCAGGGGGCTGTAGTTTTCTGACCCTTACACTATACAATATATGGAATTTCGGGTAGAGCTTTCGTTGGTGTGTGCACATGCAAAAGTTTTCTCCACTCTAATCTCTAATTTTACTCTCATTGCCACTTGAGAAACCACAGACAAGTTATAGGGATAAAAGAGTTATGCTAACGTAAAAGAAGGGTCATAATACAATTATTACAGTAACAGTAGATATTTTGTTTCTTTCTTCCTTTCTTTCCTTCTTTCTGCCTTTCTTTCTTTCTTTCAGTAGTTTAACAGCATTAAAGGGAACAACTGAAGTTTCTAATTTTTTTCCTATTTTCTTGTCATGGATATATTAGCAGTACATGATGCATACTAATTATAAAGTTGGCTGTAACAAGAGTTCCTCTTGTGAATCCATTTAAGAACTGATTGTTTACTATCTTTTTCTGTAAGTATAAAATTTTAATTATGCCACTGACAGGAACTGTGCGTGATACAGTGCTCTACATTTATCACTGGGAGAGGGCCAGTTGCAGAGCTGTTTGACTTTGGAGAAATCCTGATGCGTTTGCAATGTTGAGCAGCAGGTGCCACATTATTATGTACAGAAAAGCAATTAGGAAGCATATTGGATGAATGGGGAGTGCATTAATATTAGCAAGTACATTTGTCAGTGGTTTTGATGCGAGTCTTTTTCTTTCCTTTATGCAACATTAAGATTGTGGCTCTCATAAATTCTCCCCTTAAATTGCCATCTGTTCCCTTGTCAGGCAGTAGTGAGGTAGAGAAAAGTTTTCTTGACAAAATGAAAGGAATTTCTTTTATTTAAAGTAGAAGCAAAAGAGCCTATAGAAAGTTGCAGAATTGTAGGTTGTGCAGTTCAGCTTTGCGTGTGTTAAGTAATTACCTTTGAATGTAACATTCACTGTGGAGCCCTTTGCTTTTTACAAGTTGCTATTTTTCCCAGTCATTTCATGTATTTTACAATTCAATAGGAAAGAGTTATAATTAGATTAATGCAATGACAACCAGCAATTGGCCAGTTGGATTAGGAAGTCTGAGGAGGGAAATGCCGATTTTTTTTTTATTGTGGTGCATCTTTTCCATATTGCTGGCCCAGGGCCATGTTCCCATCCTGAAAGGATTTAAGATTAATCACTAGAATGTCACCACTCTTTAACTCCAGATTATTTCTGATAAAAAAAAGCACTCAATACAGTAACAACTGAAAGAAATTCTCTGCACAATATGTACTATGACAAGTGGATATTATCTTCATGACAAACTCTGATGTATAATGATTGTTAAATTTTCCAAAATCGTCATTAACTGAAAAGCAAAGTGAATAAGTGACCTGGGTTGAGTTTTCTAGCTAATCAAAAGGTCATATAACTTTTAACTCCAGCTACCATAATTGAAATTTTTTTTTATTGATACGTTTGTTTCATGTTTAACTTAAGCAATAGAGTGTATAAAATATCACTAAACATGTGCTTTTATGTAATTCATCATTTATTGTCTCAAGCATTTTCAAAAATGCCTTAAAAAGAAGGAAGAGTTAGGCTAAATTTGTACCTAACCTAGAGCATAAGCTAACTTAAAGAGTGGTTGGGGTTGTTGACTTATCTTTTACTTCTTTTTCCAAAATTATTTTCAAAAGGAAATCGAGTTAGCATATTTTCTCGTTGAGCTGATTATCTCATTGATTATGAACATAGAAAACAGGGATGGGGGTGGTCCTTTTAAGTAACATGAGAATTCCCTCAGGTCTGTAACTTGCTATTTGTAGTGTCCTCACAACAGCCACCTATAAACAGGTGAGCCCTTGCAGTTTCCTTTCCTCTCTGTTCCCAGAGTAACCAAGGTCAGGAGGACCAACCATTTGTAATCCAAGCTCATGTGAAACTAATATAATAACTATATTATTATATAATAGTTATAACTATATTATTATATAATAGTTATTAAATAATAATAGTTATTAACCATCTTTACTTAAAACAAGACTTGAGTATTGTGTCAACTGGTCAGCATGTTCCTTCCCGGAGGGCAAGTCTTGTTAAAAAAGCAAATATTTAAATACTGGTCTTTGTTGGTGAGCAAGGCCTCAGAACCAGTGGATTTATCTGGCTCTTAAGAGCTAGTGTCCACAAAAGCCTTGTGCATTTGTGTCTACTCTTGGAACCCAGAATTTTAAGTATCCTATACCCTGGACAGGGCTGGAAACATCCTGAAAAACTCTTGATTTGGGAGTGCTCCTTTTTTTTTTTTTTTTCCTGTTCAGTTTTAGCTCTATTAGTAATATCCACATTCCTCTGAAATCTGGATACAACCAAATTTTCTTCATCACACATCACTGAACAATCTCTTCTGTGACTTTTAGTCCACTATAGCTAAACTCCTTAATCAGGCATTGTTTTAAAACCATCCCTAGGTGATCTTGGGTCCACATCCAGGTACCCATGTATTCACTATCTTGTTTGAGGCAAGTGGGTGGAAAAGGACAATTTTAAGGTCTAATCAGGGAGTGACTATCCCATGCCCCTTCATCCTCCCACTAGGCAGCTAACCCTGGCCATGCAAACAAAAACAAAAATCGAGTGAAAGGAAGGAAAATTAGTTAGGTAATTAGGAAAACAAACCACAGCAGTAAGGATGAAAATGCCTTATTATCATTTGTGACGAACTTTCATACCCATTATTTCATTATATACTCTGAACCAACCCAATGAAGTTCACGTTGTTCACACAGGGTACTACAAATGAAGAAACCAACTCTTTTAGGCCTCCAGAATCCTTCTGTAGGGAGGGCGGGGCTAGGAGGTAAATAAGGACCTATATATTTCTAGATCTGGTGCTTTTCTTTACCTTTCAGCCCTCTCCTCAGCTTTTCCTATTTTATAAGGAGTCTTACCTATAGTGAATCTATTTGCAGTTCTAGTCTCTAGGTTCGAGTTCTAGTCTCTAGGTATTTGTTCTCCAGGTATTTGTTCAGACCTCCAGTTTACTTTATCAGGGTAATTGGTTCCAAAGCTGTCTCTCCAATTTCTCGAGTTTTTTTGTTTGAACTAGGCCAAATGGAAGGAAATGTCATGGTGGGTGGAAGAGAGCGTGGGACCAAGAGTTGGGAGAACAGACTTTTACATGAAATCGATGGATACTTTTGGGCCATTCAACCACTCCTCTGCTTCTGGAACCTGTGACTATTTGGGCACACCTGGAGTGATTCCAGTCCCACTGGACTGGTACACCAGCTCTGTGACCAAGAGCTGAGCAGGAGATACCCCAGAGCTTCTGCCTTTTTACACAATGAAGATGATCATTTGTCCTCTGCTGGCTTCACAGGGTTGTATGAGGATCAAATGAGATGATGGTTGTGAAAATTTTAAAAAACAAAAAAAGTCCATGCACTTAAGTTATTGGTCTCTGTCTAAATCATCACCTTCCTATAAAGCTATTCTTCCCTCCACCTCCTTGTTCACTGGGCCTATTTGAAGGCTTGCAGCAAGTGCTGAAAGGCGAGCAAGCAGCCTCAGCTGGGACTGTCAGAGCCACAGTTCTCCAGGGCCTAGAAGTCTAGGTATTCCTCAAATCCAGCTCATTCCTGAAGCTAAAGAAAGGTCTAGGAGAAGACATGTATACAATTAAACAAACCATCTAGAAGGGAGAAAAAATCCGTTAAAGAAATGTTTTAAAATGTGAATGCCAGGCAGCCTGGGCATCTACCAGTGACAAGAGAAAATGTCCCCTGAGCTTCATAATTGGATGTCTGTCACTGCCTTTCAGCCACCCAGGCAGAGCAATTCCAAACCTACTTTCTGTCTCTCACTACAGCGAGATCTGGAGCCAAGCTTGTAACCCTTCTTGGCATGTCATTTGGATCTTTTCTTGGTTCCTTAATTATTTATTTATTATTATGAAGCCATCACTTTGAATCTGGGCATGAGTACAAAACGGAAGGGGGGAAAAAAGTAAAAAAACAAAAACAAAACAAAAAAAAACCATACCAAAAAAAACCCCAAAAGAGCCAAATACCAGAACCACAAAGGTTAGCCAACTAGAGTGGTCTCTAAGTACCTTTCTCTCCATTTCCTCACTAGCCTCCCCTTCCTTCTTCATTCTTCCTTCCATATCATGCACCCTACAAACCTCAGCACCACTACCCACCTATCATCAAACCACTCTGCAGGAGTTTAATTCCATGCACTTAATGGCCAAGTTTAAAAAGCAGCTGAATTTTGGACCAGTTGCCCATTTTTCTCCCTCATCCTTAGCGACCTGGTTTGTTGAGTCTAATCCTGGTAGAACTAGTCAGAACTTCCTTTGTCAAAATTCAAGCACAACTTAAGCATTTATTATGCACAGCCGTGTTTTGAATTATTAATCTTTTGTATTTATTTGTTTTGGATTGACTTTGTATTTATCTAAGTCCTGTGTATGGATTTTTAAAAATTTGTCTGAGTCTTATACATCAGGAACAGTGATGAAGGTTGGTTCTCTGGTGACATAGTTTCCTTTAAATATAGGCTCATATTTGTCTATAGTTTCTCAAGGCACTTCTTAGAAAGTTTATTTGAAATGAATAAGAGAAATAATGCCTTTGACACATAGACATCAATGTAACTGTCCCATGTCCCCTTAGGAATTACTAACTTAATTCATTTCCATGGGCATTTTTTAAGAACCCCAATTTTTATTGAACCTCAGTTTCATTGTCATTTGCTCAACACTGCAAGTTATTGGGAAAAGGGAAAAGAAATAAAGGATATGCCCCTCTTTTTTTTTTTATTATTATTTTTTCTTTTTTTTATGATGATCCCCATTCTAAAGAGATTTTACAATTTGGGGAGAACAGGAGTCAATGCACACAGATGTTCAGAGAAACATATAACCAAATTGTGAGTTTAGATGCAGAAGATAATATCCACAGAAATTGAGGGGTAATAAATAGATCAATAAACTAGAGTGAATGGGGGAGAGCTTTATTTAAAAGGAAGGATGTGACTAACCCTTAAAGGATAGATTGAATATGAAAAGAAAGCGAGTAGGAAAATACGCAATGAGGAAAGGCTATGACAGGCACAGATATGCAGAGGTGGGAAAGCACATGGACGACTTGGAAACCTGTGGCCTTGGGCTCCAAATGGGGCATCGCAGGAGATGAGAGATCTAAGGAAGTTTAGGACTTTATTATCAAGGGTTTGAGGCTGCAGACAGAAGGGGGCTGCTGGAGGTATGAACCAAGAACACACAATAATAAAAATGTGTTTTTAAGACAACGAAAGTGGCTAAGATTATACCGGGTAGATGAAAGAGAATAAATGGTACCAGTCAGACTGGGTCAGCCCATTTAAGTTACACCGTGAATACGTCGGAGGAACTCCTAAGAGCAGGTGATGCCGGGGACCTACACCAGCTGGACCCAATAACTGAAGGGTTCCCATCTCTCCCCGGGACCTTGGAATATAGTTCTGCTCACCTTTCCGGCAGCCGGAGCCATTTCAAGGGGGCAACCCGGAGAGAGCAACGTGCTGTGTGGACCGTGTGGGTGGCACACGTCACTGAGCCCTGTTAAAGTTTCCTCATAAACTTCAGGATTCTGGCGGCCCGTGCGGAGATCTACTCCTCCTGAGCCCACTCCCAGGAAGAGAAACCTTTTAAGTAAGTTCCCTCGACCATTAAAACCGCCGCTTACCAGTCAGGCTGGGGACTGGCCCGCCTCCGGGGAGGAGCCAGCCTCCGATTTCACCTGGGGAACTCCTGAGGCTGCCAACCAACAGAGGCAAATGGTTTCATGTTTGGCGAAGAGATAAACTAAGGTATATCACAAATTTCGAGAGTTAAGTTGAGTAAAAATTATTTTGAATGTGGCAGCGCCAAACCGGAAGCGGTTAGGAGCGCTGCGCTGACAGAAACCCGAAGAAAGACTTCCGTGGAGAAAAACGTGGTGCGAGGCAAGGATGGTTTTGATTGGCTGTGATGCAAGGACGGTTTTTGATTGGCTGTAACTTACGCGGTTGCCTAATTTGGGAAAGCCAAGCTGGCATTTCATCAGTGTGGTTTCTGATTTCTTAACCTTGAGGCATTACAGGCTTAAATTTTGGGTTGCTGACATCAGCTATTAAGGTATCAGAGCTACCTCAGTCTAAGGACCTCCTTGTTCAATTAATTTGACACATTGTTGTAGTTTTTTTTTTTTTTTTTTTTTTTTAATTACAGCTTTCAGAGCACTTTCACTAACATTTTCTTGTGTAAGACTGGAAATAACCTGAGAAGGTAAATAGACCATGCCATGCTATGTATATAGACATGGTAGACTCAGGGGTGTCAAGTGTTTTGCCCAAAGAGTGGCTGTTTAGAAGTGGTGGAATTGGGACTTGAATATGGGAATTCTGCTTTTGTGACCGGACACATGCCGTGTCACCAGTGACCAGAAGAAATGCTACTTTTTTTTGGCCATTAAACTTGGTCGGAAGGAACTTGGACAAGCAGAACATTTTTACTTCTGAAATCAGTTCACTCAAGTTTTGCAGACTCAGCTTCACACATTGCAGACTCAGATTCCCTGCTTCTCTCCATTGCCCATTTTCTTAGGATTCAAACAGTTATCTCTTAAGATGCCTTTCAAGATTTGGCTTATTGACCAAGTGTGAGTTGCTCTCAAGCCTTGTAGAGAATTGCACTTTTTTTTTTTTTTTAATATTTTTTTTTTTACAATCTAGGATATCATTATTGGGTTTTATCCTGAACCTCATTCTTGAATACCCTTAGCAAGGATAAACTCAAGGTTTTAGGACCATTGAGTATGACCGATTACTTCTTTGTCTTCAGAAAAATTTTATTTAAAAAAAAAAAAAAGGAAACCTTTTATTGAACAATAGCATTCATTCATAAAAATGGACAAATTAGGGCACCTGGATGGCTCAGTGGGTTAAGCCTCTGCCTTCCGCTCAGGTCATGATCTCAGGGTCCTGGGGTCGAGTCTCACCTAGGGCTCTCTGCTCAGCAGGGAGCCTGCTTCCCCTCTCTCTCTGCCTGTCTCTCAACCTGCTTGTGATCTCTCTTATTCTGTCAAATAAATAAATAAACTTGTTAAAAAAATGGACAAATCATAATTGTACAGCTCAGTGAATTGTTATAAATTGAACATACCCAGATCAAGAAACTAAACAAAAGAAGAATCCTAGAAGCACCCCTTCATGCCTCCTCCTAGCTGGCTGACAATTTATTAAAATGCTTATTCCTTCTTACATTTTGGACTTTATGTAATAGAAATACTGATTTTTATTTATTTACTTATGTTATTTTTTTAAATAAGGTCTATGTCCAAGGTCGTGCCTGAACTCATGACCTCAAAATTAAGAGTTGCATAATTTCCCAGCTGTGCCAGCCAGGCACCCCTAGAAATACTGACTTTTAAATATTTCATTGTTTTTATATTTTTGTATGCCTATTTTAATACCTTAGAAGAGAAGGTTTCAAGTTCTTTCATTCCTTTTAATATTAGTGTTTCTTTTGATATTTTTAACTTATATGTATATATTTATTGAGCACAGTCTCTGGCGTTATTATAGAGAGCACTGTCACTTTTAGGTAACCTGGAATAATTTTTATATAACTTAATTTAAATTTTCAATGTTTTCTATACTTTGACAGTCATCATTTGATTTCAGGGTTTCACTACGGTAGACATTTTTCAGCTGTTTTTTTTTTTTTTTCTTTTTCTTTCTAGACACGGTCTGTAGACCTTATGATCGTTATCACCTAGAGGGTTCTCATTCACTTTGCTTTACTAGACCTGTTGTCACTGTTAATCCAAGTCGAGGGAATTGGCTTTTTTTTCTAATTCAACATTTGTATGTCAGTAGCAAGTTCAGTGCTTTATTTTTTCTATTTAGGATATATCCATTAATGTCCAATTATAATCCTCTGTTATCAGCACAAAACTTGTTTTTACTTTCACAAGCTTGTAGAATTTGTTACCTTCTTTGTACTGTGGTATATCTTTACAAAATACGCAAGGTGTCTTACAATAGTACCTACGTGGGTTTGCTAACTTTGTTCTTATGTCTGACATTTTAAAAAATCTTGGTTCCGTTATCTGATTCTGGCATAACTTCCTTTATTCTAAATGTTTTTACCAAATTCTACCCTGATGCTGACCACTATGGTTGTTTTGAGTAAGGGCTTGATTTGACACCTGTGACGTTAGCTTCTTCCCTAACTATGATTAACCCACTACACAGACTCAGCACCTAGAACCTGGGAACTTCCCTTACAATCTCCATATCTAGGACCTTAATTTGTCCATGTAAACAGTCTGATTCTCATTCCTTTTCTGACCTAATGGTGCATTGCAAGACGAGTAAGTAAGTAAGGATACCCTGCAATACAGTTCACTTTTTTTCTGACCTAAGGAAGGAATGCTCCCTAAAAAGGGAGAGGGAGGCCCCTTTCTGCATCTCTTCCCACATTCTCTCCAGGAGGGACCAAGAAAGTTTTCAGGGCCCTGTTTCTAAGGGCAACACCCAAGTTTTGCCTGTGAGTAGTAAGCGGTCCACCATCAGGAAAGAAATAAGTCTTAACGATTAGATGGTAAAGAATACAGGCAAATCCAGATAAACACCAGGGGGTTCTTTTTCCCTTCCCTTTTTCTGCCTAGAGTCTTTTTGTTTTTGGTGGTGTTTGTTTGTTTGTTTATGTCTCTTCTTCTCTCCAGAGTTCTGTTTCCTAATCAATGTGTTCCTTGATTTTCTCCCTTAATATGGCTAGCTGGATGACCATAGCAGGTGCTGCATGAGTATTCTTAGTGTCCCTTTGAAAAGGCTCAGAAACTTTTCCCTGCAGCTGGTAGGGAGGCCAGGAGGTCTTGGTACCTCTGGTTGTGGGAAGGGTGAAGTGGGTGCCATCAGCTGATGTGATTTGACTGTAGTGTAGAGGGGAATCAGCAGCTAGCTCAGTCACCACCATGGCTTGTGACAGGCTGCCTCCTGTCAGTTTGTAGGCACCCTGGAGAGACCTTAATGGACTCCTGGATTCTCTGGCCTCCTGACAGACACGTGTCCTTTTTGCAAAGGTAGAAAAAAGACCAGCGTTTCTCTGTGAATGAAGAAAAGACTACATTTTTTGGGTGAGACATTTGGTGCTTTAGGTAGAAAGTCATAGTTACATTCTAATCCTTTGACTTCTTTTTGTCTAGTGCACATGTCCATTTTAGGATAAGGCTCTTTCTGTCTGTTTCTTAGCCACACAACAGACCTCACTCCTATTGAAGCACAAGACTTTTCACATATCTCTGTTCTTACTCAGTGCAGAGCTTTGGGGTCCTTTTCCTTAGAGCCCGAGAAAGTGGTTTTCCAGGGTTGTGTGTAAGTATTACCGTTGAGAGTGGTTCGTCAATGTATTAAAATAATTTACGTTTTAACTTTTTCTGGCAATAACCACGAGCCTGAATTATCTGTACTGGGACGTATGACCCATAGTTGGTATTTGCAAAATGGTTATCATTTACATATGCCCATTTTCAGGACTTTTGTCAAATGATTCATCCACCAGTTCTATCTTTGTTTTGAACATAGGAAGTACTAAGTTTGAGGATGTTTATTGTTCTCTTTTTTAAAGATTTCATTTATTTGTTAGCATGAGAGAGAGAGAGAGAGAGAGCATGAGCAGGAGGGAGGGGCAAAAGAAGAAGAAGCAGACTCCTCACTGAGCAGGGAGCCCAATGCGGGACTCAATCCTAGCTCCATCTCAGGACCCTGAGATCATAACCTGAGCCAAAGGCAGACACTTAACCAACTGAGCTACCCAGACACCTCGGGAATATTTATTGTTTTCTAATGCATGTTTTTTTTAATCAAAGATTGAAAAAAGTTTTTTAATTAAATGTAATTATTATGTGATATTTGGGGTTGACTTAGTATTTCTAATCTTTGATCTTATTTTAGGATAGATGCTCTAAAGATATAGAGCAAGCTAATTCTTTATATAAAATTTTTAAAAAAGAGAAAATTTTACATTTCCTTATAAAACTCTTAGGGAGCCAACACCCTTTGGTCCTGGGGTTGTTATGGGGCAGAGATGGGCTTGCCTTGGAGAGAGTTAATGCAGCACATTTACTCAAAATGGTAGTAGACAGATGAATGTAAAGATCTCAATCTTCGGTATTTACGGAATAGGTTCTGGGGAATTAGTACCTCACTCCCCAACACACACACACACACACACACACACACAGAGTCTTCAAGCTATAGCCAAATCTGGTAGCATCTCTTCTCATATTCTCTGCTTTTCAAGTTTGTGAGTTTCTTCTACCTAATATTCATGTAAAAACATTTCTGTTGAGGAAGAGACTAGAAGAGATTAGGGTGCTTCTACAAACCAAGATTTCCTCTTTTGATCCAAAGTCGTCTATATCCTGTTTGATTCCAGTTTTGATAAAATACCAAAGCTAAAATAATTTATTTTAAAGATCATTTGATTTTGATTGCCAGTATACTCCTCCATTTGATATCACTCAGCCTAATACCTTAATCAATTTTAATTCCAAGCTTCTCTGCCCTCTGCATGTCCTCTTGGAAGAGCATACCCTCTGACCTCAGCATGAGAGAGGCAACAAGGTTGCAGTGACCGGCTTATGTATTGACTTACTATGTATATATAGGCAAATCAATCAAGTTGCATGGTGATATTTGCTTGCCTAAAAGGGACATTTTAAAACAAAGGGAGGAAATAAACATGGGGTAAGATTGGTTTTAACTTGATTATTTTGTGATTAATTTGTTGATTCTTACCAGTAACAATAATTAGGAACATTCAGTGGTCCTGGTGCTAGAAGACAAAGGAGTTACACTCCTGCCATCAGGTTGCATACTCAAGTGAAGAGAGGAAAATGGGCTCTAAAAGAGATGGTGAGAATCTTATGCATTAAAGTCAGTGCTAGACACCCACGGGCTTATGAGAGCATGGGAAAGGGATGTGTAACCCTGCTTGAGGTTAATGGTAGAGGGGATAGGTAGGGAATTCTTGTAGCAGCTGACTCCTAAGTTTAATGTAAAACGATGAATTTGAGTGAAAGAGATGAATGAATTGAGGTGGTGGGAGAGGAGAGAATGGTATTATTGGCAGAGGGTACAGTATTAGCAAAGCTTTGGAGTTCAGAAAGTGCACATGCATATGGAGGGAATGTCAAGCAGTTTAAAGTTGCTCAGGGATAAAGCAGGGAGAGGGAAGGATGAGAGATGAGGCCAGATAATTAGGCAGGGTGTTGTCTGCCATTTTAAGGAGTTTGGACCTTTTCCTATAGCTGATGTGGTGCCAGGAAAGTTTAAACAGGACATGACTTGGCTCTTTCTTTCATCTGATCATAACTTCAGTTCCTTCCTGCTTTGAGGAACTTGCTGGGTATTTGTCAACCCAGTGGTGTTGGAGGTATTTTTCCCCTGATGAGTGGACAAACCGAATTCTTCAGAGAGATGCTGCCTGACCCATATGGCCCACTGACAGTTTGACAGTTGACAGCTTTTAGTCAGACTAGACTCACTTAAGCTGCTTACCCATCCTGAGGCGTGCATGCGGCCAGAGCCCGGACTTCACATCATTCCGGCTGTCTTAATTGGGCACTAATTAAATGTTTTGGCTGGAAACCTCTCCTTGCCATGGCTGAATGGACTCATTTGAGGCCAATATTTCAGGGAAACATCTTGTTAGGCTGATCTGATTCCCTGTTTAAAAAGAAAATGCCCATATTCAGTTGTTTCTCCTTATTTCTGCCTAAGGATCTATTATATTTTTCTCCTCTTTGAAAAAAACTATTTAAAAGGATGTGTGTGTATATGGATATATGGGTATGGGTATATGTGTATGCATGTGTATATTCACATGTATATATACTGTACATATTCACATAAGTTTACATAAATACGCATATGTGTCCGATAGGAGCTTATAGAAAGTACGGCTTTGCAGTTAGGAGGCTAGAGGTCACAGCTAAACTTTATTGGAGATTTACTTTAGTCTAAACGTGTATGGCTTAGTTTTTGTATTTGCGACAGAGTTACAAGAAAGACACATTAGAATTTTATAATATTTCAGAATGAAATCTAAGGGTACAGATGATTCTAATCCTAGAAGCACAGGATGGGGGAACCTGGCTGCCTCAGTTGGCGGATCACACAAGCTCTTGGTCTTGGGGTTGTGACTTTGAGCCCCATGTAGAAGGTAGAGATTACTTTAAAAAAATTAATATTAGGACATGGGCAGATGGACCAAGATCTGTTTTGTACCTTTACTTTGCTATTACATGCTGATAAAGATTTCTTTCTCCAGTCATTCCAAAAGCAAAGCAGATAGCCAAGTGTCTGGGGTTCAGAGGGCCAATCTTCAGTCTGCACTGCAAAGTATGCAAAGAATGCTGCAGTGTCAACAAGAGCAGTAGGTGCAGCAGAATACATGAAGGAGAAACACTGAATAGACCATATATCCATGGACCTTCAGGAGCTGGTTATACGGCTATTGAAGGCATTGGCGTGGATTACCATTGATACGAAATAGCAGTCGTTACTTGTTTAGAAATTCTTCCACTTGCTGAAACTAAGCCTCTCGTTAATTTTGCTTTAAAATAAACCTACTATTGTAATAATTTTTTTCTAAAATAATGATGGTATTACTGTTAAACATGGACTCATGTGAGAATTGTGATTTTCAGAGGTTAAAATTAATTCCTAAATTATAACTTTCTTTGAAGAAATAGAATTAGATAACCAGGTTGGAAGAGGATTTCTTGTCTGGAAAAGCAAAAATAAAATGTGCTCCAGTTCATGTGTCTTCAACTCTTTCAGTTAGCTTAATATGTATTAATATATATTGTATCTGATAAGTATAGGAGTATAAGACAAAACCTCATCAATTAGCTGTTCTTGAATTCATTTGCATTTGATTACTAAGAAGTAATTTGTTCACAATCAACAATTGTAAAATAGAGCACAGTATAACACTGCTCTGTCTGAACTACAGTAGATCTTCAAAACTTCTTTGATGTGTGTGCTTCTTTGGGTCTTAAGGACGTATTAAAGTGTATGTTGAGCTTTCTGGTATTCACTTTCTTTAGTGAGAAATGTTTTCCTTCTTGTTTTGCCACTACCTTCCTCCTCCATATCTACTTACCCCCTCCCTTTTTTGTTCTGAGCAATGATTCTGTGTGTTCTTTTCCTATTTAAAATTTAAAGAGTTACATTTGGGAGAGGAACAATGTAGGGAAAGGAAACCCCTGGAGTGTGTCTGATGTGATCGTTCTCCTCTGTGCCACCATTTTTCCTCCCGCTGTGGGAGCGCTAAATGATAATGCCTGATACCTTACTGAATAAAGCCTGACACGGTTTCCAGCTGTGAGCATGTGATCAGTTTTTATGTTTGATTTTTGCACACAAGTATACTACTGCAAGCATGTCCACAAACTACTTCACAAATGCTTAAGGGAGGAATTGCTATTGAGTGAATCAAGCTTTAAACAAACACTGAGTGATTGCAATAAAAAAAAAAAAAACTACATTTATTTTATAAAACCATGTTTTTGTTCAAACCTAGAATTTTTAAAAATTAATTATATTTAATGGTCAGGTAAAACCAGACAAGTAACCCTCAATAAATTTACTTTCACGCTAATTCCAGTATAAGATGAGTTGTCCAACAGAAAAAAAGGATTATGCTGCTCCCTGTACTTTGCTGCAATGATTAAATGTGATTGTAATTATGCAATGGGTTGATTCATTTGTGAGAAACATTGACTAATGTACCCTCTGTTATGTCATCTTAAAATGGAGTTTCATAGGTTGTAATTTTTAAATCCATATTTTTCTTAAAGCAGGATTTTGCACATATACAATCCTGGGTTTCTTGGCATATTTTGGCAATATAATAGTCTTACATTTCAGACATTCTATTTTAATGTCTTTCCTATGACAGACGATATATATTTCTTATTGTTTTTTTATGAAGTTTGTGGTATGCCGTAATGTTTGTTAAACACTAAAACTTACCATATACTTCTTCCTGGCTCACTGATCAGTGTAGGGAAAATAGATGTAGGGGGCTCCTGAAGGAATATGCTAGCAGACAAAAAAGAAGTTATTTTACCTTTAGTAATAAGAAAGCTCCATCATTGGTTTGGGCTTAATGGTTTAGAGATGGGAGAGAAAGCACATAATTTATAAATTAAAGAGAAATACCTGTAGTCATACTTAAAAGCAAAACAAAACAAAATAGCTCCTTTCAAGCCAAATTCTTGGTTTTCTAAGTCCCACTGCCTGACCTCTTACAAGCACAAGAACAGGATTGTGTATACAGATTCTGAGATTAGGAATATTACTCTTAGAGTCAAGATATCAAGTTTCCCAACAAAAGTAGAAAAACGAAATCGAGCATTCTGTTCCAAATTTCAACTTTATAAGGTAAGGTTGAAGTGCATCTTTGCAACGTGAAGAAAATGGAGACAGGCTGGTGATTGTTCTGGAATGACTCTGTTAGTGGCTACATGTTTGTTTTTAACTTCATATGCATCTACTTTGAACTCCAACTGAACATTTATAGTGATGATTACTTGTTTTCTATTATTGTAGAAATCCGTATTTCCTGATTAGCCAAATAATTGACAGTTTCTAGCTTTGTCTTTACTGTAGGTGACAGCATTAAATCACTGTAGACATTTAGTCATCATCTTTAGAGTGAGTCATTAAAATTCCAAAGAAAATAGATAAATAAAGCATAGGAATGGCAGTGAGTCATTAAAACCTCTGTAGAGATAAGGAAACTACTTACCGACATTGCTTTCATAAATTTTCCTTACTAACATGCTGGCAAAAGATGCTATTCATTCACATAAAAACCGAATCCATGAATTTCTGGGGTTTGAAGATTGTTTCCAGTCTTGTTTTGGATTTCCATAAACCATTAACCTATTCTCTCTCTCGATCTCTCTCTCTCTCTTTGTATACATACATTACACATGCTACACACATGTACGATATATATGAAAATGTACGTATGTAAAAATGCATGTGAAATGTATTTGTTAAAAGTATATATGTTAGGGCGCCTGGGTGACATAGTTGGTTAAGTATTCTACTCTTGATTTGGGCTCAGGTTATGATCTCAGGGTTGTAAGATTGAGCCCCACATTGGGCTCTGTGCTGGGTGTGGAGCCTGCTTAAAATTCTTTCTCTCCCTCTGCTTCTCCTTCCCTCCCCCTCTCTAAAAAAAGAAGTATATATAGTAAATGTATTTGACATATGTTAATATACATATATTTGATGTATGTTAAATATGTATACATGAGATACCTGTCTATCCTTCCTTCCTTCCAGCCATCCATCCATCCATCCACCCATTTACCCATATATTGCCTTTCGAAGTATGTGATTAGTAAATGGACTTTCTTCCAATTACTACTTTAGAATTTAAAAATTTATATACTTTATATACTTATAATATATATAGTATTTGGGGAGTGATGGGGCATTGATGTAGGCATTTGCCAGGATTTAAACTTTCAGGACTGGTCGGAATATGGTTGAGGTGGGGAGCAGAGCAAAGGAAAGGGGCAGTAGAGAATTACCAAATAATTTATAGCAACTGAGACAGTCTGTATCATGACTCTGTCCAGTAACTCTACATTTATGCACTTGAGTTCTTTTCTTCTCTTAATGCGGATAATAATATTTCTTATCCCACATATACCAAGCTGCCATTCCCAAACAGCTGCTGTAGACCAGCCATCTTAGAGTTTATAACATCCAGAGGCATAAAAAGGGGAATGTCTCAGTTTTATGTATCATTTAAAGGGGGGAGAAGCTCTGCTAGAAACTGCCTCCTGTAGTCATCCCCTCATGTTTCATTGGCCAGAGCTACAGCACTTGGCCTGTGTTTCAACCAATTACAAGATGCATGAGTCTTTTTCTGAGGCAGCAAAATAGAGGACTGTAGTTCAAAACAGGGAGGTCAGTTCAAAACAAGAAAAGACAGTCTACTACAGCTTCTTTCTTCAGTTTCAATAAGAAGGAACCCTTCTGCCGGGCCAGGGTTTAGCATTTTCTGGAATCATTGCAAATCTTATCTACATCCTGTCTGATTTAGGAAGATGACAGTGGCTTTTTGAATTTTTCAATTTAAGTCACTCAGAAATTCTTTTGAAGTATAAATTAATAAAATATAAGCACTCTACACCTTATATTTTAGGTAAATCTAGATTCTTAATCTGCTCCTACCACCACTATTTCCCAATTAAATAGCCAAAAGAGTCAGTCCTTAGAATGGATTAATGACCTGCAAAATTCCATTTAAACATAGCCATTCTTGAGTTTTATTAGTGGAAAAATACAAACTGGTCTGTAGTCATGGATTATTACAGATTCACTCCAGACTGCTGAATTGAACTCTGATGAACCTGTGACACTCTCCATTAAACCTCAAAATGAGCTTTCTCTTAATTGGGGAGTAGGAAGGGAAAAGTAAACTAGTGGCTGGTAAATGCCAGACTTGTGAATCATTGCTTTATTTTGGACAGAGTGTTGAAACATTTTTAGATGTGCATGGAGGTGAAGGAGAGGAAGTGGGGAAAGACGTTTATTCATTTATTAAGCCCAACTCTGTTCTAGGCAATGACAATTAAAACAATCTAAATATAATATGAAAGGAAGGTAGTATTATAATCATTCTTAGATGGTAAGATTGGCTTTAGAAAGGTTAGATGACTTGTACAGGCTAAGTAATTAGTGGTGGATCTAGGATTAAAACAAAAGTACTCTATAGATACTTATGGAGCTGAGCTCTAGAATATAGTAGCAAAGAAACCAGACATTATCTTTGCCCTTCTGGTGCCCACAGGCTAGTGGAGGAAACCAGTATTTAAAAAATAAATTAAAAAAATATATATGCTTATAAATAGTGACAAATCTTGTAAAGAAAAAGTGCAGGGTGTTCTCACAAGGGGGCATAATTTTCACTGGTGTTTCCATTGGGACATGTAAGTGGAGACCTAAAAGTGAGGTAATATCATACGAATGAAGAATGGAGGCAGTTCTCTTCTGTGAGGAATCGGCCTATGTTAAGTCCCTAGGTGGGAACTGAGAGCTGGTCATCATGACCAGAGCATAGTAACTGAGGGGTGGTGAGATAAGACTGGAAAATAGGCAGGAAAGGTTTTTGTAGAGCTTTATAAAAACCTGTGATATGGATTTAGATTTTTACCTCACGTGCAGAGAAATACTACTGAAGCAAGAGATGCCATAAGATTTACAGTATCATTTCTGGTGCCATGTAGGAAACGGATTGGAGGGATTTCTTTCATATCTAGGTAATTTCAGTAAATAAAATTTAGAATTATATAAGTTATAACTACTTGTGTCTAATTAGTGTTAGTTGAATGAATGAATAAATGAATTTTTAGACCAAATGTGGAATAATGATTTAAAGACAAATTATTTTTTGGTTGCCAAACTGAAGAAAGAATTACCTCCTAAAATGGCTCTGAGAAATTATTACTACATAGTTCTACTGACAAAATGAAATTTACCTATTTTAATTTTTTTCTCTGTTATCCATTTATACTCTGAGACTAAGCTTTCCAGAACTGTCTACTTAAATTAAATTTGTTTGTTTTTTGGAATCCTTGGCTTTCTTTAAATTAAAGTTTCCTAATGTTAAATACCTAGCAAGCTGCCAAATGATTTTAGAGTAGAAGAAACTAAGAGCCCAAAATGTGCCTACAGTTTTTAGAATTCAAAATTATAGCTGATTGGTCTGTATTTGTGTCTTTTAAGATGTGGAAGATGTATTTAGAAGTTTCTTCCTTTTCCTCTAAGGAGAAATATTAATGGGCTTATTAGGAGAGATGTACTGGTGATTTTTTTTTTTTTTTAAGATTTTATTTATTTATTGGACAGAGAGAGAAATCACAAGTAGGCAGAGAGGCAGGCAGAGAGAGAGGGGGAAGCAGGCTCCCCGCTGAGCAGAGAGCCCAATGTGGGGCTCGATCCCAGGACCCTGGAATCATGACCTGAGCAGAAGGCAGAAGCTTAACCCACTGAGCCACCCAGGCGCCCCACGTACCAGTGTGTTATGAAGAAATTATTACCAGGGGTATATGCATATTCACTTGTACCTGAATAAAAGCAAGGATCAAGTTGTCCATTTACATTTGCAGCCCTTTTGGCAATTATGTGATCTGCAAATGAACTATCCACACCCTTTAAAAAACAAAAACGAAATAAAAAGCAGGATTGGAAGGCTACACAAAAGATTATCTAACCTACCCATACTTATATTGCAAGCAAATAATCACCTAAACTTTTTGAAGCTGTTGGGCTCTTTTTTCAAGGAAGGACAATGTGTCTCCCCAGTGGGTATGCAAATATGCTAAATCCAGGTCATAGAGCACCTGTGACAATCTCCTTGAAAGCACATCTGAAGTGAGTGACCATGTGGGCTTTGAACTCCCAGGGACTCCTAGATCCAGGCATTTGAATATGCTGTACTCTCTGTCTGGAATGTCTCCTCTTCACCTTATATTTACCCTTCAGAATGCAGTAATGGTACCTTTTCAGGGCAGTCTTCCTTGAATTTTCCTGTAGGTTAAATTAGATTACACTGCCTTGTTTTGGACCCTCTAAGCACCACAGCATTTATCACAGCTGAAATTGTACAAGTATTTGCTTGGTTATTTGATTAATATCTAGTTTGTGAATTCCGTAAGGTTAACGACGGTGTCTGTTTTTACTCAATGGCATACGGTATATGTGAGTGTAACCAGGTGAAGGCAATTGGTATCTCCATCAGTGTCATAATAAAGTAGTGTTTTTAAGATATTTCTTTCCAAGATTAAATTTATTATGAAATGTTTCATTGCTTTTTAGAACTCTATACCAATTCCTTCTCCTTTTTCAAATAAATCAACCAAAGTCAGGACAATTGAAAGCTTTTAAGCAATTAGTTTCAGTGTTTGTGACCCATATGTAGAAATTCACTTACATCATGACCCAGACCTGTATACATTGTATATATGAATAAAAGTTTCACAAAAAAAGTCAATTCTACTGCAAAAGCTTTTAGTCCATTATTAAAAAGAAAGGATGCTGATTGTAAACCAAGAAGCTGATTGTATCTTCCACTGACAGGTTGTGAAGCAATATTAGAAAAGCACTAAACTCTTGATCTGATTAGGGTTCTCTCCATTACAAAATAAATGACTCAAAATTTAAATTTTCTATCTATTGATAGTATTACACGTGCTTCTGATGTTTCTCTTTGGTATTATTCTGTATCTTCCACATTTTTTTTCATAATCGAGTGTATTGAATTTGTCATCAGAAAAAGATTAGGAAAATAAAGTTGTTGTCTAGTTGTTGCTTTGTCACTGATGTAATATATACTTCTTTGATCCATTAACATTCTAAATCTTAACTTTGCACTAACTTCTCAATTCTCTCATTGGTTTCATCTTACCAAAGATTTCTCTTCTTCAAATCTTCATACAGTCCTTCAACTTTCAATCTGTGCTCTGAAGAGCTATTATGTAAAACTGGCTTCCCAGCCCTTGCAAAATCTCACCCACTCACATCCAATATATAGATGCTCTGAAGACAAGTACTGTGGGTGTCCCTTACAATTTAGATGATCAGCTTCTACCCAGGAAATGCACTTACTCTAGTATTCCAGTATGCATGTATAGCACAAAGTGCATTGTGTTGTTTGTATTTAACATTGTTTGTTAGTATCATTATTAACACCATAATGTTATTAATAGCATTGTCAGAAACAACAGCAATCACCAAGATAACAGCCTTAACAACAGTGGCATTTACAGTATGCCATTATATTAATTATCACAATGGATCTGACAGGCTGCTCCTTAGAATTCATATTAGTGAATAGTTGATGATTTTAAACTCAAGAGGAAAACTAGAATCCACATCAATCCTAATATGCCCTTGTCTTCATGTACCTCCCTCTTTTTCTAAGTTTAAAAAAGCAAAGAGGAAAGTGATAAAAACCATTACCAAACCAAATTTATTAAGGGAATTAAATAAGTTCTTAGCTCTGTCATAAAGGAATATGACAAACAGTGTATTTTTTTTTTCCTCCATAATTTGATCAGTGTCATTTGGCTGGATACAAATAGTTCATCAGAAGGGAATGTGCATACTCAACAAGAGGAAGCCATGAAAGGAAAGGAAAGGAAAGGAAAGGAAAGGAAAAGAAAGGAAAGGAAAGGAAACTTTCCTTTAGTATTTCTAAATATAATTCTGTTGAGAAAATATTTTCCTCTGTTGGAGAAAAGAATGGCCCATCACCTGTAAGCTAGTTTTATAGTTTTTTATGTTGTGGATTTTGTAGTCATGAACTTTAGAAGCGTGCTGGAAGTCATTATCAGTGTGCAATGTCTTCCTGATTGAAATAGTAGAACTGAACTTCACAAAGGAATTTTATTCCTTTTGTGTAAATTAAAAGGTGATTGTAATTTATGAAATGAACTTCTAATCCTGATTCTGAAACCTTGTTTACTTACTCAACAGCAGTTTACTTATTAATTCCTGTGGCACTGGACAGATACAAATACTTAGTAATTAAAGTGTCTTAGTGATTACGGGTTCTTAGAGAGCCTTAAGTTATCTGGTTGATTATTTACAGATTTGGTTATCACAGAGGGGTTTGTCTCCTGATCCTGCCTTTACTCTTTCTTATCTGAGATAACTATTGCATCAAAATAGACTTGAATTTTACCAACTGGTTTCTTTGATAGTCTGCTATTCAACAAGCTGCTGCTGCTGCTTTTTACAAAAAATTTTTTAAGTGAGCACTGAGCCCAACGTGGGCCTTGAACTCACCACCCTGAGATCAAGAGTTGCACACTCTACCAACCTAGCTAGCCAGGCATCCCTCAGCTAACTTCTGTGAGAAGACTATATCACTGATGGCCTTTTGAAAGCACTGAGTATGTGATATTAAATGCTGGAAATAATTACAGTTAAGCAGCAGTCTAATGTACATGACACATAGTCACATAGTCATTTCTAATGTCTAAGACAATCTTACTTCATATTTGTTTTTGGTGTCCTAAGAGCTAAAATTGGTTAAATAAATTGTTTATTTGAATTGTTAGGTTTTTGTTTTTAGTTGTATCTTATATTTACTTATTTAAAGTATAATATACAATTGCATTGGATTTGTTGAAGATATTTAACATAGGGCTAACTCATATTATGACTAATTTGTAACACATGGTTAGTGAGGCAAACGACCTTTATCTCAGATCTTAGGAACTAAGTATGATGGGGCATATTTAATATTGTGCTTGAGTTATAAAATAGTACTTAGATAACTAAATTAAAACACAAATGCAGGTTCTTTGTCAAATCAATACACAGGAGTTGAGTCCAGCTGAAATGCTTTTCAGGCTACATGGCTGTCAATAGTCATGGGCCTTTTATGAAAGGAAAAACAGTCATTGATAAGTCATTCTTCTGAACCCAATAGAAGTAAATGGTGAAGAAACACTTTTTATAAAAGTGAACAGCTTAGTTCTAATTCTGTTGGAAAATTCCAAAGGAAATATGCACATAGCATCAGACGGAATGCACATTATAGACGACTGTGCCAACTTTACTGGTTCAAAGAAGGCAAAATGTTAACAGAAACCGTCATCTCAAGTCAAATGTTAAGGCCTAGTATTTAATGCTTTAACAGACAAAATATTTCCAATTTCCTCTTATTTATTTGGACCTCTTTCTTAGGGAGACTCGGGAATCATGTGATGCTCCTCTTCACTTACAATATTAAGGGAATTGGAGGCTTCGTTATATTCATATGTCTCTCCCAGGATGACAAAACTGGGTTAAGAATTCAGGCGTCCCCACTTCCAGCTCTGACCCATCTAATATGCATGTGTAACCTGTTTGTGTGTTTCTTCCGTTAAACCACTTTGCTAACTATGGGGATTCAAAAGATGAGATGAAAAGTGAAGTTGTGGTAAGTGAAGCTGAGAGACAACATGCTACATTTACTTCGGTCTTAAATTCTTGAATTTATGGGAAGGGACTTTGATAATTCTAATGAGTACTTATACCTTCGTATCTTTTTTTAAAACTGCTTTCATGGTGTGTAATAGAATGTTGTTTTTTGAGACATCTCCTTTTGAGCGAAAACACAGCTTTTCCCCAGATCCTCTGAAACCTTTCTCTCAGTGTTCGGTCACTGCTATTAAGTAAAATTCACTGCAGTCTAAAGAGCTGGGCAGATGTTAAAGACTTTTGTGGTCCCTACCAGCTAGGGGTTCCTCTGTTTGTTATTTCCCGGCTGCTTGGCACGTTCCTTGTGACATACAACAAACCTCCATTATAAAGGATTATATGATGAGTCAACAAGCATGTGAAAGATAGCAACCAAATGGTGACTTCCAATTACATGAAAAATTACTATAATCACCCCTGCTGTAACACCCGTCTGTTGGCAAAGTGGTTGATACCCTTGAAAAGCTTTAAAAGAAGGCCCAGTGTATTAAATAAAAATCTCAGTTCTGTGTGTAATCATAAAAATTAACACTGTCACTTAAAAAAAAAATCTAATTGGTGTCCTAAAGGGAAACCTACTAGGCTATGTAAAGTAGCTATTATGAAAATGTTTAGCCTTTGGAATGTATTTCAGACAGCGTTTGTGTTGCCAGATTTGTCAGCCAAAAATTCACTAAGCAGATTTGTCAGGGGTTGAGGCCATAATCTGTAAAAAAGACATTGGCATAGAGATTAAAGATCAAGAGAATTATATAGGTTTTGTTACCATATGCCAAGATTCCTTTTTAAAAATAAGTTTATTTTGTGTGGGCTGTAACCAGAAGCAAGAGCTATCTTTGTTTGGTATTTAAAACAGTAGCATTTCCTGCTGGGGAAGGAACAAAACTGTTTCATTCACATGCCTGCTTGTGGTGCTAGTGGTAGTTGGGAGGGGGCAAGATGTTTCTGACATTCCTCCCTTTGGTTCCTTTCTCTCTTTCTACAGTCATCAGAGTTGCAGATGAAAAATCAAGGGAGGGAGAGCTGTTGAGTTCACTGTCATGATCTTCTTGGGTATGTGCCACAGGAGCTGGCCGGACACCTTCACATTTTAGGGAATATTTCCCCTACGTGGAGGGTACAAATCTTGGAATCAGGCTTCTCTTTTCCTGACACAGGTGATAAATTCACATTTACAAAGTTCCCAGGATGCATTCTTAACACTTAGAAGCATCAGTGACCAAAAATGACTGGGTGTAGGACTTCTGGGTTCTTGTTCTAGCCTTCTGACAACCTTGCCATGTGGCTCTGAGCAAGTCATATAATCACTCTGACCTCCCCCGTTTCTTTCTTTCTTTCTTTCTTTCTTTCTTTCTTTCTTTCTTTCTTTCTTTCTTTCTTTCTTTCTTAAAGATTTTATTTATTTGACAGAGAGAGACACAGTGAGAGAGGGAATACAAGCAGGGGGAGTGGGAGAGGGAGAAGCAGGCTTCCCACTGAGTGAGCAGAGAGCATGATATGGGGCTCAATCCCAGGACGCTGGGACCATGACCTGAGCCAAAGGCAGAGGCTTAACCCACTGAGCCACCCAGGTGACCCCCCCCCATTTCTTAATAAGGGTATGACTCAGGGGGTTTCTGAGGAGTCTTGCCCTTTAAAATTCTGTGAATCTGTAAAGAGTCAGATCTCATGGAGGTTGCAGCTTACCCAGGTGCAGCAGGAAAAAGTGCTCTGTAGTATTGCTGTAATATAGCTTTCAAAGTTGATTAGGATGGCAGACTGCTTCCCCAAAACAGTTGGTGGGAAAGCATTATGCTAGAAAAACTAGGAAAATATGAAGAAGTGTCTCTTGGAGTTCTAGTAAGTCGTATGGAAGGATGCTTTTCCTAGAATTGTGCACACTGGGGCAAATTTGGGTATTTACAATAGGCAAATATAGTAATGACATTCTGGCACATTTATACTTTTGAGATGACCGTGGATGAAACTCATGGTAACATTTCATAATTTTAACAACGTTTTAACAGAGAAAGCCTAGTCCATAGATAACTCTGGGACACACACAAAAAAATTAATTTACCTAGATGGAAAGGAAATCACATACAATTTGTGTGGGAACTTTCAAAGGTGCTTACACTAAAGCTTTTCCACACCACTTTTAAATTATATCTTCATCACACAAATGAAATACTGCTCAAAGAACCGCTGACTGAGAGAAGTAGCAAGCAGTTTTTCCCAGACTTTATTCAGTATTCACATCCAATCACATCGGTAAACATAAATACATCACAGAACTTATTCAAACACTCACAAGTTATCTATATAAAGACAAACTACCATACATTCTCTGAAATAGATTTTCCCTCCATTTCTCTTTTTCATTTTGCGTCCTGTATATTAACTGTGAAATTCATCTTTTTTGGGGGGGGGAGTGCAAATTATAGACCCCTCCTGGCTCCACCCATAATTTTCCACATTTTCTTGAGACAAAGTCTGCCACATTGAGATGAAGTTAATGAGAAGCCGAAATTTTAGAAGTATCTGAGAGGGGTTTTGAATCTGACACCTTGATTTCTGGCCTGAGAGGACAGCAGATACCTCACAGGGCTGGAGTCCTGGGTCCTCATCTTTAGGAGCCAGACCTGTCAGTCCTTCCATGTAGCAGGAAAGGGAGGGATACCTGTGTGATGGTTTCATGCTCACATAGACACTAGGGGGTGTCCAAGGACTAAATGTGTTTCTCCTTCCCTTCAGATTAGTCTCGTCAGTACTCCTAGGTCCAGCTAACTTAAAGTCCAGGAGCTAAGGGAAAAATCCATTCAATTAATTCTAGTCTTGTGCCGAAATGAATAATATGGGGTCAGTTTCATCATCAGGCCCCAATTCCCTTGGATCTCTAGCAGCAATTGTAATCTCAGGGTTCAGAGGCAGGGACCATTTCCTAATATAAGCTACAGGTGATAGGGAACAAGGTGCTCTATTATCAAATGCTCTTTATCTCTGTATTTGCCAAAATTTATGTGTACTTGAAAAGCAGTCACCAATTTTTCTTCTCTTTAGTTAGTTTCAGTTTTGGTTTGTCCACCCTAAACCAGACGGAGGCAGGAGGCCTGTGAGAAGATAGAACTCTGCCTTCTCATTCTTGTGCGGTCTTCTTGCTTTTTAATGTAGATTATTTGTTGATTATTAGCTATTAAAAAACATTTGCCCTTGCTGTTGTAGACATCTTCAGGCCTTTGGGCATGGGTCTCTTTATGAATAGCTATTACTTCTTAATTATGATGGTTTAATAAGATACGTCTTTCATTTTCATCTCCTATTTCTCTTCTCCTGTGATTCTTCTCCCTTCACTATTGGTCCCTAAGGGCATGTTACTGGCTCCTTTTCTTTATTGCTCCCGTCTTCTCTTTGCCCCTCCTGGCGAATTAAAAAAATAAATAGAATGCATTTTAAGGATGACAACAGTAATAATAAAGTCAGGAATTGCTTTCCAGCTAAATGCACTGATTGGAAGCTCCTATTGAAAATAGCATAAACCTAATTGAAGTAGTCAACCCCTCCCATACAGGTCATTCTGTGCTCTATTAAAATGAAGGTAAAACAAAGCTTGTGACATTTCTGCATTTCCCAGACTCACTTTTCCTAAGACATATCAATAGTATTGACAATAGTATTGCGTTGTGCTCCCCAGTGACCTGGGCTGTCATCTTATGGTCCTGGATAATTCTTTCATAATGAAACTTTATTGTATCCTTTCCCTATAACAATCAACAGAAGAATAATTATGTTGCAATGTGTAGGATTCGAAAATTTGAAGTAAATCAAAATTGTAGTGATTAGCCTAGAAACTGATCATTTAGATAATGTGGATTCTCAATACCCACCTATTGTACCTGTTAAAGATGTTAATACATTTCCTAAACTTATGAAAATAAACAAATTGCTAAAGAAATGTCTAATGTGAAATTATGGGGAGAGTTGTGATTATATATAAGGATGGGTTATTTCGTTTTATTTTGAATAGTTTAAGTAGACTCCTCAAGAGTCATTAGTTGGTTCTACGCTTTATTACTGAAGTCTCTTATACTAGATGAAACTATCGGATTTGATGGCAAAGCAGTAGCAGCTGGGAAACTGCTCTTTCTCTCCCCTCTCATTTCCCAAACAATGTTTGCACTGATTAATACTATGCAACAAGACATGACGCAGAGATTGTGTTGGCATTGTGTTCTGATGACCCCACACATTGTGTGCGCTCCGTGGTTCCTTTTGCTGCTCATAGCTATACGGGTTTATCAGAAATTACATGTCAGGCTCCCGATGAGTGTAATTGTATACTGATTGTGTATAGTTTTTTAAACCTCATTATTAGCCTTGTATGCAAACCAAATAAAAGGAAAGTTTAAAAAAGGAAAAAGAAAATAGCCTCCACTGGACGTCATGTCAGAGCCCAGGTGTTTGAGCCTGGATGCAGCGGGACAAAATGTTCTCTCAGGGACATCTGCTGCAGCCATGTGCTTGAAAAAGGCCCTAATGAACAGAAGAGAAGGAGCAGAGTGGCAAGGGTGTTGGGGGAGAGCTCTAAGGCTCTGCTTTCTTCTTGCTCCGTTCTCCTTGCATGCACGATTCATTTAATAACAAGGCAGGAGGACGCTGAGGGATGCAGTGTGCGTGTCCTCATTCATGTCAACTTTCATTAATTGGTGCCCCCATGGCAATTTCTCTGAGTTCTGACCCTCTCCTTAGAATTACTCTTTTAACGGAAAAACCAAAACAAAAACACCCCAACTATGTAGCCACAAAGTCAGGGGGA
Source organism: Lontra canadensis (assembly GCF_010015895.1). Taxonomy (NCBI): domain Eukaryota; kingdom Metazoa; phylum Chordata; class Mammalia; order Carnivora; family Mustelidae; genus Lontra; species Lontra canadensis. The sequence goes on along the minus strand of NW_022631044.1, from coordinate 12,994,992 downwards.
AGTAGACACAGGAAGACTGATGAAATGAACAGTGCTTTCTTTTCCTTCCCTAGGCTCTGCCCTTCTGCCCATTTATGCCTGAGCATTTGTTGGACATTTCAAAGACAGTTATCACCCAGGGTATGCATTCTTTGGATTCATGAGCAGGAATCTCAGCAGGGAATGTTGAAGTATTACATACCAAGGATGAGGGCCATTAGAATTAGACTCGTCTCTAATGTGGGAAGTACTTAGTTCTCTTTTAAAAACCTTTAATCAGTATACAGTGGTTCAGTACACAGATGTTAGCAGTGTGAAGGCTCTCTAATTGTAATTTAAGTTATCCCTGCCTAAGGGCCCCCAATCAAATTATTAGACTGTTGCAGTGAGTCTGTGGCTCTTGGTTGCACCTTGCAAGGGGGTATTTTCTGGAATGACGAGAAACAGTGGTTTCTCCTGGGAAGCAAATGTACCATTATGGACTTATTAGGTCCTTGATTAGATCCACAGCCGATAAGTGAGTAGACTTTCAAGAGAAAATATTGCAGTTTATTTTAATCTGCCTTATTCAGCCATTGGGTCGTGGAAAAGAAGTAAATGAAATAGAACTAAAGGAAATATGCATGCAATTTGCTTAAAAGTGGTGACAAGTTTATTAATCAATTTTTATAATTGCTATTACCCCTTTAGGCATTGGAGGTAGAGGCTTTTTAAATTTGTTTGTTTTGTTTGTGTGTTGCCTTTTCCCCAATGCCCAAGCTTGCTTCCTATTGACAGTTTTCTGACTGGACTGCCCAGGATTAAAGAGTTAAACATTTGGAGAGACAATTAATTAATTAAGAGGTCCTAGAAAGTTAACCTCTCAAGTTTCTTTCCTGAAATGCATGTTTATCTGATTTGCTTTAATAAGTGACTTGCTATTGAACTAGTTTTACATACTTTAATTTGAAGATAATTATAGTACTATAATTCATATTTCAGATGCACATTAACTTTTCAAAAGATATCCAGCTAGCTACTTCTACCTGGCATTATGCTTATTTTAGTAGAGTATAACCCGAAGAATAATTGACTGGTTGTAGTAATATCTTTTAAGTCTTTCTATTACTAGGCAGTTATTTGATTTTAATTGTGGAACCACTGGTCATATTGAGTTCATTTCCTGTTCATGTTGATTTCATGAGTCTCTCCATTAGTATTCAATTGCACAGTAATTAGTCATTAGTTCACTGTGATGTCTTCAAGCATGTGTACATTTATATTCTCATTTTCCACTCAGTTTCTGCAGTCTTATTTGAATTCTCTCTTTCTTAAAGAGACGAAGGCCACGATAAGGAAGATAAAATGCTAGATCATGAATTTATTAGACTAAATATTTTGCCAAAAGGCCCCCAGTTAAGGCATGCAAAACTTGGTTCATTGAAAATGAAATAAGTGGCAGCTGCCTAACCACAATACTGAAGTCACTGAGATGTCAAAGCCTGGGATCTGAAGCATTTATGATCAGAGGCAAGATAGAAGCTATTTAGCGAAACTTCTGGATGGTGCTTGACCCCAGTGTGCACCTGGCTAATTCTGATTAGAGTAGAGCATCTTCAATTTCTGAAGAAAGGTCAAATTCCCAACTCATTACTAAGCTCCAATAACATATTGGATTTTGCCATTTTAACTAACTGTTTGGCTTTGCAGATTTATTTTCCTTTACAAGAGAAAGTGTTCTTTAAAAATATATTATCAACAGTTTCATTAATTCCAAGTTTGCTCTGTTTTTAGCACATTTTATCTAAGGTATTCGTTTAGCTCGTATGAAAAGTAAATATGTCATCTGTCATAGTCTGTCACAAGCTTGTAATTTAAATCCATTAGAAAATTGTCCCTGCATTTTATTTGAGCTGGCTTCACATTGTTGTCCTAATTAAATTGGAATCTTATATCATTTAAATGTTAGACTTGAGAATGAAATTATTTTTATTCAGTGATAATGGTGGTCTTCTTGGCAGAGCTCAAAACTGCTTTCAGGTTAGTTGAGTCAATGTTCAAGAAGCCATAATTGCTGATATAGGTTCCCCATTAGCATTTACTCTTTATACAAAATGAGAAGCAAATAAATAGGGTCGTCAAGATAGTCTCTTCTCTTTCTCTGAATATATCACTGCTGTGGTGGCTGATTCCTACACCCATTTTTTTTTTTTCATTGTGCAAATGTAGTTTGATTTTTTTTTTTAAAGATTTTATTTATTTATCTTAGAGGGTGCACGTGAAGATGGAGCAGGTGGGAGGAGCAGAGGGGAGAGGGACAAGCATGGTCCACACTGAGCATGGAGCCTGATGCCCGGCTCAATCCGAGGATCCTGAGATCATGACATGAGCTGAAATAAGACTCAGATGCTCAGGGGTGCCTGGGTGGCTCAGTGGGTTAAAGCCTCTGCCTTCCGCTCAGGTCATGATCCCAGGGTCCTGGGATAGAGCCCCGCATCGGGCTCTCTGCTTAGTGGGGAGCCTGCTTCCTCCTCTCTCTCTCTGCCTACTTGTGATCTCTGTCAAATAAATAAAATCTTAAAAAAAAAAAAAAAAAGACTCAGATGCTCAGTCGACTGAGCAACCCAGGTGCCCCAAGGTAGTTTAATTCTTATAACTAAGCAAATATATTTTGCTCAATAGTGTACATAAATGCTCCTCAAATTTTAATGTGCTTATGCATCTCTTGGGGACCCTGCTACAATGAAGAATCTGGCTCAGTAGCTTTGGGATGGCTTCGAGATGCTGCATTGCTCCTAAGTTCCCAGGTGAAACAGATGCAGCTGGTCCAAGTTTTTCACTGTGTAGCAAGAGCACTAAAATGACTAGGAGGCAAACAGGGGATGAATCAGAATTAATATTTTTTCATCTAGCTCTTTTTGAGGATTGAAAAATCATTCCCAGATTTAGAAGTAATAATGCCAGTTGTTACTTTGACTTGAAACTTTGCTAAGGTACTGCTTATTTATTTATTTATTGTTAAGTGTTAGCATCTATGTTTGATCCCTTTAGAAGCAACTAGCTTTTGTAAGAGGCATATGTGTGGTTTCAAATTCACCATCCTGACTTAAACTTACCCATCAGAGTATGTTTTCATATATTAAACTTAATATTTAGAAGTTAGCAGAAGGTATGTTATTTCTACATCTTTTTATATCAAAATTATCTTTAATTTTGTTTAAACATCTAAGATTGAGGAATTAATCTTCATCTCTAAATTTAGTATTCTTTTCACGGAATAATATCCAATACATTAATAATAAGGGATGCCAATTTCAGAATCACAAAGAACAGTGGAAATCTGTAAATGTTCAACATGGCTTAAAATAAATGTGTGCAGCGTGTGTGTGTGCACACGTGCAAATTGTTCTCTCAATTGAATTATAGTTTGTAAAGGTCCCCAAATCTATTTGAAGAACTTTTTAAATTTTCTCTAAATTTTGGAATACAGATTTGAGTAAGAATGACTATTACCCATTTATGAAGTAGAACACTCTTGACCTTCATCGCTTTTCTCTCTCCCTCCCTTCCTTCCTCCATTCTTGTCCCTTCTTTTTTTTCTTTTTATGTGTCTATTAGATGAAAAATGAATTATTAGTGCAGGGAGACTGGAAAAAAATCCAAATTATGAGCAGTCCATGAAATTTATTTTTCAGACTTTTTTTTTCTTATAGCATGAAATCAAAGGAAACATTTTATAAATTTCAGACATATTCTAGGAAGTTGGTTCACATCATAATTCTATTCCTGATTGGATTTTGTGTAAACTTTGAAGAAAATATTTTAAAAAATTTGATGTAATACTATTTTAATTTTTAGATAAAATAGTTTTTAAAATTCAGGTAAGCCCAAGAAACTCAACAAAATGGATTAGGGAAGGAGAAAAATAAAACTACAAAATAATTGAGTGATCTTAGACTTTAGCACCCAAGTGGGCAAGTAAATAAGGTATAATTTCTTTTATGTGAAGGCAGGTAGTGTGATGGAAACAACAAGATGTCTCAAAGGCAGACCAAGACTTTTGTCCATTAAGTAAATAAGATATAATTTCTTTTATGTGAAGGCAGGTAGTGTGATGGAAACAACAAGATGTCTCAAAAGGCAGACCAAGTCTTTTGTCCATTTTTGTCCAGACCAAGACTTTTCCCACCTTTGCTACTTGGAATGTTACTTATTTTTTCTAAGCTTCAGATTTTTCAACTAGTATATGAGAATGCTGATAATTCCTCACTCAAAAGATCCATTTGAGGGGTGCCTGGGTGGCTCACTGGGTTAAAGCCTCTGCCTTCGGCTTGGGTCATGATCCCAGAGTCCTGGGATCGAGCCCCACATGGGCTGTCTGCTCAGCGGGGAGCCTGCTTCCTCCTCTCTCTCTCTGCCTGCCTCTCTGCCTGCTTGTGATCTCTATCCGTCAAATAAATAAATAAAATCTTAAAAAAAAAATTAAAAAAAAATCCGTCTGAATTAAATAAGATAACATAGTTCTCCCAAGCATTTTGGGTTTCTTGGTTGATTCTGAAAATAAAGCAGAAAACAAAATAGAGGAAAAAAAATCCCTCATATAGCTTACACTCTAGAGGGGGAGGTCAGACAATAAAGAAAATAAGTGACATGTAATATGTGCTATGCATAAAAATAGGTCAGAATAGAAGAGGATATAGGATGCTAGGGCAAGAAGTAGAAAGATAGCAATTTTAAAAAAGGTCATCGGAAAAGATGAGATTTGAATAAAAGTCTCACCGAGAAGAATGTTTTAACTAAGTAGGGTTAACAGCAGGTGCGGAGCCCTAAGGTAGGAGTGTTCCTACAGTGTACGAAGAAAACTGCAAGGAACCTGGTATAGCTGGAGAGGAGTGAATATGTGGGGAAAGGTGGAAGATCTAGTCAGGGAGAGAGCTGGAGGCCATATTCACACAGGGCCTGGTGGGTTATTGTCAAGACCCTGGTTTTTACCCCGGGTGTGACTGGAGGTTTTGAGCAGGAGAATGACATCACTTATCTCTTTTTAAAAGGAGAACTCCCTCTGAGGTCTGGTGTCAGTGGAAGTGTGAGCAGTTAGATTCTGCATATACTCTACAGGTTTGTTGCTGGAATGGATGTGGGGAAAGATGGGAGTCAAGAAGGACCAACTGTTTCGGCCTGAGGATCTGGAAAGAGAGAGTTGTTATTGGCTAAGGTGAAGCAGTCTGTGGCAGGAACAGGTGTGGGGAAGGCAGGAAGATCCCCAGTCAACAATCTTAAAATCTGAGAAGCTTTTAGGACCTCCCAGGGAAGCTATGAGTTGGGAGTTGGGCAAACACATTCGTCTGGGGCTCAGTGTGGTAGAAGTCCAGGCAGGATATGGAAAACTAGGAGAGGTCACTGGTACCCTTGAAAAGACATCTTTCTGTGGGGGCATGGGAATGAGAGCACTTGTTACATAGTAGGTGCTCAACAAACACAAGTTGCCCTACTTTTATTTTTCTTTGACCTTCTGACTATCTCATACCATTTTTACATATAACTAGATATAAAGAGTCCAGGTGGCAAGTTATTTGTTCTATGCATGTTGTTTTATGTTTTCTTCAATTATTTAGGTATATCACTCTGTATCTCTTGCCTATAGGCTCAGCTTCTTGGTTTAAATTACTTGTAATGCTTACCTTCATTTGAACTAAGCCATATGTCTTTGTCCCTTCTTTCTTGTGAGTATACCATAATATTTATCTTCACAGGTATTTATTAATAGACATCTGAATTGTGAGGTGCAACCATGTAAAGCAAGTTGAACAAAATTTTGAATGGACCTTTAGGCTCTTACTCTGGAAGAACACTTAACCTCATGCTAATAGACCATAACCAATAAAGGCTATTTAGGTGCTTTAGAAAAACACAGAGAAAATGCACACTATAAAAGACTATAAAAGAAGTTGCATATTATGCCCAATATTGACAGGTGCAAATGATATTTTAAAATTTTTTAATGTGCTAATCAAAATAGCAACTGATAGAATATTAGACCATCTGGAGATTCTTTACCTACTGAATTATAAGAAATGTAATAAAATTCAGTTTTGTTTCTCCTTTCTATTGACATTGCTTTCCCATGTGGCATCCCACATTGTTTGTTCTCTGACTTAGTGGGTCCATAACATACTTAGGCTTCTATTTTATTTATTGATTTTAGAGTTTTTGGTTCAGTGTTTTGTTTTATCCCTCCTTTATATGTAGCCCACTGACAGCTCCCTGATCAAAAGTAGTACAAAGGTAGGGGTGTCTTGATTATTTGCTAATGAAGCATTTTGGCCGGAAATTTGCCCTCAGGAAAGCAGAGCACACTGATTAGAAACATGTGTTTTGATGAAGCCTTTTGTTCAGTGAATCTAATTTCTCTATAATGAACATCTATATATATTGGTTTATCCCTTTCTCAAGGGTTAATTTACTTGTCCTGTAGTTACATATAGGACACTACTTGAAAACAGAGTATATACTCACGTGTTTAAGTGAAGATTTATTATTTGTGAAAATACCTATAATAACTAGGTTTTAGTTAATGCTATGGAGATGATCATATTGTAATAGATACATGTATCAAAGCAACACATTATACACCTTAAACTTACACAATTATTATATACCAACTATCTTTTAATGAAAAATAATTTAAAAATAAAAACCATGTATTAGAGAGAATCATACTAGAGAAAATTCTTTTGTAGAAAGAATTGTATTATCTTAGTCAAATTTCATTTAAAATCTAAAAATATTTTGAGGGTATCTCTTTTTTCCTGACATTAAATTAATTGTATCTAGACTTATATTTTCAGGAAGAGGAAGTTTTTCAGAAAAACAAAAACTACCCACCTTTCATGACCACCAAGTTCTGGTCAGGATGGGCTAACACTTGTAACAGAAAGTCTAAATTCTCAGTGGTAGGACACAACAAAGTTTTCTTTTTCTTCTTGACACAGTCTGATTAGGATGGGGGGGCTATGCCTCACACAGTCATTTAGGAACCCAGGTTCTTCCCATGCAGTGGCCCTCCCCACCCTGTCTCCAGAAGACTCTGTGTCCTTGGCTGGTACATTTCTATCCCTCAGGGTAGAGGACAAAGAAATAGCATGGCAGATTGGTAGGAGTTTTTAGAGACCAGGTCTAGAAATAGCATGTATCACTTCAATCTATCCAGTTATCTATCTATCTAGCCAGAACTCAGTTACATGGGTTCGTCTAACTGCAGAATAGCTCAGAAAAAAAGGCTTAGCTGGGTGCCAAGAAAAAGTGAATACAGATATGTCTTGGTTTTAGCAATCTGCCAAAGACCCTGTTAAGTTAGCAACCAAACACACTCACAGTAGTGGGCTTCTCCTCATCCTGCAGCATCTCTTGATGCTACTGCTTTCCCCACCTACTCTTCTCTTCTGGTGTTTACCAAATTGTGGAAACTGAGATGGGAGGGAATTGTACACTAAACTTAAAACCCATGAAGAAAATAAAGTTATTTTTATGATTTAGAAAAATATTTAGAACTAACTTGTATTAGTCTCTTTTGTCATTTGCTTTGAACATTACCCTTCTCAGTATTTAGCTTGCTTTTTCCTGTTTCAGAGGCTGACAGCTATTAAAAATGAGCTCCAGGATGCCATGAAGGCTTGTGCAATTATAAGGAGATTCTGGTGTGTTGTTTGATTGTGTTCCTGCAAGAAACAGTTCTGGAATGAATATTTATTGAACACCTACTATGTAGCCATGCTAAACCACTTAAAAGAATTAATCTCATTTAATCATCAGAACAGCTCCGTGAGTTAGGATTATCCTTATTTGGAAGGAGAAGAGACTGCTTTGATTAAAATCCAGACCTCTTCAGGGCACCTGGGTGGCTCAGTGGTTAAGTGTCTGCCTTCAGCTCAGGTCAAGGTCCCAGGTTCCTGGGATGGAGCCACACACGGAGCAGGCTACTCCCTCAGCGGGAAGCTTGTTTCTCCCTTTGCCACCCCCCTGCTTTCTCTGTGTCAAATAAATAAATAAAATCTTAAAAAAAAAAAAATCCAGACTTCTTTGACTCTAAAATCCAGGCACTCTCCATACCATGCAGTCGACGTGCCCTTCCCTCTTCTACCCTGACTCCACAGGCTTCTTTAAGGGCTGACGGCCCTATGCAAAGCTCATCATGTTTGACCATGTAGACAGAAATAATTTCTTATCAAAACAGTCAAATCTGTTGTATGTATAGACATAGGCTGAGCCTGTAATCAGACCAGTGCGCTCAAATCAGGAATTAGGAAACTAACTTAAAGAGAGATGTGAACATAAGAAGAAAGAGATCGCAGATGTTCTGCATATGGTTTTTATTTTTTTAATTTTTAAAAAGATTTTATTTTTATTTATTTGAGAGAGAGAGCATGAGAGGGGAAAGTCAGAGGGAGAAGCAGCAGGGAGCCCCATGCAGGACTCAATCCTGGGACTCTAGGATCATGACCTGAGCCGAATGCAGTCCTTTAAGCAACTGAGCCATCCGGGTGCCCCAATGCATATGGTTTTTAAAAAAACGATTAAAAAATGAATGAGACAAGTGAACTTAGTGCTCGTTTCCCTAAATTTGGGTTTATTTTTCAATATGGTGTTTCTTCTCCTTTTCTCTCTCTCTCATCCATATTGTCTATCACTGCTGACAAAGGAAAGGAAAAAAGAACAGATTACTTTTTCCTTTACCATTGACTCCAAATAAAATGGACATGGTATCAGCTCCTATGATGATCCAATCTTTGCTTCCATCTGCATATCTGACCTAATTATACTAATAAAATGAGAAGGCAAAGGGAGATATTATGCCAACAAGTGCATTTTTAACTTGCACAAGAAACACTGCTAATCTCTCTGCCCTCCACTCTCCTTTAAACAGTAGTTTCACATCCCCTGATGCTCAGCAGGGGGAGTGGCATTCACCACCCCGTGGCAAAATGGATCTGCATGCGTTTACGTGAAATTGGTCCACGTGTGAATTAGCTTTGAGTTGTATTGTGTTTCTTATACTAATATAATATTGTTCTAGTGCTTGCCCCTGATTAAAGAAATACATAAATAAATAATTTATAATTTAATTAATAAGGTATAATATGCAAAGCACAGTAATTTCAAACAGCTTGTAATGTCTCTAATGTACTTTCAATTTTTTATTTTACATAAGGGCTATATTCATTATGTGGTTATGATAAACATACTAATGAATTTTATTACAGGAACAAATTTAAACATGTAAATGAGATCAAATAGTATTAAAATGCAAACGATGGTGAAACTTATTACAAACTAACCTTGCCAACATACATGGAATGATGTTATTTTAAAACTTTGCAAGTTGTATCCCTTAAACAAAGGCAGTGCCTTTTACAATGTCCCTGAACATAAGAATTTGTGAACTGTAAGCTTTATTCTCACATGAACCCCTCAACCAAAAAAAAAAGAAGTTAACTAGAATCCAGGGTTTGCATGTAACTTTGGATGACAATTAAAATCCTTTTTCTTGTTCCAGTGAACAGTAATCTGTGCATAATTACATTCAAATGAGATATTAGCATTTTTTGTGCTTACTCTTTGTTAATTGCAGAGTTCACTCACCATGGTGATGCTTTTGATGGAATCAGGCAACCTTATTGACCTGATGCCGTAAGGCGTGTTGGGAAATTCTGCTGTATTCTTCATTTTTTTTTATTTTGGCATTTTGAGGAGTCCTGCTGCTTTTATTACATTCCTGACACTTTTGTTAATAAATCATTGCAAAGTTAATGAAAATTGCATTCAGGCATATCCAAAATAATTGTGTCCTTTGTCATGCTAATAAATTGAAAGATGTTGATCCAATGGGCGAATGCATGCCCATTATGGAGAAGTTTGTGATATGGGTGCCTGTTGCACTCACACTTTTTCCTTGGCATATCATTCCATGTAAAATGTGAAAGAAGAAAACAAACCTCAGGATGTTTTATTTCATACTTTATACAGTGAGCCTTTAATTAAGTGAGCAAATGAGCAAATTATATCTACATGGAAAGATAGAAGTATTTGTATTATGATTTATGAAAGGTTGTTAATATCAATAGGAATCAGCAACAGTCTAATATCAGACTCATGAAAATATGAAAACCATGTTTAACTGACCTTTCTCTCATGCTGGGGGATTTTTCCACATTATATATGACCCACTTGATTTAAAAATGACAATGATAATAACTCAACATTTGTTTCCCAGGACTTATCCTGTAATAATTTAGAAGGAAAGTAAAGAAGTGTGATTAAAAAAAATTTGCCTTTTTGGCAAAGCATCAGATTTTTCATTCAGTAAGTCTTTAAGTGTACAGGGTGTGAGTGAGGTATGTGTTTGGGGGTAAACACATAGTCATATTCATACAATGAAGAAGATTTGACTGTTCTAGGTAAGGAAGAGTATTTAGTTCAGAAAAATTTAAACTCATAATAGATTACACACACACACACACACACATATATATATATACACACATATATATATATTTCAAATTTATCTCAAGGAAGAACTCTAAGTAATTGTTGTCTTGGGGAGTTCTTAATTTATGCACTAGCCCATCATGCTGATTTTAGGTAGGTATTTATTCTGCTATTCAATCAAAAAGCATAGTTTCCATAACAACTGCCACATCCGATGAAACGTACAGCTTGGCATTTGAAATACAGGACTTCTTAGGAGATATGCTTCCTGACATATTGTGTTGAACTTGTGTTCCTTTCATTCTCTTTTAAGCTAGCAAGATCTGTGTTTCTATAAAGGACCATCGCAGTTTTGCATAATTATTACAATCCATCTGTACATTTCCAGGATTTATATTAAAGTAATTAAAGCCATTTTGTATTAGTGGGTGCTGTGTGGAACCGGCTTGGATGCAGGATTCTAAAAGTTCCCACTTGCCTGCTTGCTGTGCTGTAATTTGGAGAACAGAATGTTCCGTAAATGAGGTTTGGGAATACTACATTTTTTTCTTTCTTTCTTTTCTTTGCAAAGTAACTTTTTTTTCCTCCAGTGGAAAATGGAATAAAAGGTTCACCTAGGGACTGGAATTAATGTAGTCCTTCTGCCTAGGGTTAAAAAAAGAGCAAAATCACAGTTAGCAACATTGTGCAAACCCTAATATATTTTGCTTCTTCTATGGAGAAATAATAAGCCTGTGTTTCTAAGGCAACTTTCTTCCAAAAAGCAGCAAGCAACTTAATTTATATTCTCATTTTTTCCAGCAGTATTTGTTCAAGGTAGACAAGGACCAATATTATTAACCCCATTTTATGGATGGGATGATTGAGGTAGACAAGTAATGGTGTATAGAATAGATAATGAGGCAGATAATGTTGTACGAGCAGGAGTAATAACTAATATACTTGTTATAGCAACCCCATGGAACTAACTGAAAGTACAGTACTGCAGTTGCTGAAAAAAAAAATCATGGAAGTTCCACGGTCTTTCTAAAGGAAGAGTTTGGTACAGATTCACCAACTTCTGACCTACGTGAGACTCCTTGAGTTTTGTTGAGTTTTGCAAAGCATAGGTTTGATTCTTAGTGTCAGTTCTGTCTCCTAAGGATCTATGATTCCTCTGGATGTCCATAGGGAAGGCCAGAGGAGGTCATACCATCCAGTTAAGGAGACACAGCATGCTTAACAAAGTGAGTTAATTCATGTAAAATAACAGAAACCTAGGTATATTAAAATCACTTTCTAAAAGGAGGGAATTACCATTTTCTTTTCTTAGAACTCTTAAGTATCAAACCTTTCTGCACCATGGGAGAATGGGTGGTGCTGAGCAGTTTCTTCCCTGAGCCACTTCTCTGCAAGGCAATTATTGTCATACTTCCTAACAAATGGTTGTTAACTGTTCTTTGTATGATCCCATCATATACCTATAAGGGTGGGTGATGATGAACATTCTTTGTCATAAATAGTAGCATCCACAAAATTTATGGGATATGGAATCGTGCTTCTGCTGTAATAGTATTGCTGAGATGTTGGGTGTCCTGGAGCCCAAGGTCTTGGTGTAAAGGTTATGCACACAGTCTTTGAAATCAGACAAACCTGCAAATGTGTCACTTACCTACTATGTGCCTTCAGTCAGTTACTTAATAGCACTGAGCTTTGGTTCCTTTTCTGAAAAATGAGGATAAAAAGAACTTGTTCATAGGGTTACTATGAGTGTTTTGTAAAGCAATATTTGGTAAGTGCTTAACACATTACTGGCATATAGGAAAGATTCAAGAAATGGCAGCTTCTAGGATCACACATCATTCATACATTTTAGAACTTACCATTTTGCATCCCCCTTAACTTGCTAATTTCCTTTCCTTCTTTAGCCAGTCTGTCTCTTGAAGGTGGTTTTGTTTGTTTGTTTGTTTTGTACATGTATGTGTTTATAGGTGAGAAAGAACTCAGGTTTGACAGTATAGTAACTGTTAAGTAAATGATCAAAGAAGGTGAAAACTTGACTGTATTTTTGGTTTCTACTCACATCCCATATCATTACATTTCTGCAACTAACAAGGTATAGTGGAGGCAACCAGAATGAGTAAGGAGGTGGAAGGGACTTCATAACAGGATTCTTGAAAGTGAACTTCTCAACAAACTCCAGAATTTAACCTCAAGAGTGTTTTCAAAACTTGAAAAGAAGAAATTTAGGGGAAGATGATTTGAGATATTTCTTGTACAATAGCTATTAAAATGATGTAACTTTATTCTAAAAGATAGTTTATTTTTGAACTCACTTAAAGAAGTTTTGAACTAATTCTATGGATTTTAGATCCCATGAAGTCAGCAACCACCATCTTCAGGATTAGGGGTCCTCTTCAATGGGAGGTTGAGTAGCCTAGTGGCCATAGGCAGGAGGAAAAGAATAAAGAAGGGCATTTTGCATAGACACTTGCCTGGCTGATTCTAGAAGCAGAATGCCAGGCTGACTAGACCACCTTCAGACCCAGTATGTATTGCACTTCTGATATTCTCAACAGATTGTCTATTACCTTCAAACTAGGCTTATAATTAATACATATATGAATATATGAACTAGACTTACAATTCATATATATATGAATACACATACACATATACAGCCCTAGTGGGCATCACCAAAATTATCTTTATCTATCCCATGATCTCTACAGGCAGAATGCAATACGAAAAAAAATTTGTAAAAGTTTTAATTGGGAGCGGAGGAAATCCTGCTGTATTCATGAGCTAGAATAAGAAAGAGTTGTAAATCTGAGCAGTGCCTATTTTCATTTTTGTTCTAGCAATGTAAAAACTAACTTGCCTTCTTATACACACTTCACTTCCCTTTCCTTTTTTTTTTTTTGTTTTTGTTTAATATATGTTTTACTCATCCAAAACTGCCACTTTGAAATGATTGACTTGTTTGATGTTTCTGTGCTTCAGTGCAAGTTTTATTGCCTAGAGTCTACTTTATGGTGTGCAGGTGAGACAGCTCCTTTTCTCACACATAAACTCATAAAAGTCCAAATTATCACTTACTAATTCCTTTGTTATGTACCTACTATATCCTTCAACAAATGTTTATTGAATAAATGAGTACAATCCAGAAAGTGTCCAGTGATTCCAAGTCTTATAGAACATTTTGTTCTAGAAGCCAGTGAAGTAGCATAGAATCAATAGCTTTTACAGAAGAAAGATGTAGTAAAATTATTCTGGAATTTCTTGTTCTGGATTTGGAAGTCATCAGTTGGTGACTTGCCATTTCAGCCTGCACTGAGTAACTACCAGCAACTCTGATATGGTAGTAGAAGTTCCTAATTTCACATCTAAAATTTTTAATTTTCTTTAAATTTTCTGATTTACTAAGACACAGTTTCCCTTGTAGTCTATACATTATCAGATTTAAGTTAAAGTCATGTTAAGCTACCACCCCTACAATCCAGGAAGGCAACATTTCTAAGTCTAGTTGATGGAGAACAAAAATCCGAAATCCTAACTAAGGAATTAATTTAATTATATCTCAATGGGTGGTTACTGTATTAGCATCCATCATTAACAAGGAGCATTTGGTAAGCTTGGAAAAGGCAAGATTTTGCTATGACCTTCCCCAGCAAGAATAGAAAGAGAGTGGTAAATCCTACTATTGGATCTGGGTGTTTCATGAATTCTTTATTCCCAGTATCCTGGTCTCATAGTGTCTTTTCTTATGACTGGGCCCCATTATTAACAGTGGTGGAGCCCATTGGATTCTGTAGCTATTTCCTGGATATACCATTGGATAAGGGGCATTCAAGTGCTGTTTTAATAGTTCTTCAAACTTACCAAAAATCTCAGTATTGAGTGAAGGAGGATCAGTTGGAATATCATCATCATTATATCTTCTTACAGCATGTATTTTTATTTAATGAAACATCAGGAGCATATTCTGCTTTTTTTTTTAACATTCTCTTCAGTTAGCTTCAAGGAGAAATTATATTGCTTAGCATTGGAATCTTAGAGAGCTGGAAGACTGTCGACAAACACTTCATCATGTCTCAGTGTGTCCATTTTAAAGACCTTCACTCTTAAAGACCTAGGGTGAAGGCTGTGTTAATTGTTTACATAAATGTTGGCAGCCACTTTGTTTTTTAAAGTATATCTTAACTTTGACTCTAGAAAATTTAATGTAAGTGAATCAGCAAGCAGGTAAGATATGAGCAGGCCTTCAAAATACATCTTCATTGGGCAAAAGCTCCTCTGAACATATTTCATGCATCAGTTACTATAAAGTATTAAGAATAAAAATAGTAAAGGAGAATCTATGATATACCCCAGACTTTAAGGAGAAACTCTAGTTTTAGTGTTATCTTAGATACTTGGCCCCTAAGTATTTAAATCAACCTTAGTATCCTGGTTCATTGAAATAATAAGAATAATAAATGAATTATAAAGTGTTTAGGCCTTCAGAACACATATAGTGAAACAGCACTAGGGAAGCAGCCTAAACTTTGTGTTTCTGCTTATGTATACAATGCCCTGAGAGAGCTGCATGAGAGACCACGGAGTATGGAAACCTTGGATAGCTTCAGTAGCTGGCATTTGACCCAACTCTGTCCTTTTCAGTAGTGCCCAATTGTGAGTCTCAAGCTGCCATTTAGCCTGGTGTTTTTCTTTTCTTTTTTTTTTTTCTTTCTTTTTTTTTTTTTTAGATTTTATTTATTTATTTGACAGACCGATCACAAGTAGGCAGAGAGGCAGGCAGAGAGAGAGGAGGAAGCAGGCTCCCCGCTGATCAGAGAGCCCGATGCGGAACTTGATCCCAGGACCCTGAGATCACGACCCTAGCCGAAGGCAGAGGCTTTAACCCACTGAGCCACCCAGGCACCCCTGGTGCTTTTCTTTTATTTGAGGTTCACATTCATTATATCGTGTGTCCATTCTATATCTTATGTAGCCCTCCCTAAGGTTATCTGTGGCTTTGAAAACCAGTGTCTGATGAGTAGTTTGTTTGCTGCTTGTTTCTTTTGCCCTCTGACCTTTGGCTTGTAACTATGAGGAAAGATGCATCTGTCTTAGAGGTGCTCCCATGCATACTGTGCTGTAAACTATGAAATGTCCTAGAGAAGCATCAAGAATGCTAAACTGCTAGGGATGTTGAAGATTTCATTGATTCTTATAACTGATACCATGTGGTCGATGAAGGGCTTCCCAGACTTTTCAGAAGAATTTTTGTAATTGGAATCCATATTTTATAGTATTTTCCCAATATAAATGTGGTAACTTGACAATCAGGATTTTTTTTGCTTTGTATATTGGCACTGTAGCAGTAACTGGGCAGTGCTTAAAGTATTTCTTTTTGTCCCTTTCTTTAAGTTTTTGATGGCTTAGTTCGATCTGACAGTTCACAGCAGTCCCCCCAAAAATTCAAGACTTGTTGTAATTCATTTAGCATGGGTGACAGTTCCGTGGACAATATACCATGCCTGACTCTATTAGATATGCTGTAATCTATGGCCCTGTGATGAATGGAGAGAGGGGTGCTCTATCAAGAGCTCCATCACCACTAATCACTCCTGGAAACACTGCACGGACACTAATTAGATGAGGCCTAAAGTGGGATGAAAATCCTAAGTAATTAAATCACAATCTCCCAACAAACTTCCATCCAAATCACTTCTGCAGAGTGCTCTGCTATGGTTTTTTTCTGTTGGCAGCTCAGAGCCTTCTTGCCCTCTCTGTGCTGCTGAGACGAACTTTGCTCCACATTCCACACCATGCACCTCGGTATATCTTCTTTGGTGCTTAGAAGAAACATCAAGGTATCACATTTCTTCAGGCTATAATATGAAAGCCGTATCTTACCACTGAAGCAAACCAATTAAATTTATTTTCATCCATCCAAAGAGAAAGTCACTTATTCTGGGTTGCTAGAGTTCTCTGAAAACACAGTCTTCTCTTCTTTGGGTCCTTTGAATTACTTCTTAACTTTCAAAGTGCATATGAATTATCTGATATCTTTTACAAAATGCAGATTCTGATCCAGTAGATCTGGTGTGGGGCCCAAGATTCTGCATTTCTAACAAGCTACAGTCCCCTGGCCACACTTGGAAGAGCAGGGATCCAGGAGGAACTCATTGAAGTGTATGCCTGAAGATAGACTGTGCCCATCCCTGAGTAGAAGATCATGAGGAGTCTAGGATTGTTCAGATTCCAGTTAGAAAACTGTCTGTTGTAGCATGTGTCCTACTTATTTCCATTAATGAATACTGAACCTCATTATTGATCTAACCAGCCTTGAAAGGTCAGACTTCATTCCTGAATGAAAGGCTTCAACATATCCTGAACCCTGAGCCACAACTGCAGGAAAACCACCCAGCAACGGGGATTAATTTCAACCCCTTTCCATATTAACTCTATTTGGGAAGTTAGTATTTCTGGCCATGAGCCAGCTGATCTCATCCATAGATTAAGCTGACAGTTCCTCCCAGCAATAAAGGCTGTCTTGGAGCCAAGGCAACATTGATTTAATTGGTCTCAAGCAATTCTAGTGGCCTCAGTTTCACAGATTTCTGAGGGACAGCCTCATCCTCCTGCCCGGGTGCTGGTCCCTCTTTCCTCTTTCATCTCCATCTTCATTGATGCTGCTGGCCAGTGGGTTGGAATTGCCACATAAGAGTGGTAGGTTAAGATGGACACTGATTAAGGTGGATGGAGGTAGATGAAGCCAGCAATTGGGATGTCTGGTCAGAGAACGAAAAACAGGACTGGTGGAGAGCAGAAGGGAACAAACAGGAAAATAGTCACCTGTGGATTTGAGAATATTTGAAACTTCTCATTACGTGTATCATTCCCCACGGAGTAAAAGGCCTCAGATAACAGATGCACAAGAGCTCCAGAGCTGGAGGAGTAAAGGAGCCTTTCTCCTTCTATGTTTATTAGAGGTTGCAAAGCAACAGCTAAAGCCAGGGTGGCTGTGTAGAAAATCGAAGTGAATTCAGAGACTGGAATGTGTGGCTTAGAGGAAGCTATTAACACCTGGTGCCCATGAAACCCCGTCAATTTTTATGTTTATGTGTATGTTTATGATATGTTTCATGCTTCTCTAGGTTTGGGATTTGTGAACTCCCTTAGTTTCCAGGAATCCTTGAATCTCCTGAAATTCTAGGTGGCATTCACATATATGAGCTTTCTTTCCCCCTTTGGAAAAAGTTTCATCATCTTCTTGTTCTCCTTCTCCTCCTCTTCCTCCCCCCGCCCCTTCTTCTCTACTTCTGCCTTCTCTATCCTCCCTCCTTCCTCCTCCTTCTCCTCCTCCTTCTTCTTCTGACATAAAAGTTGTTTGCAGTCTGTAAAAGGCTAGATAAAAAGACTACTAAGGTGCTGTAGAGATTTGGGCTATATCCTGGTGATACCTGGTGCATGATCTTATACTCCAGACTTGATCAGAAAATGCTTCATAGTAAATTAAGGAGAAGATGGGACAGACCCAGCTCCTCCAGTGGCAAGAACTAAGACTGACACTGGTGTGCTTGCCTGGGATGAACCATCTGAGTAAAGGAGTGGTCAAGAGGTGAGGGTGAGGAGGGAGTATTTATATCAGAAGGAAACTCAGGCCTACCACAGTTTAACCCCCCCCCCCCAGTGCATTCTGACAGAGCTAGAATGAAAACCTAGGACTCCCCCCTCTTATTCTACTGTACATTTGCACTTCATTTAATGTTCTAATTCAGTTGTCCCATTTCAAAAACATGCTCTAGCCTAGTTTTCTTATTTGACTCCACACCTTTCCATAATGACCCTAAGTGTTACGTGCCTTTGGCATAAGCCCTTAGAACAAAAATTACTTAGTGATTTCTGTTTTTTGCCCCTTGCTTTATTTTACAAAACATAATAAATCTCAAAAGATTATTCTTCATTTTCAAGACCTTTCCCACTTAAAAAAAAAAACAACTTTATTTATTTATTTGACAGAGAGATCACAAGTAGGCAGAGAGGTAGGCAGGTGGGGAGAGAGCAGGCCCCCTGCTGAGCAGAGGGCCTGATGTAGGACTCCATCAGAGAACCCTGAGATCTTAAGCTGAAGGCAGAGGCTTAAGCCACTGAGTCACCCAGGCGCCCCAAGACCTTTCCCACTTTAACCTTTTAGTCAAAACTCTATTCTAATATTTCACAACATCATGAGAATACCAAGTGTTGTGAATCTGCACCTGACTCTCAGTTACATGTATTCTGTCCATGTCTGTATATTCTCCAGTCCCATCTGGGTGCACGCGGTTGCATTATGCACTCTGACATCCATGTCATGTCATGTTTATCCAACTGTTTTACCACTAGTCAAAATCAGAAGTTCTTTTCCTCCCCAATTCTCCCAGCAGGGCCTTTCCAGCTTAGAGAAAATGAAGCTGTCGGCCATCAGTTTATACATCATCACCAACAATAAACATGCCAGGATCAGAACCTGCATTTTGTTATCTGACCATTGTTGATGGCAGGGGAAAAAAAAAAAAAAGACAGCTTGATTTTCATTAGGTAGGCTGACCCTCAGCCTTGGGAGCAGAGGGAAAAATGTGCATTTTGACTGGAAGTAAACTGAGGAAACATGACATGGAGTCAGGGAGGGATTGTAGGTCTCTCCCATGGGTGTGATTTTTTAACAGACTGACTTTTGGCATTTGAGGAAAATCTCAACAGCTCTCTGGACAGAATTTTTATAACTGTCCATTTGGCAGGGCTGATGCGTGACTTGAAACAGTACACCTATTTTATTTTATATGCCCCGGCTTTTGTATACAAATGGTCTTGTTTCCTGAGGACTGGAAATAGGCACTTTTTCACTTTCTTCCTTGTCTTACCCCGCTTTGTATCTGTGGCCTTTAGAATAATGGCTGGCACAATAGGGGTATAATAAATATCTTCTGGAAGGAGGTACATGTTTATATGGGAGTAGGAGGTGCCTTTTATTTGCTGTGTGATATGGGAAAAGGAACAGGCTCTGGAAGTCAGACAGGTCTGGGCCTCAATCTGGAGTGTCACTTACTGATTTGATCTCACTCTCCTCATTTTTATCATGGGTATAGGAAGAATTTCTTCCCAGAGATGTTAGAAATAAGTGAATTAGCATATGTAAGATGCTGGTGTGTATTAAGTTTTTGAAATAGGCTCATTTCCTTTCATGCTTTGGTTGCTTCTTTTGGTCTAAATGCTAGATATGCTAGAAATGTAGAGCAAACTCAGTACAGCGTTTATATGAATCTTATGGCCTTTCTTTTGAATTTTCTGTGAGATAAGGGAGGAAGAATAAGAGCAATGGAATCAGATAGACATTAAACCCATTCTTCTTTTTATAGAGGGCTCAAGTAAAACAAGAGCCTTGACACAGCACCTTAAAATATTTTAGTTATATTACCATGCAAGTATCTACAAGCGGTGATTTCCCGTTTTTCTATTGTGTTTGCTCTTAAAGGTAATATTTATGGCACTAACAAAAGACAGAAGAGCCTTGTTAAACAGAACGGAATATTGGGGAGATATCACTAGGGAGAAAATTGGGGGAGAAGGACCAAGGTGTTGGGCTGGAAATAGAGACCAAGGCCAGTGAGTGAGGGTTTGGTAAGCATTGTGGGCCCTCTGTTGTACTTATAAAACACCACTGCGTGCTCACAAGCCTGCCTTCCTTTTCCATGGTCTGGATGCCACCATGGCTGCTCTCTCTCGACTGGGGTTTTCAGGGTTAAGATTCAAATCTCTCCTTTTCTTCCTTTTTAGAACTATAATAAAGGTACCAGGAGGGTCTTGCTCCCTCTGGCCTAGAATAAGATGAAAGAACAAAGGAAACTTGATTCCATGCTGCAAATTGAATTTTCTTTATTGGGTCCATTTTTAAAATCCTAGAGTAGGAGATTCACCTGGACTTGGGGGCATTTCATTTGGACGTGGCTTAAGACCTTAGGGTAGGCAGTTGGAACACCACTGTGCAGACTTGGTGGATGTGTTATGGAGTGTGTATTTGGGGGGAGGATTGGGGATATATTATCAATAAAGAAGGTTAAAACTGCTAATCATAGCTAGTGAGGCAGCAGTCTCCTTTCAGGGACACTTTCAATTCATTTCGCCAAGTATTTGTCGATTGCCTGCTACATGCAGGACAAGAAGAGCAAAGGGCTTCCTTCTCTCCTAGGATCTGGTATTATGATTAGGCAGAGCTAACATACACAGGAAACAGATAAAAAAACAAACACAGAGGCAATAATTAACTAGCCTATAAATTTAGGCAATAATTAACTAGCCTATAAATGTCAATAAGTACTCTGTGATATGGGGGTGGTCTGAAAGGTCAATGATCAGCACTTACTAGAGTAGCCAGGAGGGGGATCCTGGGAGTAGATTTCACACCAGGATAAAGAGGTACTCCCTAGTATGGCCAATAAGACAGAGTGCCTGGCTGTATTTCTTGACTCATCTTATCAGGTCCTCATATTTAATCTAAGAAATAATTGCAGTTCCTCTCATGTAGCCTATTTTCTCAGGCCTCTGCATTTTAGTATATGTGCTCCTTCTGGCTGGAAGTCTCCTCTCTCCTTTCATTTGTTACCTTATTCTTTCATACATGACTTGCTTGAATCCTACGTATCTTTCAAAGTGTATTTTACGTGCCACCTCTTCCAGGAAGCAGTTCAGAGAACTGCTCCCCACCCACTGTCCCTGCTCCACTGCCCTTAGCTTAAGCAGAGTGTTCCTCTTCCTGTGCTATATTAGCACCTAGGCGTACCTTCCACAGAGTGCAGTGAGGGCAAATGCTACATCCCTGACCAGACTCTGAGCTCATTCGTCACGGAGACTTGTTTTAGCTCTGTGCTCCTGGCCTCTGTGGTGTTGGCAATTCATAGCTAGCCCAAGAAAAGTTTTTTTGAAGGAATCAGTAAGAGAATACTGGAGAAACTGTCTTGAACATCTCATTGCTACTGCAGCTGCATAATCCTGGTAAGGAAATTTTTGTGGTATAGAGTCCCATTTTAGAATCAGAATTCCTAATGCATATCTCATCCCTGAAAATTATGCCATTACCTGGCAGTGATTCCTATGCATCCAGAAGAAGAAACCCCTTATCATGGGCCACAGGTGATTGCATGCCCCAGTTCTCCCGCTGGCAGTTGGCATGGCTCCATGTTGCCTCCAGGATTGAGAATGCTGAAGCCAGCTTCTTCCAGGATGAATGAAGGGTCCTGGCAATGCTAACTGAGCAAGTCTTGGGGTCCATTTAGAGGCTGACCTCCCTGTGTTGTGCAGCACATGCTCTGCTGGGGAATGGGTGCTGCGTTTAGTGTTCCGTTTTCCCTGCAAGAGATGCAGAGATGTGAGGCCAACCAGAGAGAGGTTAAAGAGATGTGGGAGCCTTACAGCTGGGGATCATTAACAACAATCAAGACCAACATAAAAAGGCAGCAGGACTTCCCTCCCTCTTGGCCTTGGAAGCCATCTGGATAGAGGAAATTTGGTTTAAACTCTGGTAAGGGAACTTTTTAGTACTCTGAGATTGTTTTTTTGTTTTTTTTTTTTAACTTTTCCATAGAAGTCCCTTGAATCTCTAAAGTATGTTCCTTAAAACCCTTTGCCAGCAAATTAATACCCCTTTATACCAGATGAGATTGTGACTGACAGCATGAACTGTGCACTTATTACCTTTCTTAGAAATACCTGGTAGACCTGGTGCATCTTTTCACATATTCTGAGAACCACGATCTGGTTCTAGTCAGAACTAGGCAGGATTCTTTGACTGCTACACCTGTATGCTCCTCTCAGGGCCCACACTGTGCCACTGCTGATTAGAACACTGATGGCCCCTGACCCTGGGGCTGCCCGGTGGCCTACAACAAGTCCTGGCTGAGTCAATCAGATTTTTTCCTTTAGAGAATTGGAAGCAGGAATAAGAGGAATTTGCAGTCTTTCAAAGACCTTTGAGATGAAAGGTCGAGGTCGCATAGTATTAGTGCCAGGACTGCTTTCCTAATATCACATGCACATTAAGTCATAAAGGGCTGGGTAGTGAAAACCTGAGGAAGTAATTAAGCAAGGGGGATGGATCAAATGTGGAGAGAGAAGGAAAGATGAAACTCCATAGGCCCTAAAGGATGGAGGGTGGCTTCGATTTCTGCATCCTGGTTTCCCAATATGGTCCAAATCTACTGTGTTTCCTGTCCTCAGGTGTCCTGATGTCCCTGACCTCATTGCATTCTTATAGCTCTCCTTTCACTAGCTTCAGAGGGTCTCTGTTCCTAGCAATCAAAATGCCCTGAACTTGTCCCTGCAGGGCTTTGCCTGACCATGGAACTTGTATTGCTTTTTCTGGACTCAGTGAAACAATGTATTTAGATGAAGGGGTGTGAAGGGGATCCATCTGATCAATGACTGTCCTTATTATTTTCTTAATAAATGCCACAGTGACCTCTGAAACCCACTCTTAGCTCCCTTTCTGTCCTCATCATCTACAGCACATAACAGTTTGGGCCTTAATGGCTTTCTGTATTGTTCTAGACATGTAGTGTTTTTGTTGATGTTGCTACAACAATAGCTAGTGATATGTTTCATGCTTCTCTTACGCTCCCTGTATCACTCAGTTATTGGGCAAAATGCCAGCATCCAGCAGTTATTCCTTGGCATGAAGAGGTAATGATGCTGACTCATGCTTCCCTCCTAGATGTACATGAAAGAAGGAGACCCACCTATTCCTTGTGTAATTTGTTTTTGAAGCTACTGCCATAAAATCAAGGGTGGAAGCTCAGTTCCATCCTCATTTTGTAGTTGCTATTCAAATTGTCAGAGAGGCCAGTTTGATGATGGAGGTCTGGGACCAGGGAACATTGTATGGCCTTGACAGGTTTTTTTTTTTTTTCTTTTCTTTTTTTACTCAAATGAAATGATTTTTTCATTTTTTTTTTTTAACCTGACTCTAAACAAAATGTATGTTTACAACACTCAGGGCTGTGGCATTGTTGTAGTCTCTGCCTAGAATTCTCTTCTCTCTGTGATGCCTATGGCTGAGTCCTTTGTTTCATTCAAGTCTTATCTTGACTATCACCCTGGGTGAGGTCTTCTTTGACCTTCCTAAATATAATAGCCCAGCAGTTGCTCTCAGTCATCTTTTTGTGCTTTTAATTTCCTTCATTTATATGCCACTTGCTGACCTCATATTCTATTTTTGTTTATCCCTTGCCTTCCCCATAACATTGTAAGCCCACATGCACAGAGACTTTGTTTTGTACTGGATCATATCTTCAGTGCCTAAAATAGTTTGGAGGACATGATACCACACAGCAGATATGTGGAATGAATATATCAATGAATTGTAAAAATTTAAAGACTTCATAAAATATAAAATGAAAGTAAATATTACCCATACATCCACCACCAGAGATAAATGCTGTTAACATTTAAGTGGATAACATTCTTGAATTTTTTAAGGAAAAAAAGGAACATGCTATTTTAATCCGATTTTTTTCCACATTGCAGTGAAAGTGGATATCTTTTGATGTTACATCAGCAGTTCTCAGCCATGGCAGTGCAGCAGGTGGAGAGTGCTAAAATTCACATCCCAAAGCCTCACCCTAGATCAACTCAGTCAGATATTTCAGAGTTAGGGCCAACATTCCTAGCTTTGGAAGTGATTTGGATGCACAGTGGGAGTTAGAAATTACTGGTCCACATAGTTATTTTAACTGCATAGAATGAATGGAGGGTTTTTTTTTTTTTTCCTTTTTGCAAAGCTAATTAATCCTTATAGGAATCTTAACTGATGACCAATGAATCTGGGTGTACCTACTACTAATTTGAGTTCTCTCTCTATATATATGTTCCTTTAATCCTCACAAGAACTGTAAGTTTGGCACATTGCTATCACCATTTTACAGATGAAGAAATTGAGGCACAAAGAGGTTGAATAACTCACCCAATTGTCAAGGTCACACAGTCACATGCCTAGTAAGAAATAATGCTGGGGTTTGAACCTAAGAAATGGCTCTGAGTCCATTTTCTTAACCCTGATGCTCTACAGCTCTCTCATGGCTTCTAATATATATGTAATTTCATAATTCTCATTGATTTAGTTCTTCAGTTTGAAAATCACTTTCATTTAGGAAGACAGCATGATGTAGTGGAAAGACTGTCACTTTTAGCCATTATCTGCTTCATGGTTGGCCGACCCTGGGCAAATTATTTAACTTCTCTAGTTTAGCCACATCTGAAAAATGAGAACGAAAATACCAGCTGATCACCTGTGGAGAGAATGTGCATGATACATCTGTTATAGTGCCTGGCACAGGTAGGTCCTGAACACATGTTAGTAACTTCAGTGTCGTCATCACCTCAGTTGATCCTTGCAGGCATCCTGGGAAGGATACAGGAGGGATTTTTGGCAAGGTGAATTGTGCTGGGTTTGGTGTATAATGTTTGCCTATACTTGTCTCCTTCCAATACACCAGGTCACTTTACAGGTCGGAATCTGCTTTGACACATAATTTGGTGAGTGAATCCTCTATTACATTGTGGGACAAATGTCTTTTTCTTCCCCCTTTTTCTGTAAGTTATAGAGAAAAAGGCATACGGGGTTTGAATGGGGTAGGAAGATAGGTGGCATATCTGCCTTTTCCGGTTGTCTTTATTCTATTTTACTAGTGAGCGATTTAATTTTACTTGCAGAATAACAGAGATGTTAATTGTCATGTCAGAGCTTTTACATGACAAGATACAGTTAGTTATTGAATAGATAAGGACAATTTCAATGCAGTACAGTTATGGTTGAGGTAGCACGAGTGAACAGTGACATTTTTTATTTAACTCCCTATTACATTAAAAAATCAAGTCCTTCCGTCTTTTCTTAAGAAATTATCAGCCATCAGTCTTTTGAACTGTGAGACTCATGAGTTAAATGTGTCTCTGGAATATGTCTGAACAATTGTATGATAAAGTGTCCCCTGCCTACAAGTTGCCAACTGAGTCTGTGCTTGCTGAGGATGTTTGAAGTCTAAGGAGTTATGGGTAGGAGAGAGAAGTGAGTGGGCACAAGATTGGCCGAGATGACTAGAAAAAGCATTTTCTGCTGAGTGATAGAGCCAATGGAAGGGGGAGATGGGAATTGGGAAACTGTATGGCTATGACAGTGTATGACATGGTAGTTTTATTTTTCCTTGAGTATTCAATCTTAGGACACTCCCAGATATGGCCAAGATATTATACGAAGGTTAGTCAAGTTTCTAAAATTTTTTCTACGCTGTCTTTATTTCCTTACCCCTCAACACACTCTATCTGGGTTTCCATCATTGAGCCAATGCTGCTTTCAGACAGGTTGACAATAACCTATATGCGTTCTTAGTCTTTACTTTTGTGACCCATCAGGAGCATCTGACATTTTTCTGCTAAATGAATAAACATGCTCTTCCCTTAGTTTATGACATTAAACTTCTGGTTTTTCTTCTACTACCTCTGGCTACTCTACTCAATTGCCTTTATCAGCTTGCTCTTTTCTTCTTAATCTTTAAATGTTTGAGATTTTCAAAGCTTTGTTCTTGTCCCTCTTCTCTTTGTAATCTATGTTACTCCCTCAGGAAATTTTATTTATGCCAATGGTTTTAAGTATGTTCTGTGTTATAGAATCACTACAGTGATGACTTGTAAGTGTATATTTCTGGCATGGACTTCCCTTTAGACTCTGAAACTAAAAATCAAAATCCTTAACACCGTCTTAAGCTCTAAATGATGGGGAATATGCCTGTACTACCAGATTAAACCCCTCTCCCACTCACTCTGTGACTTCTAGATTCTTTAGTACCCATGTTCCTTCCCGGCTGAGAGCCTTCACATACTCTGTTCCCTTACCCTGGAAATCCCCATCCTCCTCTACATGCTAAAAAAATAATTGCTGCTTTTCACTTCCTAAGAAGGCATTTGAGGACCTTCCAGGTCCTTCTGCTATATGCCCTTATTATACTCTACTATCCTTCTTTGTCTAGCACGTCAAAAAGTGTAACTAAATAGTTAACTGAAGTAATAGTCATATAATATTTTACTATCCCAATGGGGTGGTAATATCCATGAAAGTAGAGGTCCTATTTATATTGATTTCTGCTTTCCCCCTGTGTCTGGTAGAGTTTTTTATACATAGAGGGCATTCAGTAAATATTTGTCTAAAGAAAGAAAGAGAAAAAAAAGAGAGGGAATTCCTTTGGGGATATGGAAAATTTAGGAAGGAATCTGGACAAGAAAATATTCCATTACTAAATCTGGAAAGGATAAAAGTTCTTTCTTTTTCTTTCTTCTTCTTTTTTTTTTCTTTTTTTAAAAAGATCTTATTTATTTGCGAGAGAGAGTGAACAAGTGAGAGATAGCAAACACAAGTGGGGGTGGGGGAGCGGAGGGAGAGGGAGAAGCAGACTCCCCACTAAGCAGGAAGCCTGACATGGCACTTGGGCTCTATTCTGGGACCCCAAGATTATGACTGGAGCCAAAGGAAGAGCCATCTTAACTGATTGAGCTACCCAGGCACCCTAAAGTTTCTTTCTTTAAACTGGCCAGTCTATATTTTTCTTTTAGTAAAATTCTTTTTCTTCCTGGTAAAGTAGGTGGATAATGGGATACTTGTTCTTCTACAAAACTTCAATCAGATGAGGGCAGTCATGCTATATTTATGTTGAGAATATATGCCCAGTTGTAGAAAGGCTCTTTGCCTCTAAGGAGGAGTTGTTTTGTTTTGCCTTTTTTTTTTTTTAATTTCTATTTTTAAAAAGTGAGAAAATTGAAAGATATTATATTCCCAATTGCTAAAGCATGTTTCTGATTTAAACTCACATTTCGTTATGAATTTAATTTAATGGTATATTGAAGATGGTTGAAGGATGTAAAGTTCTACGCTGGTATCAGTGTGACACACCTAAGTAATTAATGAGGAGTGTAAATACTTTCTTTAAATAAACTGCTATCTTTTTAGCACTTGAGGGAGATTTCATCTTATCCTCCTTCCCTTGATTAAAAAAGAAGTGATATGACTGTTGTAATTCAAGAGCCCTTACGCGCTTCATAGGCAATGTTGACACTGGAGACCATTGCATGAAGGGGAAAGGAAGGCAAAATTCTCACCCCTAACAAAACTGTCACAAAATCACATTTTCACGTGTCTGAGAAAAAAATAGAAAGAAAGAAAGCGCAATGCTGTTCATTTTCAACGTGGATTTCTCAACAGCTAAATACAGGTGGCAAATGAATAGTATTACACAACTATTTTCTAAAACATATCCAATAATTATCACTGGCGGTCTTTTGTGTGGAATGATATTTGGGGGATGGGCAACTGAGAAATGGTAATAAATGGAGAATTGCCAGGGCGGAGACTTATTGGAAGGCTGTTCAAAAGATAAGCAAGGAAAGGAACAAGTTTCTGTGGAAAAAGCAGGAAGGGAAAGTGGTTTGAAGAGATCAGCAAGAGAGAAAGGATGTGGGGTAGTCAGCTGCAGGCCCATGGAGGATTGGAAACCAGAAGTGGAATGTTGAATTGGTTGTACATGTGAGAGGAATTGATTGAGGATAAGCGAGTGGGATGTAGTATTTCAAATTATACATGTGAGGAAATGGACAGGACCATTGTCCACAAGCATTGATGTGCTGACCTGAGTACAGAAATGAGCTCATCATGGTCCGGGATTGGGAAGGCGTAGAGTATTGATTGTGTCAGCCTCCGACAAGGTCCTTCTCTTCCCCTCTTTTTTTCTCAGCCACTGGCAAGAGCTCCCCTAATAATATGCTTCGTATTTTCTAACACCTGGTCTGATGTTATTCCTGTTTTTGTTTTTTGTTTTGATTTTGTTATTAAATTACATGAAAGAAAATTGTTCTGATATCTAAAAAGACATCCCTAAATAGTGAGAGTCATACATGTATTTTTATATTTGGGAAGTTTAAATTTATTGATTCATCCAAATATATACTGTATGGTTATATCTTCAAGTATTTATAAGATTTTCATGTTGAAGGAGGTTTCTGTGGTGCTGAGGGACGGCTCTTGAAACAATGATGACAACTAAATTCTGAGGCAGAATAAGGAAGAGCTGTCCAAAATACAGACTCTGGCTTGAGGACTACTGAATTCTTCATAGTTAGTGTTTAAACTGAGGAGAAGCACCCTGACAGGAAGGTGGTAATAAGAGATAAAAGTCAGAAAGCCTGAATTAAGGAGCTTATACACAGCTTGTTAACCTGGTAACCCAGAAGCAGGCCATGGTCTCCAGATAGGTTTTGTCTGTCCCTTTTGGGTTTTATAATTTTGAACTAGTTGCCAACACTTAAAAGTTGGGAGAATTCACAAGATTTGGATTTCTAGCTTTTCTTGAAAAACTAGAACTGACAATGGGATACTAACCTTTATAAATGACAAACCTGCCAGAGGGAAGTAGCTACTGTCCCTTGAGATGGCACATAGGCCTCTTTGCCAAAAACCAACATAGTCCACTTCTCACAATCTCATTACTTCCCTGTTCTCTGAAAGCACTGGAGTTTTCACCCACTTACGGGTTTTTCTATCCTGAGATTTTTCTGAATCTATGAAAATTTCAACATTATCTTTTTCATTTCATATATTATATATATATATATATATATATATATATATATTTAAAGATTTTATTTATTTGACAGGCAGAGATCACAAGTAGGCAGAGAGGCAGGCAGAGAGAGAGGAGGAAGCAGGCTCCCCGCTGAGCAGGAAGCCCAACGTGGGGCTCGATCCCAGGACCCTGGGATCATGACCCAAGCCGAAGGCAGTGGCTTTAACCCACTGAGCCACCCAGGCACCCCTCATATATTATATATTTTGAGTATGGTATGATTAACTGATAACTCATGGTTAAACTATTCCATGTTTTTTAAAAATTATTTATTTACTTAATTCCAGTACAATTAACATAGAATGTTAAATTAGTTCAGGTGTTCAACAATTCTATACATTCTATTCATTACTAAGTGCTCATCATGATGAGTGTAGTCTTAATCCCCTTCACCTATTTTACCCATCCCCTCACCTACCTTCCCTCTGACAACCACCAGTTCTCTGTATTTAAGAATCTGGGTTTTTTTTATTATATCTTTTTTCTTTGTTCATTGTTTTATTCTTAAATGAGACATATGAGTGAGATCATATGGTATTTGTCTTTCTCTGCCTTTTTTCACTTAGCATCATACTCTCTAGATCCATCCATGTTGTTGCAAATGGCCAGATTTCATTTGTTTTTATGGCTGTTTGAGAGAGTTGTGAGAAGATCCAAGGGTATAAACCACTATGGTTCTGTAATGATTTTAAGTTAGTTATGTCAAAGATATTTCATACTGATAATCATATATCTATTGGATCAATCCACTGTTTTGCTCATAAAAATAGTTATTTTGTAAAGTGCTATTATTATTTCTTTATGAGTAGATTCATGCTTTTGTTCATAAAGCATGGTGCTTGAAATTATAAGGTGATAATTAATCACTACCATAAATCTTATTACAAACCTCCCAGGAATGTTTTAAACCAGATTGCAGTGATTTCTGCAGAATGTATATAGATTCTAGACATCCATATTTTATAAGCACCTATGCTTAACAACAGGAAGACCCAAACAAATGTATTTTGTTTGAACATTTGATTCTGAGTATACTTACAAATGTAACCAAGGAATTGGAAACCAACTCTTTTTTTTTTTTTAACTTTACCATGCACCTCAATAGCATCTCCTTTGTCTATTTCATTAGCAGAAATGTTAAAAATTTACCACACTTTATCAGTGGTGTATAACTCTAGTGCTCGAGTGCTTAGAATAAAATCACCAGATTGATATAGGTTTTGAAATGGAATCAGATCTCAAATACAGTTATGCACAAAATCTCAGGAAATAAAAGGAGAAGAAAAGTGTTTCTCTTTACTTTTGTAAAATTTGAAATACATTTCATTTTTGTTGTAAGAACCTTACACCTCTAAGATTCCTCTGTACTGCTTACAGTAGTTGTTCTACCTATAGTCAGTAGATGTTCTCATAAAGATCTACATACTATATATATGTGTGTGTATACACACACACACACACAGTTTCATCTGATGACATTTCCCCATTAAAGAGAAGAGAAAAGGAGATTTTTTAAAATCACCTTTAAAAAAAAATGACAGGGTATTATATACATATCATTTACAAATAAGCCCTGAAATAGCTACAAGATATATGTGGCAGACAGTTGAGTAAAGGTGGTCAATATTAAGACTTCCACAATGGACTCAAGTGGGTAAAATTGATTTTTTAAACCTATAACCCATTATGAGTATGCATTTAACCTAACCAAACTCACATGGTGGATTTTGCATTTTTGTGTGGCTTGGATTTTCTGTCTGTTGTCTAGCAAATGCTAAGAATGGGGAAATGGAGCTCTTCTTGGACAATATATATAATGCAATAGTGGAAGAAGACCTTTGGTTTTTTTCCTATTTTAAAAATTCACCCTACAAACTTACTGTGTTGTCCTTGGACATGATAGTATGTAATGCATTTCAGAGTCACCTCACTTATTTTTTATGACCACTGATGAGAAGTATGTTGTTTTCTAGAATGGAGAAGGTAAAGCAGAGTTCCACAAGGTCTGTATTTGTCACAGCGAAAATTTGGCAGTTTATTGACTTTCCTTTTTTATTCATGTTGACTTGTCATTTTCTTCCTTTCTAACTTTCCCAATCATGGTAACTCCTGTTTGAGAGCTTGTCTTTACAGGGGCAATAGCAGAATGTTTGTTGAAATTGTTACGTCTTAACATAGCTGCTCAATGACATCTCAATGGTTTTGGAAGAGAAAAGTTAGTATTTTTAAGAACTCCTCTTCCTTAGCCAATGCACTTCATGAAATAACAGAAAGTTGGGGCTGGAGGGAATCTCCATAATCATGTAGTTCAGCATTCACAAACTGGTGCTTACCAGCTTTCACCTTGGCATTATTTAGTTTGACTGGTGTAGTGATTTTGTTTGTTTTCAGTCTGAAAACAAATGAGGCATGTGTTCTTCAGGTTCCTGTAGACCCCAATACTGCCAGTGTTTTACAGCTAACTTCTTGACACATTTAGGTAACCCACCCAGCCTATCAAAGTATTTATGTTTATAACTTCAAATCTACTGAGTTGAGCCATATGAAATTGGCATTTTTTTAAAAAAAATTAAAAGGTGGTTGAATCTTAAAAATTCCATATAGTTCACTCTTATTTCACAGATAGAGAAGAAGAGTTCTAAAGAATGAATGACTCAGTTGTTTAAAATAAGAGTTCTTTCATCTCAAAACAGGTGTAATTTTTTTTTTTGAGGATTTCCTAGGTAAAGGATAATTTCACAAGACTGATAAGCATTGCTTATTAAAATGCAGTTATACCTGGTGCTTATTATTTTTGAAGCCTTATTATTAAGTATACCTGAATAAGAATAATTAATTCTACTTCTTTCTTGAGAGTTAGACTTGGTAGGTAGGAGATTGATGAAAGGAAGTGAACACCAGTGTCTGAGAGGAATAGAAGGGGTATCACTGACAAAAGGTTAATAGGATGGGGAGAGAGGGAGAGGGAGAATGTATGGAACTAAAGGGAACATAGCCAGAAATTTATGAGAGCTGAGCAGAATTTTCCTGAAATGCTGTTGTCTCTGTTGATGTGCCACTTGTTTTATGTGGATTAATAGTCATCAGAATCAATATGCTCTAAGTGATGTAAGTGAATTTTAACATTCTTTCATTTACCAGATTCCTAGTGTGAACCATATTTAATGATCAGCCTAAAATTGGAAATAGATATTTATTGCAGGGCTCTAAGTTATGAGTTCATTTTGTAATTGAGTTGGGACAAAGATATGATTACAGTTTGTTCATTATATGCACTATGGCTTAAATAATGCCTCTGAAATGCATGCATGTAGATGAAACTGCATCTGTGCGTCTGAGGGAAAAAATCCTGTCCTTTTTATTCCAGGGTATTGGGAAAATGGGTTCTGAGATTGATTTTGGCAGTTAATAAAAGTAAAGAGTTACAATATTGTATTGTACTCTAAAAATTAGAGAGAACAGAGCTGCTTAATTACAAGTGGCTGTTTTTCAGCTTTATATTTTATGCTTGTTATGAGATCAATAGGAATTATTTTCTGATTTTTCTAGTTCCAAACATGCCAAGAAAACAATAGTCCTAACCTAATGTGCTAATATTAATAAATCACAGTTATATTCTCAATAATAGAAATGTACAATATTCTCAAGAATTTATGCAATACTTAAGACTACATTGTCTCAGATTCCCATGACAACCTCATAAAATGATCATTTAGTATTCTCCCACCATTGCTCAGATAGGTGAGATTTGGCAAGAGAAGGTGGCCCGCCATGAAGTTAGAGTCAGGCTCCTTGTATTCTTATTCCCAAATGTGGTTTCTCTTTTGCTGGTGGAGGGAGGAAAACATCAAAGAATCCCTCACACTCAGAGTCTTAATAGCACTGACAGTTTTAACACCAACAGAGAATCACCTGCAAAGTTTGGAGATGGCACTGAGATTCTGATTAACAGAGGCCTCTCTAGCCACCTACACACTTGAAATAGCTGCAGAGGAAAAACTACCATATCCTACCTTCATAGCAGATCAGAACTTACACTATCGAGCTATCCTTCTGCTTAAAAGGGTCATGGTTCTATGCCTTTCATTATCTAGGGAAATATCACATTATTAACCAGGGGCACTGAGTGGTGTATATGAGAACTGTGGCACAAATGTGTATAGATGATATATCCCAGTGGTTTTCTGGAGAGAGCCTATTTGAATGTACTGCAGAATTTCAAACCACATTAACAGTAAGAAACACAGTTCACTGTATCCCTTCTGTCCATGAGGGAGTAAAGGGTGTAGGGAAAGAAGTTTAATTTCTTCTTCTCTGTAGCCATAAAATGATTTTTTTTCCATTTTGATAAGGAATATCAATCTTTGCAATCGTGAGAATTCAGTTAGAATTATTGAAATGATTACATTCATTGGGCAATTATATGATGATGGCTCATTTAAAAACAGAGCTGGTGTTTATCTCAAAGAAAATTTTCTGTTGCCCTGTTGCTGGAAGGATGCAGCTCTGTGACTGGCGGTAGGCTGGTAAGTGAGGGCTAAATACTATTCTTTCATGTAACATATTCATCCCTTGCAGAAAGAGAAAAGAACTGAGAAGAGCTGTATTAGGGTGGAGGAATTATGGGAGATAGTTTTCCAAATGATTTAGTAATGAAGCTACACTAATTATATAAAGGAAATATGTTTATAATTCCAATGAATAATAGAAGTCTTTATTAGATGCTACAGTTGTGTTATCAGTTTTATAAATATTTCCACCAGCATTTAAATTGAGGGGAAAGAAGAAAGACTAACAGTAGTACACATTCCAATTATATATATGTATGAAGTGGTCACTTAAAAAAAGCGATCTTTGGTTGTGATGCCAAGTGTCCTGCCTGGGTCATTTATTTATTTTTTTTTAAGCAGCTAGAAATAAGTATAATAGACCTTATAAAGAAAAATACACCCCAAGTATCAGGGTATTATAGGTTGTGAGCATATCATATGCTTTTGTTATTGTTGTTCTGGAATCATAGTTCAATCTTGATCCATGTTAGTAGAGCACTCGTAAAGGAACAACTGTCAAAAAGGTTCTCTCTCTATAGTTTTCTTTTCTTTGGCTCCTTGGTAACAATGAAATAACTTTTCTTGAGTGCATTAAAGTTTTTGGTACTGATGTACAGGGTAAGTGATCCATTTTGTCTGTCACAAACCAATATTCATTGAAAGTCCTCAGTGTTTTCGATGCAATTCAGGAAGTAATAGAGAAAGAGACTCAACCCTCAAGGAAGTTGCAATCAAAAGGCAATCTGTCCTTCAGTGATGCAATGTTCTGCCAAGTGAAGTGCCTGCTTACTCCTCTGTGGAGAGAGATTGTCTTTCACCTTGGTGCTATCCGAGGAGGAGTCCCTGCCCTTAACTCTTAGTCCCTGCCCTTAACTCTTAGTTTTAGAGAACAATGTGGGGAAGAGGAAAGTCTTCAGAGCACTTTTCTAATTTAATATAGCATTTAACTTGTCAAAACCCAGAATTTGTTTCTTTACTTCTGCTGTCTTCATGTGGAAGAACTGTGTTTGCATTCAGAATGCTGTCAGTTTACCAACATCTGCCATAGCCACTAATTCAGAGAAACTCGGGATTTTTTTTTAGCACAAAGTATCACGACCAGTGAGGTAGCATAGAGAGAGACAACCGGGACTTTTGAATTGTCCCATTGGACATAAGTGCTCTATAGTATGTCATTCCATAGTGCCTGGGTGTTGGCCTTGAAGGACCTGACGAGGTGATGAAAGGTCCATCACTTTTGTGTCAAAGTCCTGATATTTCTGTCCATGGTCTCTATTTGTAATACCTCTGAACTTTCACAATGCTTGTACAAGTTCAAGGAGTGTTGGCCTCATATTGCCATAGAGTTTCTCAGTAACGGCTTGTTTTGAGAGTATTGCTTGTGGCCAGGAAACAAATAAGCAAAAGAAGCTCTTAATCCTCATTTTGTTTTAATTGTTGTAGCACAATAAAAAACTAATTTTAAAACTATTTTAAAATTTTATTATTTTCAGTTACAAAAAGGGTCACTTTCCACCAGACTAACACACACACACACACACGGATATAATAATCTGGTATTCATCACAAATAGACCTCTAGTATCCTGTCATTAGTCCGTGATCGTATCACTCATAAAGTACAACTCTTAGAGTGTACATTCCACCAGTGATAGTCTGATACATTTTGTTTGTATTTGGTAGAGGGGCAGTAACAAGAAAATCTGAGGTTCACTTTATACATTTAATAATATCAATTTATAATTGTCTAATACAGGTGTTATGGCTTAGATCATAGTTTCAGACAGTTCCTTCCTGGAATACTAGAAGGCAGTAGTTTTTTGTTTTGTTTTTGTTTTTTTTTTTTTACTAAGAAAGTGGAAACACAACTGTAAGCACAGACAAGAATATGCCATTTTGCACGTGTGTGTTTTCTGCTGTAAGCTTTGGTTCTTGAATATAAGCTAGTGCTGCTAAATATTAAGATGGTTCCTTTACTCTGTATACTTATCCAATGATAGGAACCATGGCACTCATTTGTGGAGATGTGTTTGTTTAACTACTGGAGGTTATCCCAGTGGCAAGTTCATCCTTATTTGATAATAATGAAACATAAGTTTTATATGTTTGCTTGAGTAAGATTGCCATCTGGTAAATAATATGTTTTGTGAGTGTTTATAACAATCATGGTTTAAGCCAAAATTGACTTATCATGATTGCTGCAAATAACACTTGAGTGTCCTAACTGGTTTGATTTTTTTTCTTTGTTGAGTTGAGAAAATGTATTTTATGAAGCTTCCTGCATTTATTTTTAAAGTATTTTGTGGGTTTTAAAGCTTGAGTTTTCAAAAGCAATAATTACAGTTGATTACTATCTCCATACAGTACTTCTGCTCTAAAGTAGAAAAAAGATTGTTTATACAGCATCATAAGTATTGTTTATATATATGTGTATATATGTATATAACCATATATATATATATAAAAATATAAGAAATGTATATTTGGTTTCACCATCCACAGGTTAGAAGTTTATTTCTTTATGAATTGAAAAACCCTAAACATTTTCACCTTGGTAGAATGGTATATTAAGAAAGCATATCTAAACAGATCAGCCAGGAGTGACTTGGTGTATTATTTCTCAGGCAGTAATAGCATTAGAAGCAATTGTGGAAATGGTTTCCAACCCATTATCTCTCCTTAAAAAAGAGAAACTTATGATAGAAAAAGTTTTTTTTTTTTCCCTCAGCCTAAGTGAAGCTGAGATTGTCTTTTCTCCATGTCACATGTAAAACAGCTTTTCTAGTTTCCATGGGATTAATTTTCTACATATCAGTTCAATTTGAAGACTTCAAGTGAGATTCAATGACTTGTTCTT
This sequence comes from Lontra canadensis, assembly GCF_010015895.1. Classification (NCBI taxonomy): domain Eukaryota; kingdom Metazoa; phylum Chordata; class Mammalia; order Carnivora; family Mustelidae; genus Lontra; species Lontra canadensis. Next base: position 12,958,481 of record NW_022631044.1, on the reverse strand, counting down.
GAAAATGTCAATTAAAATCTTTAACTAGTCACTTTGCATATCAAAAGGAATAGAAAGAAATGGGTATTTAGGCTAGAAATATGGATGATCCTAGAAAGGGGATAGTTGATTAGTGAATTTTGGTTAGAACTCCGGGAGTTTGATTCTTCATGCCCATCAATTATTTTCACTCTCTTACAAGGTCAAGGTTGTGGCTCGTGGCTAGAGTTGACTCTCTTGCTTTTGAGTGATGTGATCTAAAAGGAAATAGGGGAGGCCGAGAAGATAATTGGATCAACACAAAGCCATATTCTCCTCTTCGAAATGTTCTTTTTATCTTATATTTTGGAAGACTTTATCATATCTTCATTAGAATGGTCTTCTTTACATATAGAGCATTCGTAGATGCTTTCCTTGATTTCATCTCCATCTTCACCCACCCCATCCTCAATTGATAATCTTTCTTTTAGGTAGTTTATTTTCATTTACAGGTTCAATTTCCACTTATATGTGTATAGCTCCAAATATGCATTGTTTTCCCTCAGCTTTAGATCCCTGCCATGCATATATTAGCACTCCCAATAACTGATAAGTAGCCTCTTAATTAAACTGTTGTTAGAGTTCATTATCATCCCTCTTCTCCTCTTGCTCTGCCTATTTTATGACTTCATACATACCCATGTCTGAGGACATACTGGCTCTAAACTATGACTCTGAACTCTTCATTTCTAGTCTAAAGAGATTACCTTCCTGCATAAGATCTGTTCTTCCTTTTGTTTTGTGTATTTCAGAGAACAGGATTACCTCCACCCAGAAGCTAAAACCAGAACATGGTTGACATCCCAGATTCTTCTTGTCACCCGATACTCCATATCTAATTGGTAACCATGGTTTGCCTTTAAGTAGCTCTCCTAACTGTTCCTCCTTTCAAGTCCTACCACTTCTGCCTTAAATCGAGTCTTCATAATATCTTGTCCGGATATGGTAGATATTTTGTAACCAGTTCATCTTGCCAGCCAGCCTTTTCAATGTCATCCTCCAAATCCCTGCTAGAATGATCATTGAAAATGCAAATCTGAATATACCCTTTTTTATTTAATATCCATGACATTCCTGTTTACTCTTCTATCAGTAGAGACCAACACAATGATTGGCACATAATAATAATTGTATTTACCTCCTAACATTGTTTTAAGAGTTATTAGCACCACGCTCTAACCAACTGAGCTAACCAGCCGCCTTTGTTTTAAGAGTTAAATTAGATTATTGGTATAAAACATAAATGTTAGGCATTAGTTACCATTATTGTCACCATTATTGTGGCAGTAATTATAACAAAGGATTTAGTGATATCTGTAAAGGAACAAGTCATTTTTAGGATAAAGTTCAAGTCTCTGTCATAGCACAGAAGAACCATTGTGGTTTGGCTCTGCCAGTATTCTAGGATCATTTCATGCTATCTTCGTAAACCCATCTGTGCTCCAGAAATTCTGAACTTCCAGCATTTTGGAGGATGCGTCGCAGTCTCTTTCACCTCACAGCTTTGTGTGTACCGGTTTCTCTGCATAAAATGCTCTCACTTGAATGCTTTTCTGATTAGCTTATAGTTACTCGTCCTGCAAACTTCAACCTAGGTGGCCCTTTTCTCTTATTCTGGGTTAGATATCTGTCCTTTTTCTTATAACATCCTAGGCATAGCTCAAACATAACAGTTACTACATTAACACAGTAATTTTGCTTATTTGTCTGTCTTACCTGCTTATGAACTTCTTGCTGATAGAGACTTTTTAATCACCTGGGACAGTGGTTGACACAAGACAGCTATTCAGTGAATCAATGTCATTTTCTGTTCTATGGTTTCAGTTCTTCCTGTTTATTCTCTGTTGGCTTTTCTTCCTCTTCTTGGCTTAACTTAATTCAGATGCCGTTTTTAAGATGAACCCTATTATGACCTATTTGAACAATCTCTTTCCCATTACACAGTGCATGACTAATGTCTTAGCACGTGGAAAAACATGGGTTTCAAGTGGGGTAGAGCTGCCTTTTAGCTGGGAGACTTAGGGTGGGTTACTCTTTCATTTGATCCTTGATTTCTTTATCTATATGTTATGATATCAATGCTGCCTCATAAAGTTACATGAGCCATTACCGGTGGAGATACAGGAGAAAATATGTGTAAAAAGCCTGGCACTGTTGGTGGTTGTAAATATTTCTACCCTGACCATAGTATCTAATTTATAGATGATTTTCATCATTGATAGATGACAATTATCTTATTTAGAAATGGGAAGAATATAATTCATCCAGGATATTGATAATTTTTTCCCTGGAAAACAAACCCACATTTTTGGAAAAATTAGAAAATCTTTAGGAAAATTAGAAAAAATTAGAATAATCTTTATGTAATTATTTTTGAAGTCTTTTGCTTCTAGCCCTCTTAACAATCTTGCCCTGTACGTCTTATTTTCATTTCACAATTTAAGACACTGGTGTTCAAATAGATTTAAAATTTTTCCTAATAATTGTCAATAAGCATAAAAATTTTTAAAACTATCGGTGTCTTTTGACTCAACAATTCCATTCTAAAGAAACAAAATCAAGGGTGTACCCAAAGATGTATGTATTTCCATATTTATCATGGGCTTACTTATATAAAATTAAGAAAAAAGCCCTGAATTTCCAAAAACAAGGGATTATTTAAATTGCATATGGCACGTTCACAAGAGTGAAGACTTGAATCTTTATTCATTAACATGCCCTATTATGTTTGCTTTTTAATACCTTTAAACATACCTAATATGTTGCTTTTTAAAGTTTTTAAAATGAATATTGTGTTTTTTTTAAGGATTCCTTCATGTGTAAATTTGAAAACTGAGGGTCAAGTTTGTAATTTTTTTTCCCCCTATATCTGGCATGCCAGTTTTTATATCCTCTGGTAACTACTTATCTGATTTCTTTTTCTAGAGGTATATATAAGGATTTGGGCTAGTTTTCGTGTTGGAAATTTTAGGCAAACTCAAACTAGGAGTGTGAATTTCAGCACAAGAAAAGCCATTATTAGAAAAGGGAGTCACTTATAGTATTCCAAAACAAACCTATCATTTCTGCAGAACTGAACAGTTTACTTAGCCAATGAGGATATAAATATTTGCATATCTGATAGACTAATGCCAGCTCTAGATTTAACACAGTGCACAGCTGCTGTCGGCTGATGATTTTACTCCTGCAAACTCAAATATTAACTAAACCAAATGATAGATTTTTAGCTTCTGTTGATAGAAGTTTCACAAAGTGGCTTGAATACCTGAGATAAAAGACATTTGTGTTTTTCCAAGATAAATGTAATTGTTTATAAAAACTGCCCCAAATAGTGGTGTTAAAAAAAAAAAATGTTTGATGTTAGAGGAAAATGCATGTGAAAAGACAGCATTAGAAAAATGATATAATGCAACAAACTGTGTTTTCAAACCACCCGGTTTTCCATAACATAAAAATAAATCTTGTCTACTCACTCCAAAAGGCTCTTCGGGATTACTATTAGAAAATGTTAACTTTCCTTATTTCTTCCATTTTTCTGTAGACCCAATACATCTGAAATGTGTTAAACTCTTTGATATATAGCAAATCAAGTGTTCTTTATGTTACAGGAGATTTTAAAAACTGATTTTTCAACTTTTAAAAATGATTGATTTTGACATAAATGTGTAAGAAAATACATACTTTTGCCTGCTTGGTTAGTACCACCACAAGAAAAAAAAAAAAAAAAACATACACAAAAAAAGCCTGAGGTGAGGTCATCCTTACAGAGATGTGGAGAGGGGAGCGCTCAGGGCAGGCGTGCTTTGCTTGGGCATCCGGAGCTGTGCGATTAAAAAGCAATTTGTGCCATGTCTCCTTCACACTAATAACCATTCCATGAGAAAGCTCTCCAGGAATAAATGTGCTATGCTAAAAAGTTGGGTCAGTTTTACATTTTCAAAAAGCAAACACCACAATACACATAAAAATAGTGAACATTTAGTGAATTCTGTGCATAAAAGAATGATCTGCTTTGGTAAAAGCTTTCAAGTTAGGGAGCCTGAGTTTTGTCTCATTGATCTTGGGCATTATTTAATTCTTTGTTCTTTATTTGCCCTTTATAAAAGTATGGGGCAATTCTTCTTCCCTACTTAATAAGATTGATCAAAGATATACTTTTATCTCAGAAAATACTTTTGGGGCACTTGGGTGGCTCTGTGGGTTAAACATCCAGCTCTTGATTTCAGGTCATGATCTCAGGGTTGTGAGATCCAGCCCTGTGTTGGGCTCCATGCTGGGTGTGGAGGCTGTTGAAGATTTTCTCTTTCCCTCAGCCTTCCACCGCCACCACCGCCCCACCCCACCTGCCAAACCTCTCTCTCTCAAAAAAATTAAAAAAAATTTTTTTTTAATATGCTATTGAATAATACAAGATGTTGTTAATAGCATGAGTTATAATAAACCACTTGATGTTAGCTTTCAGAGAAGAAAGTCATATAAAGATAATTTGGACTAAAATTTGCCTCTTAAAATAGAATGCTTTGAACCAAAACAAGTCAGTGTGAAATTGTCATTAAGTTGTCAGACAGGGTGAAGAGAAGGTTCTAATTTTGTCTCTGTCCCCTATTAGGTGTGTCTTCTTTAGAGAGTTCTTTAAATTCTTTGTCTCAGGTTCCTGTTCTGTAAAACTTAGGCTTTATACAGATTATATTGAAGATCCAGTTTTAAAACTCTATCTCTAGCATGAATCATAATTTATTCCCATTTGAGAATATTTTATTTGACATTTCTTTAGATCATAAAAGCTGATTAAAAATTTAAAGGGACGTAATGCAAGAAATCTGATTTAATTGAGAACAATCCTAAAAAACCATGTGTGGCAGGGTAGGTGGGAATGATCTATGACATTGCACATAGGCAATATTCTTATATATATTTCTGGAGTCTTTAAAACCCTCTTTTGGGAAGCTGGTGGGAAAGTCAAAACATTTTTTTATATGAGTCCTGATGTTTAAAGATGTCTGATTGACTTAGTGTAAGAAACTTGACTTAATTGGTGCTAAGCCAAAATAAGGGCGGTGGATGGAAGCTTCCCCTAACCAAAGCTCGGTGAAGTTACAAAACAATGGAAATTCTCATACCAACTGGTTCCTCTGAAGTTAAATTTAGACCTGCCCTATGGCCCAGCAATACCACTTCTAGGTATTTCCCCAAAAGAAATGAAAACTTAGATCTACAATAAAGGATTTGATAGGAAAGTTCTATAGCAGCTTTGTTCATGATAGCCCCAAACTGAAGCAATCAAAATGCCAATGAATAAGAGAATAGGTAATTGTGGTATATTCATTCAGTGAAATACTAACCAACGATAAAAAGACATACAGATTCATTCAACAACATGGATAAAACTCAAAACCATTGTGTCGAGTGAAGGAAGCCTGATATGATAACATACATTCTTTTATACGAAGTGGAAGAACAGGCAAAACTGTGAGTGAATGAGGATTGATTAACGGAGACATGAGAGAACATTCTTGGGTGATGACAACCATCTATAGCTTGATTAGGGTGGTGGTTATATGGATGTGTATATTTATCCAAACAAATCTAATTGTACTCTTAAGATCTGTGCATTTAACCATGTGTAAATTTCCCCTCAATTAAAAAAAAAAAAAGAATGTGGTGGGGAGGCTTTTATGGTAAGTGGAAAAGTTGACAATGGAAGGATTAAGGGCCTACCTTATAGAAAACAATAGGATGTTAGTGGTTAAGGGCAGGAAAGGAGATATTATTTACAGCAATGATTGGAAGAGATGAATTCACTTAGTTCTCAAGTAGAGAGTGTTCTAAGTTTAGACAAAGCATCAGTCCATAGTCATTTTATTCTGCCCTTCATGCTGATAGAAAACAAACAAACAAACAAAAAAAGAAATGAAATCTTCCTCATGTTATAGGAGTCTTCATGATTTCAGAACTTCTAATAACACAAGCACCTTCTCAAGTTTGGAAAATAGGAGATATTCCTAGTCTAAAAGACTGGGTTTGTTCTGTATTGCTATTACAAAAGCCCCCAAGTGGTACCCCGAATTCAGTTTGAATACCTAACACTGAAGAAGAAGATGAGGAATTTGTTAGACGAAACAAGAGGATGGAGGTTTGAATGCTGGAGAGTAGCTAGTAATTGAGATGTGGTTCCAAACACAGGCAACCACAGGGACTAATCATTTACCCCTTCCTCATGCATTTTTGAAAGTGGATGCAGAGCCCTAGGTTTCAATGTGTGTGAACTGAGTGTTCCTGAAAGTGAATGCTGATTAGCATAGCTCTGCTAGATTGTATATTTTCTGAGCACAGAGGCTGTTGTTGATCTGTATGTTCTGTTATTATTAGGGTGGGAAGTGGGTGGGGAAGTTCATTTGTGACTGATGGGTCAGCTCAAACATAAACAGATTTTGACTCCAGGTTATGATACATAATACATATTTCTTTCATTAATAATCAGTTCAGTAACCTGAATCAGTTTTCATATAATGTAACTTCACAAAACACAAAATCACTTTGTATTCTGCCTTGATTAATCTACTATAAATCAGGCTGAAAACTCCATTTTGATATAGATTAAAAATACCTTCAACAAGTCAACTTCAGACCAGTAAATTAATTGTTTATGTAAGGGGGGACCTGGGTGATTTATAGATTTCTTTTGAAACACAGCATAGTATTATAAAGGAACTATCTTTAAAAAAACAAAAAAACAAACAAAAAAAAAAACAAAAAAAACTTTTGTAGATAGAAAGGCAGAAGAGAGAGAGAGATATCCAGGAAAACAAAAGAATTTGTAACATTTAGAGAATAGAAATGGTTGAGTTCCCTGAAACAGATGTTTATCACCAAAGGGTCTGTGCCTCTGAGGTTAGATATTGTCTCAGAAATACTGCATGGGGAATTGTGCACTATGTGAAGAGTTGAACCACAGACCTCAACGTTCCCCAGCAACTCTAAGACTATACCTACTTGATAGATATGAGTATTTTTAAAATGATACTTTCTTTAGAAACAGGTGTCTATGAAAGAGTGATTTCTAACATTGCCATTTAGAAGGGAGATTGGCTTAGTGCACTCTCTTCCTCAAATATGAAAATCTTGGTAAGTGATTGTTCAGCCTTTCCTCCAGTAGCTCCAGGAACTTAGAGCTTGTGTGAGGTGGTCCACCTCAATTTTGTATAACTCTAATAATTAATAATTTTTCCTTATACTATGCCAGCAGTTCTCCAAGGGTTCCTTAGACCCTTTCCAGGGGGTCCTCATAGTCAAAAAGTTATTTTCATAATAATACTGACATTATTTGCCTTTTTTATTTTCATTGCCCCACAGTGGAGTTTTTCAGTGGCTACATGACATGTGGCATCATACTGGATTGAATGCAGAAGCACGTAAGAGAATCCAGATGCCTTCTATTGAACCAGACATTCAAGAGATTTGAAAAAAAAAAAAAAAAAGAAAGAAAAATAATGCCATTATTCCTATAAGCTTATTTTTGTCTTAGGAAATAGATATTTTTCATCCAAAATGTTATCTAGGTTTACCTGTAATGGGTTTATTTTATTTTAAAATGAACTGATAAAGATCTTTTCAGTTTCGCATTTTTAAATTTCAAATACAATAATTAAAACAGATGCAACCTACATAAATGAAAGCTTATAGGTATCCTCAGTATTTTTTGAGTGTAGAGGGGTCCTGACATCAAAAAGTTTGGGATCTGCATGCCAGGTCAAAGACTGTTTTCCCTCTAACGTTTGCTCATGGAACCTAGATCTATGTAGGATATGTTCAGTACAGATTTGTGTCTGAGAACCTTCCAACTGCTTGAAAACAACATACTAATCTCCCCGAGTGTCCCTTCTACAGATAAAGGGCTGTCAGTTCCTTTAGTCTTTATACATAGCATATGATTTTGAGTTTCTACACTATTTGATCACTTTTTTTTTTCTTTTAGAGAGGGGGGGAGAGAGAGAGAAAATGGGGGGGGCAGAGGGAGAGGAAGAGAGAGAATCTTAAGCATGGGGCTTGAACTCACGACCCTGAGAGCATGACCTGAGCAGAAATAAAGTCAGACACTTAACCAACTGAGCCACCCAGGCACCCCTCGGTAGCTCTCTTTTAATGTATTTCCGTGAGTGATGTATCATCTTAAATATAGCTCTCAGAAATGAACAAAATATTAGAGGTCATACTTTTAATAGTAAAATGGGACCATTATTTTTATTATTGGAACTTTGCTAGTATTCATACCACTTAAGATTGAATTAACATTTTTGAAAGCATGTCATAATTTTTGATGCACATGGAGCTTACAGCTAACAAAGGTTCTTAAATCCTTTTCAGGCAAGCCACTCCTTATGGACCGCATCTTCCAAATCTTTTATCACAAAGATTTCTAAATCTCTAAGAATTCTGTTTTTATTTTCTATTAAATTGAATCTTACTTGATTCAACATATTATTACAACATGCTGGGTTATTTTCCAGACCCCCATTGTGTCATCATTTGATGTATTAGTTTTCTCAGCTTTGAGGCATTCAGTAAACATGGCATCTACATGTTGAATCAAAGTAGTGATGCTGGACAAAGCTAAGGGAAGAGTTCTACGGTCCACCACTGTGGAACCTCTCATGTTGAAGAAAGTTTTTCCTCTGCAGATTCATCAGCACTTTTCTAAGAATTGGCCAAGATATCAACTGCGGGTTCTCTCAGTGTCTTGAGCAAGATTACTCTCATGAGCCACAAAGTTATTGACAACCTCTGGGTACCACTAACTTTCCTGCCACCCATCTTTCCACTTACTCTGGACTACCTGTGTTACCCTTAAATGTTTGCTCTTTTATATAAAAAATTATTCTCCTTGGGGCACCTGGGTTCTCAGTGGGTTAAGCATCCAACTCTGAATCTTGGCTCACTATCTCAGGGTCCTGTGATTGGGCCCCATGTCGGGCTTTGTGCTCAGCAGGGAGTCTACTTGAGATTCTCTTCCTCTGCCCCTCCCCACTCATACGCATGTGTGTGCTATTTCTCTTAAACAAACAAATAAATCTTTTAAAAAATTATTCTTTTTGACAGAGAAAGCAAATAAGAGTTAAATGGCTTCACTTTCTCTCTGTTATCAGTTATTTATACCTTCTGCCCCAAGTAGATCTTTGATGCTTTTCGCCTTCCTTTTGTTTTAGGTATAGCTTTAAAAGACTTTGTATTGTCATTAGGGCCTCTCACAATCTCCACTCACTTTGGGCTTTCTAATTAAATGATACCATTCTTCCCTTGGAGGGTACTTTCTTCAGCATTGGTCCTATACCCCCTTTACCCTATTTGCAGAATCTGCAGTCATCAGGTTGCTGTCTGGGCTGCCATATGACCTGGTTGGATACCTCTCCCATCTATATTGTCACACTCTCATTTTTGAAAATGTCCTTATTGTCTTGAGCAGCTTTTGCTGTTATGAGTCACTGGCCCGAGTTCTTGGTTATCTTTCCATGTGACACTTTAAATTCACCTTTTCCAAAGTCTGTGGTACCACTATAACTTTGCTCAGCTCTTTCTTATTTTAACTTCTTGAACTTTGAAATAACGCGGTCACTTTAAAAACATCTGATGTCCCGAAACTCTAAGTTTTTTTTTTATGACATTTAAATGCCACATTTATTTTCAAAATTGATTTTTTGCTGACAAAAATATATTTATCTTGTCTCTGGGATAGAATGCAAATGTTTTATTTCCATTGCATGTTTGTTGGATGTTAGTTCAACTTGCTGTGTGTTGAATGCCCTATATGTATAGGTTGACACAATGCCAACTGTTTCAAATGTAATTTATTTCAATTAGAAAGTATTTTATTAGTATTCATGTTCCTAGAATTATATTAAGGTAAAACTAAGAAAAATGTAAGACTTGGTCCCTGTCTTCAATTTACTTAGTATATGCTTATGAAGAAAAGGCAGAGTGACAAAACAAATAGCAAACAATATGAAATAATCAGTGTGATAATGTATGTTTGTTTAGCCATTCATTTAACTGACTTACTGTGCGTCTACTACATACAGATTCTTCAGTAGACACCTGAGACACCAAGATAAACAAGATATAGGGCTTGTCCTTGAGGAATGTCCTCTGATGGGAGGGATGGGAATGAGGAATGCATATGGTTACAATACGGCACAGTGAAAGCTAACAGAAATGCACATGCAAAGCACTATGAGAATCCAAAGGAAGAGGAGACCAACATGGTTTGTACCCCCTGGAGAATACTTTGCAGAAGAAGGGCAAGAGTTTCAACCATGGATTGGCTTTTACCAGACAGTAAGATGGAGAACAGAACTCTCCATAAAGGAAATAAAACAAGCAAATTGCAAAAGCACAGGAAACTGGGCAATGCTGGATGCCTGAGTATTTGCTTTGTTATATTTGGGGCAGGGGCTAGAGGTGAGTGCTGAAAAGCAGGGATTTAAAATTTAGTGTTTAAACCAATGGTTTTCCATTTGTGCCTCTGCAACCCCATAGAGACTATAGGGTGGGGCTGTGCAACATGGTCTGATCTGCAGTGCTTTAGGCCTCTTGCCCCTACTGCCCCCAGGACAGCTCCTCCTTTTTTTTTTTTTTTCTACTGAGCTTTGAGTCAGATTTTTGAAAGAATTGTTCTGGACCCTTTTTTAAAAAATGAAGGCCACAGCAGTGGACAAAGGGGAGATCCTGATAGAGTTTAAACAGAAGGGCAACATGGTCATCCCAGAGGTGAGTAAGAGAGATATAGGAAACAGGAAGGCTAGTTAGGGGGCCATTACATTTATATGTTTATTCTTTCGAAATGTATTTATTGTGCACTGACCCTGTGTGAGGTTAGACTAGTAAGATCCAGGACCGTGAGAGCTGGAAGTACAGAGAGAGCTTTGTATTCGACAGCTTTATCACAGAAGCAGGACTTGAAGTGATTCTTGTGCAGGAGATCAGGAGGGCTGAACCTCTTTGAAATTTTTTATTTTGATGTGATTTCAAAATTATAGAAAAGTTGCATTTTATTTACTTTAAAAGTAACTAAATCTTACAGAATGCCATATAGAGACATGGAAGCATTCATATTTATGTTTTTGTTTCGCTTATATTTCTACTTCCATAATGATGAAGATAAAGGTAATGACTATTTTGGATTCTTGAGTAATCCATACTGTGAACTTTCAGAACCTGAATTCTCAGGATAACATTACTCTCTTTTTAACCAAGATAAATATATCTCTTTCCTTCTCAGTCCGTGGACTCTCTAGTTAATGTAAAAGTCTAACCTGGGTCTATGGTCCAGGTGGACAGGGAGCTTCTTGGTCCAGGTGGACAGGGAGCGCACATAGATGTTCAAGCTCCTCTAGGACTTATATAGTCTGCTCTGTTGAGCTTGTCATTGGGTTATAAGAGGCCACACATCTATGACACTCTTGAGGAAACTAAAAGTAAACCTGTAAGGCTAATTGAATAACTAGAATTCCGTCTAGAGGATGGGATTAATTGAGAAGACTCCTTTATGGTTTTCTGTGTGCCAGGCAATGTGCTCATCTCATTTCTCATTATTTCAATTAATTCTCAGATTAAAGAGAAAAATTCTTCTTCTTCTCACTTTATATATGAGAAATCTGTGGTTCAGAGTTGTTCTCTAACTTGGCAAGACAACAGATAAGTAGGTAGGCAGAGCTGGGATTCAACCCAGAGATGGTCACATTCCAAAGACCATACTCTTAACCACTAATGTTACATTGTCTCCTGATTCAAGCCTGTGCTTGGAACAGAGATTTGTCTAGAAACTCCTCTGGGAGAGGCTTGTGGGAACTTGACAGCATCAAGTGGTTATCTTGGCTTCAGACTCCTACAGCCCTATCCCTTGAGCCTGCCCTGTGACTCTGCTCTATCAGTTATGAATTGTGTTCTGCTGATAGTAACAGAGACAGGAAAGTCTGGGGCCTAATAAGTTAGAAGTTTTACTCTCATATGAAGGAAGCCTGTGAAAGGGCAGGCAGGCCATGCAGGTGGACTTCCCAGGGGTCTCAGGAGCCTGAGTTCTTTTATGTTTATGTTCCACCATCCTTAGTGCCAGTGAGTAGAAGGATGGTGACTGAATCTGCAGCTATCATAGTCAGGAAGGAAGAAAGAAATGGGAAGGAAAAAAATGGTTTCCAGCTGTCCATCAACTTATCAAAGAGCCTTCTCTGTTAACTTCTCATTGACCAAAAAACCCCAAAACCAAACCAAAACAAACAAACAGAAAAACAAAAAACATAGCCACATAATCATATGCAGATACAAAAAGGAGGCTGGGAAATAGAATCTATTACCTGAGTAGAGTGCCTTCCTAAATGAATGTAAGAGTATTACAATAAGCAAAGGGTGGAATGAATATTAAGTGGACGGCTCATTCTCTCTGGCATGTCTTTCTCCTGGGAACTTGATACAGTTTATTTCCTGGTTCAAAGGTATCTTATGAAACCTGTGTTGGATCTCTACTCTGGATCAAGTGCTGAAAACCGGCCTACTGAATTCCAACATTGTTTTATGATCTTACTCATGGAATTGACAGCCACCCTCTTCAGTTCTGGATCTGAAGAGTTGGAACCTACTTTGGAATATTATTTTGTAAATATTCTTTGAATCTTTGACCTCAGTGGATCTAATGGCACAGATTGCTCTTGTCTTTAGCATATACATAAAGAATCTGTAGCCAAAGAGATTAACAACCTTTATTCAGATTTAAGTCTGGGCACCGTGATATGTGACCACCAGTTCAATGACTTAAAACATTGGTTTTGTAGTGCGTCTTTTTTTTAATGTTTGCAGGTCATTCAGTCAGAAGCTGAGCTTCTCAGAGATGGAGGAAGGCCTAAGATCCTTGTGTATTTTGTGAAGAATTATTAAAAAAGAAGAAGCTTACAAAAGCAGGGCTCCTAAATTGTAGTGGTCAAATGTTACATTTGAAAATGCACATTTTAAATGTTTACAAGTAAACTGTTAACCTGTTTTACAGCCGGCTCTCCCACTCCCAGCACACACGCACAGCAAATATACTTAGCAGCCCCACAATGCTGTATTACTGGGCAAATCCCAGTAACAGCATTTATTTAAAACATTAAATACTAAGGTCAGTATGTTAGGAATGGCTGAACTATGCTGAAGCAATGAACAGCCCTAAGATTTCAGTGGTTGCATACAATCAAAGTTTTGGTTTTTTCTTTCATGCAAAGCCCACTATAGATTCTTGATGATTCTCCAGAGAGACCTGGTGCTTTAGCAGCCTATACTGACTAATGCTCCCCTTTCCCATAACTGCCCTGTCAGGGACACAGGGCCTCCTTCTATTAAGAGGGACAGAGAGGTATAATAGAGAAGATCATTTTAGCTCACATTTCATCCTTTATTTATTTATTTTATTGTTTTAAAAAAGATTTTTATTTATTTATTTAACATGCACGCTAAATAAATAATTCATGTGTGTGGGGTGAAGGGCAGAGGGAGAGAATCTCAAGCAGACTCCTGCTGAGTGTGGAGCCTGCTGCAGGCTCTATGTGCTATGCTCTATGCTCAATCCCTTGACCCATGAGATCACGACCATGACCTGAGCCAAAACCAAGAGTTGGACATTTAACTGACTGAGTTTCCCAGGTGCCCCACACTTTTCATCCTTTAGACCTAGTGATATGGCTTTTGCCTAACTGCAAGGTTGCCGAGAAGTGAGTTTCCTGGGTTCCTGGAAGGAGAAACAAATATGATGAACATTATCTGTACCGTAATCCAGTAATGGGATAGTTGTTTAATGTTCTGTGATGAACATCATCTTTGAATCCTGCCAATATTCCTCTCTTTGTATAAAGTTGGTCTAAACTTGAGGCCTTTCGTGAATTTGAGGTCAAGACCAAATGACTCTGCCTCCCTCTTGCCAAATCTCTCCATGATAGTCCATGATAGAGAGTTCAGGAACTCTATCAAACAGAAACACCTAACATACTATGTAAACATGGGTTTCTGGAAATGACATGTCAATAGTGAAGCAGGTACTTAATATATAATTTTGAATGAATGTTTGATGGATGAGTAGATTGTTCTTGGAAACATCCTTCAAGTTCAGGCATTGTAATTGGTTATCATTTCTAGCCAGTTGGACATCTACTCTATTAATTATTAATAGAGTCCAGTTGAAATTTCCTGTGAAGATAGGAAACTGAAAATTCCCCCTGCACTCTTTCAATCTTTCCTCAGGATACTTCCAGTCAGAGTCACCAACAGAAGAGAAGGAAAAACTGATCCCCTAAGGGGAGGGATGGAGTAATTTGTGACCTACTGCGTACATATGGGATATCTAACAACTTCCTAGTTTCTTTCCTCAATAGCTATAGTTCATTGATAACAGGTCTTTTTATGTCCCTCTGTGTTCCTCTCTTCAAAAAACTGAAATTTTAAGATGGTACATTTAACCGTTTTCTTCCAAATTGTTTGACTTATGTATCATAAACTTCAGGAGATTTCTCTACCTTTAGATATTAAGTAATAATTTTGAAAACAACAAAAAAAGTGGCATTTCACTGGATAGAAGGTTGTATACTTTCATATCACAGATGGAAAAGAAAACTATGATGGAATTTTGGTCTAGAGCATCCAGAGGAAATAACCATTTGAATATGTGTGTGGATTTCCCAATTAGAAGTCTAGGTATGCTTCCTCTATTGAGTCTGTTTCACTGAGCCCCATTTAGGGAAATACAGTTGACCTTGAACAATCAGGGGGTTAGGGGCACTAATCACCCACATCGTCAAAAATCCATAAAAATTTTGACTTCCCCAAAACTTAACTACCAATAGCCTACTGTTGACTGGAAGCCTTATCAGTAACAGTTAACACACATCTTATATATGTTTTACATGCTGTATCTTACAATGTAAGCTAGAGAAAAGAAAATGTTATTAAGAAAATCATAAGGAAGAGAAAATACCTTTAAAGTATGGTATTGTATTTATAAAAACAAACAAACAATCAAAAAACCCCGATCCATATAAAAGTGGACCTGAGCAGTTCAAACCTGTGTTGTACAAGGGTCAGCTCTAGTAGCCATGATACTGAGCTCTACCTGTGTTTTCACCTCATTAAGGCTAGTGAACACCAAACCAAAATCAGAAGGGTGTGTGTGTGTGTGTGTGTGTGTATATATGTGTATGTGTATAATGGGTGTGACTATCAGGAAGGGGAGAAGACACCACTGAATTCTGTCTGTCCACAAGTAGAATTGATGAGAAACATTGCTAATGAATTATAGGTGAATAGGAAAAAAAAAAATCTTTCTTGTTGTAGATGGCAAGTCCGGCTTTCAGGGTTTTTTTTGTTTTTGTGAATGAAGAAATGATCTCGTTATGACTTGACTGATCCAGGCCAAGTTCTTACATAGATTTCTCCCATTTTTTTAAAAACTAAGGTCTCTTTTGTTCTCAGTTTGAAAAGGGTTTTCCTTTCCTTCTCCCTTTTTTTTTTTTTTTTTTTTTTTGGTTTTTTTTTTTTTTTTGTTGGTCAACCCCTCTGTGTTTCTGCGGTGTTGAGCCACCAATCTGACTCCAGTAACACAGTCACACATGTGATGAGATGAGGGACAGACATGGGAGCAGATTGTCCCAGGCGGCTACTTTTCTGCTGACTTGGACACAATCCTAGGGGAAAAAATTATTTAAAATAAGTTCTTCTCTTTAAATCTTTAAAGTTTCTGGGACAGCAGGCAGGGACTTGGCAATGTGCTGGTAATGTGTTTTAGCCAGGATGGTCTTCAGAAATATGCTTGAGAATTATTAACTCGTCTGGGCATAATTTAGCAGTATTTACTGTCTGTTCCTCTGAGTCATTGCACAATCTGTACTGTCCCTGGGATATTTAGACCTTCCTGGCCTGGTCTATTTTGTCATGTAATGATATATAAAGATACAGCCATTCTTAAAGTGCAAGCTTGTACCCTGTCAGAGTGTGACCTCTTTAAGTTAATTTTTATGCATCAAAGCTATTTGACATTTACCCAAACAAATTCAAGTCTCTTGGAGAGTATTTTTTTTTTTTTTTTTTTTAATGACAAAACCACCATTGATCTGACAGCTTGCTCTCCTGGGAAGAGATATTGTGGGTAGCTTTAAAGCCTTAATGCTTCCAAAGTCCTTTTCTACCACCAGTCCCAATGCAGTGTGTCTGGAGCCGGGGCAATGCAGCTTGCCACGGTGGCAGCTGGGAGTTTGACAGTGTTATGAAGAATTGCAACTGTTGATCAGTGAATTGTTACAGTGTTGATGACAGCGTTGCAAATTAATTCTGAAATTAACTGAGGGGACATGAAGAGGTCCCACTGCTTATCTGAGAGAAGGAGGGTAGGGTAAAAATTACCAGTGGAGCTGAGTGAGGAACACATTCAGAAAATCGTGCCTAGTAATCAAGGTGGCTGGTGCAATTTCCATAGTCTTTGGGAGAGGCATTTGCCTAAGGAAAATTGGTGGCTGAAAGATACATGTAAAAGAGTTATGACTGAATGTTTTCAGTACTTTGTTATTTTAGAAATGATTTATTGAACTCATTGCATCTCAGAAAGGAAGAATTAATAGCTTGCTATTTTCCTTCTGTTTCAAAATTAACCCAATATTTTACAAAATTGAAATACTTTTTCAGAGTTTTTTCTATTTATCCTGCCTTCACAGTTCTGTCACAGGGCTTTTTTTTTTTTTTTTTTTTTTTTTTTTTTTTTTTTTCCCTTTTCTTCTTCTTCTTCTTCTTTTTTTTTTCTTTAAACTGAGAGTACCTTCTAGTGCTCAGTGTTATTTTGGCTACGTGTGCAGAATGCCGTGTACCTAAAACCAGAGGTATCCTTCACCGGTTTGTAGTAGCCATTAACATATGCTTTTCCCAAGGTTTCGTGTACTTATTCTGAGCATGTGCCTTTTACAATGCAGAACACAAGAGACTTGTTTTGTAAGATTAATGAAGGTCACCAAAATTCTCAAAAGTATTCTGATAATTAAGGCTTTGTTTATCAAAAACAAGTTATATTAAGAGCAAAAAGATTCATGGTAATTATTCATAATCTTAACAATTCAAGTGTAGCCACCTCATTTGTGCATTTAATTCTTCTTGTTAATGTTTTGCATAAATCTGCATAATTACTTGAGTTGCCTGTTGTAATTTTGACAGCTACTCAGTTCATGTGCACTAAAGTATATCAAAAGCTTGATGTGCTGAATATTTATAATTTTACGTATGTTCTTGGGATAATATTTTTTCAACAATATTTTTAGTTTTTATAAAATTGACACGGTATACTTGGAAACTTTGCCAAACGTGGCTCTCTAAAACAGAGAACTCAAGAGGGAAATAGACTAACATTTAAAGGTATAGAACCCACCCAGGGCAAATTTTTTCAGTAATCCAGATGAATTATGCCTGTCATGAACTATTTCTCTCTCTCGATTTCTCTGTCTCTCTCTTACACACACATAGAAACAAACACCATGCAAAAACCTCATATTAAGTTTTTTATGGAAGCTTTTTAAAATTAGAGAAGCCAAGTTTTTTCTTCCCTCCCTCCCTCCCTCTCCCATCTTTCATCCCTCCCTCCCTCCCTCTCCCATCTTTCATCCCTCCCTCTCTCCCTCTCTTTCTCTTTCTTTCTTTCTTTCTTTCTTTCTTTGATTATTTTATAAGAATGAGAATAACCAGATGCTTGACTATTATTCTTCCCTTCTTGGTAATAGTAACAGTATAATAAAATAAACCCAAGAACAACCCCTAGGCAAGTGTAAACTTGCAGTCACCTGAATTCTGTATGGGGCAGGGAGGAGGCCAGGATCCATTTCATTATGAAGTTATTAAAATGAAGGGAAACGTTTGACACAATGTGTGTTTCTTATTTCTTAGTAGGAGGATTTTTCAGGTAATATGAGATGTCCGAGAAGTAGCCAGTTCTAATCAATGCAGTTACAGAGAAATAATAGCAGTAAAAGAAACCCATCAATAAAGTGTTATTATGCTTCCTCCAAACTCCTGGTGGGGAAAAGATTTTATGGATTGAGAAAATTCTAACCTCTTCCAGATAAATGAAAACAGGCATGATTTCAGAGTGATAGCAGATGTTGCAGTTGTTTGTAAATATCCCTGTGCTTGTGAAATATTGAGGCATTTCAAGCCTAGATCTTAGAGGAAATTTTATTGGTTTTGCTCAGATATACTTGGGGGAGTTTCATCAGTCAGTTGAAGTTGTATAATTGATTGTGGTGATATCAGAATTGAAACAAGATATTAAAGCAAGGTAAGCCTGAAATTCTTGTCACTGGCATTCTCACAGTTGATTTTAAAGTATCTCTGAAGTTCTGTTTTGCATGAAAACACTGTAGTTTCTTCAGATTGCCTGAATTTAAGACTAATTCTTTGGTTTAAAAAATATTGAAGGGGCTGAGTCTTTCATGATGCATACTGTAGTATCTGCATACACTATTAAATAGAAGACATTCTATTTACCCAATATTTATAAATAATGTTATTCTAAGAGTTGATATACCATATCCATTAGCTATACATTGGGATTTTGACTCATAGCACTTTTTCCAAAAGTGACATAAATTTATTAGCTTTCCAGCATTAAACAACATGCCATTATTTTTGACTCATTATAATAACTTAAATGAAGAAGCCAAAGAACGATAATGGTTGCCTAAGAGAACAAAGATCTTGTTAGAGCTCAGCTCCTATGAGATGGATATGAGTTCCAGAAGCTTCCCCCATCCCATGTAGGTGAACTGCCCCAAGTAATCCATTAACAGTTTTTGTTGTTGTTTAAATGATTCTCAGTGCATTGAAAATTTCATTCAATTTTAAAGAATATTGGGAGGGTGGGGGGCTATTGAATGATACATATTTCTGTGGGGTTATTTTGCAAAAAAAGGCATTTTTAAGATGACCAAGTATCAGAGAGATTTGTCCAGAGTCTTTTTCTATGTATGGGGGTTTCTTTCTATTTGGGAGTATATGTGTGTATCTCTGCAAGTTGTGCACACACATACACACAGGAAATTGATTGAATTGCAAGTACGGTGGTGTGCTTATATTTTTCGTGTTAATGAGTACTCAGATGTAAGTGAAAAATTAGAAGGTGGTTATATTTAACTATAGCTGTACACACAATGTATGTCGCACACAGTAGGAAATGAACATAAAACCAGTGAAAAAGCCTCAACATTGCAGCTATATGCATTAATTAAAAGAAGTTTGTTAAACTAAATTTGAAAAAAAACTTCTTTAATTGTGTTTACCCAAAAGCCTTTTCTTCCTAATTTAAATAGCATAAACATCTGGACTAAAGCAATATTAGAATCATGGCAGTAGTCAAGCAAATCTTGTGGAAAATAATGAAATTAGATCCCTGGTGTTGTGACAGAGTAAGGGCAGGATACATCAGTTCGATGTTAATAAAATTTCCATGAATGACTGAATACAATTAAGAAATTGTCAGTTGCGGCAATGAACTTTTGTAGCTCATAGATGTTTGCATCATTTGATTATGCTGGCAATTTAAAATTGTTTGTTAGTGTCTGTGTTGGGATATTAATTATGACCTTTATTACAGCCCACAATTAAACTAGTCATATAGCAACAAGCACACGGTATTGCGATACTAAAGGGTCTGAACTACCTAGAGAGGGGTCTGTTGTGTTTGGGCCACCAGTGCCCTTTCAAACTAGAAATGATTTTTAAAAGATTCAGTAGCTAAGAAACTTCAACAACTGGAATGAGTGAGCCCTTTAATACAAGAATTTCTTTTTAATAGTGTTTTAACAGTTTTAATTGCTAACAACATCTGTAAAATTGGAAAAAAAGCATTTTTAACTGTGACTCTAAGATAAGCTTTCCCTGTTTCAGGAGGAGAAAGCAATTATTCATTGGTTAATTAGCTGTAAACAACTTTTAAAAGACACATCCATTATATATGTAATTATTTGAAAGAAGGCTTTAATGTTATTTGTACTAATGCATAATTATTAGTGCTTGCTAAAAGGATTAACAGTACTTAGATGACCACTATTATCGAGGAGTATCACAGTGAAGAAATGAGATTAGCATCAGGAAGGAATGTATTATGATAAATCAGATAGGGATTTTTGTGTTGTTCAGGTTTTTATCTTTTTGGTACCCTTTGGTAGAAGTAATGTGGAATTATATTACATTTTCAGAAACAATGTGTTTCAAACTCAAGGAATGGTAGTTTTTCATCTTTATTATTATGACACATAAAGAAAATACCTCACCAGACAAGAATATATTCCTAGGGTTACATTGCTGCTATGATTTATTTATTTATTTTTACCTCTGTGTGCTCTTTTTCAAAAAATCAACAGTAAATTATTTTTTAAACCTGTGATTATTAAAAAACAAAGTAGGTACCAATAAAACCATCAGCTATTCAGAGTCATTTGTGCTCATGGCAGCTTTTGTATCATATTAGGTCATGTACCTTATTCCTTGTGGCATGTTTGATAATTCACAACCATTGGTACAAACCAAGCACAATAAAAGCAAACAATTTCTGCCTGATAATTTGGATTTCAGTTGATGAAGTTCATTTTTGACTTGCTTCTAGTGTTCAGTGATTCTGGTTGAAAAAGAATAGCTTGGACATTCCAAAAGTCAAAGAGTTTGGGTATTGGCATTTCCCCCCCCCACTTTTGCTTAGCTTGCCTTTTCCATTACTTTTTATGGTTACCTGAAACCATTGTTTAAAAAGACTCAAAGTTGTGCATTTCATTTAGCCATGATGTTGATAAAGATATTGCATAGCCTGGGGGCAAACCCAGGGCTTTTGTACTTGTTGCTACTGTATATTATAATTAACTCAGCTTAGGTGGTCCAAAGGCTTGGCTTGGGCTTTCTTACCACAGATGTCTGGATTTAATTCCACTCAAGAGCGCTCCCTTTCAGAAAGGACCGAAGTTTGGGGGCTTTGGTTTCGGGATTTGCAAACCTAAATTTCTAGGATGCCAGTTAAAATCTCACTGGTGATGATATCTTCTTTATCTCTCCTTAAGACAGAGAAGCTAAATATTACCTGGGGGAAGGCCACTGTGAGATGAGACCTTGCCTAAAGCACTGTGTAGACAGGAAAACTCTTGCATATCTCTCAATAATATAGTCTTTCCTCCAAAGTCCTTGACCAAGTTTTCTACTCTGAACTGAATATGTGAGTTAGTGGTGTCCTTGTGAGTCACTTCAGCATCTTTTGGGAAGCAATGATATTTTGAGTTTGAAATTTTTAGAGCGTTTGTCATGATCTTGCTATCTCTAAGCAATAGAGTTTTTTGCCTGAGGTGATAAGGAGCAAACCTGTTTTGGTCTGTCACATTGGCTGAGCGTGCTAAGCCAGATTCTCTCATGGCTTGAGAGACCTTACCTGTGACATTATTTTGTGGCCATTTAAATTTGAGTGAACTTGACTGCTGATTAATCTGCTGGGTTATTAGATGTCCCCTCTCAATTTCTCCCTTACTACCATTATGCATTCTGAATATTTGCAGGAGGGAAAGATGGCAGGGAAATTCACCTATAGAACCTATACATTTTATATATATATATATATATATATATATATATATATATATATATATATTCCAAATTCAAACACAGCCAGGGCCTTTTGCATGGAGGGCATTCTAAATGGATACTGTGGCACTGTTATTTTCATTCATTTACAGGGAAATTATTACATTTTTAGGAATTTGTGAATTTAAGCATAGATGATTACTTTGAAAACATTGGGGTTTCACAAGTGGGAAGCCTCGTTGCTCAATTTACTAATTTATTTTGTGATCTGTGACTAAACTGAGTAAAAATGCAAATACTACAAGGCCCTTTCCATTTTATCACCAGATCAGTTTACTGATGGGAGGATCAGAGTCACTAAACACTCCAACACTCTCCTGATTCCTAAGTAGTTGGACATTAAAAGCAGCTAAAGTGAGGACTATGGAAAGATTATGGTGCTTCACACAGGGAGGTTTAAATGAGATCTAGTTATTTATTTTAGGTTTAAAATGAAGAGTCTCCAGCTCAGTTTTATTGGTCATTGTGACAGCACAAACAGGTCTGTTTCCCATCACATACAAGAATAAACTGCATTGCTGGGAGGTGGCAAAAAGGGAAGCATTTGGCAAAGGCTGAATGAATAATGCTGCAAGCTTTAAGGGACCCTGTTAAATGCCTTTGTATGTTATTTGCATAGAACTTCTGGTTTTAAAAACTGAAAATCACGTTTTTGATTCTTTTTCTTCCTTTTCATTTTGTATGGTTCAAATAAGTATTTTTATATTTAAGACATTAAAAATAATTCACAAAGATGTATTTCTTTCATATGCATATTAGTATTTTCAGTGAAGCCAGGTCATCAAGGGAACATTGATGAGGGAAACCTATTATGATATCACGCATTGTTATATATTTTATATATATTGTTATATGTGTTTGTATATATATTATTATATGTGTTTAAATGAAATTCAACTATGATTTAACCGGTCTTTCACATGGGATTTATTCTGAAAATCCAGTAGAGGGAGTGTGAAATTCCCAGTGGCTGTACATAGATTGCAAATACCTTTAAGCAGAAATGATGGGAAATAAGTTCCCAATGTATAGGGATCCCCAGCTTAGATTCATCATCTCTTCAACACTATGTAGTAAGAAATGATCAGATGTGGCATAAAAGTTGATTTGTTGAACATTGTCTCTTTCAAATATCTCTTCTTTAAAAATTGTTTAATGAGACTTAAGTGATGTACCTCATTTGCGAAATAGGTTAGGGATTGAGTTGCAGGAAGTTCATAAACGCAGGTCTGTAGTCCCTTACCCAAAGCCCCTGGGGCAGTTGTATTTTTGCGCTCCGAAATTTTCTATTTTAGAAAGGTAATATGGTGCATGTACCGCAGATTACGCAATACCTCCAGCTGGGTCTGGGGCAGCACCCTATAATCAAACACATTCATATTTCTGCATTGCAATGTATGAATATTCACACTGAGTGGGATGAATAGAGACTGGAAATAATCTCCTTGAAATTAGTTCAGGTCTGGTTTTGCTGCCACATGAGTTATGAAAAACCTTTCAGAGCTTTTTGTTTTCAGAGTTGCAGATGGGAGATTGTAGACCAGTATTTCTATACTCACTCAAACACTCCAGTTATTTTTGGGTGTCATAGTTTTAATTTTTATTTCAGTTGGGTCATTATATATTGCTGTAATCAAGCAAGCAAACTGTGACAAATATAACAAGAACCTTACTGGGAGACCCAATGTTTTGTTTTGTTTTTAATAAAAAGTCAACAAATATTTATTAATTAACAAATACGAGCCAAGCACTGTGCTAGGTGCCCAAGGGGTTGCTAGAGGAATAGAAGCATGTTCTTTACCCCTGTAGAATTTATAATGACTTTAAGGCATATGAGACTTTTTTTGTTTCTTCTCACACAAACACACACACACAGAATAACAGCATGGTGTGTGTATATCTATCTATCTATATATATATGCTAAACTGGGCATTCCAAAAAAATACATGCTTTAAGTTTGCAGTGGCAAAGAGGTTTAAAATCACCTGCCAAATCCTATTGATTGGCAGTGGCTGCTTCTGGTGCTATATTGAGGCTTCTGAGATAAGTCTGAGATTAGTTGCAAGAGCCTCCTTATTGATTATCAATGTATGCCATGGTGATAGGAGAGTGGAGTGACAACAGACATGCCACATGTTTGCCGTTCTTTGATATCTAAGTGGTCAAAGTCAGAGATTTTTCTTAAGAGGGATGTTTTGTTGCTGCTGATGTACAATTGTTGTTATTATGTTGTTGTTATTATCATTTTTTAATCATTCTGTGTCAATTTTAAAAAGTCCCAAGAGAGTTATTTTCAAAAGTTTAAGAGCATAATCATGGAATTACATGGTTATAACTTGATGATCCCTTAAATAAATATATTTTACTTTTTTTGGGCAGAATTCTGGTGTGGTAAGTTTACATGAGGATGGAACAGTAAAATTTGATGTAACAGATTTATAACCACATTGATTAGTAATTGAGAATCTCTTCAGTTTAACTTTAAAAAAAATTTTTTTTGTTTTAATGTGAGTTATAAAAACATAGTACAGCTAATTAAACGTGAACCTCTCCTCCAAGAAACAATAACCCATTTTGGGGCTGTCACATTAAGTATTACCTTTTTTTGTTTTCTTCTTTTTGTTTTTCTTTTTCTCTTGTTATTTCAAGCGCTGGTTTGCATTTGGTGTATTCAAATAGGAAGGCTTTATAATCTTGTTGCTAAGACTGTTTGGCTTTTGAGTCCACCCCCTCAAATGTTTAATTGGGATAAGCACAGAATGTTGGAAAAGACCTCATTCCAATGTGTTTCTTATGAAATATACATACATATACATGTGTATGTATGTATGGTGTGTGTGTATAAATGTGGCAAACATTCATTAATGACAAGGATGTAACACTCCACATGACTTTCCTCTGTCTCCCTTACCCCAAGCATTCTCATATGACCTAATCACAGAAAAACGTGTCAGATTTCTCCTAGCTCTGGAGTTTGACCTCTTCCCATAAGAATTGGGTTTTGACATATGCTCTCTCCATTTCTGACTATAATATCTTGAGATCTTCTTTGAGAGATTTTATTCTCTTGAAGTTTTATTCCCAGGTTTGGAAGGGAAAGGATTCTTTCAGACTTGTAAATTATTTCATATTTTCAAGGTCCATGGTAAATTGTGTGGCGATATAATTTTATATCATTAACAAATTCTGAGCCGAATATTTTTAAATGAATTCTGAAAAGTTCAAAGTTCCCTGCTGCTGTGTGAAAGGTTAGGCCATCACATTTAAAACAAGACAAAATGGAATAATAGAGGAGCCACAGGCATCTTTTATTTCTATATCTTTGGGAAACAGCAGCAGGGATCAAACAGTTTAGCTATGACAGTGCCCTCCTAACCTGCCGTGTACCTCTTTGGGCATGAGAATGGACAATCCAAGGGACCAAAAAATGTGCTCATCCAGACTCTTTTGAACATCAAACTGGGCAATCATACCTATACCCAGGGGAAACTGATTCATAGCTGGCCACAGAATGGCAATGCAGGCAACCAAATGAAACGGATTATAAAATTTGATTGGTATAACAAATCGAAGTTAAAATGTCCCCTAGTGCATTTAATACGGAACTGGGAAATTGTGATCAGAGAGTGTGGAATTATACATTATTTTTGCCAAAAAATAAAATATTGGTCTCAGATACAAAAGACTTTTAGAAGAACTAGAAAAATAGATTTTTTACCATGTATCAAAAAATAGACTTGATAATCAATATAATACAGGCTTATTTTGAAAGTATTAAGTATATAATACTCTCAAATTCATCCTAACTCAATTGGCAACTGGTAGATAATATATAAAGAAAGTAATAAACAACTATGTTATTTTAAAAATAGTGAAAAAAACCCATCTTAAATTCTTCCAGCTTTGAGTCTGTTTTGAACAGCATACAAAAATTACATCGAACGATTTTAAATTCACACAAATATAAGTAAAATGCCACTTCTATAAGATAAACAGAAGGATTATAATTGACTGTAGAGTCTAAAAAATAAATCAAGTAGAACAAAGATTGGGAGCTAAGTATTTAACGTGGTTTAAGCTATGTATGTGTGTGTTTTTCTTTTGCTGGATCCCTGTAGTATCTTACATGGCTCAGGAATCTCAAATGATACAATCTGAACAGAGGAATCTGTTAAAGCATATAGTATTAATTTTTTTTGTTATAGTGAGCCACCTATGGTTTTATTGAGTGTATTGACTGATACACATACATTTGATGATATCACGACCACAGTCTCACTATGTTTTGTGTGTCGGTATCAAATTAGAACATTCTTTATATCTCTTCATACCTCTGAATGTGTCAAAAGTCCATTAGTAGCTTCGTATGTGTATCAGCATCCGTGCAGTGCCTGTGGCAGCCGTGAGGATATATCTGCAACTCCTGGGAGTGCAACTGACCGAGGACCCCAGCTTTACTGCTCTGAAATCCACTTCTGAGTTTGCTCCAAGGCCATGCCTCCTACGTGGCTCAACCTATCACGGAACTTGGGTGGTGTACCAAGTCAGGGCAGTTCCTGGGACATTTGGATCTCCTTTGACTGCTGACTTTGCCATAAGGACTCCCCATGGCTTGCTGAACCTTCTTAGCAGGGCAGTCTAGGAAGCTTCTGTCCATCCCTTCTTCCCTCATGTTCAGACTGCATCATGGTCTAAGGGCTGTCCTTGCCTCTCCTAAAATCCCGTTTTGGCATCTGCTTCTCAGAAGACCCAGACTAACACAGTGCTTTAGTTTATTTTTATTCTTTTGGGATTTTAATTATTTGTCAACCTTATTTCAATCAGTTTCAACAGTCTGTAAGCAATGAGATGCTCAATAAATGTTTTAATGAATTCATGAATGAATGAACGGCTTTTTGAGCAGATTTATAGATCATGAAAGTTTTACTCATTCTCTGTCCTTAAAATGTTTGACACTTTTAAGATTGAGATTTTAATGATTTTCAAACTTGAATACTGTTTGTGACTTACCTGGGGTAGGGCCATAGCATTATATTTTGGTTATTGACTGACTATTCCATTATAACCAACACTTATTTGTGAAACACCTGTAATTACTATTGACTAAGAGAAGTGGGAGATAACAGAGATGTATAAACATAGCGTTTGTCCTCAAGATGCTTACTATCTCAGTTGACTGAAAACAAAATTTGTAAACAACTAACCCCTATTAGCAATTAGGCAGACTAATGATGTGTGAAATTTGAGACAAGAGCTTTTT
Source organism: Lontra canadensis (assembly GCF_010015895.1). Classification (NCBI taxonomy): domain Eukaryota; kingdom Metazoa; phylum Chordata; class Mammalia; order Carnivora; family Mustelidae; genus Lontra; species Lontra canadensis. The sequence continues at coordinate 12,931,539 of NW_022631044.1, read as the reverse complement.
TCACATATAGCCAAGAGCACTCACAGATGGATAATTCACTTGCATGCAGAGTCTATATGGCTAGGCTTTCTCAATAAAATGAAACTCTACTACCTGTTCACTTACTTTCCCAGGCTTGTGAATTCTAGTTAGCAATGTAGAATACTTGTGCCCTGATTAGAAAGTGCAACCCATCATTGTCTGTCTATTCTTGCTATTCAAAATATCGTCTGTACACTAGCAGTATTCACGACATTACCTTGGAGCTTGTTGCAAATGGAAAATCTCAGAGCTAAACCCAGAACTACTCAGTTTTAGAACTTTTGTCTTTAACAGGTGACTCACAAGCACATTAAAGTTTGAAAAGCAGAGCGTTGGAGTCTGATGCTTTGACTCTTGACCGTTATGTTTCTATGATGACACCTAGATTATGACAATACACGATTATCCAGGTATCTCACATTGAATTGCAAGAGTCCTAGCTAAGTGTGGGGTCACAGACCTGATGGACTTCTTCATTAACTCTTTAAAAATATAGCTACTTACTTTCTATCACCTGCATTGTTACAAGAAAATAGTTAAAGGTGGCTTATAAAATATATGTAATACAATACATTAAAGGTAATAATAATTAAGAAACCTAACTTAATAATAATATGTTGGAAATAAAGGTGAAGAGAAAATATGAATAAGAAGCAGAAGCCAAAGGAGAAGAAGGCACACAAAATCCATGCACAGACATCTAGTAGCTGTGTCTTCTTTTGCAGTAAAGAGATTGTTGAGGACAGTGCCCATTATGCTCGTCAATGCCACGTTTATGATATCCCCATGAGGCAGCTTTCTAAAATTCAGTGCCAGAAAAATCTTCTAACTTGAAGAACTGTTGTGCTCCTATTTTTATGATAATACAGCTTATATAAATTACCAATGTTTCTCTCTGTTCACCTCTTTTCCTGTTAGGAAGCACAGGGCCCAGTTTTTTGACAACTATTTTGACCTTCACAACTGAAATATTTCCTTTTCTCTCTGTGAATACTTAAAATGATTTAATCTTATTGTATGTATGTTCTATATTGTAACCCAGTTCAAATCACTTTTGGAAATGATTTCTTATAATGAGTAATGACTGTTATATCAACATATAATCAATCAACACATTTTGTTTCCATTCTGAGTGACATTGGAAAGGATGAATAGTGACCTTTTTGCACCACTAAGAAGAGTGGATTGCTCATTTCCTCTTAACCAAACTGATTCAGCTGGTTCCTGCCTTTGAGGGTCAATTCTAATAGGGAGTAAATGATTAAGGAATAGTAACATTGAAAGCTATACCTAAAGGAGAGACGGGAGTAACTTATGTAGTTGTGTACAGTGCCCCACTAGAATCTATGAATCAGCTTCCCTCGTGCCGATGTCATCCCACAGAAGTGAGATAGCTGAGTTTGTCATTTTCAGTGCAAATAGGGGCACATCCATCAGAAGATGAGAGTCCTACCAACTGCATCTTCTGCATAAAGATGTGTTTTTGTGGGTGGCTGTGACCATGGCCACAGGAAGATGGAGTTAGTCTACCTAGGGGTGTGTTTTCACCATGCGCTGGTACAGTTCCACTCACGTTGGTGCTTCAGCACTGCTATTCAAGTTCCAGCCACTTAAGCCTTTGGGTCTTGATTATATAGAGATATCTGAGTGACATTACATTGTAATTCTTTCCCGCATTTACTCTTTGGATGAATTGTGATAGATTTTGATGTATGGAGAGGGGTTGAGAGGTGTGAAAGCGTGAACCTTGGGTAAAAAAGCACAGCAGTGAAGGAGGTTGTGTTGGAAGACAGGAGAAGGAGAAACTATAATTTTCTCATTGATCCTTTCTGCTTTTCTTGATCAGGAAGGTTTGGTAGGTTTTTCTTATTTATCTATTATTCATTCATAGGTTTGTGAACTGGTTGTTGGGGTGGGCAGGGTATTTTCCAGAAAGAATCCCAACAGCCTCAGTATAAACCAACTTGCTGTGTATCCATGTATCTTCTGGTTCAGTTCTGTGAGTTAATTAGGTTCTGGGCATCAGCCTTAATTCTAGACTTTCTTGCTTGTAGCCAATTGTGTTAAACATTAATGTAATTGAAACTTTATCTTTTAAAAACCAGTGAATAATTCAGTTTTGTTTTCCAAAGTATTTGCCCTGAAGAATGTTAATTTCAAAATACAACATGTATCAAAACTTTAAGAGTTTATGGTCATAGAAGTTATCTGTGAAAGGGATGTGTAGCCTTTTTCTGTATAATTTTTAAGTGAATAATTATTACTACGTATATAATAAACACTGAGCAATTTGGCTTTAGTTTTTTCAACTATTACATTGTAATCAACTTTATTAATTATAGAATTTTAGTTAAATTTGGCAACATCTTACTAAACTTCCAGACTTAACATTGTTTATGCATGTTTTATGGCATTCAAGTTTCTTAAACGTTATAGGTAAGTGTAGGCCAAACCTATGTAGAAGTCTTGCCTCTATTCTTTCTACCACTGAATAGCATATTTTACAACGGATAATTGTCAGCCTGTAATTTTTTTACCTTCTTATACCTTGAACATTTTACAGTTTGCATTATTTTTTATAGTATTTACACCCTACCCTGTCACTGGATTTTTTTGAATAGTGAAATGAGGTAAGATGATCTTTATTTAGTTATGTCTTATTGGACCAGAGGTTCTGAAGCCGGGTTGTACAATAAAAATACTTGGGGAGCTTTTAAAAATCTGGCTGTCCATGCTGTACCCAGATTAATTAAGTTAGCATCTTTGGACCCAGGAATCAGAATTCTTAAAAATCTCCAGCTGATTGCAACATGCAGCCAGGTTTAGAACCACTGGATAGGGCAGAAAAGCATATCTGCTCTGAGTCACTCCTGATGGCCTCAAAATTGATTTCGAAAAAGATTCTGTGCCTGGGGCTTCATACCCATTTGGTGTATTCCTGTCCTGCTTCCTAAATCAATTTCAAGCCAGTAATAGCTTGAGCCAGTATAAAAGACAGTGGAAGTATTTTGTAGCAAGTTTTACTTAACAAAGTCATTGACTTACTACAATATAAGGAATTCCAAACTTTGAGTCTTTTCATAGGCATAACTGATTGCAACTGAAGTTCATTATAGTGCTCCAACTGTGAAATACCGAAGTACGCATTCCACTGAATTAACATTGAACACTCAAATTAGGTCTACCATTCAAAAATTATGTATGTGAACCCACAGGGCAGGCATATATACAGATATAAAATATACATATATACATATGTGGGAATCTTTCCTTGAGCCCAGAAGAATTGGTTAGTCTAGGCTGGTGCCAGGAGCCTTCAAATTGGAGGCAGGAGCCTGAACTTTCTCTTCTTCTGTGTCTGCTTCTGCCTGAAAATTCTGTCATCTTTATTATGTAGACAGTTAAAAATGTAAAATCAGGTGAGATTGATTTCTCTTCTCTCCACCGCCCACATTTTTTTTTTTTAAGTGCAGAATCTCTGGATAAATATCCTTAAGTAAGAAAGTTTAAGTGCCTACTCTGACAGTTACAAATAATTTTATACAATAGACAAATTGTGCTGATAGTCTGTATTTCTTTAAAAAAAAAAAAAAAGGAGAGAGGGAGAGAAAGTCTGGCCTGGAGACTAGAGTAAATCACAAAAGTGATCTCAAGTGAACAGAGATAGATTTCTGGAATACGGTGTGCAATGAAACCACTGACCTCTTATACACGGGTTCATGTCTTTTTCTACAGAAACAGATGGGTAATAGCATAATGCCGAAATCATGCTCTACATAATATGGACCTAGTGATTGCAGACCTGATTGCTTGCCATATGGTTGCTGAAGGGTTGAAGAGAAAATGGGATGATATGCAAACCCTTAAAAGCAACATTTTTATTGAATGGCCATTACATTAAAATCCAAACTCTGCAAATGAAGGCAAGAACTGTGGTGAATAATGATGAAATAACAAAGCAATAAAAACAGCAGCAGCATTGTATGTATTTTGTTTTCGATATGCAAACTAAGGGCAGACCTATTTTTGTCACTTTGCCTAGCATTATTATAAGCATTAGGGGGTAAGGTGGTGGGACATAAATGCCTTTAGGGCAGAAATACTGTATGTGTGGAGCATTGCTGCATTCACTAGGTCAGAGAGAGAAGAAAATAATCACTTGTCCCAGAGGAAGTGAATTTGACTCAGAAGCTACCTGCAGTATGTGACTAACCTCTGTGAAGTTCAGTATATCAGCAAGAAGCTAGTAGTAAAATCCTGTTTTAGAGTCTAGTGTGATAATGCAGAATGAAGAAGCTTGTTTACTTTTTGCCTTTGAATTTCCTCATGCAGATTTTGCTGCTGCCTCACTGTTGGCAAACAGGTGTATGGGATAAGGTGGATGCCATTTCCCAGAGCGTATTGCAGTTTAGTTGAGCAGCTGCGATCTGTTTTGCTCAGAGTTTTGTTTTCAGTGTGTTGCCGGGAACAGATAGGTTTTTTTTTTTTTCTTTAAAGAAATTTATTTTATTAGCTTGCTTGAAATTTGCATATACTTCATTTCCTGTCTTTTTAATGAATGTCTTTCAATCGTGGAAAAATCATAAGAGTTTGTGTTCTCAGAAATGGAACTCAAATACATCAAACTAAACCTACGAGAGTGTGTGGAAGGTAATAAGCTGAGAGGTAAAATCTCAGTACTTCTTTGAGAAGGATTTATTTTAGCATATACGAGCTACTGATCAGGACCAAACATTCAAACAGTGTATATTATTATGCTCACTAATCTATGTGGATTTGGGGAATTTATATTCTGAGTGCCTACCTGTGAAGGGTCACTCTTCAAGAAAGTGTTTTTGTTTGTTGGTTGTTTTTTTTTAAATGCCCACAAATGGCATCTTACTATGAATTACCATCCTTATTAACTTCTGTAGAATTTTTTTAATCCCTAAGGGTTCAGCTGTATGATTACTGAGTAATTTGAACAGTTTGCTGTTATTTTCCACATACTTTATTTCTTCTGAACAAGTGCACTGCCATAATCAATATTTCCAGAAGCAGAAAAGCCTGAGAGAGTTTTTAAGTTCAAGTTGAAAAGGGTTTTGGACTTCTTAGAAACACTGGACTTGTCTACTGTTTATAAAAAGTTTATTTGGAGGGAGAGGTTGATGTTGGCTAATATGAGGATGGAGAATATTCTGTACCTTGATTTTTGTCCCTAATTGTAAGGATGATGAAGAATTATTTTGTTAAGTTGAAACTGTTATGTCTACTCTCAAGCTAAGTTACTGATGGTTCAGTTCAGGGATTCTCAAACTGGAAGGCCCATTAACGCATTGATCACCTCACCCCAACTCCAGAGTTTCTAATTCATGGATCTCTGGGTGGTTGGGGGGTAGGTTATAATTTGCATTTTTAACAATTTCTCAGTTGGTGTTGATGCTGCTGATCCCTGGTACTACCTTTGAGAACTACTGGTATATCACATTTAGCTTTGGTATGTAATACTTATCATTATTCCCATTTTATTGCTTGTAAATTAAGATCCACTTGCTTACCAGCGTAAATTTGAGAACTACTGGTTCTGTTTTTAGTGCCTAGTGGTCAGGCAGAGACCTTAGAACCATCACATATCATTTATTTGAGCAAGGGAAGAGTTTTGTGAGCCTTCGATCTATTTGATGTTTTAAAAATAATGGCGTGTACACCTAAGGCAGGTAATGGAGCCACAGTGAGCAAGAATAAGACAGCTTTGACTAAAGTGGGAATGGAGGTACAGGTGGAACCATCTTAGCCATGATGAGAGAATTTTCCATGTTCTGTCACTACTAGAAAAGCCATCAGTCAGGTCTGCATCCTATGACAATAGGCACCACTTTGGTTTAGTTAGCTAGGCCTTGTGCACCTTCGAAATCCCATTTGCTTTTGCTAGAAGAATAAGAATTTCTGTAGCACTGCTCACAGAACTCCCATCCACTTAAAGGAATCCTGGAATTGTTAGCATTTCATCAGCCTCATTGCTTTTATTACTTTCTGTGGCCTAGAGACATATGACAAGGGTAGTATAGTATTTAAGACATTTTATGTATGGTAAAAGAGTTTTTTTTTTTCCCACCAATGAAGAGGAGCATTTTCTTCCTGCCTAGAAAGCTGATTTTTATACAGCTTCACTAGTGACATATCTCTTGTGTGGCAGAAATAAGTTTTGCATAACTTTTAGGAGCCCAGGCTGACCTATTTAACAGATACCCAGTGCTACATAATGTATTTAGGTCAAGCATTGTGTTTGAGCTCCTCATCACTCTTGTACTCATCTTGCATTCCGTGAAAACCTCAGGTATATCACAGATACAAATATAGGCCAAGGGATGTTGCCTGATATCAAAATGTAATAAATCTCTATATAACATAATTATCATGTCATCCACTCCTACCACTAGAGTTAAAAAGGCATCTGTTTAATGAAATACCTGCCCTGCTGATTTTACTTTAAGGCATTCACCGTGCTGCTATTAACACCGTGCTATAACTGGGATCCTAAAAAACATCAGTGAAGTGAGATTACATTTGAACGTTGTTAATATTTGAAATACTTTTCCTTAAAAATTAAAAGAAAATGGTGGTCTGATATCATATTTTTGTAACTTTTTACTTGAGAAGTTTAACAATTAAGTTTTGACACATGTCTCTCAGGGTTGGATTTTTTCCTAGCAGAAATTTCTCAGGTAAAGGTTGAAGCCTGAATACGGGCAGTGTCATTATCCTAATATGTTGGGAGATGAATCCATCCATCTTATAACAATACCTCATTGCCTCGAAGGATCTTAAATTGTATGAAAGTAAATGTGAACTTGAAATGAGATGTTGAAAAAATGCAATTTAAAAATAATTCTAAGCTAGCTTTTAACATATATTTATCAAATACATTTGTTCCCCATATCTAATTGGAGAACATTCATTTTTTTTCAAGAACTGGTGCTAATAATATTCTTTTATTTTTATACTCATGTTTTACTTCCTCTCCTCTAAGATATCAAAATGCGTTCCTGGAGCTTCAGGTAAACTGATATCTGAAAGGGATAAGAAAGAAAATTTCTAACTTAATTCTTTAGCTTTGGTATGTAATACTTATCATTATTCCCATTTTATTGCTTGTAAATTAAGATCCACTTGCTTACCAGCGTAAATCCATTGTACAGCATAAGTTAGAAATGTAGTTCTACATTGGCTGCAGTACTCAGGCTGTAAAATCAGTGGGTCTCAACCCTGGCTGCACATTAGAGTTACCTGGGGAGCTTTTGAGGGGAAATAAATAAATAAATCAGTGCCTGGGCCCCACCCTAGCCCATTAAGTCAGCGTCTCTGGGGATAGGGCCTGGGCAAGGATTTTTTTAAAAAAAGCTCTCCAGGTAATTCTAATTGTGCAGCCAGGTTAAGAACCACTATTTAAAATGAAACAACATACAAGTTCATCCTCAGTCTTACAGGAATCACTTTTTCAGCGTCCACATTTTTAGTCACAGATTGCTACTCTTACACAAATGAAAATTAATTATATACATGGAGGGAAGGAGAATCTATGGTATGAAATTCAATTTTGTAACCTACTTACACTGAGAATGAGGCACTTGACTGAGGCTTGAGAACAGAAGCTCTGACCAAGTTGAATATGAAAACGATGGCTGCCCTGCATGTCTTCTCCCTGCCTTTGATTTAGAGCAAGAACTGGTGAAGACAGGGCGTTGAATGTGTAAAGCCTGAGGAGTTGCTCACCCACTCTCTCCACTCATCATCATCTTTAAAATGGTGATAGGAATAGGGTGGTTATGAGAGTAAAGAACTTAGATTCATGTATTGAAGGCATGAAAGAAGTGTTTTAAGAATTAAGGATCACAGTTTCTGCTTTGGGCCAAATGACAAAGCAGTAAATTTGTCTCTCATTACTTTTGTTTCTATCTACCAAAGGGATAGATTAAAATGGATCATCAGTAGGTATATTATGCATCTTAAAACCAAATGTAAGTGACCTTTAAATGAGCTGTTATTTGAATTGCTTGTGTGTTCTTTGCAGATACTTAAAAAATAAATTCCTCCTCTTCACTTTTCCCTTCCTATTACTATTTTTTCCTAGATGAATGTGATGTTCATCTTTATTATATCTTCAGCTTTCTTATATTGCTGTAATCGTGAGACAAGACCTTTCTTGGGCTAGGGCGCATATCTAGAAGTGTAACCTTGTGAATAGTGGCCATGGTAGAGTGGATGAGGAATTCGATGCAAAAGGTGTGGTTAGTGCACTTCCGGGTTCCATCCAGTGCTATTGCTCATCTTTGGCTTTATAAATGCTGACATTTGTTTTTGTCCATCTTTCTGAAAGTAAATACATACTTACTCTGTATTTTTTCTTTACTATGATTTTTTTTGTTTAATTATTTGAAAACATCATTTATCAACCCTAACCATTAGCAATTTTTCACTTGTACATTTTATGTAACTGGTAATTTATCATCTTTTATTTTTAAAGTACTAGTAAATTTACTGGCATTTTGAAAATAAAAGAAATATAGCAAATTTTATCGACCTTATTAAATTGTTAGTTTCATATAGGTGCATATGTATGAACTTCAGCTTTTACATGGTCTGTTTCTAATGTCCTAGTCTAAAGGCCACCACTGGATTAGTAGATTTATTATTTTTAAACAAATGTGTTAAGATGGCATATAAAATTTTTTTCTTTAAAGAAAAAAACTTAATTCTCTTTGTAATCATGACAAGATTTTTGCAAATATGGAGGATTTTTAATCATTTAATTTAGATATTTTGTAATTATGCTCTTTTTTACTCCATAATCTTAAAATTTGGAGAAGAGCTACATTTAAGTGAAATAGGCAGTATACTTTTTGACTCAGGCTCATTCAAAAGCATGACCCCAGTCTGAGAATCTATATATTAATTTAGGTGCATTAAACATTCCACCCTCAAAGGAAAACAAAAAAAGACCAAACTGCCCTTAGAGGAGAAAATCATGCCACATGGTGTGCCTTCCTTCTCATCCTTTTTTCCCATTCCCAAGGCTACCTCTATGAGTCTTCCATTTTGATTAACAGCCTTTCTTAGGAAGTGGGAGGCAGAGACTAAGATGCTAAACTCTCTCTGAAGTGTGTGCTAAATGATTCACAACAGTGTGAATGAATCAATTTCTGCAAGCATTCCCAACCTTTTAAATATGTAGTCTGCCAAATCTTTGTTGGATTACATTCAATAAAGAAAAAAAAAAAGCACCTTTCTCCACACAACCCACAGTATGCTAGCCCTTTGAATTTCAGCTTCATTATACTTGCCCCAGAGATAGTGTTTTGGGAAAGAATTTACTATTAATTTGTCTTTACATTTAAATGTGTTTAAGTTTGCCTCTTTCATTTTCATCATTGCCATTACTATTGGGGTTCATTTTAGTGGACCTTAATGTTTATTTTAAGAAACTGCCAGAAATAAGAGGAACTGTGTATCCCTGTTGTTGCACAATTATGTGTCCTACATAATGCTGAAGAGGGATTACCTTATCCCAAAGGAAAGTGAAATATGTTTTTCTGAGTATTTCTTTTTGAGGGAAAACAAGTCAGCAACAAACGTGTTGTTTACACTTAGCTAATTGTGCATTTAGGCAAAAGTTACTCAATTTTTAAATGCATCACTGTAAATAATTAGAGTCCATTCTCAAAACTGATCTGAGAACTAAGTTTAATCTCCAAACAGTATGATATAATTTAAGGACCAATATTTATTTAGGGGAAGTTGGTAGCTGTATTTCAAGGGCAATATCAATGTTCAGGGGTTGTCTTTTATTCTGTTGACTGGGGATGTTCTCCCTCCATGTGGGAATACATTTCAAGATACCTGTCGTTGTTTAAAGCAAGGAATTTTGTGACTTAGGAGCAGTCAAACATACAGTACCTAAAACTATACCCTTCCAATCTCAAATTCATTATCTCCATTCCCCATTCCCCTACCAAAACAATTCAGTTTCCCTTTTTAGATTCTGTGTCTCCTTTAGTGGAATCACCATAACACACTCATCTAGCCTAGAGAAGAAGGGAGATTATGAACTACACATAAGGTTCAAAGACTAGTATGGGATCACTATAGGAGTGGCTTTTAAGGTCTGTTCTGCAGGCATCTGTACCAGAATGACACACAGTGCCTACTAAACAGAGATATCTGCCCAGTCCTCAGATCTACTGAATCCAAGATGGTGAAAGTGTGGCACAGTGTGAATCTGTATTTTCACAGGCTTCCCAGGTTAAGCTTGCTCAAGTTTGAGAACACTATTGTTGAGTTTTAGCATTCTCTTTGACATCTCTATTAATTTTTACAAATAATCATCTGATCCCACTGCACAGATAGGACATTCGTTCTGGGTGTACATTTGTTACCAGACTCCATGATAGGAAAAAAAGATTGGCTATCAGGTAGTTATCAATATAGGAAAAGAGGGAGAAAGGTTGAATATTAGATCCCAGTTGTTTTAAAGAAATCTCTCATGAAAACTGAAGGATTTTCATTAAGGAGAAAAGAAAATTCAAGCTATATTAGCTCATGAAGTTTTGTGGTTTAGGCACGACATGTTCATATTCTCCCCTAGGTCATTCCTGTCCCTCTCTTTCCTCTCTCCCTCCCCCTCTGTGCTTCCCTCCCTCATTATAGAACTGTTGTGAGGTATTCTAGAATTTATGCTCTGAAAGTTCATTTCTTTTTGTGGCAAATAATCATCCTAAATAGCACCAGGGTGGGTTTTTTTGCTTTTGTTTTTGTTTTTGTTTTCATTTAGAGGAGAATAGGAAAGTTCCCCTAGACACAAATAATATTTAATATCCCTAAATGGTGTAATGGAGAGTATCAATGCATCGTATAAGAATACAAGGTACTGTGATATTTATGTTGGATGTAAGAGAAATCTGATTATTATATTTAAAGAAAAAAAATTAAAATTTTTTTGTTTCCTAGTATTATAAAATATTACTTTTTCTTTTTTGATTCCACAGTTTGGAGAGATTTTTTAGCGTACTTTTTGTAGACAGCTGGAATGTTTCCCATTTTGTGAGAAATGGAAGTTAATGATTTACTGAGCTGTGCAATACACAGTTGGGATTTGGACAGGGAAAACCAAAGTTTCTAGTGGGTTACTATCATAAAATAATATTCCCCCCCCCAAATCCACTCAAAGTGGAGGCTTCATTGTATCTCTCATGCAGACTAGAGTGGTTGAGTTATAAACTTTTCCCCAGCAACACCATCAAATTTCATTCTTTGAGCAATTAAAAAAGACAAGGAGCCCAGAAAAGTAAAAACACATCTAGATGGCCTTCATGTTTGCCCTGGTTGCTTTTCCTGTGCACTGGTTATTTTCTGGGTAAATAAAGCTGCTGTCACTCTCCTGTTAACATCGTGTGAGTCTTTCTTCCCCCCCAAGAGAGAGGAAGATAGTTCGGGCTTTCACTACCTCCTCTCTGGTCAGGTTCCCTAGCAGCAGAGTCTGAGACAACGATGAATTGCGGGGAGGAACAGGAGTGAGAAAGTAGGGTAGGGCATGTGGTATAAGCTAGAGTCTAGTTTCAGTTTGCCTGCAAAGTTGATGCCCCTTAAGCTGAAGGAGCTGGCTTTTGTATCTCCCATTTCGGGCAGTCCTTGTATGGGTTGATAGTCAAGGGTCTTTTAACCTCTCCGGTAAAGTGGATCCTCAAGGCTGGGAACAATTCTGTAGGGAAGGGGACAGCCAAGGGCTTTAGCAGCAAACACTACCAGCAGCTGGGGGATGGCTGCCCTCTGGTAAAGGAGTCTGAGTGGAGAATCAACAGCATTCACTTTTTGTCTTTTCTCTTATCTTGTCAGTTCATACTTCATTCTGCATTCATCATGCCATCATTCTGTTCAGAAACTACCAAAGTCTCCTCACTGTCTAGAGAACACATTCCCAATTTTCTGTTGCTCTCAACTTTTTTATTTCCAATCTTTCACTCATTGTTCCTATTGCTCTCTGTAGGCAAGCAAACCACCTTTGTCCTGCACATGTTTCACAAATCTCTTCCATTCCCCTCTGCCTGACATGCTTCTTTGATCATTCCTTCATCTCAGATGTGTTCTTCCTCATGCCTTGAACTTAGAGTCAACAGAACTATGATTGAGTTCCCATTTGAATGCATGTTTGCTTGGGTAAATTATTAACTTCTTTGAGTGTCAGTTTCTTCACCTCTATGAGGGGCTGTTTAGCTCTTAGCTCAAATGAAATATGCATTTTAAAGCTTTATAAAATTCTCTCCCTGGTACTCACTTATAAAGGGGGCCTGCCCACAAAGACACTGTGCTGCCTTTATTCTATGAACCTTCTTGTATTTATTTTATCAGCTGTGTGGTTATTTATCATAACTACACTTGAATTATGAGGCAGCATTACCTTTGGGCACACCATCTTCTTAACTAGACTGTAAGCTTCACAAAGGCAGGCACCAGTGCCTAAATATCTTCCATAATGGCTAATATTGGTGGTCTTCCATGGACGTTTGTAAATTAACATACCTATTCATGATACCTCGTACCTGTAGAAGGAAAGAGAGTTTCAAACCTGGATGATGACAATTAAAAAAATCCAGGTAAGTTTAGGTTTATGGTTAAAGCAGAAACTTAGAAGCTGGTGGTGATAAATAATTTAAGGTACAGTGATCCAAAACTCCCTGGAAAAGGGAACTTTTTATGGAAACAAGGGACCTTTAATCCAAATATATGTAAGAAATTAATGGTTGTAGTAACCAGTACGTTAGCCAAGAGGTTCCAAAAGTTATCTCCCAATTATTTGCTTTCTCTGAATTTATAAAGTTACAGCTAAGTAAAATATACCTTTTAAAACATTTTCAATTTCCTTAGAAACTTTGAGTATTATATACTCTTCTGTCAAGAATTGAATATTTAATTAGCATATCTGATTAGAACTATGTGTCAAAATGATTAGAGTCAGTAGGTTAATTATAAAAGGCAATGTTATTAAGAATTAGTATTTGTTATGTTCTTAGTGGCCGGAGTTTATTTTTCAAGCGTATTCCATCATGCCCCAAGGGTATTTATAGACCAAACTTCTTAGCAAGTCTGGCTTTCCTGATTTCACTCCATGCACTCGTCTTGTGCAAGTGGCTGTTGAACACCAGCCAAGATGATTCACTTTTTATCATAAGATGGAGCTTCTTTCAGGATGGTTCTATCTTGAGATATCTGTTTTCTGCTACTGGTTAAATACCAGTGACATATAAGGTAGTAAGCATTCATTGAATGCTTTAAAATAAGTAGTTTGGGACCGTTTAAAAATCAGAAAGTTGGAATCATGATGAAAAAGTAAAGGTGTATCGTATCACTCCTTTACCTCCCACCTTAAAACTCTAAATACAGATACGAGGGAGAAAAAGAAATTGTGAAAGACCAAGAGGAATGTCCAGTTAGCTTGACTACTTCTATGATAGTTGTAATTTCTCTCTTTTTAAAACAGTCCATGGCTTATATGTGCTTCTCAGCTGAAACTTAGAAGATGAGAAAAGATAGGATATTTGGAATGTCATATACAGGGGAGCATTTCTGTCAAGCATATTATTGAAGCTGGAAAAAAAATGAAATTGAAACAAAGAACACCTGCTACTTTAACTCATTAAAAAAAAAACCCATAATGTTCTTTACTTGCTGACTGGAAATACTGTATTTTCAAGAAAAAAAAGTGCTAATCTAAATGGGAGAAAATGTAATAATTCACTATGCAATGATAGGAAATCAGAAATATTTTAAATTGGGTATTTTACTGTGTGGAGGGGTAGGTGTATTTTGTATAGAAATGGTTTTGCCCATCAGGTGGTGAATATTTCAGACAAATTGTAGTAAAGAGAATAAAATCGGCTTGTCACTAAAGATTTTTTTTTTTATTGACATCTTTAGCTTGTCTTCATGCCAGTAATTAAATTGCTAATTATGTGTTTCTGTTACTGTGGTCATGCTTTTATTACATAATTGCTTCAAGTTTTGCTCAAATCACTAACAATATTTATTTAACCTTTTTGTGCATTAGATAAATTTTAATATAAAAAAGCTTTGGAACGAGTTCATTGACTCTGTTTTGATTAGCAAAATCAAAGGAATTCTAACCTTTCTTATAGTTACATGGGTTGGGTCATATTTTCAATGAGATTGCTGATAATTATTAATTCAAGCAATAGCAATCATTGAAAGACCAATTGGAATAGAAGAGAAAAAATACAAAGAAAACTTTTCAAAAACCTAGTGTCCATTCTAGGAAAATAAAATAATCTTCTTTAAGTAATTGGAAATATAAAATTAATAATTTGATCCTTAAGCTGTGCCCATATTTAAAAAAAAATAATTTGGTTAAATTGTGGGTAATTTGGTTACCAAGCTTCCTGTCCCCTTTTGAATGTAGGCATAATTTTTGTCAGTGTTTCAATGTATTCATGATTTTTTCTCATTTGTTTATTTTATGCAAACTGTAAGAGACATTTTTCTCAGTGAAGATTGCCTCTTTATTTTATTTTGAAATATTTGTATATTTGTTTCATTAAATGAGATAATGCTTTTTCTTATTAACATAATTTCCAGTACATTAAACATATTTCTCCACAGACAGAAGAGAGGAATCAAATTAAATGACAGCTAAATCACTTGCAGCAATTTCAACTGTTAAAAGAAATAAGTGTCTCTGTTTTCTTTGTGATCACAAGATGTGCTGTAAAGGGAAATGAAATACTAAAGAAAGAAGGGAAAACATAAAGAAATAATGACTGACTTATTGCAGTAATACCATGGAGAGAAGAAAAATTCACTACAAATAAAAGGAAAAGTAATATAGTGGATTTGAAAGTTACCAAAATTCATTTCTTATTGATGAGTTCAGTGGAAGCCTAATACTAAGTAAACTGATGAAAAAAAATCAATGCAATAAACTATGAATGATGAAAGTTGAAATAAATACTTTGCATATAAAGGACCATTATTCTAAATGTCTTTAATTTTTTAATAATTCATGTCTTTATGTTTATGAAAAAGGAGGAATTATTACTTGGTGGACTCGAAATGCATGTAAAAAGCATCTACTAGAAGCCCGTATTTTGTAATAAGTCCAATGATATTGACGACCTTATGATTTTTAGTATCATATTCTGACTTTGACAAAAATGCATTAGGGGAGGTGAACCTTACTTTTAAAAATGGTGCTGACACATTGTACTGGATGCATTTATACAGCATACCTACTTTGTCAAGGATAAACTGGTTTCCAAAAAGACAAAAAATTTTTGGACCATAGGAAGAATGCAACTCAGAATATGTATGTATGTATGTATATTGTATATGCTGATGAATATTCTGGGGGACAGCAGTGGCAATTTTGACAAAATTCAACATTTCCACACACACACATATGCATATATATATATGAGTGTGTGTATTTTTTTTTTATTTTGGTAAAGTTGTTAATGTGTCCAAATAGAGCATACAGGCTACCTGGTTCTGTGTATTTGTAGGTGGGCTTATGCACTCATTTTCTCTCTTCACACATCATTAACAACAACAACAACAACAACAACAACAACAACTAGTTAATTTAATCAACTCAGCCAGAAGCAGTCAATTCACTATGGGAAAAAAAAATCACTTGAGCCACTTTTACTGAATTGATTCTTAACTGCATTAACCTAAGATATCTGATCTTGAGACCCTCACAAACTTTTGTCTCTCTACCTCTCCTGCCTCCAGTCAGTTTGTACTCTAACCCTTCATCCTTTCTCTTTCCCTTTTGCCCTGCTCTCTCCTCCCCCTTCCTTTGGGTTCTTTTCCCCTTTCCTCCAACATGTTAAGAAGCCTTTTCCATCTGCTCCCTCTTCCCATTCTCCCTCTTCTCTCCCACTCCATCACACACACACAGCTCCCACTGCCCCACTGGGAAAAAAAAAAAAAATTCTAAAGTCGGTGTTTCTTTTTTTGAATTACAGAGATTTGAAACTATTGCTTTGCTGAAAACATCTGGCTGCCAGTCTAGAATGTGACTGTTAAGGTAATAACTGTAGTTTTTCCACTTTAGAGACCCTTCATCTCAAAGGTTCTTGGATCCCCACTCAGTGTAAGCTTTAAGACCATATCTGGGATTGTTTTCTTCTTAGTATGGTACCTTTGTGAGTATGTTGTGTGTGAGCTGCAAGGTGCACATTTTTCTGAGGGGTGGGGGAGGGCTGACGTGCAAGGGAGGGGAAAGAGGCAATGTTAATGTTCGGGAGTGCTTTTGTGTGCCCACTTTGGAAATACTTCCCCTTATCTTTCATTCAGAATGCAGGGGATAAGGCAAAAGTGCAGGCCACAACCGAGAGATTTTGAATTATGCATTAAGCTGATAATGCCCCAGAATGCAAGCTTATGTCAATAAATAACTAGGCTGGTAGGAGGAAGGAGGTCACTTTACTTGTGTGAAGGGCACCACATAGGGAGAGAATAGAGGAAGCCTAGGTGAAGGGTGAAAAGGAGTTCACATACTTTAGCTTGCTGTGATGAAGAAGTAAGAAGAGTAAGTTAATATTGAAATTATTGCCTAATGCTTATTTGCTTTTAAATTGATTTAGCCAAGATAACAAGACTCTCCAGTGTGGACCCTATGTGCCCAGGTTTGCATTCACGGCAGGGTTAGCCCTTCTGTGGAACCTTATGTAAAGAAATTCTGTCTAGGCGAGAAATTAATTTGAATCCTTTAATGGGACCTATAAACTCTTTAAAAAAGCAAGATTTTTTCATGATGAAGTTTGGCAAAATACATAATAGGACACTCAGGGTTTTGTTTCACTGGGTGTCCTTCCCTTATTAATATGTAGTAGAAAAGCAGTAGAAGGTAGGCTAGTGGAAGGAACAGAAAGATTAAAAGAATGCTATGAATTATCACCGTGGCCCATGATACTGCACTACCCAATGCTGATGAAAACCGATTCTTTAATCTTTGCATTGCTTCTCCTCCCTTAGTAAAATGCATCAATGAATGTGACCATTTTCTATGTGAGAAATTAATCGTGGTGGAGGTACATACACACACACACACACACACACATACACACACACACACAAGATTTTAAAAAATATTTAGTTGTGTCTCCCAAGAAAATGGAAAATGTCCGGAGTGGAAACCTTAGCCGATAAACAACTGAACCTCTGCTTTTCTCTCACCAAAAAAGGAGAAGAAATTACACATACATCTCATCATTTTTCTACTTTTAGACAGCAACTTGAAGTCCCTGATTGTGCAATCAGAAGCTTGTGCTTAAACTCTCTGAAGGGGTAAATGCGTTTTTCAGGTCAATTCTATATGCACACACATGTATATATACACCAACAAATTAAAAATGGATCTGGGAAAACATCCTTCTCCTCAGAGATTCATATCAAGCAGTGTTTAAATTAAATAATTTGTGGAGTGTGGGGAATAAAGCCTTTGTAGCAGTATCTGGAGGTTATCTTCCCTTGGGAAATTCCTGCCATTTAGTCCAATCTGGTGCATGCCAGTGAGATACACATTCATGTATACACATGTTAGTAGATAGATTTTATTTTGCATCTAAATTTTATTTATTTCTTTGGGTTTTCTGCCATTTTGGGGTTCATGTCGCCCCCCAATAAAAGAGGTGAACCTCTTGTAAAGGGCTTAGGTCATTAAGATCCGAACAAAAGAAAGGTTGTTAGTGAGCAGAAATGAGGGAATGCTTACTTCTCCTGGCATAAAGCCAGTTATCCCACAGTTCCTGGGGGAGCATGACTGTGATCGGGAGTACATTTCAGCTCAATTCAGGGTTTGATTTTGCTTCCAGCCCATTGACTGATGGCAAAGAGGAGACATGGCTGTGATGAGGTAATGTGAGTGGGTAAACCACACGTAGCAGAAATTAGTTGATTCTTGCTACTTGTCCTACTGAACCAATATGTAATCCGAACTGGATGTTAGTAGCTCATGCCATGTTTCTATTGCACTCATTTCTCTGTAGTCAATGTATTCATATGTAATCAGCACACCTGTCCTGTGCAGTACACAGGCCAATCACAACAGGGATGGTGAATGAAATGTTTAGAGGAAGAGGGAGAGCCACAGAGGGAGAAGGTACCTGACTATTTATATATAGGGAATTTCAAAAGTCCTGGTTAGAGGTATTTTTAAGAGCAAATAGTTAACTTTCCTCAGGGCTAATATTATCTTTGTACCCTTTAGACTCCCACTTTAATCCTGTAAAAAAATTCTTGCAACTTAATAGTAGCCTGTATAGAAACCATGATTTAGGGAAAAATTCCTGGTGACTCCTGCATTCTGGATACCCCCCCCCCACCTGTTCTCACCCTGTTTGTTTGACAAAAATACTGGTGTATTATTTTTCTAGGACTGCCATAACAAAATGCCACACCAGATAGCTTAAGTAACAGAGACTTATTTTCTCACAATTTTAGAGGCTGGAAGTCTGATTTTCAGGTTGGTCAGCAGGGTTGATTTCTTCTGAGGCCTCTCTCCTTGGGTTGCAAAATGTCCGTCTTCTCCCTGTGTCCTCACACAGTTGTCCCTCTGCCTGTGCCTGTGTCTGGTGTCTCTTTGTGTCCAAATTTCCTCTTCCTGTAAGGACACCAGTCATATTGGATTAGGGCTAACCCTAAAGTCCTGGTTTTAACTTAATAATTTCTTTAAAGACATTATCTCCAAATATGATTACATTCTGAGAGGGTTAGGGCTTTCACATAGGAACTTGGGAGCACACAGTTCATCCTCTAACAACTAGGCTTCCAAAATATTTGGTAGAATGATATTTTTCCATTCATTTCCACTATCTAACTTAGAGATTCATTCCCGTAAGCTTCATTCTCTTTTGCATGTTTATTTAGAATTGACTGAAGGCAATTTATTACAATTAATATAGGTGGTTGTGTTTTGTTGTTTTAAGAAGTGAGGGCTGGGGAAAGAGAAAAAAAAGCTTATTTAAGAAAAAAACAAATCTTGTCTGAATTTTTTTAAAAAGAGAAGGTCATCTCTTTCTCCTACTAGGCTAGCATGGCAGCAGGGCATGGTTTTATCACAGGGGCCAAGAAAGCAGGTTTTCAAGTCAGTGCCACACATACTAACTCTGACTTTGAGCAAGTTGCTCAGCCACACTATTCCCTTGATTGGGTCTGCCTCTGTATATTGGGAATAGTAAGTAGAACTGTTTCAAAGGGTTGCTGGGAGGATTAATTGAGATGATATGTGTGAAATGCATAGCATGGCACCGAGCTCACAGTAAATGCTAATTATGGTCTGAATGTTTATGTGCTTCTCAAATTCTTACGGTAAAGTCCTAACCCCAGTGTGATGGTATTTGGAGGCAGGACCTTTGGGGAAGTAATTAGGTTTAGATTAGATCATGAGGGTGGGACTCTCATGTTAGGCTTAGTGCCCTTGCAAGATGAGAGAAAGAGAGATTTTTGTTTGTTCAGGAGCACCACCAAGGAAAAGCGATACAGCCAAAAGGCAGCTATCTACAAGCTGGAAAGTGAGCCATCACCAGACACTGATTCTGCCCACACCTTGATCTTGGACTTCCCAGGCTCCAGAACTATGAGAAATAAATTTCTGTTGATCAAACCACCCAGTCTACGATACATTGTTATAACAGCCCTAGCAGACCTAAGAGATTGCCCAATAATAATAATTGACCTAACAACAACAACAACAACAACAACAAAAACCACAAACACTCACAGAAAGCTATACTGTCCACTGGTGCTGGACAAAATACTCTGCCTGAATTTCCTCTGATTATAGATTGTTAGAGATGGAGCTAGGAGCAAGTTCTTTTTCTGTTAGTTCAGGTGGACTTTGATAGAGAGTTGGATTCATAAAGCCTAGATAAAACAAAAGCAGGCTTTAATGTTATCTCCTGTCCTCCAAAGATCCAAAGATCCTTGGTCAAAAATTAATGAGTCAGAGGGGAATTGGAAAAGAGGGCATGGGGTCTTCTGGCAGCCTGAGTGTCCCCAGGAGTCTGGCTTGTTTTCCTCTGGAGAAGCTCAGTCCGTGAAGCATGAGTGGCACATACCAGGTGTGTGTCCCTCTAATCTCTGAGTGAGACAAGCCACCAGACCCTCTCACTGTTCACTGGACAGAGGCTCAACCTGAGTCTGGGAGTCCCAGACACAGCAGAGGCCACAGGACATTCAGGACCAGGCTGTCAGACAGAGGGTATCCATAAGTCTTTGTGAAATGTATAGTTAAGTCCCAAACACGTTCTCAGGGTTAGGTCAGGTGTTGCCAGCAGTACTCAATATGCTGTACTGTAATCAGCTTGCATCAGTCAGCACTTTATTCTTAAGGCCCTCAGGGTTCAACTACTTTAGAAATAGTCCTCTAACTAAGGAAATATCTATTGTTACCTATTGTTTTAGGTTGCATTTCCTTAATGAGCTGTTGGCTTCATAAAGGGAATTGTTCCATGTGAAAATCTACTTCAAGACGCAGCCCTTAGTTTTTGAGAGAAGCTTGGGAAGTAGAAAGGCCCTTTGAATTGGATACAAAAACAAGGAGTTGGACCTATGTTAAAACAATAACACCAAGGATACTAATAGGATGTTTTTTGAGCATTTTCTCTATGGGAGACCCCATGCTAGGCTCCTTATATTTTTTATCTTATTTAATTCTCTCCATAATCCTACGAGTTGGGCATATTATCTCAAGTTAACAGATAAATAATGAAGTAAAAAGGATTGTCAGGATTCAAACCCCAACTCTTTGGGTTATTTATTTTTTTAGGCTTCATTGCAATCGGTGCAGTAATTGCTGTATCTGGATGATGATAAGAATCACCTGAAGTGTTTTTTAAACACATATTTTAATACTGTATATAACTGTAAAAATATGAAAATATAACACAAGAGATTATTTTTATAATTGTCAATTGGGAAAGACCCTTCTCAGGAACAAACACAATCTCTGATTTAAATTACATACAAAGTTAAAAACTTTTAGAAAGTAGTAAGACAAAGATCAATCACACGATAAAAAAATGGGTATAGGATATAAACAGGAAGTTAGTTCATGGAAGAAATGAGAATGACTAATAAACCTATGAAATCAGCTAAAAATAAAAATTAAAGGTGAGATACTCTTATTTGAAAAATATTTTATTTATTTATTTGACAGAGAGAGCACAAGCAGGGGGTGCAGCAGAGGGAGAGAGAGAAGTGGGTTCTCCTCACTGAGTAGGGAGCCCAACTTGGGCCTTGATCCAGAACCCTGGGATCATGACCTGAGCTGAAGACAGATGGCCAACTTACTGAAACACCAAGCTGCCCCAAGATACTCTTTTTAATATGTTAAATTGGCAAAATTTTTAATTATGAAAAATATTTAGCATCCATGAGTTGTGAAGAAATGGTCCTTTTTGTACTTTTTGTAAGTAAGAGTAGAAAATGATACAGCTCTTTGGAAGGGCAATTTTTCAGTATCAAAGTTTTTAATTCTCCTATCTTTTATGCAAAAATTCCATTTCTATACTGCAAAAAAACACATGCAAATGAAGATAGAATATAAGGATGTTCATAGAGCATTTTTTTTTGCACAATTAAAACCAACTAATACATTAGGATAATAGTGAAAGCAAGGTAAAGTCTAAAATATTTATGATTATTTATACTATGGACTACTATATAGCCATTAAAAATAATGAGAAAAATTGATAATTTTATTTATTTATTTCTAAAGATTTTATTTAGAGATAGTGTGAACAGGATGGTCAGAAGTAGAAGGAGAAAGAATCTCCAGCAGACGCCATGCTGAGCATAGAGCCCAATGCAGGGCTCGATCCCATGACCCCAAGATCATGGCCTGAGCTAAAACTAAGAGTCTGTTGCTTAAGTGACTGTGCCACCCAGGCTCCCTGAAAAATAGATAATTTTAGATAGATCTAGATATAAATCAGAATAACATGAAGTGAAAAAGTTAATTTATAGAACAGTATGTGCAGTCCAATTTTGATTATGAAAAATGCATGCACAAATAAATTATAAGTGAATACATAAAGAAACTGTAAAGACACATCTATATTTAATAGTAATTAACTCTGTGAGGGGCAGCTGTTGAGGGCCTAGCAAGAGCATTCTTTCATGTTCTTATTTGTATTGTACAGAGTGTGTTGATTTTTAGTCATCAACATATATTTCTTTTTCATTTAAGTTTTATTATGTGCCTCCCCTCAGTGATTGAAAGTATTATTGATTTTAGAAAATATGATTGACTTTTATATTGATAAAAATATACGAATGGATAGAAAGACAGACCACAGACAGTGTCTTTATAGGAGATAGGTTTTCCTTCTGCTTTCCATATATTACTGGCCAGATATTCGATAATGCATACTATTGCTCCACCCAAAATGTATTGAAAAGAAAATCGCAAAGATTAGGATCCAGGGGGTTAGCATTTTACAAAGCTCCTGAGATATGTCTGGCAGTTAGTTGGGTTTGAGAGTAACTGCCAAAGGCTTCTCATCTCCAAAGGATTTAAAGGCTACGAGAACCTTGGAATTTTAATATGCCTAGAAAAAGTGATTTCAGTTAAATTTTGCTTGAAGGTAAATTCTAGAGAACTTAATTGTTTCCTTTACATTCATGAATACTGATTCAGTGCTCCTTTTTGGCTTCCAGATTCTTAATCCACTGTGGTGATGCTATTACTTTGGTGAGTTTTCCACACTTGCTGAATATCCAATACTTCATGCTGCTATTTCTATTAACTGCATATGGTCGATGCTCTAATTCCAAAGTCAACACTTCTGAGTATGTATTTAATTGTTTACAGAATAAGCAGTGGGGTGGTTTTAGAAAGCCCATGACTGGTTTTCCACCTCTTCTTTTACCTCTTCTTTTCTTTTTGTTTGGGATATGTTGCAGAATTTTTCAGGCTATTGCAGTCTTAGAAAGAGACCTGATTACATTTCATATATGAGCTCCTTCTTTTCCTGTACCTGTTGTTGGAAAGGAAGGGCCAGATGTGTGTGTTTTTTTAAAAGAACCTTGAATTAATCTACATAACTTTGAACAATCATGTCTGCCTGCCGTCAAGTCTTTCTGACACACCAGTATGCACACCAAATGTTTGTCTACTTAACAATAAGACCCTTACTTTTGTGTTCCCAGATTTAGTGTTATTAGCTTAGAATGCAATTTCCTCCCATATGAACTGAGAGACAGGATCCATTTTCCCTTGTCTGCTCAATAGTTCCTTCTATACTGATCCATTTTGCCTTCTTCCCCTTGTGCGTATCTTATTTTGGAGGTCTGATTATGGGTGAATTGTTATAACCCCCGTGGGTACTAAGACAAAAATCTTTGGAGAAAAATACAAAATATATATTTGTGGTTAGTATCTTGAGGGTCTTCTTCACATTCCATATTTTGGAATCTTAGTGATGCTGGAATTCCTAACCTTCTGGTTACAGCATCTACTCGTGGCTAAGTGTCTCTTGCTACAAAGAAAGCTACAAGAATGGGAACTGTTATAAAGGTGGGGGGGAGCTCTTCAATAATTAGGATTCATCTACAACTAGAGCATTTTATTAATTACACATTGTAATCACATGGATAGTCACAAAACCAATCGTGCAAGTCTGTACTTAGAGGTTTGTAGACAGAAGACTTAACGTAAACATAGAAATGTTAAGCCTACTCAGCTGTAACCTGCAAAGAAGATAACAAGAAGGATTCTGTTCTCTGTATGATTTGTGAACAATGCTAAGTAAATATTAATCATTAATATATAATAACTGTTGCTTTTGGCAGTTCACTTTTCATTTAATTTGATAATGTGTCCAGTAAATGAAGTGGTACAGGCTACAGTGTTTTACCAACACAATTGCATATTTTCAATCATTGTTAAATGAAGGCAGCTCAAGGCAAAGCTTTAACCCCCACTAGTTTTGTGTGTGATAAAAAGAGAAGGCGCTATCAATCTTTATTGTCTGTCTCGCTTACTGTAATTGCATTCAATAGTCCACTGATTCTGTTGTCTGTGCTAATGTCAGGAACAGAGGAGAGCCAGATGCTCAGACTCGATCATATGCATCCAGTGGCCACTTTGATAAGTTGGCAGCAAGTCGCTGGGTTTGATGATAAATTGTTAACGCTATAGATTATGAACAGCTGAACACTGCAAGTGTACATGGAGGAAACTTCTTACCTTGTTTTAAATCTGGCATCATGATGCTAGCTAAAGGGCATGTCATGTATTATTCAAATGCATCTTGCACTGGAAATGTGCCAATGACTCATTGTATCCCTATGAATAGTAAAAGCAACAACAACAACAAAAATCCACAGTGATTTGAACATGACATTAATGGTCCTGGGATTATGAAAAGCATTTTGAAATACTGTTTAATAGTTTTGATTATCTAATTCAACAAGAAGAAAGCTTCTAAGTTATATTCACATTTAATCCATATTAAATCGTGACTCTTCCTGGTCATTTCTGTTATATTAGCTGATAATGAATATGTTTTCTAAAAACAAACTGGTTTTTCATTAGTTAAAATCCAGGGCAATTTGCTTGTGAGGGGACAAAAATTAGTGCTGCGGGGCAAGCAATGTGTGGAAATTTTTGCCAAGATTTTATTTCATGTAGATGTTCTGCATCTAAGAGAGATATGATAAAGGTCATTTGTACAGAATATACAGTAGATCTTATTTCTCTTGAGCTTATGTGACATTCGTAAAAGTTCATGTCATGGTTCTCGAGTCATTGGCCAACTCTTACAGTTGTTTAAAAAAGCTGAGATGACCGTGAACTGTGTAACAGTCTCATACCAGGGAACACTGAGCTGTTGACCACATTTTAAATGGAAAATCCTAAGTGCGACCAGATGAATATTTCTTTACCATTGGAGGAATTGCTCTCTGATCATTATATGGTTGAGTTTCCCTAAAATGAACACCTGTAAGAAATACTGTTGGATTTAAGGATCGAGAGAAGAAATGTCTCTTGCCTATCTGGTGTGTTCCTTATTTAGATTACAGAGATTTTGTAACCCATGGTGAATTCCTTTTTGCCTGTGCTGCTAGGAAACTCAAAAGTCATTCATACTAACTTTTTTTTTTTTTTTTGGAAGTTTTTATTTAGATTCCAGTTAGTTAACATACAATATGATATTAGTTTCAGTTGTACAGTTTAATGATTCAGTACTTCCATACAACGCCCAATGCTCATCACAAGTGTACTCCTTAGTCCCATCTCCTATTTAACCCATCTCCCTACTCACCTTTCCTCTGGTAACCATCAGTTTGGTCTCTGTAATTAATCTGTTTCTTGGTTTGCCTCTCTCTCAACCCCTCTCTGTCTTTTTGTCTGTGCTCCTTTGTTTAGTTTCTTAAAATTCATACTCACTTTTTTAAGCTAAGTTTTCAGCTGTGGTTATCTCTTCTTCTATTTCTCCTTCATTCTTTTCCTTGTGACTTTATCTTGTTTTTCTTGTATTTTATTGGCAGGATGGAGTATTAGGTAAATGGATAATAGTGAAAAGAGGGAATAAACTTTACCACGAGGCTTTAAGGACAGAACCCTGAGGCGTTTACTGTATCACCAGAGTAAGAACTGGTCTCTAGTTATGACCAAGCTAGGATTCTAGCTGACATTGGAAAAGTTACTTCAGCCTCAATTTCTCAGTCTGTAATTGGATCCAAACTGTAAGGTGATCTCACGCATCATTTGGTGTACTGTAAGTTAGATGCTGTTTTAGGCAAGCTGATATATGAGACTCTTGGTTTACTCATTTGATTATTTAAGAGATGTACTCTTCATTCATAAAAGATGTTTAACTTTGTAAAATTCTTCATATGAGTGTTCTTTGGGGGCGTGATTTCAGAATTTTCTGTAAAAATGAGTGATTTAAATTTATATAGGATTTGCAAGAGTTTATTGTTGGTCTATAGTAAGGTCCTATTCTCCTTCATTGAAACTTGAGACAGAGTTTGATCCAGATGAGCCCTCTATCCTGGATCTCTAGGATTATTGCTTATCTTTTGTTTCTTATGAGGAAACTCAGTTTCCTGGGGCCTGAGGGGGCTGCTCCTACCCAGACTGGCTCCTGCCTGTCAGTCCCTTGTTTGTTATAGTGCCTGGGGCTTGCCTTTGGGCTCCTGGCCACTCTACCTACACACTCCCGCTTGTGACTTCACCCAATCCAGAGGCTTTAGCGACCATCTCTTTGCTGGTGGCTGCCAAATTCCCATCTCCAGTTTGGCCCTTCTCACGCACTTCATTTCACTTTTCCAACTGCGTATTCGACATCTCACTTTAGATGTAAATAATCATCTAAAATCTAGCTTGTTCTCCATCCTCAGGCTCTCTCCTTCTCCAGTCATTCTTATTTCAGTAAGAATTCCCACCATCTGAAGTTTCTCAAGCCAAAAACTTAGTTGTCATCCTTACTTCTGCTCTGCCTTCACCCGCCATACCTATCCACTTAGAAAGTCCTGCTGGGTCTGTCTCTGGAACGTATTGGATCTGGTCTGCTTCTATCTACCTTTTCTTTCCCCACCTTAGCCACTAGGCCTAAACCACCTGCCTATCTCTCCCTCATCCCACTGCAATAGCCTTCTGGTCTATCTCTCCCTCATCCCACTGCAATAGCCTTCTGGTCTATCTGTCTCCCTTCATGCTTCCCTTATCATCTGTGCTCCATAAAACTGTATTTTAAAAACACAAGTAATATCAAGGTGCTGACTTCTTCCTAAATCCTTCCAGTGGCTTTCCATAAGACTGAGGATAAAAGCTAAAATTTTTCTCATTGTCTGTGAGAGCCTACTTTTCTCAAGTCTTCCCTTCTGTACCTTCATCCCTTCATTTCAAGCACATCAACGCTACTCTTGCTCAGGGTTTTTGCATAGATGTTTTGTCTGCCTGAAACACTCTTTTCAAAGATTTATATGGGACTGGCTCTCTCGTGTCATTCAGATCTCAGTTTGGATGCTGCCTCCCTTAGCCTTACCCAACATGCATCCCCTGCTGTTGCTTATATTTTATTTCCTTCAGAGCTTATAATTGTCTGATTATTTCCTTTATTTATTTGTCTGTTTCCTGTATTCACTACTAACATGTGAGCTTCATGAAAACATGAACCTTTTTTTACGGTGCTTACCCCTGAGCATTGTGTTCAGCATGTTGGTTAAGACTGCAGACTCTGGGATTAGATTCACCAGTCTGGATGCTGTCATCAACACCCACCGTTGTGTCATTTCACACCGGTTGCTTCATTCTGTGTGGCTCAGTTTTCCCACATGAAATAGAGACCATGTTAGGGTCTGCTTATTACTGTTATTACGGGGAAAGGATATGATACATGTGAAATATTTATGACAAGTCTGGCACTCAATAGTTTTTGTGTTTTATAACTCACTTAGAATAGTACTTCCATACAGTTGATAGTCAATAAACACATGTTGAATAACATATGAAAAAAATGCATAATGATATTTTTGTGTTTTGTTGATATTTCTGAATATTATCTATTTTAATATTAATTTATGAAAAGATATTATAATTTTTTGACTTCAGAAGAGTATTTAAAATATTTATAATGTTTAGCCAAATAGCCTATTATTAACAATTACATTGTCATTTAAATTTCTTAAAGTTGATATATTAAATCTTAATACCTTAGTCAATAATATTTGGCAAATTAGGTCACTGATCATAAATGGTGAAATCGCTTGGCTATTTTTCTTAATAGAGCTTTAAAGGTTGATAACTATTTTCTCTTATTATACACATGTAAAAATTATTTGGGAAAATTAGATAATATGATTAAGTAAAATGAAAAATAAAAACAATCTGCAACTCTTGATTTTTTTAATCATTTTTTTTAATTTATTTTCAGCATAACAGTATTCATTGTTTTTGTACCACACCCAGTACTCCATGCAATCCGTGCCCTCTCTAATACCCACCACCTGGTTCCCCCAACCTCCCACCCCCCCACCTCTTCAAACCGTTTTAGATTGTTTTTCAGAGTCCATAGTCTCTCATTGTTCACCTCCCCTTCCAATTTTCCCCAACTCCCTTATCCTAACTCCCCATGTCCTCCATGCTATTTTTATGCTCCACAAATAAGTGAAACCATATGATAATTGACTCTCTCTGCTTGACTTATTTCACTCAGCACCATCTCTTCCAGTCCCGTCCATGTTGCTACAAAAGTTGGGTATTCATCCTTTCTGATGGAGGCATAATACTCCATAGTGTATATGGACCACATCTTCCTTATCCATTCGTCCGTTGAAGGGCATCTTGGTTCTTTCCACAGTTTGGCAACCGTGGCCATTGCTGCTATAAACATTGGGGTACCGATGGCCCTTCTTTTCACTACATCTGTATCTTTGGGGTAAATACCCAGTTGCAACTCTTGATTTTTTATATATACTCACACTTCAGGATTTGTCTGTATATTATCACATGTATTTTGTTTGATATTAGCTGTCTATGTGAGCCTGAAACAAAGGCGATGGGAGACAGTTTATTTGGGAAGTAATCCCAGGGAGATCACTTGTATTGCTATTGTTAACTACATTGCTTTTTTGAAATTGATTTTTTTCAGTGTTTGTTGCATATATATAGAACTACAATTGATTTTTAAAATTGTATCCTAAGACCTTATTAGACTTAGTAGCTTTTCTTGGTAGAGTTTTCTATGTATATAATTATATTGTCTGAATAAAGACCATTTTACCTATTCCTTTCCAATTTTAGGTCTTTTATTTCTTTCTCTTGTCTTATTACACTATATAGGACCTCCAGTAAAATCAAGTGGTGAGAACAGAAACCTTTACCTTCCAGTCTTAGAAAGAAAGTATTCAATACATAACTATTAAATCTGATGTTAGTTGTGGGTTTTTAGCTGATACCCTCTATCACACTGACTGAGGTAGTTCCCTTCCTTTCTAGTTTTCAGAGAGTTTTTATCATGAATGAATGTTATATTTTGTCTTTTTTTTTTCTCCTGCATCTATCTCCTGCTTTTTTCATTTTATTCGGTTGACATAATGAATTTCATTGATTTATGTTCAAACATGAAAACAGCCTTAAGTGTATTAGGTATGAATTATTATCATAACTACTTGATTATGATGTATTATCTTTTAATGTATTGTTGGACTCAGTTTGCTAATATTTTGTGAGGGATTCTTCTGTGTTTATTCATGAGAAGTATCAGTTTGTAGTATTTTGTTTTTATTTTCCTGAGAATATCTTTGCCAGGTTTTGATGGCAGAGTTATTATGTTGGCTCATAAAATGATTTGGAAGGTGACCTTCCTTCCCTTATTTTTGGGAAAAGTTTGTGTAAGATAGTTGCAATTACTTTTAAAAAATATTTGATAGAATTCACCAGTGAAACCAGATGGGTCTGGCATTTTCCTTGGGGAAAGATTTCAATAACAATTTAAATTTATTTAGTTGATATGGGGCTATGTAAATTTTCTATTTCTTCTATGTCACTTCTGGAAAATTGCATTTTATAAGAAATTCATTTCTTATAAATATATTTTATAAATTTGTCTTATAAATATATATTTATATATTTTATATTTTATAATATTTTTGTTTAATAATTTATCCTAATAATTTGTAAATGTCACCTTATTGAATTACTAACCTCTTATTTATACTATATTATGTTCCATTGCCCTGTCCATACATTTTTATGCTAAAGAATCCACATTTTATAAAAAATAAACACAGAACCACAGGAAAAAGCAAAATAAAAGTAGTCTTCACATGTGCTCACTGCATGAACAGTGGGGTGGGTAGGGGCAGAGGGAGAGGGAAAGGGATAGTCTTAAGCAAGCTCCACACCCAGTGTGGGGCTCAGTCTCAGGACCCTGAGATTATGACCTGAGCCAAAATGAAGGGTTAGACACTTAACTGACTGAACCACCCAGGCACCCCCAAAGTAGTCTTTGCTTACGTAAATATTTGGACCCACTGCTTTGTGGCTTTCTGGACCTAAAAATGTAAGCTAGATGTCCTTATTGCCAAAATTTTCTTGGAAATTTGGACCTCTCTACTTGCAAATATTTTGTAATTGTGACATATATCATAGCTGGAATTCTAATAGTTGTGCCTATGAAAAACAGAAAGGGTTTCCGTTTTATGAGATTTTGTTTTAGAACCACAAGCTAAAACAATGGAGTACCTTTATGTAAATCAGCCTTGATCTAAGCTTCTGTATTAGTTTATAGTACTGAAGTATAATTAGAAGGCTAATATGCTAATCATTTCTCTTAACTAGAGATATAATCATAGAAACATAGGATTCCCATTTTGGAAAGGTCTTAAAAAAAGAAAAAACTCTTTTTTTGAAACTTAAATCCCCTCTACAATATTCCTGCCAAGTACTCTTCAAGTCTGGAATTCAGCTTTTGTTCTATAGCTATGTAACCCAGTGATGTAAAGTCTCCTGACTCAAGAAGACCACCTCTACCTCCTGGAATAATAAATATCCTTTTTCAACCTTTGGTGGGTTCCTTTATCTCATTTCCTCTGGCTTTTCATGTTCCTGAATCTAAGTCATTTTCTCATGCTGCATAGGAAAATTGGGACCCCAAACCCAGTGCTTCATTGGTTTACGCACACACACACACACACACACACACACACACACACACAGCTTCAAGCCTTTCTTAAATTTATGCATACATGTGTATTTGTGTTGTAGGGAAAGGACAGGAGTGACAGAGGAGAAGGTATGATATTATGCAGCCTATAGGGTCTTTTGATAATTTCTTTTCTATACTCTGTGCCCACCCCTTTCACTGGAGGTAGAGGCATTTCATTAAGAAAATTTCCATTCACATGCAGTGTCATCCCTGTGTTTAGTTTTGTTTTAATTTTATCAGAGAGTTACTTTCAACAAAGGTTGTGCTCAACCTGAAAGAAATTTCCGGTGAATAGTTTTTTCTCTCACCACAGATAATAATTATCTTTAAAAATATATTAAATGTCTACCTACATACACTGTACAACACTACCAGTTTGAAATAGATGACCTACTAATTTGAATATCTTTCATAATTGAAGTTAAGAATTGGTAATACAGTTGACCATTGAATAACATGAGGGTTAGGGGCGCCTACATCCTGCACAG
The DNA here is from genome assembly GCF_010015895.1 of Lontra canadensis. Classification (NCBI taxonomy): domain Eukaryota; kingdom Metazoa; phylum Chordata; class Mammalia; order Carnivora; family Mustelidae; genus Lontra; species Lontra canadensis. The sequence goes on along the minus strand of NW_022631044.1, from coordinate 12,900,320 downwards.
TTGAAAATCTGAGTATGACTTTTGACCTCCCTGAAACTTAACTACTAATAGCCTACTGTTGACCAAAAACCTTAGCAATAACATAAACATTCAATTAACACATATTTTTGTGTATGTATTAAACACTCTATCTTTTTTTTTTTTAAGATTTTATTTATTTATTTGATAGAGAGAGTGAGAGAGAGAACACAAGCAGGGGGAGTGGGAGAGGGAGAAGCAGGCTTCCTGCTGAGCAGGGAGCCTGATGTGGGGCTCCATCCCAGGACACTGGGATCATGACCTGAGCCAAAGGCAGATGCTTAATGACTGAGCCAGGCTTCCTATACACTCTATTCTTATAATAAAGTAAGCTAGGGAAAAGAAAATATTAAGAAAATCATAAGAAAGAGAAAACATATTTAAGTACTGTAACTGTAAAAACACAGTTCAAACCCATGTTGTCCAAGGGTTAGCAGTACATTTAAATTACAAAAACGCTGGGAATGTGAATTGTTGTCCAAGAGGGGGAGATTTTTGCATAGTTATAATGACAGGGATGCCAGCTTGATAAAAGACAATAACTTGCTTGCAGCTTAGGTAGTGATAAACTGTTGTGAAACACTCTTGTATTATACTCACCTAAGTAGAGAATCAGTAGCTAAAAATTCATTGCCAGGTATCTATCCTTTGTTACTTTCATGAATGGATACATTAGATTAATATGTAATTGGCATATTCACTTTGTAAATGGAAAGCGTTCAAAATATGTTCAAACATTAAATGAGCAACTACTATAACTCAAACAGTGGGCTGCCCGGCATGGCTGGTCATGTGGTTTCAAAAGTGGCTAGGAAATAGATCAGTTTCTAATATGGGCGTATTATTCTCTACATATTCTTCTAACACAGAAGTGACAAAGACTAACATCTTTTTCAATTGGACTAATTTCTGAGCTAATATACATATATCATTAAATCTTACTACTATGATGATTATTTTGGTGCAGCGTTATGCAAAGTTATTGGAACTCTTCCCTTTAAACTAAAAGAGACATTCACTTTTGTTTCCTCCTATGGCAATGCTTTTTTCTTTTTTCTCTTTGTGTCTATCCTTTTCCTCAGTTTCTGAACGATGTTGATAAAAATATCTTTAGATCTTACTACAGTGTGCTTACCAGTTAATAGCAATGATAATCACAGTAAAAGTTCCAGAGCCACATTGTCTCCAAATACCGGCAAAAGATGAGAAATCTGGGACAATTGCCATACCTGTGATAATTAAGTTTTGAGAGTAAAATTGGTTAGGTATAAGAAAATGTGAGTTAGTAAGAAAGCAATACATTTAAAAAAGAAAAGACATACTGAGAAGGATGATCTCTGGGTGTTGGAAAAAGTAATGAAATATCTTTGGTTCTGTTCATAGTTATGTGCCTAGTAGTGGCAGCAGTGGTGGGGGTGTTGAAGAATTTTTACATTACTTGGATGTTATCATGAGTGACTTACCCCAACATTTTCCATAGACACAGAGACCCTAATAAGCACGATATATGTTCACGTATGTATCCCTGTTCATGTTTTTGATTGAAAACCATCCTCTCTTAAATTCTTGTCTTATCTTCTAAGTTAGTATAAATATATTGATAGCCATGGAAATTATTTAATGTTGTTTGATAATCTGTTTTGTTTATACTGAAAAATTGTTAACTGAGTAGCAGAGAAAACAAAAAGTGGTTTGTTAAATTCATATTACCTACTGTTCTTTCTTTTTTCTTGTATTTTCTTCAAATTAATCAATTGAAATGCACAGATGTTCAATTAAAACTATAAAAATTTTCCATGGCTACAGCTGTTTTGAAGCTACATTGTTGAAAATTTAACATATCTAGTAATGATTCCCTCTCAGAAGAAATTAAATTAATGACTCTTTGCTAGATTATTTTCCATTTGATAAATTAAACAAAATTAGAAAAAAACTGTGAGACTTACAATGCCTGCTACATTTATTAATTAGCAATGATAGACTAGCAGATATTAATATGAAAAGGCAACAAAATAGAAAATGTTCCTTATTTTTCAAGTAAAATATCTTCAGGACTGTAGTTTATCTTATCAGCAAATGGTTATACAGTATAAATTATTAAAATTTCACCTGTAAATAGCAGACAAGTGACAAATTTCGTCATCCCACATAATAGAGATGGTAGAGGTGTGATTAGGCCAGGCAAAAATAACGTTTTTCTTCACATCTTTGTCCAACCTATGCATGATAGACAGTGACCCTTAAATAATAAGTAGAGAAACAGGATCTTTTTTTTCTTGGATATATTGCTTTGTCTCAAAGAGAATTTAGTATTTTTTTTTCTCATTTCTAATTCATTCTTTAATTTTTAAAGATCTGCCTGCTCATTTTTTTCTTAGCCAGAGAACTAGTACATGCTCATAGCATTAGTCAGTGTTCTCCAGAGAAACAGAATGTATGTGTGTGTGTGTGTGTGTTTGTGTGTGTACAGTATATACACATACATATACAGTAAGAGACTCAGATTTATTTTGAGGAATTGACTCACATGATTGTTGGAGGGGGCTGACAAATCTGAAACTTGTAGGTTGGGCTGGCAGACTGGAAACTCAGGCAGGAGTTGATGTTGCAGTCTTGAGACAGGATTCTTTCTTCTGTGGGAAACCCAAGTCTTTGCTTTTAAGGTCTTCATCTGTTTGGATGAGGCCCAACAGGGGTAATCTGCTTTCCTTAAAGTCTACTGATAGTAAATGTTAACACATCTAAAAGATGCCTTTGCAGTAACATCTAGACTGGTGCTTGACCAAACAACTGGGCACCACAGCTCAGCTATGTTGACATATAAAATTAACCATCACATTCATTGAGGAAATTTTAGAAAATAAACATAAACTGAAAAGGAATATTTAAAAAGCACTTGTAATCAAGCACCTGCAAGTGATCTCTGCTAACATTTCAATGTTTATCCTTAGAGTCTTCCTCTTATATTTATATATCTTTTCTTCTTCCAAAGTTGAGAATACAGTGTTTATCTCCTAACTCATTATTCTCTTAAGAGTATAAACATCATCTCACTTTATTAAAATGATTTCTTTGGCAACTCATATTTAATAGCTGCAGTATAACCAATTGAAGGAATTGTTGGACTCTTAGGTTTTCAATTTTAGAAGGATATTATATCTTTTCACATTTGTCCTTTGAATACATTACTACACATGCATTTACTAGTTAAAAATGTACACATTAAAAACTTTTTACATGCATTGCTAGATTGCCTTCCAGAAATATTGTGCCAGTTTACATTCCCAATGGCAATATTTCAGAGGCTTGTTTTCCTTCCTCTTTTTAGTATTAGGTGTTAGAATAAAAAAAAAAAAAATCCTATCTGAAGATTTAGAAAATCTTTTATTGTTGTAATCTGAATTTCCTTGATTTTCCTTAATTTCCTTATTTTTTATAGTCAATGATGTTGAATGAAATCCTTAAGTTTAGTGACATTTGTATTTCTTTGCGGATTGTCCATTCGATTTCCCCTAAGATGCTTGTCATATTCCTACTATAAAAACTATATACAACATATGTAATCACTTTGGTTATCCTATATTTTGCAAATGTTTCCTCTAATTTATTAATTGCCTTTTGATTTTGTATATAATTTTTTGATATATTGAAGTTTTTGTTTTTATTTTTAAGTAACCAAATGCATTAATATTTTGTTATGCCATGCTTTTGGTTTCATATATTATAATTTTCCTACCCTGGGATTATGTCTTCTGTTACCATTACAGTTTTGTTTCTGTTTTTGTATTTTTTTAAGCCTTGAAATTAAATTTGATGTATGGTGTGAGGCAGGGATTACTTTTTAGTTCACAATTTTGTTTAAAATGGAACTTTTCTATCCTTCTAAACATGGGGAAATGGCATGCAAAAGACTGAAAAGGCTGGGAAGGAAGAACTTACATATTTTACATCTGGTAGGCCCAGTATACATCACAGTGGATCCTCAACATTATTTGGTTTTCTATCAAAAAGCAGAGTTAAATTTAATGGCAGTTGCCTGAGGCTTTCATGTATATGAATGTGTATGTATAGGGGTATACAAGGGAGCATGCCTGTGGGATGGCAGTTATAGTTCTGGGAACTCTTTCCAGTGCAGATCTATGATCTTATTAGCAATGTTTTCATAGATTTGGACATTTTTCTTCACAGGCAATGCTTGCATCCTTAGTAAGTGACCACACTACAATGTTTTAACTGCAGGGGTATTTATGAGCTAGGGCCGCATATGTCCATGGATAAGAAGCTGTCAATGACCAGATCTTACAATCAGCACAAAATCTGAGGCAGAAAGTTGATGAACACTCCCTAGCACAATGCTCTTCTGTGGCCTTAATGTAATTGTCACTGTGATTTTTGTGTCCTCATAGGAAGTGTCTTCCACTTATTCTTTACAAAATTGTAAGTTATTGGGTAACCTGGCTACAAGACCCTGTAGTGACTGACATAAGTCTTACCCTGGATAGTCTCCTGTTCTCCCATCTTAAAAAAGCTAATTACTACCATCTCCAATATTTCATCACTAGATGTGGGACAGGAAATAGTGATGTGAAATTTCAAGGGAGCCATATTAAGAATCATGATTTTCAGAAGCAAGCCTAGGGTTTTATCAATATGTTTCATATATTCACCAATTTATTTTAGAGTAGTAGTCTCTCTATTTGAGATTACTTTTCTAGGGATTATCTTACAGTTTAATTTAATGTGATAGAAGTCCTTATTAATACTTACAGGTTTTTATCATGTATTGTCCTGTTTTAGACTTAAAGTTTCTATAAATTGGGCTTGGAATTTTACATTTTATCAAGCTCCCTAGATTTATGTAGTCAATGAATGTTTAAGAAGTACTGGACTACTGTTTCTGGGTACAGAATTAATATATGTGGGGAAATTTTTCATGAAACTTTATGAAAAGGTAAGTTAAAGTGCCTGACATGTGGTAGCCACAGGGTAGGCACTGCATAAATGTGCATTACTTATTTAATCTCACAATTAAAGCAATTAGTAAATTGGTCTGTTCTGCATTTGTGTCCATTTCTAAGGAAGCTTCCATTTAAATACATATATTTTACAGTGTATGCTCTGTATTATTAATTTTTATGAACTTAACATTTAGAGGACAATGTTTATTGATTTTTTGCTGTGAACAGCTCATCATTCTGTTAAAGATTCAATATTCTGAATATTCCAGGAACATAAATATCCACAAATCCTACTTGTCTTAGCTAACAGAATTGCCATATATTTGCACAGCTGTTAAATGGATGTCTCAAAATTTTAAAAAATAGTTCAGGTGTATAGAATTATTCAAATTATGTTCATTATTCAGAGGTTTATATGAAAATAAGAAGATGCCACCTTGTGGTACAAAAAAAGAGATTCTTTGGTATGTTTGTAATATGTGGTTGATAAATCTTTCAAATAATATGTGGTCAACAAACCTATTTGAATAAATAGGGAAGGCAGCAAAAATGCTCATACTCATAAGCAAGTGTTTGAATTCAGTAACTATCTCACAAATAGAAAGATCACATGGGGAGAATTACATGGAAATGTGTTGTTTTATGAAAGCAGGGGTCCATTCAGCGTTATACAATAGTCTCATGGAAATTAAAATGGAGAATTTCAATAATGTTTATTTAATATGATAAAATAAACTCAGAACATCTACTTCAAAATTAAGGCTGTGTTGTATTTTTAAGAACAATTGCTTTATTTTGTTCCTTTAGGTAAAAAGTAAAACTTTATTATGATTTAATTTTAATGAACTTAAAGATAATTTTTTTTTAACTCTGAATAACTCTAATTTGTTGATGTTTTGTGAAAAAGACAAAGGTTATTTGAAATTAGTTATGAACTATGGGGTTTACCTAGATGATGATTCCTTACATCAAATTATCTTAGAATTTCTGAGGATGAATTAGTCTTGGAAACTATATAGTTCAATGTTCTCTGCTTTATAGGTGTGTAAAGGGAGACACAGAGATGTTGTATGACTTGCTCAGGAGTCCTCACCTCTTTAGTGGTTGACTTTCTTTACTCTGTGCTCTTTCTCCATCCCTATTCTGCATTTGAATTGGTCTCTTGTATTGAGAAGCTTTGTTTCTCAGAAAAAGAATAGAAGAGGATACATTTCTCCCCTCTGAACCTTTCATTAAATGTTTATTTTGTTGCATTTCTCCATAAGCATTTTTATATTGCCATTTTCTCCTCTTATTAGAATACTTAATATAGTTCCAAATAGTGCATAATTGAAAACAGTTTATCATATCCATTTTTATTTATTAGTATAATAGTATCCCTGCGATCTGGTGGCAGGAAAGTACTGCACTATTTTATTGTAATTTATCCCATTTTAAATGTTCATTTGGGTCTGTGAAATTGCATAATACTTTTTAGAAATACACTTTTAGAGGATGTGTTGGAAAAAACCTCAAAAGTCAGAACCGGTTTAGAAAATTTTGCAGAGATAATATTGTGGGATATTCCAAATCCCAAAGTTAAATAGATCAATCAGCCAATCATTTCAAATATTTTGAAAGTGTGTGTACATTAGATCTTGTCCATAATCATTTGTCAATGACAAATGACAGAGGAAAGTACCAGCATTTATTGTTACTGAAATTTTAGAGGATCAAGGGAGCAAGGGTTAGTGGACCTATCAGGAAAAGCATCACAGAATATATTTAAATGGGTCTTGAGGAATAGGAAGAATTCAGATAATTAGGTAACAGTGTGTGGTGGGGCACTGTAGTAGGCAGAAGTGGTGTAGCCCAAGGTTATTTCTCTCTGGCACATAGTAATTAGAAATTTGCTTAGAGATTGGGGGGGGGGGGTTATCTAATGGTAAGACTGTTAAATGATGAACTAAGAATGTTTAGTTCTTTTCCATTTATAATGGAAAACCATGGGTGCCTTTTGATTAAGAAAGTGATAGGAATGAGGTAGTGTTACGGATGAAGATTATACAGAAATATGTTCTTGTGAAAATAATATAAAATGAAAGATATGTGTGTTGATGAACCTTAGTTGAGCAGATAATCTTTCTATTTCAGGTGTGCTTTGATGTGCAAGTTTCACTGAATATTTTTATTATTTATTTTAGTATTTTTATTTTGGTCATTTCCCTTTCTTACCGAATTTGCCAGAAATAGGCAGTGGAAAAATTCAGATTCAGCTTTTCAGCAGTTCATCTTTTTAACTGCACCAATCTATAGGAATACAGTCACCTCCCATATGCAGATTTCTTTTAGAAATAAATAAATAAAGCCTAGGGGTGGTTGCGCATTAATGTGGTGGTAGAATGCCTCATCCTTAATATGCTTTACGGATGGTGTTTATAGGGGTTTAGTTAGCTCAGTATGGCCCTGTATAGACCTCAAGTAGCTAAAGAATTTCTTGAAAATGCCCCTGTGGTAGGCAGAATAATGGCCGCCTAAAGATATACATGTTCAGATCTCTAAAACCTGTGAATGTATTAGTTTATATGGCAAAAAAGAATTAAAGTAGATGATGGAATCAGGGTTTTCAGTTGATCTGAAAATAGGAGATTATTCTGGACTATCTGCATGGATGGGCCCAGTGTAATTACAGGGATCTTTAAAAGTAGAAGAGGGAAAGGAGATTGGAATGGTAACAATGTGAGAAGGACTCCACTCACCATTGCTGGCTTTGAAGACAGAAGGAAGCCATGAGTCAAGGGGTGTGGGCAGCCTGTAGATGCTGGAGAAGGCAAGAAAACAGACTCTCCCCTAGAAGCACTACAGAAAGGAATAGAGCCCTCCAAGCACATTGATTTAGACCCAATGAGACTTGTAATAGACTTGCCACTTACAGAATTGTAATGAGATACCTTTTTGTTGTTTTAAGCTACAAAGTTTATGGTAATTTGTTATAAGATCAGTAGGAAACTAATATAATCACAACCATAAAACAAAGAAATAGTTCCAGTGGTGGTAAGGATAGTGATTATTCTCCTCCACTCCCTTTTCCTATTCCTCCTCCTCATTATTATCACCTGCAGTTGCCCTTTGTGGAGGGCTTACTATCCATCTGTTAAGTGCCTTGCATATGTTCTCACCCCGTTCTTAACAGCACCTTGCTGGAATTACCTACAAATAGGCATTACCTATTTGTAATGATAAACAAAGGGTCTGAGGAATTTGTAGAGAAATTAGCCAGGCCCTTGCAGTTTGTATGTGGCAGAGACCAGATTTAAACCGTTACCTCAGGTCAAATCCTCTCTCTTCAGTGTAGGAGTGGCGGGGAGGCATTAGAAACTTGGAGCTGAACATGTTGGCTCTGAAGCCTGATCACCCAATTTGAATTTTGGCTGCTTATCTTATTGGTTAGACTGGTCCCTGGGACCTAGTAAATCCTCAATATGTCTTGGCTATTATCATGATTAATTGTGATTATTATTATTATTCAAAGATGGCACAATAAGAGTAGTCATTGTTATAGGAAGGTGATCCTTAGGGTGATCACCACCACGTCCATTTTATTGAGCTTAACTATAAACTATGAACTTTTCAAACTACATCACTGAAGTTTGGCTTTTGGAATTTGTTTTAATGCATCTCCACCTCATTAAGCAGTGAGTTTGAACCTCATTAAGTAATTCTGCTTGAACCTTATTTCTCACTGCTGGGCATACCCTAATTGCTAAGCCGTGCCCCTTGCTGGACAGTATCTTGAAATATTTACTCTAATTCCTACTTTTTTGGCTGGCCCTAACTTTGTGAAGAGAATTGCTCCCTTTTTGAAAATTACTTGCATACAAGAAAATAGATATCTGACTGAAGAGAATACAGCCCCTTGGGTATAAGTGATGATCCATCCCTCTGTTCTACCATTGTCAGTAGATGGCATTGTGATTTCATTGGACACCTGTGCAACTTGCTGCCATCATGTCATTATCTCAGATGAGCCGTGTGCCACAGTCAGGTTGTGCTTAACCAAACCATAGTCAGATTAGAAGATAGGTAGCAAGCCCAGAAATTTGTACTAGGGCAATATGAAGTCATTGGTTCTCCATAGCAAATATTTGGTAATTTAAAATGACAGGATTTTTGGTTGTCCCAAGAGTCTAATTCCATAGGCTAGTATAAGGCTAGTATAATTCATCTCTGGCTCTAGACCAGGACTAGAGTAAATGTATCCTGGGCAGCCAGGTCCAGGATGTCTTGCAGCTGCCACTAAGTGATGTCCCAAACTCCTGCGACTGGCAGATGTCTATTTCTTCCCAGTAGGCTTCCTGACTTCCCATTTCCTCTTCAACTCCTTTGATTTATACAATACTCGTTTCTCCTTGTTCTTATTTCATCTTTCATTCTTGCTTTCCTTCGTGGAAATAGTTCTAATATTAAGAGATAGTTTTCTCCAGTTTTAAAACTTCCACCGTTTACTCTTTTTGTTTTACTCATTCTTCCTAGATGCTCACTATCACTACCTGCTGATGACTGCTCATACATCTCACTAGCTCCAAAATTCTTCCTTGAGCTTTAAAATTCTAAATCCAATGGCTTGCCAACTGGTTGTTTAGATAAATGTTGAAATCACAAGTGTGAATTTGAACTTGTCTTCTTCCCTCTATTCCCCTGTATCATCTCTGTTAGTTGTGACATCTTATCATTATTATCAAATAAAAATAAACTGTTTTCTCTATGTTTATGTATTTTAATATGTTTCTCAAATCTTTTCTCTCTTTATTATCACTGCTAATTCAGGCCCTCACATTTGTCATCTAAATTTTAATTTTGTGTTTGATAATTTTTATGTATAAGTATAAAGTTTATCATTAAATATATTACTCAATTATTTTTTATTTTTTAATTCTATCTGTTGTTTTAACCTTAGAGAATACTGTGTACCATGAAATGTTAAATATTCATATAGGCTTTCCTCTAGATTATTATGGTTTCTTTTTTCCTTAGCAATTAATTATTAACATTGTTTTTTTAAAGATTTTATTTATTATTTATTTGACAGACAGAGATCACAAGTAGGCAGAGAGGCAGGCAGAGAGAGAGGAGGAAGCAGGCTCCCTGCTGAGCAGAGAGCCCGATGTGGGGCTCAATCCCAGGACTGTGGGATCATGACCTGAGCTGAAGACAGAGGCGTTTACCCACTGAGCCACCCAGGTGCCCAATTATTAACATTGTTATAGTTTCCTTTCTTTTTAATGTTAAAATGTCTTTCCCATTATTATAATTACTTATTTAAGTTTTGGGTACTTGCATCTTCTTTCTTGATGGAATTGTTGACTGTTTAATAACATTTACAAACATTGGCTCTTACAATTATTAATTTTAAGATATTTTTGGCTTTTTAACATTTTTACTCATTTCTACTTTTATCTTTAATATTTTCTTCTTTTTGATTTTTTTAGGGTTTTGTTGTTGGTGGTAATAGCTTTAGGATTATAAATTTACCTCCAGTTTTCAGCTTTCTAAGCAATCCATAAGTTATGATATGTGGTACTTTTAAGGGTATCTGATATGGAATTTCACACATATGCAATGTAAAGAGAATAGTTCTGTCAACTTCTGTGTACATATCACCAGGCTTCAGCAACTATCAGCATTTTGCCACACTTGTTTCACCTGTGTCCCCAACTTTTTTCTCTTCCAATATTTTAAATCAAATCCTAGAAATGCAGTAATAGTAACATTTTAGGATATATATGTGTGTAGATATTTATGTGAATATTTATATATGTGTGTGCAAGCATGTATGTACATATGCACACTCATGCATTTCAAGTAATTGGGGAATCTCTTGGGCTTGATTAAAATATTTGCAGTTGCAAGACACGTAGTCAGATTATTTGATCTCTATTATTTCTGTTTCTTTTGATAATTTATTGAGCTGCCCCTCCCCCTATGAGTTAATATCATCAATTTTTAAATATGTCCTACATAGATTCTTCAAAAGCAAATAAACTCTATTTTTTTAGAGTAGGTGGCTCAATACATATCTTATTAGCTATATTAGTACAAGTTTTCATGTTAGCTTTATTTTAATTATAATCGTCCAATTCTCCATGAACTCAAATTCTTCGTGATTTGTCCTAGGTATATTAAAATCTATCATGACAACTTTGTTTCTACTTTTCACTTAATATTTGCCTGCCAGTTTTAGCTTAATGTATTTGAATGCTATATTGTTTGACACATGAAGAGTTTTCGCTGCTGTATTTTCATTATCATAACTTCTATCAATATAAAACATCTTTCTTTATCTCATTTTATGGTTTCTGCATTGAAGTCTACATTGTCCAAAGTTAACATTGCCATCTCTATGGCCATTTAATTTATATTTGCTTGAGAAATCTCTACTTATTTTTGACATTTATATGTACTTCCACATTAGAGGTTTATCATGATAACAGCCCATAGAATATATTTTTTGACTCAGTCTGTTAGTTTTCCAGCTACTTCTGATTTTTTCCAAAACTGACAAATGGGGTCTTTTTTTCTTATGGTTATCTTCCTTTTTATGTTTTCTCTCATTCCTTCAGTTTTTAAGTTTTTATAATTTTTGTTACCTTTTTGTGTTTCTTATTGTTTTAATCGAATATGCTTTCATCTTCTCTAGTGATTAGGAAGGTAGACATAAAATTCTGCTCATTTTTCAAAATATCCAACTTCTGTTTTTCCAAATATTGAAGTGAAGAAAGAAATAATATCTTTTGTTTATCCACATGGAATGCTTTTATAATTCCCTTCCCCATCCCCTGTTTCCCACTTGTTCATCTCAAAGGGGTACTAGACTTAGACTGATATTATTAAATTATTTCTACTTCAGATCTATTATTTTATAAGAATTATTTTTGACATTTGGATTCAGATTTGAAAATATATTTGCATCAGCTATTTAGGGCTAACACTTCTGTTTAATTATTTAAATTAGGGCTCATCACAAGGGTTTATGTCCTAGCTTTCCTATTCATGAAATTGTTCGTTTTAATTCAAGTCTTAGCAGTCTTTTCATCCCAATCTATTTTCTACTTAGCTCAGATCGTTTTTCTTCTTCTTTTTTTTGATCATATATTGAGGATGGCAAACAATCTTCTAAATCTTGTTCCTCGTTTCTATAAGAGCAAGAAATATATAAAACTTCTGAATTTTTTAAATTTTTTATTTATTTATTTTTTGCTTAATTTGCCATGTTTAACAATAGGTCCCTTGTTATTTTATTTCTCTTACATCACTCAAATGAGAACTTTTTTCCAGATGCATTATTTTCCATTTTTCCTTCTTCCACCATTCTACACATACTATAGCTGAATGTGTTCATTTTCTGTCCTAATTTCCAGTGACCAGAGGCACTCATGTAGTATGATTCTTGTTCTAACTGGATGGAATCCTCTACTACTGCCCACCACCTAACCAAAAAAATGGAATTACTTGAAATTATAACCTGCAGGATTCATTGAGAGCAGTACTCTTCCAGTTCTTCTTTCTACACTTCATTTGTAGGTGCAATATCTCCCAGGATGCAATGTGCTCTAACTATCCTCCTACCTTTCTTTTCCTCAGTCATTATTTTTTGAGGGTTTTTCTATCTGAAAAGGATAGAAATATGAGTGGACAGAAAGAGAGTATGGTATTATGTCTGCTCCAGAATCAGCACCCATTTTGAACAGAATGGCTGCTCTGTTTCCTGTTTATTAACGGGTCCAAATCTCTGAGCTGAGCTGTGCCACAGACAATGGGAGCAGGGGAAAAAAAAAAAAAAAAGAGAGAGAGAGAACCTACTGCTCTTTCAAGGAGGTAGATTATTCTGTTTTATGAGGTGATGCTTGGATCGGCTACTGACTGTTTTCTCACTCTTGATGCATCAGCCTTATAATCACTCTAAATTTTCCCCAGATTTCTGGCACTGAGTTTCCTGTCAGTCTTCGTTTTCTGTGTTAGAGTTTTCCATTTTCATATGTATGTTATTGACGATTGGGAGAGGCAGTGCCAAGGGATGGTGGCCAGATGCCATTTTACACCAGAAGTCTTCTATTATCTACATTTAATGGTTATAAATAATGAGTGCATTTGGGAGTACTTTCACTTGTTCATTCCAACAAATACAGGGACCCATTTTCTTAGGAATTAATTAATTCAACACCTACTATGTACATTTAAAAAATATATGCCATATTTAGTAGAATGAGAAAAATGGCTTTTGCTTCAGAGTATTATGATTGGAACTGCAGAGTTAAGTTGAAAGATCAATGGTCCAACAGAGTCGAAACCACTTTTCTCCTTGGGAAGTAGGAAAGAGTAATAGAGAGAAAAATAGATACAGAGAAAACAGATACAAAGAAGTGACTCTTGAGGTATAAATAGATATTCAGAGGCTAGGTAGCGAGGTCAGGGGTAGGCAGAAGGAAAAGCCCAGAGACATAAGAGTAGCAAGAGATCAGGACATGGTAATAAGGTGTAGGTGAGTAAGCTAACACGGTTTATGAGAACCCCATTTGTGTGGATGGTGGAGTGGAATGAGGAAAGATGGATGGCAGAAAGATTGATATTAGAGCAATTAGCTCTAATATCAGCTAGACAAGTAAAGATGGAAGAATGAAGTCAAACAGCATCAGCAGGGATGGAGGGGAAATGGCAGGTTAAAAGTCTTAAGTGCAGAGATAGATGAGGAAGGAGGAGTATGTAATTGAAGACTGATTCTTCGGATCTGCCAATTATGTACAGGCACATGTCTGATACAATGATCAGAGTAACTCATATGTAAAAATAAACCATTTCTGATTTCATCATTTGCAGATCAGTCTTTTGCCTGCCTTAGGTTATCACTCATGTGTTTGGGTTGTGATAAAATATATCTACTTCTTTTTTAAGGATTTTATTTATTCATTTGAGAAAGAGAGAGAGACAGAGAGAGTATAAGCAGGGGGAGAGGCAGGAGGCAAGAGAGAAGCGGACTTCCTGCTGAGCAGACAGCCAGACATGGGGCTCAATCCCAGGACCCGGAGATAATGACCTGAACCAAAGGCAGACACTTAACCATCTGAGCCACCCAAGTGCCCCTATATATGTAAACACACGTTTACAGTAGTACTAATATCTTTCTTATGGTGCCAAATAATCACATTTCTAGTGATGAAAAAACTAAAGCATAAATCAGATTTGGCATAAATCCAAATAGGAATATCTGATAGGTCTAGTTTGGTAAATTATCCTATTTTTGATTTTCAGACAAACGCACTTTTCACTAGAATTATCTACTTTCATGCTTAAGACAGTCATGTAACTATCTGAAAGTTCATGATAATTCGCGAGTTAAAATGGAAGCCATTTTGTACCTTTGTTATACTTGCAGCAAGTCCTAGTTCAAAGTAATATATTTCTCTTATCTATTTCATATAGGTGTGATTAAAATAAATCATAAGAGAGACAAAGTAGAATTATTTCCCTAAAATTTTGGGAAAACTAATATTCTATTCAGAAAACCAAATGGTGTTATCCAAGTGAAAATATTATTTATCACCCAAAGGAATTTCTACCTATTACCCACAATTCAGTTAGATATGCTTCTCATGTTTGAGTTTCTTTCCCAAAATCATTTATCTTTATTTTAAATGAAAAAATTCTTAAGCTCTATTACTGGGAAGTTTTCTGCTAATGGGAAAGTAAACAGTAAAACAAAAAAGTCTTTTTTTTAAAAGATTTTATTTTTATTTATTTATTTGACAGAGAGAGGGAGAAAGAGTGGGGATGGAGGAGGAGCAGAAGGAGAGGGACAAGTAGACTCGGCAAGGAGCACAGAGCCTGAGGCGGGGTCAGTCCCAGGACCCTAAGATCATTACTTGAGCCCTGAGCCGTAATCAACTGACTGAGCTACCCAGGTGCCCCAAAATAAAAATTCTTAATGTGCACAAGAATTGTTTGAATGACTTAACGTACTCATTTTGTAAACTCATAATACATTTATAGGTTTCTGATATTGAGAAAGAAATCTTCATTTGCTGTACTCAGTACTTTTTACGGTAACACTAGAGTTGAAAAATAGAAATAAAATACATATCATATACATAAATACAAAGAAATACATATGTTACTGGGTTTAATAATGTGGTGATGTGACATTCTTCTCACATTCTGACTATAGGGGTAAAGAGTTTTAGAAAATACTTGAGCTTGAATCTTGATACTCATTTCAGAAAGTGAATGCAGACATGTTTAGTGATGCACTTGTATTAATATAAAAACATAACTCGTTACCCATTGTATAGTATTTGTTTTCAAATATTTAAAAACTCTAATAAAGATTCTGACACAATGTAATCAGCTACCATCAATATGCAGAGGCTGGTTTTCATTTTCCACTTTGCATTGAGAGGCAGTCCTTAAAGTACTGAAGACCAAGCTGTACTTGAAAATGGCTGAGATTTACTTGTGCTTACATCTTTTCTATTCCTCCTCAACTTTGAAGACATGCTTTCATTTGATAAGGATGCTTTGGAATCTGAATTCTAACATGTAGCTGTGTGCATTTAGGCATGCAAATATACACACTGTATATTATTTTGCTTTTACAGTAATTATTTTCATTTATGAAATTCTAAATTTGATGTTAAATATTGAATATTTTGGTTAAGTGACAGCTTGTGCTAGCTTTAGGATATTCCTGCTTGATAATTATTCATGAGAAGAACAGCTGAAAACAAACTAGTTATACACCTTGGCAAATTACTGTGATTGTAATTCTGTGAAATTTCCCCATGGCCATGTGACTTTATTATAAGAACTCTAACAGTGCAGATGTCCAGAATGTTGTCATTGTCACAAATGTTATTCCTATATTCAAAGTTTTTGAATTACTCTTTACGGCTTCACAGAAAACGTGAGGGAGGAGATGAGACATGCAGGATGGATGATAGAGCATATGCAACTCTTTTCAGTGCCTGCCCTCCCTTGGTTAGGAATGGGTATGGTGCTTACATACATCATTCCTGTAAGATACAGAAGCACTGGCATTTTGTGAAATCTAGATATGATGAAAACATTTCCTATTAAATGTTAAGAAAAAGGGAAAATAGCCCCAATTTATCATCCTTCAAAAAAAAAATTCAGCTGAAATCAAATGTTATTTCCCTACTCTCCTTCTCCCTTTCAGTTCCTTCCCCATATGGTTCCTGAAATGTTCCTCCATTTAAATGGATTTTAAAGCTCATTCCTTATAGTTCCTAGAGCATTCATTGCTTTTGAGAAAAAAAAAGAAAAACATTTTAGCATGTGCTATTTTTGTTATTCTAATTAGCAAAAACAGCTGGTCCTGTGCAGCTCAGACTGTAGTCTTTTTCAACACATTGTTCAGATTTTTTTTCCTCCTCTTCTGTCAAGCTACAGGCTACCACCTCTCTTCTTCCCACACAAATCAACCCCCAAAACACCTGCACACACAACCTTAAATATCACCTACATCTGCCATGAAAGGAAAAGGGAAACAGCATCTCTTTCCTGGTGGCTGGGCAGGGCACATGCACCAAATTATGTAGAAGGTGAACAAAAGTCATTCTCAAGGTACTTACTACCTCACTGATTTTACATTCTCCAAGCACTTCACTCTGTTGTCTCAAAAGTACAGCTATCTCACAGTTTTTTGTTTCTTTTTTTTTCCCTCTCAACTCCTCCTGGCAAATGGGAGTAGCCTCTTGTAGAATCAGAGATTGAAAAATTGGATAATCAAACCTAACTCACAATTTGGTATCTATCAAAGGCATGTGACTGCCAATGATCATTGAAGCTGATCAAAGTCACACTCTGTTGTCATGACAACGAATCCCCATTTTGTTTATATGGAGGGGTACGCACCACAGGAGAATAATGCTGAGAGGAATTAAATTTGTGTTGTTGAGAAATTAACATGCGGGATGCTTAGGAGTAAATTGAATGGGTGCTTATCAGTGTGATTTTTTTTTTTTTCAAACAAGGGAAGTGGTGGGTACAAAACGTAATCTATGGAGGGTGTCATTATGGAAGAGTCCAGAAAAACACTAAAATGTTCCAATAGTGCGTTTCTAAGGTGGAGTCCAGATATGAGATAATAGTTTTTATTGGGTTTTGTCACTTACATATTTTGTGAGCTTAAGTATCTCCAAGCTCTTTGGCTCTTCTTCCCTTTAACAAATTTAAAAAGGATTACAAGGGGATGCATCTTCTAAGTTTTATATTTGTTTTTCCTTGGGGCTGGAAATAATTCTTAATCCAGCACCACTAATCGGCTAGGTGAGATACAGTATGATTAGTGTATTTTGATTTTCAGTTATTCAGAATCTTCCCTAGCCAAATTGTGGGGTTGAATGAAGTTCTTTGCATTTTCAGTTTGGAAGATATCATCTGGTCAGGAAGGTGGTAAGTCGTTAAAATTTTTTTTCCATGGTTTTTTTGGCACCACATGCTGTTTAAAATTTTTTATAACAAATTATAGTCTCTTTGTCAAAGAAACACAATAGAGATGGGTTTTTTAACTTTTTATCACCTTCAAACACTAGCATCTATTACCACCTCACCCATTCTTTCTCCATGCATATTCTCCTGCCATTTTCTCTCTTGTCCTTCTACTTCATCCAGTCTCCATGTCAAATGCTTGTGCTATAATCCCTGTTCACATAGAACTGTTATTTTCCTCTTCTCCTCCAGCAGCTGCCAGGGATCATTTACTTACATTTTCTGAAGTAAACAAGACTATCATATGTCCAAATATCAGTTTCTTTCAGTTGCACTTGTTATTTTGGCCGTCTACCTCTTCATACTTCTCTCATTATTATTCAAAATATAAATTCCACAAATATTTGAAGTGATTGCCTCTTTCAAGGCTGTGCTGACATGTAAGATGTGATCCCAGTCTGGGAGTTGATAATCTTGTTATGAGAAAGGGAAAGAAACCAGTACTCACTGACAGTCTCCCCAGTGTCAGTGCCCCTGCTCAGCACTTGTTGCATGTATACCCTGTCGATTCCCTATACACACCGGACATGAGTGATACCCCAGTTACTCAAGTGAGGAAACTGAGGCATGGAGAAGTTAGGCAGCTTGCTTAAGAACACGCAATGGTAAGCCACCCCTAAGGTCTGGAGTGCATTGCTTCAAGATCCATGGAGTTTTTTGTTGTTGTTTTTCTAGTTTTCTTTTTTTGTTTGTTTGTTTTTTGTTTGTTTGTTTGTTTTTGTTTTTTGTTTTTTTTCCCATTTGGGGTGATAAGACAGATAAACATGCACACATAAATACCACACAAGTTGCAGTGGAATGAATGTTACACGAGTGTTAATGACAATTCAGAAGGGGAAGAGAAAGAATAGGCCTCTTTAACCAGCGTGGTTCAGGCTAATTCTGAGGAGGAGGTGGCTTTAGGTCCCTGAGAAGTACAGCAATTTTTAGGTGAAAATGGAGCATAGAGAAGTGACTTGCTGTCTGTCACCTAGGTCCACCACAAATGTTTGTTGGTGCTTGGAGTATTCACGATGCATACTTAGAACAACAGTGATGAAATCTTCATGTTTTTTGTTTTGTGTTTCTCTTGGCTTCCACATGAATAATGTTCAGTCACAATTTCTAGCTGAGGACTTGCTGCTTTTTAAAAAAAAATTAATACCCAAATTGCTTATCAAAAATAGCTATTCTAGAACAGGATATGGTAGATGGTATGTTCCTACTTTATTGAGCTCTAAGGTCCTTGGAACACAACAACCTTTGTTAGTCAAATTAAATTAAATCAATGAAGAACTCCTTCTACAATTCTCTGCTGTCTATGCTAATCAAGATACTGATAAATGAAATTCAGACAGAGTCCACTAACCATCATGTTACTGTTTACTTCAGTCCTTTCTCTTACCAGGATTAGTTGACATACTAAGGTTACAATGAGTCTCTTTTCAGATTGCTGGAGGTGTTATTAAAAATAAAAAAATAAAAAATAAAAGAGTCCAGAAAGGAAAATATGCCAAATTATCTAGCAGAGAGGATTGAGTCAGGAACCCAGGGATGGTAGGTTTGTATTCCAGCCACTTAGGCACGTAACTCTTGTAAGGAGTTAACTCTTTTACTTCCTCATTTCCTCATCTAGACACTGAGAATGAGACTGCTGTTATCACTAGACTTTTAGCAAAGAAGTATTGGGTAGTTCCCATGTCACTTTTAAGTGAGTTGATAATAATTCCCTACAGTGACATCATGGAGGTCATTTTCATAAGAAAATTATCTTGCCACCCAAAGAGGTCAGATAGCGTTCCTCTCCTTAGAGAAGCAAAAGGCTGTACACTTCTTTTGCCCCTCTCCACTCAGCAGTGAATCCCGGTCTCCCTGGAAGAGCTCTGTGCGTATTGAGTCCCTGTCATCATGGTGGGAACCTATGAGCAGAAGAGTGCCTCCACACTGACCCTTTCTCCCACAGGAAGATTCTTTTAGCCCAAGACTTAAGGGAAATGCATACAGAATTTTTTTTTTCTTTCTTGAAGTATTTCCTCAGAGGCTTCTTCCCTCCCTGCCGCCCTAGCACCCCCCTCCCTCTGATGTCTCCTTGCCTTGATAATAAAAGTACAATGGCTAAATTTAGGGAGTGGAATTTCTTTAACCAAAAGTATTACATAATCTCATTATTTGTTGGTCAAATGTGTTTGAACCACTTAAATCATTTATTTGGTTAAGAGAAAAAGAAAATCTCGTCTGCCTTCCAGAAAGTGAGTTAATCAGTTGCCTATGTTGTTACTATGGCTGACAGGTTATCTGACTAGTAAGAAAAGGTTTTCATGGTATATTCCAAACCATCACCTGAGCATTTCCAGGCTGTTTCGACCTTGTCTAAGGAAGCAGGAAGAATGTCTCTTACTGCTTCAGTGTGCTTTTTGTACACATTAGGGAATTTTGAAAATGTTCCCGTCAGAATCTACAAGAGGCTGTTGCAGAGTGAGCCATTTAGAGACCATAGCTCTATGGTTTCTGCTTAGCTTCATCCTCATCCAGCATCCCAACTATGGCCCCCAAAGACGTTTGGGGGCTTTTGAGGTTTTATAATGGACCTTTAGTCTGAAAGGCATAAGGAAGCAGGAACTCTAGCTTGTCTTCCCTATGTGTTATTTGGGCCTAAGGAACATGCAGTGAGTTAGTAATAAAGCTGTAAGTTTAGCACACAGCTTTGGCACCATATTGTTCTTTCCACAGTGGGTCTTCTAATTAACAAGGGCATCAGTACGTCCTCTCTTCATACCAGGAGACCTGCCACAAATTTCAGCTTAATCAACTTTCACTTACTTGGTGCACATCCAGAGTATGAGGACTTCAGTAATTGCTCAATTGTTAAGAAATTGTTGAATAGATTTTGTGTGGAAATGAAGTTTCTTGAAATACATTTGTATCATCAGAATCTAAGCTTATGTTTCTTGGCAATTCTGTCTACCCCTAAGTTTCTGAGTGGCTTTTTCACTCAGTGCTATTTTTATCCAGCACAGAGGAACAAATACATAAAAGAAATCTCAATTTGTTAAAGCCCAATATTATGGTGAAATGACTGGATTCGACAATGAACTGACTTTTGAATTTTAGTGAGTGAACTAAATGAACGAATTGGAAGCCGCTGCTTTTGGAAATGGGCTCCTTCTGTTCCTCTATTCTAAATTTCATACTAGAAGGAAAGTTATTTTGCAGGTATAGTCCTTTGCCTGGAGATTGCTTTTAATTTGCTTGAGATGGTGGTTTCTTTTCCCTCTTTCCATTAAAGTGTTCCCTTTATTAAAGGCTAGAGCATTGAGAAACTGTAGCAAGTATTTAGATACTTTGTGATTTACAGATTTTAGGTATATATTCAACCTGTAGTAGGCCAGCAAGTATTCCCCTTTCCAGGGAGGGAGCAAAATGGTCTAAAAGTAAATGAGAATGTCCGGGGGTGCTTAATGAATTTCATTAGTCTTTGGGAAAACAAGAGACCACAGATGACTTTCTCTTCTCTTTCTTTTTTGAATGCAAGAAACCACATAAAATACTGGATATATCAGAGCCTAAATAGAAGATTCTGGTTTAACTAGTCAGGGCAACAAGGTGGAGAGACACAACTGACATAGGTAGACAGATGACAAAAAAAAACAAAAAAAAACCCCGAAAACTGGAAAAAAAAAAAAAAAAAAAAGAAGAGGCGCCTGGGTGGCTCAGTGGGTTAAGCCTCTGCCTTCGGCTCAGGTCATGATGCCAGGGTCCTGGGATCGAGCCCTACATCAGGCTCTCTGCTCAGCAGGATGCCTGCTTCCTCCTCTCTCTCTCTCTGCTTGCTTCTCTGCCTACTTATGATCTCTGTCTGTCAAATAAATAAATAAAATCTTAAAAAAAAAAAAAGTCCCCACTAATTGTAATCCTATTCTACAAACTGTACAGCAATGGCTCCTTTTCTGTTGGTTTTCCTGTGGGAATGGGAAGCAGAGAGGGTTAACTTCTTTTAGCCTTTTTGTAAAGTAATAGCAACCTCCCTTTGCCTTTTGGCTGGAATTGGTAGGATGGAAGTAACAGCCCACAGACCTTGAGAAGAGGAAAGGGCTACTATTGACCGATTGTATTTGAATTCTTCATAGAAAAATGAAGAATTTAGCATTCTTGTTTATATAGTATAACTACCATTCATCCTTCTATTGAGAAGTAGTGTCATTAGAGAAAGATACTGCAGTTAAAAAAAAAAAAGAAAGGGGACTTGAATTTTAGTTTTCTTTTCCAGAAGCTTAAATAAGCTGATAAGATACGGAATTCCTCTGGCCTTCACTTGTCTGATCTATGTAATGGGAATAATATTTTATCAACCAGAAAATAGAAATTTCAAAAAGACAAGATTTATTGTTCCTTCCAGATGTGTGTGCAGTTTTTATGATAGGTGTGTTCCAGTAATATTCTCAGATTGTAACTAAGGATCAAGATTTCTCATGTGTTGTAATAAAATGAGGCTTCATGCTGGACAATAAAACTAGAAAAAAGTGGGGGAAAGCCCTAATGGTTTCCCAACTTTGTTTCAAAAAGCATTACAAAACTCCCAGAAAGACAGAACGGACTTTTTCAGACAGTTGCTAAATAATTGGTGCTGGATTAACTCTGCATGTTGCTAGTTTATTGGGTTGGTTGTTGTCCATTTGTCTATTTCTGGCTTCCTAGTAAATAGTATATATAGCAAAACCTTATATATATATTTGATTATTATATAGCTATCTTTTAAATGTTCCAAGATGGACTTGCCACATTTTTGACATGCTAATCAATTGTACTAAGGGTTTAAAATAACTTGTTCAACTCATCTGTTGTTTCCTTTCATTTTTCCCCTACTTATGAAACCTACAGTCCAGCTGGACACTTAAAAAACAACAAGATACCTAATTACTGTTCTAGTTACTATGGCTGCATAACAAATTATCCCCAAATTTGCCAGCATAAAACAATTACTTATTAGGCTTATTGATTCTGTGGGTCAGAAATTCCAGTCAGGGCATGGTGGAGACAGTTTGTCTCTATTCCAAAATGGGTAGGGCTGCAACTGGAAGACTGGAAAGCTGGGAATCATTTGAAGTTTGCTCACTCACATTTCTGGCAGTTGATACAGACTTTAGACTGTAGGTTAGCTGGGATTACTGACCAGAACACCTTCCTGTGACCTCTCCAAGTAATCTTAACTTCCTGCTAGCATGCTAAGAGAGACCTGGGCAGAAGCTGTAGCCTTCTGAGTTGGACAGTCATTTATATCACATCTGTGCTCTCTCTTGGTCTGAGCAGTCCTAAGCCTGACATGTTCAAGGGAAAGGGGAAATAGACTCCAGTTCTTCATGGGGAGTGAAAAGATTCTGAAAGAGCGTGTAGGACTTTGAATATTGCTGTGTTCATTTCTGGAAAATGCAATCTGTCACAATTACCTCCCCCTCAATATTGAGAAGGTATAAAACATATACCGCCAACAAAACATCCAAACTAAAAAGTAACCCCTATTAGCAGGTGCCTTGTTTCGACTTATGGGGGTGAGAGGTATTTCTCTTGGGGGAAAATGGAAGAGGAAATAGTTACAAGCAGAGTCATCTGTAAACAATTTAATTTGATGGCTTGTGAATTCTATAAAATAATAAATATTATAAATATTTAATAAAATAATAATAAACATTCCTAAATTAAATACAAATATCAAAACCACATTATAACATCAAATTTAAATGTTTTTGAGTGGATTGTTCGGATTATTGAGGACCTCAACGTTACTCCATTGGACAAGTTGCTGAATAGGGTTAAAGACGGTAATAGTAGTGGTATTTTCAAAGGAAAGGAATCTGGTGACTATGTTCCTCCTCTGGTCAGGATTTAACCATTTGCTAACTTTTGAGAGTATTCAATGGAATCAGAAACAATCTTTGAGACATTCACTAATGTATTAATTCTTTCATTCAAACCACATTTGTTGAATACCCAGTGTATGTAAGGCATGCTAATTATTATTTATGCTGTCAAGCATATAGATTAATAATAAACTGTGTCCACTTCCAGTAGTAATAATAGCTATCATTTATTGAGCACTTAGTACATTCCTGGCATTGTGCTAGCAGTGCATACAATGTTATTTCTCTTTATAGCATGAATGAAGGCATGTGTAATTATCATCCTGTTTACAACTGCGCAAATAATTTTAAAAAGCTGATTCCTTGCTTGAGTTTGTATAGTTAATTGGTAAAAGATCTTAGTATCAAACTTTGCTTTGCTGGGCTAAAAAGCTGTTTTGGTTTGGTTTGTTTTTTTTCCCAACTAGGCTAAACTGCTTATTCCAAGAACTTGTCTTGTTGGAAAGTGGGGAATGAAATGAGATATATTTATAAATAATTGTAGTGTAAGGTGAAATTTGTTAAGTATCCAAAGTCTGGGAGTTAGGAGAGCCTACTTAACAAAAAAAAAAATTCAAGTTAGTCAACATACAGTATACTGCTGGTTTCAGGAGTAGAAGCCTACTTCTTTGTGGAATAATTAGAGAGAAGCTTCATGGAAGTGGTGGCATTTGAATAAGAACTTGAAGAACTGGTAGGATTTTAATATATGGAGATGGGGATAAAGAAGGAAACCTAGATGTTGGAGAAATATAACTGGAGTATGAAGAACATGGAGATATTTGGGTAATAGCATACCATACCATTGAGAGGAATCCAAGTTTGAGGATTAATGAGTTAGAAAGCTAAAAGTGTAGATTAAGTCCTTTTGGTAAAAGGTCATATGAGGCAGCTAAAGGAACTTCATCTAGGAGATCTGCAAGTCATGGTGAGCAGTTGAAGGTATCCTCTGATGTGGACAGAACAGGACATCAGGAAGAGGAATCTGGCTGCTACCTAGGATGGCTCGATAGGGTTTGAAGACAGCAGTGGTAGGAAGTTTGCAGTAATCTGGAAGATGGTGATGAGGACAGAGATGGGACTGGTGATGGGAATTAAAAAGGGACAGAGAGAAATGTACTGGCATTTCCATAAAAAACTCATAGCAAAGAGAAAAACCATTTGTTATTATATCTATATTTCTCACCAGCTGATTAGTTGCTCAAGTAAAATACATTTGCCTCTTCCCTCAAATTATCTGTTTTTATTTTATTAAGTCATAGTCTCCAGGGACCCTAGTGAGCACCTGCCTCTAATTTGGAAATGTGTTGTCATGGCTCCTGTAGAGGCTGTTCTGCATTTGGAAATTCATTTTCTATTCCGTTTATTTCGATTAAATCCTTTGCTATTAGACTTCTTATGAGTCATATGCCCTGAATACATAGTCAGAAAATAATATGAGCAGCAGTGGAGATGCTGAATTGCTGGTCAGTGTTGTTAGGAGCAAGAGGCATAAAGGGGTAATAGTGCACATTGCAAGCAATTTTGTAGAAGAGGTTTATCCAATTTTTGCCCCTGAAATAGTTCAGATTTTTTTTTTTTTAAAGAAATGATGTGCCTGGTTCATTCTGTTAACATTTCCCTGTCCTATGCCCCTCAAGGTAGGTCTGTGCACATGGAGAGGTTAATATTAATATTGCCTTTTTACAGCTAAATTATCTGGCTCTAGAACCATTCACAGATTCTATTAAAGACCCCTATGGAGGATTGCTTCTTCAAATAGGCATTTTAATTCACCCGGGTACAATAAGGTGTTACCTTCCTTTCATTAATAAAATGGGAACTCATAAAGAAAACCAGATTATCTTGAATTTATGATCAAGTAATTTTGTTTCTCTTAGCCTGGATAATAATTGTGAAACATTATTTTCCCCCTTCTTTCCTTTTCCCTTCATACACTTCGACATTCTTAATTTCTCATGTTTATTTATCTTTTTTATTTTAATTTGACAGGGAAAGCTATCTAGGACCCCAGGAGGCAAATGCTGTGACTCAAGAATTGGTCCTTTCCATCTTCAATTTAATGAAATAATAAGCCAGTAATTGATTTATATTTATATTTACATTTGCCTTACAAATTCTGGGATTTTTGTCACCTTTATTGTAATTCCATAAGTAGTCACTAAATTACTTCCAATAAACTCTATTTTTCCTTTACCTAACCAGTAACTGAAGTCTTTCATCATAGTTTAGAGGATTTGTTCTTTCCTCTAGTTTCTCATGTCATTTTTTCCTCACCATAGGTTTTATATTTCATTTTGAATTGTTAATGAATTTTTTTTTTTTGTCTCAAACTCTTTGTACCTTTATCAACAGATAATTTGTCCCAAACAATCTAGCTTTGTGCCTTTGTACTTTCCACATAACTGCATTACTGGTAGTCTGAAGAAGACAGTCTTTTGGTGTTATTAACAATTTAGAATACAATTTGGAATTGGAACATAAGCAAGGCAGATTTCTGAGCATTCCAGCTGGCTTTCACAAAGCCTTTACACCCAAACTGTGATCTTCCTGGGCTTTCCTTCATTCAGACACTTGTTGCTTTATCCATGCTTACTAAGCAACATATATTGTCTGGTAATACCTGAAGATTAGAAATAGCTTTTAGAAGGAAGATTGAGGAAAGAAGGTCTGTGAGGTGTAGACAAATGATATCTGAAATGACAGCTGGTAACCTGATGTTTTTGGAATATATAAAACTGAAAAAGTAATAATTGTATTAATATCAATAAATGTAGTCTCTAGAGCATCTACTATGTGTCAGGTGCTTTTCCATATATCATCTAACTTTATTCCACAAATTAGGTTATCTTTGTTCCCATTTTATAGATGAGCAAATTTAAGCTGAGATTCTAAATGATCCAAACCACCACAGCTAGTAAGTGGCAATACCAGAGTTTTCTCCAGGTTTGCCTAACTCCCAAACTGTGATGTCATTCTGTTGTACCACACTGCCTCATTTTGCTGTAGTAGATGTCTGTCAACTTCAGTCTTCCAAGAAAACATTACTTTCCGTAGTTCTACTTAAGGAAGCAAAACAGCAATTTGTCTTAAAAGAATTTCACTGACATAAAAAAAATACTTTTTGGTGTTAGGAAGTGAATATTTGAATTATTTGGAAAACTAGTTATATGGAAGAAACTTGCCTCATACCACAATGAGGCAAGATTAAGTATTTCAACATAATCCTGACATCACACTTTCAGGAAACTTGACTCCAGATTAGATTTTTCTCAAATTAAAGAAAAAGTTCCCCATGTTATATATGTATTCATTCATTCATTCACTCACTCACTCACACACTCACTTGCTCACTTCATATGACAAACATTGGGTGACTGTTGTGTACACAGAAACACTATCATGGCTCTTGAGAATTCTACCAGAAGCAAACAAAACAAAATGAAATACAAAAAGCATTAAAAGCTCAGTTTCAGAATAGTTTGGGTAAGTAAGTGCTGCAGTAGCCTTCCTTTCCCTTGACCTCATCCTGCACATTGCCAGAAGTATTTTTTTTTTTTTCCTCTAAAACCTTCATCCGATGGTGTCACTTCTGGTTTTAAACCTCTGACAGCTGTCATTACCTAGTAACTTGTGGCCTGTCAGAATCTGTTGCCACCTGCCTTTTCTGACACCTCTGGAGCTGCCCCTACCAGAGCTTAGTCACCGTGTACTGCTCACTTTTCCTCCCAGATGCCAGAGTCTCTCACATCTCCAGTTTGTGCTCTTACTGCCTCCTCCTGGGATATGTCCTGCCTTTTCTCCTTCAGGTGGCAAGTTTCTATTCATCCTTCAGGATCTCTGCCCCTTCTCTGCTCCTTTTCCTGAAACCTGCCCTAGCAGGAAAGAAAAAGTTCATTTTCCCAGAGCACTTCATGTCACAGTATTTTTTATAATAATAATGTAATATAAAAGTATTTTGATTTTTCTCTGACAAGAGCACAAATCCTTCCAGAATATGACTCTGTTTTATTCATCTTCATACCTTCATTCCAGGACTCTGACACATACTTGGTCATCTATAAAGGTTAGGGGAGGAGAATAGAATAGAAGTGGGTGAGTAGGTAAGTGCTATGGTAAGAGGGGCTAATGTTTCAGAAGTGGTTGGTGTCAGCTTCCTGGAGCACTGTTATGTAAGTGGGGCTTGAAGAATGATTAGGAAGTCAGCAGACAGCTATGAGCAGGGTTCAGGGTCGGTGGAGACAGGGCACCACAGCACAGGGAACTGTGTATCTGAAAGCTTGAGAGAGCATAGCCTACTTGGAAATTGCAAATAAACAAGTGTCTTTAGAGTTAGTATATGTAAGAATGGAGTAGAGTGGGCGCAGAGCATGGGGGTGGCTTCAACAGTGATGAGGGGATTTCATTCTCTCATGCAGGTCTTTGGGGAGCCACTGAAACTGTGGCAGTCACCCACGTGGATGTGGCTGAATGGGCGATGAAGTGACTGAGAAGGGCTAACTGGGAAACCCTGGCATGGTTGAGAGGAGAGACAAAGTCCCGTCTAAGTCAGGGTGCAGGGATGCTCACATTTTACTAGGATTTCTATCCAGAAGTGTCTGGCTTAGCTTGCTCTTAGGGCCTTATTACAACCTTTTCTGACTCCAACTGCCTTCTTGGATCTCCTATATTCTGAATATATAGGAGAATATATATATTTTAAAATATACTCCTATATTTTATCCTCTACACATTCTCCCTTATTCTCTCCACTCCAACTACCATGGATTCCTTGCCATTTTTGAACCACCAAGAAACCCACCCTTTCAGGGACAATGAGTTTTCTGCTACTACTGCCTGCACCCTCTTCCTGCCAGTGTCCTCCCTTAGGGAGTCTTTCCTCATTGCCCTCCCTCAAATAGCACCCCTGGTGGTCACTCTTGCTTTTGAGAAATTACTGCTATAGTTTCATTCTTGGTCCTAATCACTACCCTGCATTTCTTGTGTATGTTTTCACTGCCCTAGTTCCCTTATTCAGAAGGTAAATGCCATGAGATTACCGATTTTGGTTTTTTCTTTGCTGCATCTCAGCACCTGGGATTATGCCTGCCACATAGAAGGTATTCTATAAAGGTGTATAAATATGCCAGTGTTTTCCTTTTTTTTTTTTTAACCTTAGGGTACAGAAAAAGTAATAATATTTGCATGGTATCAGGGTATATTGGAAGGGACTTGGAGGTGTCTATATGCTACTTGGTTAAAAAAGTAATTACATTTTTTTATGTTTAAGTCTAGTAAGAAAAAGAAGGCCAAATGTCAGGGAAAACGTTAAACTTTGAATTTTCATAAAAGTTCCAAATATAAATTTTGTATTTTTTACAAAATTCTATTGCCATTGTTAGCTCATGGCACAGTTGTAACTTATTTGCCGCATACCAATGGATGTTGCCCTCCCCCCCCCTCCCGCCCCCCGCCATTGCTTTTTTCCATTCTGTCTAGATACGGGATTTTGCCTCTGGGGCAAAACTTGCTGGCAACACTGTCCCTAGCTGCATGCCACACCTTCCTCTTCCACAGAGAGCTGGCCTAATCAGAGCAGGGCAGTCAACAGGACTGTGGCCCATGCTATTATAACAGGGACACTGAATGTGAATTGCCTGCTTTCACCAGCATGATAAAATAGTAAGTAAGTAATGTTTGTGAAAGTTTGGCGTGTTGGAGGGCTCCTTGCTTAACCGCAGCTGAGCAGCACCATCTGCTTGGGAACAGCCAATTTGTTGTTTGTTTTACACTGAGTTTATTAAAGTTACCCAAGGGAGAGTAGGAGGGACCTTATTTGGAAACTTGTTTCCTTGAAAACCCATATGATTTAGTGGAAAGAATACTAGAAAAGGCTTCCCAAGACCCAGGTTCTAGTCCCACCTATGGTTTGAGCTGTATGAACTTGTGAACTGCCCATTCCTCTGAGCTCTGGTGACTTCACCTGCAAAGTAGGAATAATGACTTTCCTGCTTCTGTCTCAGCTGCCATGACAATCACAGCAAATCCAGTAATAGCAAACTATAAGTGTACCATATAACTTAGGATGTCATTTTTTAAAGTATTGTTGTTAATACTGACTTTAAGTTATTTAGGGGTTTCCACATCTGTAGAGCTCTGCTGAGTGAAAATTAGATTTCCCATCGTAGACTCTCCCACTGGGGTGGTTGCCAGGGTAATTCTGTGCATGTGAGTGCATACAGAGTCAGTCCCTAAAAGCTTCATTTGGTCCAGGCTTCCTTATCCGGAAGCTTCAAAAGCCACTACATCTCTTATCCATTAAAAATGAAAAGACTCATGAGTAAGATTCATGTTCCTATTTTAAACCTGACAAGTTGTTAAGTTATATATTCCTAAAATGAACTCATCAGCATCAAGACTTATCTACAAGTGTTGAAATAAGGACATGGTTATATATAGATGAACAAAGTTTCATTAAAAGGTTACTAGTCCTTTATTGGGACTATTTTCACATGTTTCTCATTTCTTCTAGGGATTTAGAATATGTAATCCAAATTATTTATTATCTTCTAGAAACTCCAGAAACAAGTGGATAGTTACTGTTAGTTTCTCTCCCCAAACACTGATACTTCCCAATGATGACTCAATGTAATTGGTGAAATGATCTTCAGTTCACTTCTCAATGGCAAGCTATGATGTTCCAGTTAATAAACACCCATAAGGAGCCTTTACTTAATTCTTGGATATCTTTGTGCTTTGTTTTGTTTTGTTTTGTTTTTGTTTTTGTTTTCTATTAAGGGGCATCAAAGGCATTAAGAAATACCTTTCCAGGCATTGTATGTATTGCTTATTCACGTTTTCATCATTTTACTAACCCTGCTATTGAGAAGTTTGGTCTGACTACTATTTTTTTTAACGTCCCTTAATGTGTCTGTGTGCTTCGTGGACATTTTCCCCTCCTTTTTGAATCAATGAAACCTTTCTTTCTTATATTTACTGCACAAGCATTGAAAGGAAAAAGGATGTTTTAAAAAATTATCTTAAATTGCTCTCCTTTTTTTAAAAACACATATTTTCAATTTGGTGTTTTGAGTCTCAGGTGAAGAGTGTAAGAGAGACTGTAGAAAACATTACTTTGGAGGAAAGTTCCTATTTTGGTTCCACAGATTGAAAATCAGATTTTTCCAGGATTTTTACAGCATATGGAAATTGACATCCCTTGAAATTTGGAGACACCAAAATAGAAAGTAAGGCCAGATTTATTTTCACTTTTAGTAATCTGGCTCTATTACCTTGAATAAACTAGTCTTTAGAGAACCATTTTTTCTCATTCTAAGAGTTTAGTAAACTCAGTATAGAAAATATGGAAAATTTAGAAATATCTAAATAAGAAAATAAAATATAATGGGTAATTCCACAACCCAGATATAATTACTGTTGATGTTTTAATATATTTCTTGCCCCCCTTTTTTTTTTCAGTGCTTCTCAAATCAATATACTTTTTTTAAAAAAATCAGGCCATGATCTGTTTATATGTTTGCATTTTGGTTTTTCTTTTACCATTACAGTATGAACATTTGTAGAAAGAATAAATGAATAAAACTCCTTAAATATTCAATAGTACATTAAAAGGCTATACATTATTCTTTATATAGAACATTATATAATTAATTTTGCTGTTCTATTACCATTAGGAAGGGGTAAAATTTGTATTATTATTAGTAATTCTTGAATGAATATTCCCATAAACAAATTGTTTTTGTTTCTCATTGTTTCCTTGGAACCATCAAATACTTTCTACATTCCTCCTATCAATTCAGATTTTTTTCCTATATCCAAGGTATTAACCTTTATTGAGCCACATTTTTAATTAGAATGCTAGAAACATTTGTTTCATTTAGTTAGAAGCATTAATTAGAATAT
Source organism: Lontra canadensis (assembly GCF_010015895.1). Classification (NCBI taxonomy): domain Eukaryota; kingdom Metazoa; phylum Chordata; class Mammalia; order Carnivora; family Mustelidae; genus Lontra; species Lontra canadensis. The sequence goes on along the minus strand of NW_022631044.1, from coordinate 12,869,029 downwards.
TTTTCAAAATTTTCTTAGCTATTTTTCATTCAATAAATATTTATGGAGTTCTTCCTCTGGGCTAGGGATGCTAGGCAAGATGGATATGTTCTCTGTTCTCACCAGACACATAGCTTAAGTCTAGAGAAGGTCTTATATTTCTTTTTAAACTGAACTCTAAAACCGCTTTGGCAAGTTTAAAAAAAAAAGCAAAGATTTTAATTGTGATAACACCAAGCCCATGAAGTAGAAGGGAATTGACATTCTTACTAAATTTAGTCTTCTATATCTGAGACACAAAAGGTCTGTTTATGTATTCTTTTATGATTTTCAGTGAAAATCTGTGTATTTTTCTGGAGTACTTTTTTTTTTTTTTTTTTTTTTTGGTAAGTTTCTCTCTGGGGAGAACTTCATGGTTTTGTTATACTTTGAAAAACATTTTTTTTTCCTATCCTGTTATTGTACATATAGAAGAAAATGATTTATTGTTACATATTTACTTTATATTTGGCCATTTTCTGGAACTTTTTTCAGTTCTTATATGAGACAGACATAGTTTGAAGTATTTCTTTGGCACCACCAATTATGTAAAGTTGACAAATTACACAAGTCTTGGTCTTGGTCTCTCAGTGTGTGAACAGGACCATAAACCGACCTTATGGACTTATTAACAGCTAATGAGCTACATATTAAAGAATTTAGCACAATGCCTCACACATAATAAGCATTCAGTAAATCATAGATTGTTATTACCATTTCCTTAAATTCTTTAAATCATTTACTTATTTCAATTTACCCTAATGTCTCCCACCACAATTAACAGATTTTTCTTTGTTAACTTAGATACTATGTTACTCAGAGCATAGAATTTTATTTTTGTTATTATTATAACTGCATGGCAGATTTTACTTACTATATTTTGATTCTTTTTTGTTCCATATAAGTTTTTAATTTTAATTCTTCTAGGTCTAATATGATAGTTGTGACCCCAGCTTTCTTTTTATTGTGTGTGATATTGACAAATACTCTTTTCTTTTTAATCTGTCTTTGTCCTTTGTGTTAGCTGTGTTTCCATTAGCAGCAATGTCCAACAAAATGATTCACCTCATCTTAAATATTTTGTTTGCTTTAAAAAATAGTTGTACCTGCTAATATTTTGTGTTATAATTGCTATTTGATATTTCTCATATTTGTTTGAAACAGTTTTTATGCTTCTTGTTTCTTTTGTTTACCCTGTTGCTTTATAGATTGTTTTTTTTTTCTTCCTTCTTCCAGTTCCCTCATTCCTTCCTTCTTTCTGTTTGCTTTTTTCTCCCTACAGTTATTTATAATGTATGCATTTGTTTCTAACACTGGTAACTACCTTTATATTAAAATAAAACTTTTTAGGCCATATTTCTCTGATTACCAGCATAGACAGAAAGCTGCTTTTGATTAACCACTATGTAAGATGAGAAAATTGCCTCCTTTACTACTTTCTTTTCTTTAAATCAATTCCCAGTTTGTGTTAGTATCAACTGAGGTGGTAAATCTGAATAATAAATGTTAAATAATGGTTTTTTTAAACATTGTGCTTCTTCTCTCACAAGAGCCACTTCTAAAACTATTCATTCATCTTAATTATTACATTTTTAAAATTTTAGATTTAATATTTATCACCATTTATTTTATATTAATACTTTGTTATTTTCATATAAATTTTTTTCTATATTCTCTCCTAGCTTAAATATATTTTTTGAGTATTTCTTAAAGGTATATGGATCATATTCTTTCTGAGCCTTTGTGTATCTGAGAACATCTTTTCATTATCTTTGTAGATGTACCACAAATTGTTTGTATATAGAATTCTTGGGTCATAAACTTTTCCCCACAAAATTGTGTAGATATTGTTTCATGTCAGTCAGTATTTAATGAAGCCCAATGGAAGTGTAAAACCAGCTGGACTCTTTTTTTACTTCTTTATAAATAATTTATATATTTTTTTCAGGTACAAATAAGATATTGTTTTATTTTTTATACTCCCCCCTCCCTTTTTTTACATTAGTCCTTAGGAGGGCTCTCTATTCTTCTTCTATAGCCTTGGTTCATGACTCATTTTTTTGTTGTCTTTTTTCTCTATGCTCTGGAAATGTACCTTGTATTGTCTTCAGTGTCAGTGAACAAATTTTCTTCTGCACATTTTGTGCATTGCTTCTTTAATGTAGATTCACTTATAATAACAATTCTGGATCCCTTTCAATCTTTTCTTAATTCATTCAGCTTTTTTATTACCTCCACATGCATCTCAACTAACTTTTCAAACCAGTCTCTTTCTGGATCATTTTACCATTCATCTCTTGCTTTTGAAGATACGTTTTTGTAAATCTTATCGAGGACACTAAGGAGATTTTTTTTTTTCCTTTAGTTAAAGAAAAGCCTTTTTGTGTGTATGCTTTTTCTCTTTTTCTTCTGTGCTATTGTCCTCTGATTTTATATTGGAGAATCTTTTGCTAAACTGTTTTTTGTTGGTTTGCTTATCCAGGAATGAGGTATATAATCTATCCAGGCCAGGCTTGTAAATATACCTTGCTGGGCAGGTAGATGGATCTTAGAACACCTCACTGTTTTCCTTGTTATGAGAATTCCGCCCAGATCTTAAGCTGATGGTCAAATATCCATTGTCAAGCAGTCATCTATCTTGTGATATTTTTTGAACAGGGAGGAATTTTCTGTTCTGTTTTGATCCTCTTAATTTGAACGTTTTTAAGCATCATTCAGATTTTCTCATTCCAGAAGTAATACACAAAATCTCTAAGTAGCATCTCTTCTGCAGTTCTTCTTAATTCACTTTTGTTTCAGGTTCAGTATGTTACTGCCCATTCCACCTTTTATATGGTGCCTTACTAAAACTGAGGTCCATAAAAGAACATAGAAAAGGAGGGACTGACAGGGGTTGGGGATGGGGTGGCACAGGGAATATGGGCTAGCTCTAGTTATCTCATAAAGCAGCCTCTACTCAGTTCCTGCTTTTATGACCAGCAAAGCCACCATGTTGTAGAAAGAGGTACGCAGTAGAGGTGACTAAAAATCCCCAGCTTTCATTTCCTCTAACCTCCTTGTCTTATTTCAGGGCTCTGTCCACTCTTTGAGATTTGAGATAAGATTTCTCCTGGAATATTTCACGTTATTTATTAGTATATCAAGTTTCCACTGCTACGGCAACTTATCCCTTTTCACTCTTGCGTTTCAAGTCTGTGAAGGGAAGGATGCATTAGATGCTCCTGAGGAACCCCAATCCTAACACAGAGCATGGTATGATCCATAAAGAGAAGCATCCCAGAAGCTGAAGGTAAAAAGGGAGCCCCAAATACACCTTCTATATAAAGTAGTTAATAGAGGATCAGAACTAAGGCCTGAGGATCCAAAGGCAGTCGCCTTACCATCATTCATGTGAGAATATGGGATACAAATATTGTGTTCACATCAGAGAATCAAGAGGACTTATCATGATAATGGATGGAGGGAAGATGTGGAAGGGAATTGGCAGGGACTGTTAAGAAGCTGAGGATTTGGGAGTTTGGGTCAGCTGATGATATTATGAAGATATTTACAATTCTGTTTATTAACCTGCAATTCTGTTTATTCCCTAAATTAAATAATCTGTTCTTTGAGGTCTCAGCTGTGTGTTGAGAATAGCATTTCAGGAAAACCATCTTTAGACTCTGAAGCTTTGAGCCTCCCGAGGGACCCATTTTTAAAGATACCTCCCATTCATGCATGCAGCTTTTGAATTCACATTCTTGTCCCTGTTCAGAATAGAGCAGCTGCTTCTGCAACTGCAAGAGACTTTCTGACTTAGATTGAGGTCTGTCACTGTCATTTTATGGCAGACTGAATGTAGTGTTGGTTGTCAGTTTCAGAAAGAATTAAATATTGCCTGCTGTTGTACATCTTTAGTCTAGGGCTCCTTTTCCAAGCATGATCGGGGCCACTGCACTGAGTCTCTGTCCTTTTATTTCTTGGACTTGATAGAAATCCAGAGGTACTTTAATATACTCCAGCCTTGAGATAGCCACACTTCAGTGGGAGAAACATGAAGCTAAATCTAGAGCCGGGATGAGTATTTGGGGAATGGTGTATAAATAAGGGTTGGTAACCAGAACGGAAGAGCCAAAGTGTGTATCATCTCATTTTACGTGTCTTCATACAGGTGGCTTCCTGGAACTCAGGGGCTGATTTGTAGTTGAAGAAGGACATGAAAGGCTAAAAGGACTGCTTAGTATTCACCCAGGAGGCTGAGTCCAGAGAGCGGGATGGGTGGCCCGGGACACTTAAGAGGAGAAATCTGGTCAAGATAGGCTGTCTCGGGCTGTGACAGACTATTAAATCCTGTGAAAAGTTAAGACTTACAGATGAGTCCTTTTGTAAGTTCTGTATTTAGCAGAAACACTTTGCTTTGCAGTCAATAACCTTATGATTAAAATAAGGTCTTTGTTCACTAAGAAAGCTGGCTGAACACTTTATCGTTCCAAATGCCCTCCCATTTATTCTGAATTAGCTTGTTCACACTTTAATGGATAAAAATTTCCATTTTAGGTTTTTATATATGATTATGCATTGCAGTTAAAGCCTCTTTTTTTGGAAAGGTTTTACAATGTGATTTTATTTGTTTGCTAGTAAAATTTATTACCGTAATACTTTTACCATCCTCATTTAATCTTCAGACTTCTCTTTAAAAAAAGTCAATTTCGCCATTATGTTAGCTACTCACACTGAAGTGTGTGGGGGGGGGGGGTCCAGTTTCACAGTGTATACATTCTTGTTGGCTTTGTCTTGAATATTTTATTCTGAGGACAGTGAAATCAGTTTTTACAGAAATAAATCATTTAGCCATATTAAGATTTGAAAGGGTTATAAATGCTTTATTTTCAGCCATTCTTGTGAAAATAGAAAAGGGGGGGAAAACACCCCACACTATCATTTAAACATGTCAATTCTTCAAAATAGTGCAGAGGCAAAGCTTCTTTTATTATATTGAAACAACAAGATTGGGTGAATAAGTTACATATGGTTTATTTCTTTTTGAGATTTTCTCTCAGTCACTTTTAATATGAATATACATTTATGAAAAAATATTTTTAGAGGAAAAAATATCAGGAAATAAATATCCCTTGAATATGTTTAATAAATGTAGAATAAATAATCCTTCTATATAGATTTTTATATGTAAATTTCATATATAGATTTCTCTGAATTTATTTATTTTAAAGCTTAATAAATTGCTGTAGATTCCAGGAATAAATATAGTCCATTTCTTCTTTTTTATAACACCTTACATTGAGATCTGTTTAGTTATTGGTGCTCTTGTCTAGGGGAATATCTTTTTTCACGTATGTAGGTAAATTTATTTAACATTCACTGCATGACAATTTAACCCTACATTTGTCATTGAACTTTATGTTCATAAACTGTTTCCCACAGAACTCAACTGTTTCTAACAAACCCTACCTCGCAAGGAAATAAAGATGATCTAGCAAAAATGGGCCCATTACTGTGGACTCTTTGGTCACTGATTTTTTAGAGCAATTTAAATTAATGTTAACTTGTAATTTTTAGACTTTTTTTTCTGAAGTGATTGATCAATCTGGTTATGTCATAGAGTTGTCCTTAAGAAGAGAAGGAATAGTGTTTTAACTAATGCTCAATCTCTGGGCACAGTGCCTTCTTTCATCCAATGAAAGTTACCTTTTTAATAGGTTTTAAATAGATGCTGAATTTTTGTTTTCATGGTATAATACACAGCAGATATCTTAAATGTAAGTTTGTATAGTTGTGCTTGAAGATATCATTAATATAAAAGGTTCTATAAAAAATAAAATCAAATTCTATATACTACTTTTCATTCATATATATATATACACACACACACACAAATCATCAGTACAAATTCATATTCCTCTAAAAATATTTGTAAATGTTACTCCAAATACACATTTGGTAAATTCATTATTGAATCTTTATATAAAATTCATCTTCTATAAGCTATTCAGAATCTTTAGAATTCTTCAACATGTCTTAATAATTGTGTTTGAGCAATGTTTTACATTTATAGGAGTTTTAAAAAGGCAGGTGCAATGTGACATATCAGAAGAAGCAAATTAAACTCTTGTAAAGCACAGCTGGAATGCTAAAAATGTGTATTTGTAATTTAAATATGTGACACCATCACACTGTAAAATCAGTTCATAATTAGAAAACATCTGTTTTTTTCCAATATGATGCCTAATAGTATATTTAAATAATTTAGAATGCAAAAGAAAAAAAAATCAAGGAACAATAAGTGATTCATGGACACTTATTTCCTTTTGTTTTAATGTCCTATAGGAGATTCTGGAGTAACCTGTCATATTGAGGCTACTTTTTGGATAGAGCATAAACATCAATGATGAAATGCATATGCCAAACATATGTGCTGTTGTGACTTTATTGTGTCAGATAATAAATAAATAAATAAATAAATAAATAAATAAATTGTGTAGGTTTTGGTGTGAAGAAGGATTTACACACTGTTATTTCTCTCTCACCCCAGTTTTTTGGTTTGTTTTAATCAAAAGACATTGAAATAAATAGAAGTTGATTATTTTAACAGGAAATTTATGTGAATGTATTGCAAATAAAGGGAAGCTGTTGAGTTGTATGAATTCTGGAAATACACTTGAACCAAGTAAAATATTGAGTTAAAACTTAACAGGATCAATTCGAGTTTAGCTAATAAAGTTTGAACAAAACCACAATTTCTCAAATGAAGTTAACATGGTAGATTAGCCACACATCTGTCATCAGTGTTCACATAGGAAGGTATTTATATATGTGTGATGAAAACTCAAAAGGGTATTTTTATTCTAACTGAAGTATGCACGCTGAATAGTCTCTTGGTTTATTGGCAGTAAATTGTGTAACTTTTTTTTTTTTTTAACCACAGTTCAAGTATTTGTTTCAGATATGGACAAACCAACTGTGTTTTAGAAGGTTCTGTTTTTGATATTACCAGCCTATGTCTGGAAAGGTTTTCTGCAAACCCAAAAAAATTGAAAAATTAAAAATAAATAAAAATAAAGCTTTTGCAGCAGCTAAGAAACTGAATAAAAGCAGTAACACAGGTCAAGAGTCCTTCTTGAGCTCAGTCACCAGGCTGTGGTGAGTAAATTAAATGCAGCAAGGCCTGCCTGACAATGAACTTTGCATTTGGAAGAGGTGTATTAAAATGCACAGACTTACCTTTCTATTTTAAATGCAGTTTTATCACTTTAATTCTTGGGTGGGGGATGGGGGGTGAAGACTCACTTTTTTGCTGGGTTAGAGTACACAAAGTTAATCTGCTACTATTTATATTCATCTACTTTGAATCGCCTTTTATCCACCTTTGCTGCTGCAGCCCACCACTCGCCATTCATCAGTTTATACATTGTGCGCCAGGGCAAATAATGACAGAATATCTAGCTAAAGAAGGGGTACTTAATCAGCAATCAAGATTCAATTTGTTTTAATTTTAGCAGGTGTTTGTGAGGTACATTGATGGGAGAGATAATATGTGCTGCTTTCATTAGCTCTCTTGTTTTTGTGCTTGAACATTTAAGAGCCAGATGTTCGGAGGTGAGCTGATCAGAATATTAAGTCTCCAGAGGTTGGTTTCCATAGTGTTTTACATTCCTTTCTTTATCTCCCTCGATTCACCCTGAGCTCTGAGGTGCAAGTGCTTGCAATGACAGACTCTATCTCAGCGTTCTGTTCAACTAAGGCTTTAAATTAGTGGCTAATTCTCGGTATAAAATACTTTAGTTTAATAATCTGTCATTAATTCTTGGACTCTGGGTCATCCTCTTTTCTCATTCAAAACTCTTTCCACTGATAATCTGTTTTAGAAATTATTTGTGGAGCAGCTGGTATTTCATCAGGATATTTTCCTGAAGCAAAAACATGAGAATCACGTAAGCTACAAAGGTAATGACCCCATCATCTTGTTAAATCCATACCCAAACTTGATCAGTGCTCTGTCATCAAGTAGTCAAAACATGACAGTGACAACAGCGTCGTGGCCTGAACAACAATAACAGGGCCGTTTGAAATTGGTAGCTTCGCTGACTTTGAAAGTTATTACCTCTTGCAAGAAAGTGTAAATATTCTTACATGAAATTATTTTATAATGTAATATAAGATTACTTACTGTGTTACAGTTTGCAATAAACCATTAATAGGACTTGGAGAAGATCTAATCAGTAGTTAGGCTTTGTTTTACAATTTTAACTCAATTGTAACTGAATTTAGCTTTTATTTAATAGCTTTGCTATGTTGCATTCTGATAAGCTGCACATCTTTTTTCCCCTTCTTTTTCTTTTGGTTTTCCTGTATGTTAGGAGCATGAATTCCCTTTCTGCTGAAAAACAAACCTACCAATAAAGAGTTAATTGAATTGGCATTGGCAAGAAGATGTTTTCTCCCACTATTAATTGTTCTCTGTTTACTTTGATGTTCAAGGATTGTACTGTTTTATAAGCATATTTTCTTAATTGTGTCACCTTGTACCATAAGTATGTCAGAGGGGAAACATTTGCAAGTGATTAGATATGGACCTATGTGTCACCAAATGTATGAGGTACATACCCTTATAGGATATAATTGTGATCTTTTAATATGCAGCCATTGACCCAGACTTGTTATTATCTATTATAGTTTATAATAATGTATCTCTTTATGATTAAATGATGATGCCCGGCAGAACACTATGATTAGCATTTCAGTTATTTATAGATTATGTCAGAGCAGTAATAAACATAAAATGCTGTTAATGTGTGGCTAATGAAATCTGGACATGAACAAGTTTATGAATTGATATAATTCATTTGAGTGTTCTAACTGAGCTGCTGGTTCTTGTCATAATTCAAAAGCTTAGCAGGGTTCACCGATTAGGTGGTAGACTAATTTGCTACAAAAAGTCAATGGGTTTTCATCGTCTTGGGCCATCATACCCAGCATGGCTGATTGCATAAGGACTATACAAAGTAATTCTCATAAATATGTTTATTAAGCTTAATATGTTTTGTAAGGCTAGGACAGAATCAACTATTACACAACATATGTAGAACAGAAATCATAGTGTTAATTAGGTAGCCAAAAAGATATGTACAGCAAAATCATGAAAGGCTAGAGAATTATTTGATTATTAAGGGAGAAAAAAACAGGGCGATTCAGGAGCAAATGCTGATGATGAAGACTGCAAAATGAGGGTGCCTTTCGTTCCCCCCCCTTGAGATGCTTATCAACTACACATTAAATTCCATTTGACCAGTGATGACTGGAAGCTGCAAGTTGCATTTCTCAGGCTGTTAGTACGAACTTCATGTCTGTAGCTCAATTCAAGTCTCCAAGGAAGGATATCAGTTTGTGCTTTGTTCTAATGATCTTAATATATTTATTGGAAAGGTCTTTTTTTAAGACTGAGTCCAAAACTGTGATGTCGTCTCAGGAAACAAAATCTAAAAACGTCTCCAAGGTTCTTAGAGATGGATCTTTACGGCTACACAAAGAACACTCACTCACTCCTACCTCTCAGGCTGCAGTGGCTGGCTCCTAGACATGCCACACTTGCATAGAACACCACTTCAGAGCCATAGCTGATGTATTACATTGAAGTCAGGTTTGGATGTCATAATGTAAGGAGTAAAATATTTGGTTACTTCACTGTGTTAGACTATCTAATTTAGGCCCTCCTTCCATAACAAATCTTTCTCTTTACTAATTAATCAAGGATCTATAAAAGGCAGAACTAGGACAAAGGAAAGGATGATTCAAGATGGCAGATTTTGGATAATAATAATAATAATAATAATATAATAATAATACAACCAGTATTACCAACAACAGCAGTTTTCCAGCAGTAATGATCCGTGCTTTTGGTACATGAAGTAAGCTTGGATATCCCTGGGCTTTTCCAAGTTGAGGCTGGATAATCAGATGGATGATGAGACTGGATCAGCATTTCCCAAAGAGGGTTACATGGAATATCAGTACCTTAAGGTGGTCTGTTTTTTAAAAAAATGTTTGGTTTCTACTTAGGGTATGATCTCATCTGTGGTGGGATCAAGCCCCATGTGGGTCTCCACACTCAGCAGGGAGGCTGCTTGAGGATTCTTTCCATCTGCCCCTCCCCGCACTCATGCTCCCTTGCGCGCGCGCACACACTCAGGCGCTCTCTCTCTCTCTCTCTCTCTTTCGCTAAAAATAAATAAATAAATAAATAAATACATTGTTTTCAGATTATTTGGTAAGCACTATCTATTCCATTCTGTGGTACCTATTCTGATTTAAAACTAATATGATTATTTAATCCATGCCACAGGCAAGAAAATAGTTTAGAGATATAATAGATGTTAAATAATTTTTGTCTGAATTTAACCATTAATTATAATCTTCTGGAAAGTTCCTCATTGCTGGGATTTAAGCATTTTTAATGTAAGCCACAGCTTCTGTATGTTTAATATGGTTGATTTTGTTGCTTCTCCTGCAGCTGTGGCATAAGGGTAAGTTTTTGCTTTTGTTTCTTTTAAAAGAGGAACTGGGAAAATAACGAGAAAAATGGAATCTTTTGCTCCTTGTTGACAGTTTTTTCCCACTAAGGCTGTTTTGTCCTCAAAAGTGGACATTTATGGGGCACCTGGGTGGCTCAGTGGGTTAAAGCCTCTGCCTTCAGCTCAGGTCATGATCTCAGGGTACTGGGATCGAGCCCCAAGTCGGGCTCTCTGCTCAGTGGGGAGCCTGCTTCCTCTCTCTCTCTGCCTGCCTCTCTGCCTACTTGTGATCTCTGTCTGTCAAATAAATAAATAAAATCTTTAAAAATTTTTAAAAAAGTGGACATTTACCCCAAAACTTTTTGGAGTAGGAATCATAGGATCTCCAAGCACTGTGGGTGGAGAGGGGAGAGTGGAGGTCTCCTTGGGGTAAACTTTCATCACTGCCTCTGAGAATATTTTTCAGGTTTATATTCTTTTATTTTTCTTTTAAGTTTTTATTTAAATTCCAGTTAATTAACACACAGTACAATATTAGTTTCAGGTGTACCTTTAGTGATTCAACACTTCCATACAACACCCAGCACTTATCACAAGTACATTCCTTAATCCTCATCACCTATTTGACCCACCTCCCACCCACCTCCCCTTTGACAACCATCAGCTAGTTCTGTGTAGTTAAGAGTCTTTTTCTTGGTTTGTCTCTCTTTTTTCATGATGCTCATTTGTTTTGTTTCTTAAATTCCACATGTGAGTGAAATCATATGGTATTTATCTTTCTTTGACTGACTCATTTTACTTAGCATAATCCTCTCTAGCTCTATCCAGGTTGTTGCAAATAGCAAGATTTCATTCTCTTTTATGGCTGAATAATATTCCATTTATATATAGATAGATATCTATATAGATCTAAATATCTATAGATATTTAGATCTATATAGAT